>NW_028291663.1:0-600000 GCF_059453375.1 Lepisosteus platostomus
TACATGGGGGTGACCAAACTTGCAGAAACATGTTTATTTCTGCTGAAAAACACGTTTTGACACTTTCTGCACACTGGGGTTAAGAGCTGAGTGTGTGGGCTCTTCTGAGTCTTGCAGTTACATAGGGATTCAGTTGTCTGAAAAAACGCGTTTATTTCGGGCTGAAAAACACGTTTTCAAAAGTGTGCTGTTACTGCCCCATAACTTACATGGGGGTGACCAAACTTGCAGAAACATGTTTATTTCTGCTGAAAATCATGTTTTGACACTTTCTGCACACTGGGGTTAAGAGCTGAGTGTGTGGGCTCTTCTGAGTCTTGCAGTTACATAGGGATTCAGTTGTCTGAAAAAACGCGTTTATTTCGGGCTGAAAAACACGTTTTCAAAAGTGTGCTGTTACTGCCCCATAACTTACATGGGGGTGACCAAACTTGCAGAAACATGTTTATTTCTGCTGAAAAACACGTTTTGACACTTTCTGCACACTGGGGTTAAGAGCTGAGTGTGTGGGCTCTTTTGAGCCTTGCAGTTACATAGGGATTCAGTTGTCTGAAAAAACGCGTTTATTTCGGGCTGAAAAACACGTTTTCAAAAGTGTGCTGTTACTGCCCCATAACTTACATGGGGGTGACCAAACTTGCAGAAACATGTTTATTTCTGCTGAAAAACACGTTTTGACACTTTCTGCACACTGGGGTTAAGAGCTGAGTGTGTGGGCTCTTCTGAGTCTTGCAGTTACATAGGGATTCAGTTGTCTGAAAAAACGCGTTTATTTCGGGCTGAAAAACACGTTTTCAAAAGTGTGCTGTTACTGCCCCATAACTTACATGGGGGTGACCAAACTTGCAGAAACATGTTTATTTCTGCTGAAAAACATGTTTTGACACTTTCTGCACACTGGGGTTAAGAGCTGAGTGTGTGGGCTCTTTTGAGCCTTGCAGTTACATAGGGATTCAGTTGTCTGAAAAAACGCGTTTATTTCGGGCTGAAAAACACGTTTTCAAAAGTGTGCTGTTACTGCCCCATAACTTACATGGGGTTGACCAAACTTGCAGAAACATGTTTATTTCTGCTGAAAATCATGTTTTGACACTTTCTGCACACTGGGGTTAAGAGCTGAGTGTGTGGGCTCTTCTGAGTCTTGCAGTTACATAGGGATTCAGTTGTCTGAAAAAACGTGTTTATTTCAGGCTGAAAAACACGTTTTCAAAAGTGTGCTGTTACTGCCCCATAACTTACATGGGGGTGACCAAACTTGCAGAAACATGTTTATTTCTGCTGAAAAACATGTTTTGACACTTTCTGCACACTGGGGTTAAGAGCTGAGTGTGTGGGCTCTTCTGAGTCTTGCAGTTACATAGGGATTCAGTTGTCTGAAAAAACGTGTTTATTTCAGGCTGAAAAACACGTTTTCAAAAGTGTGCTGTTACTGCCCCATAACTTACATGGGGGTGACCAAACTTGCAGAAACATGTTTATTTCTGCTGAAAATCATGTTTTGACTCTTTCTGCACACTGGGGTTAAGAGCTGAGTGTGTGGGCTCTTCTGAGTCTTGCAGTTACATAGGGATTCAGTTGTCTGAAAAAACGCGTTTATTTCGGGCTGAAAAACACGTTTTCAAAAGTGTGCTGTTACTGCCCCATAACTTACATGGGGGTGACCAAACTTGCAGAAACATGTTTATTTCTGCTGAAAAACATGTTTTGACACTTTCTGCACACTGGGGTTAAGAGCTGAGTGTGTGGGCTCTTCTGAGTCTTGCAGTTACATAGGGATTCAGTTGTCTGAAAAAACGTGTTTATTTCAGGCTGAAAAACACGTTTTCAAAAGTGTGCTGTTACTGCCCCATAACTTACATGGGGGTGACCAAACTTGCAGAAACATGTTTATTTCTGCTGAAAAACACGTTTTGACACTTTCTGCACACTGGGGTTAAGAGCTGAGTGTGTGGGCTCTTCTGAGTCTTGCAGTTACATAGGGATTCAGTTGTCTGAAAAAACGCGTTTATTTCGGGCTGAAAAACACGTTTTCAAAAGTGTGCTGTTACTGCCCCATAACTTACATGGGGGTGACCAAACTTGCAGAAACATGTTTATTTCTGCTGAAAATCATGTTTTGACACTTTCTGCACACTGGGGTTAAGAGCTGAGTGTGTGGGCTCTTTTGAGCCTTGCAGTTACATAGGGATTCAGTTGTCTGAAAAAACGCGTTAATTTCGGGCTGAAAAACAAGTTTTAAAAAGTGTGCTGTTACTGCCCCATAACTTACATGGGGGTGACCAAACTTGCAGGAACATGTTTATTTCTGCTGAAAATCATGTTTTGACACTTTCTGCACACTGGGGTTAAGAGCTGAGTGTGTGGGCTCTTTTGAGCCTTGCAGTTACATAGGGATTCAGTTGTCTGAAAAAACGTGTTTATTTCGGGCTGAAAAACACGTTTTCAAAAGTGTGCTGTTACTGCCCCATAACTTACATGGGGGTGACCAAACTTGCAGAAACATGTTTATTTCTGCTGAAAAACACGTTTTGACACTTTCTGCACACTGGGTTTAAGAGCTGAGTGTGTGGGCTCTTCTGAGTCTTGCAGTTACATAGGGATTCAGTTGTCTGAAAAAACGCGTTTATTTCGGGCTGAAAAACACGTTTTCAAAAGTGTGCTGTTACTGCCCCATAACTTACATGGGGGTGACCAAACTTGCAGAAACATGTTTATTTCTGCTGAAAATCATGTTTTGACACTTTCTGCACACTGGGGTTAAGAGCTGAGTGTGTGGGCTCTTTTGAGCCTTGCAGTTACATAGGGATTCAGTTGTCTGAAAAAACGCGTTTATTTCGGGCTGAAAAACACGTTTTAAAAAGTGTGCTGTTACTGCCCCATAACTTACATGGGGGTGACCAAACTTGCAGAAACATGTTTATTTCTGCTGAAAATCATGTTTTGACTCTTTCTGCACACTGGGGTTAAGAGCTGAGTGTGTGGGCTCTTCTGAGTCTTGCAGTTACATAGGGATTCAGTTGTCTGAAAAAACGCGTTTATTTCGGGCTGAAAAACACGTTTTCAAAAGTGTGCTGTTACTGCCCCATAACTTACATGGGGGTGACCAAACTTGCAGAAACATGTTTATTTCTGCTGAAAATCATGTTTTGACACTTTCTGCACACTGGGGTTAAGAGCTGAGTGTGTGGGCTCTTTTGAGCCTTGCAGTTACATAGGGATTCAGTTGTCTGAAAAAACGCGTTTATTTCGGGCTGAAAAACACGTTTTCAAAAGTGTGCTGTTACTGCCCCATAACTTACATGGGGGTGACCAAACTTGCAGAAACATGTTTATTTCTGCTGAAAAACATGTTTTGACACTTTCTGCACACTGGGGTTAAGAGCTGAGTGTGTGGGCTCTTTTGAGCCTTGCAGTTACATAGGGATTCAGTTGTCTGAAAAAACGTGTTTATTTCAGGCTGAAAAACACGTTTTCAAAAGTGTGCTGTTACTGCCCCATAACTTACATGGGGGTGACCAAACTTGCAGAAACATGTTTATTTCTGCTGAAAAACACGTTTTGACACTTTCTGCACACTGGGGTTAAGAGCTGAGTGTGTGGGCTCTTCTGAGTCTTGCAGTTACATAGGGATTCAGTTGTCTGAAAAAACGCGTTTATTTCGGGCTGAAAAACACGTTTTCAAAAGTGTGCTGTTACTGCCCCATAACTTACATGGGGGTGACCAAACTTGCAGAAACATGTTTATTTCTGCTGAAAATCATGTTTTGACACTTTCTGCACACTGGGGTTAAGAGCTGAGTGTGTGGGCTCTTTTGAGCCTTGCAGTTACATAGGGATTCAGTTGTCTGAAAAAACGCGTTTATTTCGGGCTGAAAAACACGTTTTAAAAAGTGTGCTGTTACTGCCCCATAACTTACATGGGGGTGACCAAACTTGCAGAAACATGTTTATTTCTGCTGAAAATCATGTTTTGACACTTTCTGCACACTGGGGTTAAGAGCTGAGTGTGTGGGCTCTTCTGAGTCTTGCAGTTACATAGGGATTCAGTTGTCTGAAAAAACGCGTTTATTTCGGGCTGAAAAACACGTTTTCAAAAGTGTGCTGTTACTGCCCCATAACTTACATGGGGGTGACCAAACTTGCAGAAACATGTTTATTTCTGCTGAAAAACATGTTTTGACACTTTCTGCACACTGGGGTTAAGAGCTGAGTGTGTGGGCTCTTCTGAGTCTTGCAGTTACATAGGGATTCAGTTGTCTGAAAAAACGTGTTTATTTCAGGCTGAAAAACACGTTTTCAAAAGTGTGCTGTTACTGCCCCATAACTTACATGGGGGTGACCAAACTTGCAGAAACATGTTTATTTCTGCTGAAAAACACGTTTTGACACTTTCTGCACACTGGGGTTAAGAGCTGAGTGTGTGGGCTCTTCTGAGTCTTGCAGTTACATAGGGATTCAGTTGTCTGAAAAAACGCGTTTATTTCGGGCTGAAAAACACGTTTTCAAAAGTGTGCTGTTACTGCCCCATAACTTACATGGGGGTGACCAAACTTGCAGAAACATGTTTATTTCTGCTGAAAATCATGTTTTGACACTTTCTGCACACTGGGGTTAAGAGCTGAGTGTGTGGGCTCTTTTGAGCCTTGCAGTTACATAGGGATTCAGTTGTCTGAAAAAACGCGTTAATTTCGGGCTGAAAAACAAGTTTTAAAAAGTGTGCTGTTACTGCCCCATAACTTACATGGGGGTGACCAAACTTGCAGGAACATGTTTATTTCTGCTGAAAATCATGTTTTGACACTTTCTGCACACTGGGGTTAAGAGCTGAGTGTGTGGGCTCTTTTGAGCCTTGCAGTTACATAGGGATTCAGTTGTCTGAAAAAACGTGTTTATTTCGGGCTGAAAAACACGTTTTCAAAAGTGTGCTGTTACTGCCCCATAACTTACATGGGGGTGACCAAACTTGCAGAAACATGTTTATTTCTGCTGAAAAACACGTTTTGACACTTTCTGCACACTGGGTTTAAGAGCTGAGTGTGTGGGCTCTTCTGAGTCTTGCAGTTACATAGGGATTCAGTTGTCTGAAAAAACGCGTTTATTTCGGGCTGAAAAACACGTTTTCAAAAGTGTGCTGTTACTGCCCCATAACTTACATGGGGGTGACCAAACTTGCAGAAACATGTTTATTTCTGCTGAAAATCATGTTTTGACACTTTCTGCACACTGGGGTTAAGAGCTGAGTGTGTGGGCTCTTTTGAGCCTTGCAGTTACATAGGGATTCAGTTGTCTGAAAAAACGCGTTTATTTCGGGCTGAAAAACACGTTTTAAAAAGTGTGCTGTTACTGCCCCATAACTTACATGGGGGTGACCAAACTTGCAGAAACATGTTTATTTCTGCTGAAAATCATGTTTTGACTCTTTCTGCACACTGGGGTTAAGAGCTGAGTGTGTGGGCTCTTCTGAGTCTTGCAGTTACATAGGGATTCAGTTGTCTGAAAAAACGCGTTTATTTCGGGCTGAAAAACACGTTTTCAAAAGTGTGCTGTTACTGCCCCATAACTTACATGGGGGTGACCAAACTTGCAGAAACATGTTTATTTCTGCTGAAAATCATGTTTTGACACTTTCTGCACACTGGGGTTAAGAGCTGAGTGTGTGGGCTCTTTTGAGCCTTGCAGTTACATAGGGATTCAGTTGTCTGAAAAAACGCGTTTATTTCGGGCTGAAAAACACGTTTTCAAAAGTGTGCTGTTACTGCCCCATAACTTACATGGGGGTGACCAAACTTGCAGAAACATGTTTATTTCTGCTGAAAAACATGTTTTGACACTTTCTGCACACTGGGGTTAAGAGCTGAGTGTGTGGGCTCTTTTGAGCCTTGCAGTTACATAGGGATTCAGTTGTCTGAAAAAACGTGTTTATTTCAGGCTGAAAAACACGTTTTCAAAAGTGTGCTGTTACTGCCCCATAACTTACATGGGGGTGACCAAACTTGCAGAAACATGTTTATTTCTGCTGAAAAACACGTTTTGACACTTTCTGCACACTGGGGTTAAGAGCTGAGTGTGTGGGCTCTTCTGAGTCTTGCAGTTACATAGGGATTCAGTTGTCTGAAAAAACGCGTTTATTTCGGGCTGAAAAACACGTTTTTAAAAGTGTGCTGTTACTGCCCCATAACTTACATGGGGGTGACCAAACTTGCAGAAACATGTTTATTTCTGCTGAAAATCATGTTTTGACACTTTCTGCACACTGGGGTTAAGAGCTGAGTGTGTGGGCTCTTTTGAGCCTTGCAGTTACATAGGGATTCAGTTGTCTGAAAAAACGCGTTTATTTCGGGCTGAAAAACACGTTTTAAAAAGTGTGCTGTTACTGCCCCATAACTTACATGGGGGTGACCAAACTTGCAGAAACATGTTTATTTCTGCTGAAAATCATGTTTTGACACTTTCTGCACACTGGGGTTAAGAGCTGAGTGTGTGGGCTCTTCTGAGTCTTGCAGTTACATAGGGATTCAGTTGTCTGAAAAAACGCGTTTATTTCGGGCTGAAAAACACGTTTTCAAAAGTGTGCTGTTACTGCCCCATAACTTACATGGGGGTGACCAAACTTGCAGAAACATGTTTATTTCTGCTGAAAAACACGTTTTGACACTTTCTGCACACTGGGGTTAAGAGCTGAGTGTGTGGGCTCTTCTGAGTCTTGCAGTTACATAGGGATTCAGTTGTCTGAAAAAACGCGTTTATTTCGGGCTGAAAAACACGTTTTCAAAAGTGTGCTGTTACTGCCCCATAACTTACATGGGGGTGACCAAACTTGCAGAAACATGTTTATTTCTGCTGAAAATCATGTTTTGACACTTTCTGCACACTGGGGTTAAGAGCTGAGTGTGTGGGCTCTTCTGAGTCTTGCAGTTACATAGGGATTCAGTTGTCTGAAAAAACGCGTTTATTTCGGGCTGAAAAACACGTTTTCAAAAGTGTGCTGTTACTGCCCCATAACTTACATGGGGGTGACCAAACTTGCAGAAACATGTTTATTTCTGCTGAAAAACACGTTTTGACACTTTCTGCACACTGGGGTTAAGAGCTGAGTGTGTGGGCTCTTTTGAGCCTTGCAGTTACATAGGGATTCAGTTGTCTGAAAAAACGCGTTTATTTCGGGCTGAAAAACACGTTTTCAAAAGTGTGCTGTTACTGCCCCATAACTTACATGGGGGTGACCAAACTTGCAGAAACATGTTTATTTCTGCTGAAAAACACGTTTTGACACTTTCTGCACACTGGGGTTAAGAGCTGAGTGTGTGGGCTCTTCTGAGTCTTGCAGTTACATAGGGATTCAGTTGTCTGAAAAAACGCGTTTATTTCGGGCTGAAAAACACGTTTTCAAAAGTGTGCTGTTACTGCCCCATAACTTACATGGGGGTGACCAAACTTGCAGAAACATGTTTATTTCTGCTGAAAAACATGTTTTGACACTTTCTGCACACTGGGGTTAAGAGCTGAGTGTGTGGGCTCTTTTGAGCCTTGCAGTTACATAGGGATTCAGTTGTCTGAAAAAACGCGTTTATTTCGGGCTGAAAAACACGTTTTCAAAAGTGTGCTGTTACTGCCCCATAACTTACATGGGGTTGACCAAACTTGCAGAAACATGTTTATTTCTGCTGAAAATCATGTTTTGACACTTTCTGCACACTGGGGTTAAGAGCTGAGTGTGTGGGCTCTTCTGAGTCTTGCAGTTACATAGGGATTCAGTTGTCTGAAAAAACGTGTTTATTTCAGGCTGAAAAACACGTTTTCAAAAGTGTGCTGTTACTGCCCCATAACTTACATGGGGGTGACCAAACTTGCAGAAACATGTTTATTTCTGCTGAAAAACATGTTTTGACACTTTCTGCACACTGGGGTTAAGAGCTGAGTGTGTGGGCTCTTCTGAGTCTTGCAGTTACATAGGGATTCAGTTGTCTGAAAAAACGTGTTTATTTCAGGCTGAAAAACACGTTTTCAAAAGTGTGCTGTTACTGCCCCATAACTTACATGGGGGTGACCAAACTTGCAGAAACATGTTTATTTCTGCTGAAAAACATGTTTTGACACTTTCTGCACACTGGGGTTAAGAGCTGAGTGTGTGGGCTCTTCTGAGTCTTGCAGTTACATAGGGATTCAGTTGTCTGAAAAAACGTGTTTATTTCAGGCTGAAAAACACGTTTTCAAAAGTGTGCTGTTACTGCCCCATAACTTACATGGGGGTGACCAAACTTGCAGAAACATGTTTATTTCTGCTGAAAAACATGTTTTGACACTTTCTGCACACTGGGGTTAAGAGCTGAGTGTGTGGGCTCTTCTGAGTCTTGCAGTTACATAGGGATTCAGTTGTCTGAAAAAACGCGTTTATTTCGGGCTGAAAAACACGTTTTCAAAAGTGTGCTGTTACTGCCCCATAACTTACATGGGGGTGACCAAACTTGCAGAAACATGTTTATTTCTGCTGAAAATCATGTTTTGACACTTTCTGCACACTGGGGTTAAGAGCTGAGTGTGTGGGCTCTTCTGAGTCTTGCAGTTACATAGGGATTCAGTTGTCTGAAAAAACGTGTTTATTTCAGGCTGAAAAACACGTTTTCAAAAGTGTGCTGTTACTGCCCCATAACTTACATGGGGGTGACCAAACTTGCAGAAACATGTTTATTTCTGCTGAAAAACACGTTTTGACACTTTCTGCACACTGGGGTTAAGAGCTGTGTGTGTGGGCTCTTCTGAGTCTTGCAGTTACATAGGGATTCAGTTGTCTGAAAAAACGCGTTTATTTCGGGCTGAAAAACACGTTTTCAAAAGTGTGCTGTTACTGCCCCATAACTTACATGGGGTTGACCAAACTTGCAGAAACATGTTTATTTCTGCTGAAAATCATGTTTTGACACTTTCTGCACACTGGGGTTAAGAGCTGAGTGTGTGGGCTCTTCTGAGTCTTGCAGTTACATAGGGATTCAGTTGTCTGAAAAAACGTGTTTATTTCAGGCTGAAAAACACGTTTTCAAAAGTGTGCTGTTACTGCCCCATAACTTACATGGGGGTGACCAAACTTGCAGAAACATGTTTATTTCTGCTGAAAAACATGTTTTGACACTTTCTGCACACTGGGGTTAAGAGCTGAGTGTGTGGGCTCTTCTGAGTCTTGCAGTTACATAGGGATTCAGTTGTCTGAAAAAACGCGTTTATTTCGGGCTGAAAAACACGTTTTCAAAAGTGTGCTGTTACTGCCCCATAACTTACATGGGGGTGACCAAACTTGCAGAAACATGTTTATTTCTGCTGAAAATCATGTTTTGACACTTTCTGCACACTGGGGTTAAGAGCTGAGTGTGTGGGCTCTTTTGAGCCTTGCAGTTACATAGGGATTCAGTTGTCTGAAAAAACGCGTTTATTTCGGGCTGAAAAACACGTTTTCAAAAGTGTGCTGTTACTGTTCCATAACTTACATGGGGTTGACCAAACTTGCAGAAACATGTTTATTTCTGCTGAAAATCATGTTTTGACACTTTCTGCACACTGGGGTTAAGAGCTGAGTGTGTGGGCTCTTCTGAGTCTTGCAGTTACATAGGGATTCAGTTGTCTGAAAAAACGTGTTTATTTCAGGCTGAAAAACACGTTTTCAAAAGTGTGCTGTTACTGCCCCATAACTTACATGGGGGTGACCAAACTTGCAGAAACATGTTTATTTCTGCTGAAAAACACGTTTTGACACTTTCTGCACACTGGGGTTAAGAGCTGAGTGTGTGGGCTCTTCTGAGTCTTGCAGTTACATAGGGATTCAGTTGTCTGAAAAAACGCGTTTATTTCGGGCTGAAAAACACGTTTTCAAAAGTGTGCTGTTACTGCCCCATAACTTACATGGGGGTGACCAAACTTGCAGAAACATGTCTATTTCTGCTGAAAATCATGTTTTGTCACTTTCTGCACACTGGGGTTAAGAGCTGAGTGTGTGGGCTCTTCTGAGTCTTGCAGTTACATAGGGATTCAGTTGTCTGAAAAAACGCGTTTATTTCGGGCTGAAAAACACGTTTTCAAAAGTGTGCTGTTACTGCCCCATAACTTACATGGGGGTGACCAAACTTGCAGAAACATGTTTATTTCTGCTGAAAAACATGTTTTGACACTTTCTGCACACTGGGGTTAAGAGCTGAGTGTGTGGGCTCTTTTGAGCCTTGCAGTTACATAGGGATTCAGTTGTCTGAAAAAACGCGTTTATTTCGGGCTGAAAAACACGTTTTCAAAAGTGTGCTGTTACTGCCCCATAACTTACATGGGGGTGACCAAACTTGCAGAAACATGTTTATTTCTGCTGAAAAACACGTTTTGACACTTTCTGCACACTGGGGTTAAGAGCTGAGTGTGTGGGCTCTTCTGAGTCTTGCAGTTACATAGGGATTCAGTTGTCTGAAAAAACGCGTTTATTTCGGGCTGAAAAACACGTTTTCAAAAGTGTGCTGTTACTGCCCCATAACTTACATGGGGGTGACCAAACTTGCAGAAACATGTTTATTTCTGCTGAAAAACACGTTTTGACACTTTCTGCACACTGGGGTTAAGAGCTGTGTGTGTGGGCTCTTCTGAGTCTTGCAGTTACATAGGGATTCAGTTGTCTGAAAAAACGCGTTTATTTCGGGCTGAAAAACACGTTTTCAAAAGTGTGCTGTTACTGCCCCATAACTTACATGGGGTTGACCAAACTTGCAGAAACATGTTTATTTCTGCTGAAAATCATGTTTTGACACTTTCTGCACACTGGGGTTAAGAGCTGAGTGTGTGGGCTCTTCTGAGTCTTGCAGTTACATAGGGATTCAGTTGTCTGAAAAAACGTGTTTATTTCAGGCTGAAAAACACGTTTTCAAAAGTGTGCTGTTACTGCCCCATAACTTACATGGGGGTGACCAAACTTGCAGAAACATGTTTATTTCTGCTGAAAAACATGTTTTGACACTTTCTGCACACTGGGGTTAAGAGCTGAGTGTGTGGGCTCTTCTGAGTCTTGCAGTTACATAGGGATTCAGTTGTCTGAAAAAACGCGTTTATTTCGGGCTGAAAAACACGTTTTCAAAAGTGTGCTGTTACTGCCCCATAACTTACATGGGGGTGACCAAACTTGCAGAAACATGTTTATTTCTGCTGAAAATCATGTTTTGACACTTTCTGCACACTGGGGTTAAGAGCTGAGTGTGTGGGCTCTTTTGAGCCTTGCAGTTACATAGGGATTCAGTTGTCTGAAAAAACGCGTTTATTTCGGGCTGAAAAACACGTTTTCAAAAGTGTGCTGTTACTGTTCCATAACTTACATGGGGTTGACCAAACTTGCAGAAACATGTTTATTTCTGCTGAAAATCATGTTTTGACACTTTCTGCACACTGGGGTTAAGAGCTGAGTGTGTGGGCTCTTCTGAGTCTTGCAGTTACATAGGGATTCAGTTGTCTGAAAAAACGTGTTTATTTCAGGCTGAAAAACACGTTTTCAAAAGTGTGCTGTTACTGCCCCATAACTTACATGGGGGTGACCAAACTTGCAGAAACATGTTTATTTCTGCTGAAAAACACGTTTTGACACTTTCTGCACACTGGGGTTAAGAGCTGAGTGTGTGGGCTCTTCTGAGTCTTGCAGTTACATAGGGATTCAGTTGTCTGAAAAAACGCGTTTATTTCGGGCTGAAAAACACGTTTTCAAAAGTGTGCTGTTACTGCCCCATAACTTACATGGGGGTGACCAAACTTGCAGAAACATGTCTATTTCTGCTGAAAATCATGTTTTGTCACTTTCTGCACACTGGGGTTAAGAGCTGAGTGTGTGGGCTCTTCTGAGTCTTGCAGTTACATAGGGATTCAGTTGTCTGAAAAAACGCGTTTATTTCGGGCTGAAAAACACGTTTTCAAAAGTGTGCTGTTACTGCCCCATAACTTACATGGGGGTGACCAAACTTGCAGAAACATGTTTATTTCTGCTGAAAAACATGTTTTGACACTTTCTGCACACTGGGGTTAAGAGCTGAGTGTGTGGGCTCTTTTGAGCCTTGCAGTTACATAGGGATTCAGTTGTCTGAAAAAACGCGTTTATTTCGGGCTGAAAAACACGTTTTCAAAAGTGTGCTGTTACTGCCCCATAACTTACATGGGGGTGACCAAACTTGCAGAAACATGTTTATTTCTGCTGAAAAACACGTTTTGACACTTTCTGCACACTGGGGTTAAGAGCTGAGTGTGTGGGCTCTTCTGAGTCTTGCAGTTACATAGGGATTCAGTTGTCTGAAAAAACGCGTTTATTTCGGGCTGAAAAACACGTTTTCAAAAGTGTGCTGTTACTGCCCCATAACTTACATGGGGGTGACCAAACTTGCAGAAACATGTTTATTTCTGCTGAAAATCATGTTTTGACACTTTCTGCACACTGGGGTTAAGAGCTGAGTGTGTGGGCTCTTTTGAGCCTTGCAGTTACGTAGGGATTCAGTTGTCTGAAAAAACGCGTTTATTTCGGGCTGAAAAACAAGTTTTAAAAAGTGTGCTGTTACTGCCCCATAACTTACATGGGGGTGACCAAACTTGCAGAAACATGTTTATTTCTGCTGAAAATCATGTTTTGACACTTTCTGCACACTGGGGTTAAGAGCTGAGTGTGTGGGCTCTTTTGAGCCTTGCAGTTACATAGGGATTCAGTTGTCTGAAAAAACGTGTTTATTTCGGGCTGAAAAACACGTTTTCAAAAGTGTGCTGTTACTGCCCCATAACTTACATGGGGGTGACCAAACTTGCAGAAACATGTTTATTTCTGCTGAAAAACACGTTTTGACACTTTCTGCACACTGGGGTTAAGAGCTGAGTGTGTGGGCTCTTCTGAGTCTTGCAGTTACATAGGGATTCAGTTGTCTGAAAAAACGCGTTTATTTCGGGCTGAAAAACACGTTTTCAAAAGTGTGCTGTTACTGCCCCATAACTTACATGGGGGTGACCAAACTTGCAGAAACATGTTTATTTCTGCTGAAAATCATGTTTTGACACTTTCTGCACACTGGGGTTAAGAGCTGAGTGTGTGGGCTCTTTTGAGCCTTGCAGTTACATAGGGATTCAGTTGTCTGAAAAAACGCGTTTATTTCGGGCTGAAAAACACGTTTTAAAAAGTGTGCTGTTACTGTTCCATAACTTACATGGGGGTGACCAAACTTGCAGAAACATGTTTATTTCTGCTGAAAATCATGTTTTGACTCTTTCTGCACACTGGGGTTAAGAGCTGAGTGTGTGGGCTCTTTTGAGCCTTGCAGTTACATAGGGATTCAGTTGTCTGAAAAAACGCGTTTATTTCGGGCTGAAAAACACGTTTTCAAAAGTGTGCTGTTACTGCCCCATAACTTACATGGGGGTGACCAAACTTGCAGAAACATGTTTTTTTCTGCTGAAAAACACGTTTTGACACTTTCTGCACACTGGGGTTAAGAGCTGAGTGTGTGGGCTCTTCTGAGTCTTGCAGTTACATAGGGATTCAGTTGTCTGAAAAAACGCGTTTATTTCGGGCTGAAAAACACGTTTTCAAAAGTGTGCTGTTACTGCCCCATAACTTACATGGGGGTGACCAAACTTGCAGAAACATGTTTATTTCTGCTGAAAATCATGTTTTGACACTTTCTGCACACTGGGGTTAAGAGCTGAGTGTGTGGGCTCTTTTGAGCCTTGCAGTTACATAGGGATTCAGTTGTCTGAAAAAACGCGTTTATTTCGGGCTGAAAAACACGTTTTAAAAAGTGTGCTGTTACTGTTCCATAACTTACATGGGGGTGACCAAACTTGCAGAAACATGTTTATTTCTGCTGAAAATCATGTTTTGACTCTTTCTGCACACTGGGGTTAAGAGCTGAGTGTGTGGGCTCTTTTGAGCCTTGCAGTTACATAGGGATTCAGTTGTCTGAAAAAACGCTTTTATTTCGGGCTGAAAAACACGTTTTCAAAAGTGTGCTGTTACTGCCCCATAACTTACATGGGGGTGACCAAACTTGCAGAAACATGTTTATTTCTGCTGAAAAACACGTTTTGACACTTTCTGCACACTGGGGTTAAGAGCTGAGTGTGTGGGCTCTTCTGAGTCTTGCAGTTACATAGGGATTCAGTTGTCTGAAAAAACGCGTTTATTTCGGGCTGAAAAACACGTTTTCAAAAGTGTGCTGTTACTGCCCCATAACTTACATGGGGGTGACCAAACTTGCAGAAACATGTTTATTTCTGCTGAAAATCATGTTTTGACACTTTCTGCACACTGGGGTTAAGAGCTGAGTGTGTGGGCTCTTTTGAGCCTTGCAGTTACATAGGGATTCAGTTGTCTGAAAAAACGCGTTTATTTCGGGCTGAAAAACACGTTTTCAAAAGTGTGCTGTTACTGCCCCATAACTTACATGGGGGTGACCAAACTTGCAGAAACATGTTTATTTCTGCTGAAAATCATGTTTTGACACTTTCTGCACACTGGGGTTAAGAGCTGAGTGTGTGGGCTCTTTTGAGCCTTGCAGTTACATAGGGATTCAGTTGTCTGAAAAAACGCGTTTATTTCGGGCTGAAAAACAAGTTTTAAAAAGTGTGCTGTTACTGCCCCATAACTTACATGGGGGTGACCAAACTTGCAGAAACATGTTTATTTCTGCTGAAAATCATGTTTTGACACTTTCTGCACACTGGGGTTAAGAGCTGAGTGTGTGGGCTCTTTTGAGCCTTGCAGTTACATAGGGATTCAGTTGTCTGAAAAAACGTGTTTATTTCGGGCTGAAAAACACGTTTTCAAAAGTGTGCTGTTACTGCCCCATAACTTACATGGGGGTGACCAAACTTGCAGAAACATGTTTATTTCTGCTGAAAAACACGTTTTGACACTTTCTGCACACTGGGGTTAATAGCTGAGTGTGTGGGCTCTTCTGAGTCTTGCAGTTACATAGGGATTCAGTTGTCTGAAAAAACGCGTTTATTTCGGGCTGAAAAACACGTTTTCAAAAGTGTGCTGTTACTGCCCCATAACTTACATGGGGGTGACCAAACTTGCAGAAACATGTTTATTTCTGCTGAAAATCATGTTTTGACACTTTCTGCACACTGGGGTTAAGAGCTGAGTGTGTGGGCTCTTTTGAGCCTTGCAGTTACATAGGGATTCAGTTGTCTGAAAAAACGCGTTTATTTCGGGCTGAAAAACACGTTTTAAAAAGTGTGCTGTTACTGTTCCATAACTTACATGGGGGTGACCAAACTTGCAGAAACATGTTTATTTCTGCTGAAAATCATGTTTTGACTCTTTCTGCACACTGGGGTTAAGAGCTGAGTGTGTGGGCTCTTTTGAGCCTTGCAGTTACATAGGGATTCAGTTGTCTGAAAAAACGCGTTTATTTCGGGCTGAAAAACACGTTTTCAAAAGTGTGCTGTTACTGCCCCATAACTTACATGGGGGTGACCAAACTTGCAGAAACATGTTTATTTCTGCTGAAAAACACGTTTTGACACTTTCTGCACACTGGGGTTAAGAGCTGAGTGTGTGGGCTCTTCTGAGTCTTGCAGTTACATAGGGATTCAGTTGTCTGAAAAAACGCGTTTATTTCGGGCTGAAAAACACGTTTTCAAAAGTGTGCTGTTACTGCCCCATAACTTACATGGGGGTGACCAAACTTGCAGAAACATGTTTATTTCTGCTGAAAATCATGTTTTGACACTTTCTGCACACTGGGGTTAAGAGCTGAGTGTGTGGGCTCTTTTGAGCCTTGCAGTTACATAGGGATTCAGTTGTCTGAAAAAACGCGTTTATTTCGGGCTGAAAAACACGTTTTAAAAAGTGTGCTGTTACTGTTCCATAACTTACATGGGGGTGACCAAACTTGCAGAAACATGTTTATTTCTGCTGAAAATCATGTTTTGACTCTTTCTGCACACTGGGGTTAAGAGCTGAGTGTGTGGGCTCTTTTGAGCCTTGCAGTTACATAGGGATTCAGTTGTCTGAAAAAACGCGTTTATTTCGGCTGAAAAACACGTTTTCAAAAGTGTGCTGTTACTGCCCCATAACTTACATGGGGTTGACCAAACTTGCAGAAACATGTTTATTTCTGCTGAAAATCATGTTTTGACACTTTCTGCACACTGGGGTTAAGAACTGAGTGTGTGGGCTCTTCTGAGTCTTGCAGTTACATAGGGATTCAGTTGTCTGAAAAAACGTGTTTATTTCAGGCTGAAAAACACGTTTTCAAAAGTGTGCTGTTACTGCCCCATAACTTACATGGGGGTGACCAAACTTGCAGAAACATGTTTATTTCTGCTGAAAAACATGTTTTGACACTTTCTGCACACTGGGGTTAAGAGCTGAGTGTGTGGGCTCTTCTGAGTCTTGCAGTTACATAGGGATTCAGTTGTCTGAAAAAACGCGTTTATTTCGGGCTGAAAAACACGTTTTCAAAAGTGTGCTGTTACTGCCCCATAACTTACATGGGGGTGACCAAACTTGCAGAAACATGTTTATTTCTGCTGAAAAACATGTTTTGACACTTTCTGCACACTGGGGTTAAGAGCTGAGTGTGTGGGCTCTTTTGAGCCTTGCAGTTACATAGGGATTCAGTTGTCTGAAAAAACGCGTTTATTTCGGGCTGAAAAACACGTTTTCAAAAGTGTGCTGTTACTGCCCCATAACTTACATGGGGTTGACCAAACTTGCAGAAACATGTTTATTTCTGCTGAAAATCATGTTTTGACACTTTCTGCACACTGGGGTTAAGAGCTGAGTGTGTGGGCTCTTCTGAGTCTTGCAGTTACATAGGGATTCAGTTGTCTGAAAAAACGTGTTTATTTCAGGCTGAAAAACACGTTTTCAAAAGTGTGCTGTTACTGCCCCATAACTTACATGGGGGTGACCAAACTTGCAGAAACATGTTTATTTCTGCTGAAAAACACGTTTTGACACTTTCTGCACACTGGGGTTAAGAGCTGAGTGTGTGGGCTCTTCTGAGTCTTGCAGTTACATAGGGATTCAGTTGTCTGAAAAAACGCGTTTATTTCGGGCTGAAAAACACGGTTTCAAAAGTGTGCTGTTACTGCCCCATAACTTACATGGGGGTGACCAAACTTGCAGAAACATGTTTATTTCTGCTGAAAATCATGTTTTGTCACTTTCTGCACACTGGGGTTAAGAGCTGAGTGTGTGGGCTCTTCTGAGTCTTGCAGTTACATAGGGATTCAGTTGTCTGAAAAAACGCGTTTATTTCGGGCTGAAAAACACGTTTTCAAAAGTGTGCTGTTACTGCCCCATAACTTACATGGGGGTGACCAAACTTGCAGAAACATGTTTATTTCTGCTGAAAATCATGTTTTGACACTTTCTGCACACTGGGGTTAAGAGCTGAGTGTGTGGGCTCTTTTGAGCCTTGCAGTTACATAGGGATTCAGTTGTCTGAAAAAACGCGTTTATTTCGGGCTGAAAAACACGTTTTCAAAAGTGTGCTGTTACTGCCCCATAACTTACATGGGGGTGACCAAACTTGCAGAAACATGTTTATTTCTGCTGAAAATCATGTTTTGACACTTTCTGCACACTGGGGTTAAGAGCTGAGTGTGTGGGCTCTTTTGAGCCTTGCAGTTACATAGGGATTCAGTTGTCTGAAAAAACGTGTTTATTTCGGGCTGAAAAACACGTTTTCAAAAGTGTGCTGTTACTGCCCCATAACTTACATGGGGGTGACCAAACTTGCAGAAACATGTTTATTTCTGCTGAAAATCATGTTTTGACACTTTCTGCACACTGGGGTTAAGAGCTGAGTGTGTGGGCTCTTTTGAGCCTTGCAGTTACATAGGGATTCAGTTGTCTGAAAAAACGCGTTTATTTCGGGCTGAAAAACACGTTTTCAAAAGTGTGCTGTTACTGCCCCATAACTTACATGGGGTTGACCAAACTTGCAGAAACATGTTTATTTCTGCTGAAAATCATGTTTTGACACTTTCTGCACACTGGGGTTAAGAGCTGAGTGTGTGGGCTCTTCTGAGTCTTGCAGTTACATAGGGATTCAGTTGTCTGAAAAAACGTGTTTATTTCAGGCTGAAAAACACGTTTTCAAAAGTGTGCTGTTACTGCCCCATAACTTACATGGGGGTGACCAAACTTGCAGAAACATGTTTATTTCTGCTGAAAAACACGTTTTGACACTTTCTGCACACTGGGGTTAAGAGCTGAGTGTGTGGGCTCTTCTGAGTCTTGCAGTTACATAGGGATTCAGTTGTCTGAAAAAACGCGTTTATTTCGGGCTGAAAAACACGTTTTCAAAAGTGTGCTGTTACTGCCCCATAACTTACATGGGGGTGACCAAACTTGCAGAAACATGTTTATTTCTGCTGAAAATCATGTTTTGACACTTTCTGCACACTGGGGTTAAGAGCTGAGTGTGTGGGCTCTTTTGAGCCTTGCAGTTACATAGGGATTCAGTTGTCTGAAAAAACGCGTTTATTTCGGGCTGAAAAACACGTTTTAAAAAGTGTGCTGTTACTGCCCCATAACTTACATGGGGGTGACCAAACTTGCAGAAACATGTTTATTTCTGCTGAAAATCATGTTTTGACACTTTCTGCACACTGGGGTTAAGAGCTGAGTGTGTGGGCTCTTCTGAGTCTTGCAGTTACATAGGGATTCAGTTGTCTGAAAAAACGCGTTTATTTCGGGCTGAAAAACACGTTTTCAAAAGTGTGCTGTTACTGCCCCATAACTTACATGGGGGTGACCAAACTTGCAGAAACATGTTTATTTCTGCTGAAAAACACGTTTTGACACTTTCTGCACACTGGGGTTAAGAGCTGAGTGTGTGGGCTCTTCTGAGTCTTGCAGTTACATAGGGATTCAGTTGTCTGAAAAAACGCGTTTATTTCGGGCTGAAAAACACGTTTTCAAAAGTGTGCTGTTACTGCCCCATAACTTACATGGGGGTGACCAAACTTGCAGAAACATGTTTATTTCTGCTGAAAATCATGTTTTGACACTTTCTGCACACTGGGGTTAAGAGCTGAGTGTGTGGGCTCTTCTGAGTCTTGCAGTTACATAGGGATTCAGTTGTCTGAAAAAACGCGTTTATTTCGGGCTGAAAAACACGTTTTCAAAAGTGTGCTGTTACTGCCCCATAACTTACATGGGGGTGACCAAACTTGCAGAAACATGTTTATTTCTGCTGAAAAACACGTTTTGACACTTTCTGCACACTGGGGTTAAGAGCTGAGTGTGTGGGCTCTTTTGAGCCTTGCAGTTACATAGGGATTCAGTTGTCTGAAAAAACGCGTTTATTTCGGGCTGAAAAACACGTTTTCAAAAGTGTGCTGTTACTGCCCCATAACTTACATGGGGGTGACCAAACTTGCAGAAACATGTTTATTTCTGCTGAAAAACACGTTTTGACACTTTCTGCACACTGGGGTTAAGAGCTGAGTGTGTGGGCTCTTCTGAGTCTTGCAGTTACATAGGGATTCAGTTGTCTGAAAAAACGCGTTTATTTCGGGCTGAAAAACACGTTTTCAAAAGTGTGCTGTTACTGCCCCATAACTTACATGGGGGTGACCAAACTTGCAGAAACATGTTTATTTCTGCTGAAAAACATGTTTTGACACTTTCTGCACACTGGGGTTAAGAGCTGAGTGTGTGGGCTCTTTTGAGCCTTGCAGTTACATAGGGATTCAGTTGTCTGAAAAAACGCGTTTATTTCGGGCTGAAAAACACGTTTTCAAAAGTGTGCTGTTACTGCCCCATAACTTACATGGGGTTGACCAAACTTGCAGAAACATGTTTATTTCTGCTGAAAATCATGTTTTGACACTTTCTGCACACTGGGGTTAAGAGCTGAGTGTGTGGGCTCTTCTGAGTCTTGCAGTTACATAGGGATTCAGTTGTCTGAAAAAACGTGTTTATTTCAGGCTGAAAAACACGTTTTCAAAAGTGTGCTGTTACTGCCCCATAACTTACATGGGGGTGACCAAACTTGCAGAAACATGTTTATTTCTGCTGAAAAACATGTTTTGACACTTTCTGCACACTGGGGTTAAGAGCTGAGTGTGTGGGCTCTTCTGAGTCTTGCAGTTACATAGGGATTCAGTTGTCTGAAAAAACGTGTTTATTTCAGGCTGAAAAACACGTTTTCAAAAGTGTGCTGTTACTGCCCCATAACTTACATGGGGGTGACCAAACTTGCAGAAACATGTTTATTTCTGCTGAAAAACACGTTTTGACACTTTCTGCACACTGGGGTTAAGAGCTGAGTGTGTGGGCTCTTCTGAGTCTTGCAGTTACATAGGGATTCAGTTGTCTGAAAAAACGCGTTTATTTCGGGCTGAAAAACACGTTTTCAAAAGTGTGCTGTTACTGCCCCATAACTTACATGGGGGTGACCAAACTTGCAGAAACATGTTTATTTCTGCTGAAAATCATGTTTTGACACTTTCTGCACACTGGGGTTAAGAGCTGAGTGTGTGGGCTCTTTTGAGCCTTGCAGTTACATAGGGATTCAGTTGTCTGAAAAAACGTGTTTATTTCGGGCTGAAAAACACGTTTTCAAAAGTGTGCTGTTACTGCCCCATAACTTACATGGGGGTGACCAAACTTGCAGAAACATGTTTATTTCTGCTGAAAAACACGTTTTGACACTTTCTGCACACTGGGGTTAAGAGCTGAGTGTGTGGGCTCTTCTGAGTCTTGCAGTTACATAGGGATTCAGTTGTCTGAAAAAACGCGTTTATTTCGGGCTGAAAAACACGTTTTCAAAAGTGTGCTGTTACTGCCCCATAACTTACATGGGGGTGACCAAACTTGCAGAAACATGTTTATTTCTGCTGAAAATCATGTTTTGACACTTTCTGCACACTGGGGTTAAGAGCTGAGTGTGTGGGCTCTTTTGAGCCTTGCAGTTACATAGGGATTCAGTTGTCTGAAAAAACGCGTTTATTTCGGGCTGAAAAACACGTTTTAAAAAGTGTGCTGTTACTGCCCCATAACTTACATGGGGGTGACCAAACTTGCAGAAACATGTTTATTTCTGCTGAAAATCATGTTTTGACTCTTTCTGCACACTGGGGTTAAGAGCTGAGTGTGTGGGCTCTTCTGAGTCTTGCAGTTACATAGGGATTCAGTTGTCTGAAAAAACGCGTTTATTTCGGGCTGAAAAACACGTTTTCAAAAGTGTGCTGTTACTGCCCCATAACTTACATGGGGGTGACCAAACTTGCAGAAACATGTTTATTTCTGCTGAAAAACACGTTTTGACACTTTCTGCACACTGGGGTTAAGAGCTGAGTGTGTGGGCTCTTCTGAGTCTTGCAGTTACATAGGGATTCAGTTGTCTGAAAAAACGTGTTTATTTCAGGCTGAAAAACACGTTTTCAAAAGTGTGCTGTTACTGCCCCATAACTTACATGGGGGTGACCAAACTTGCAGAAACATGTTTATTTCTGCTGAAAAACACGTTTTGACACTTTCTGCACACTGGGGTTAAGAGCTGAGTGTGTGGGCTCTTCTGAGTCTTGCAGTTACATAGGGATTCAGTTGTCTGAAAAAACGCGTTTATTTCGGGCTGAAAAACACGTTTTCAAAAGTGTGCTGTTACTGCCCCATAACTTACATGGGGGTGACCAAACTTGCAGAAACATGTTTATTTCTGCTGAAAATCATGTTTTGACACTTTCTGCACACTGGGGTTAAGAGCTGAGTGTGTGGGCTCTTTTGAGCCTTGCAGTTACATAGGGATTCAGTTGTCTGAAAAAACGTGTTTATTTCGGGCTGAAAAACACGTTTTCAAAAGTGTGCTGTTACTGCCCCATAACTTACATGGGGGTGACCAAACTTGCAGAAACATGTTTATTTCTGCTGAAAAACACGTTTTGACACTTTCTGCACACTGGGGTTAAGAGCTGAGTGTGTGGGCTCTTCTGAGTCTTGCAGTTACATAGGGATTCAGTTGTCTGAAAAAACGCGTTTATTTCGGGCTGAAAAACACGTTTTCAAAAGTGTGCTGTTACTGCCCCATAACTTACATGGGGGTGACCAAACTTGCAGAAACATGTTTATTTCTGCTGAAAATCATGTTTTGACACTTTCTGCACACTGGGGTTAAGAGCTGAGTGTGTGGGCTCTTTTGAGCCTTGCAGTTACATAGGGATTCAGTTGTCTGAAAAAACGCGTTTATTTCGGGCTGAAAAACACGTTTTAAAAAGTGTGCTGTTACTGCCCCATAACTTACATGGGGGTGACCAAACTTGCAGAAACATGTTTATTTCTGCTGAAAATCATGTTTTGACTCTTTCTGCACACTGGGGTTAAGAGCTGAGTGTGTGGGCTCTTCTGAGTCTTGCAGTTACATAGGGATTCAGTTGTCTGAAAAAACGCGTTTATTTCGGGCTGAAAAACACGTTTTCAAAAGTGTGCTGTTACTGCCCCATAACTTACATGGGGGTGACCAAACTTGCAGAAACATGTTTATTTCTGCTGAAAAACATGTTTTGACACTTTCTGCACACTGGGGTTAAGAGCTGAGTGTGTGGGCTCTTCTGAGTCTTGCAGTTACATAGGGATTCAGTTGTCTGAAAAAACGTGTTTATTTCAGGCTGAAAAACACGTTTTCAAAAGTGTGCTGTTACTGCCCCATAACTTACATGGGGGTGACCAAACTTGCAGAAACATGTTTATTTCTGCTGAAAAACACGTTTTGACACTTTCTGCACACTGGGGTTAAGAGCTGAGTGTGTGGGCTCTTCTGAGTCTTGCAGTTACATAGGGATTCAGTTGTCTGAAAAAACGCGTTTATTTCGGGCTGAAAAACACGTTTTCAAAAGTGTGCTGTTACTGCCCCATAACTTACATGGGGGTGACCAAACTTGCAGAAACATGTTTATTTCTGCTGAAAATCATGTTTTGACACTTTCTGCACACTGGGGTTAAGAGCTGAGTGTGTGGGCTCTTTTGAGCCTTGCAGTTACATAGGGATTCAGTTGTCTGAAAAAACGCGTTAATTTCGGGCTGAAAAACAAGTTTTAAAAAGTGTGCTGTTACTGCCCCATAACTTACATGGGGGTGACCAAACTTGCAGGAACATGTTTATTTCTGCTGAAAATCATGTTTTGACACTTTCTGCACACTGGGGTTAAGAGCTGAGTGTGTGGGCTCTTTTGAGCCTTGCAGTTACATAGGGATTCAGTTGTCTGAAAAAACGTGTTTATTTCGGGCTGAAAAACACGTTTTCAAAAGTGTGCTGTTACTGCCCCATAACTTACATGGGGGTGACCAAACTTGCAGAAACATGTTTATTTCTGCTGAAAAACACGTTTTGACACTTTCTGCACACTGGGTTTAAGAGCTGAGTGTGTGGGCTCTTCTGAGTCTTGCAGTTACATAGGGATTCAGTTGTCTGAAAAAACGCGTTTATTTCGGGCTGAAAAACACGTTTTCAAAAGTGTGCTGTTACTGCCCCATAACTTACATGGGGGTGACCAAACTTGCAGAAACATGTTTATTTCTGCTGAAAATCATGTTTTGACACTTTCTGCACACTGGGGTTAAGAGCTGAGTGTGTGGGCTCTTTTGAGCCTTGCAGTTACATAGGGATTCAGTTGTCTGAAAAAACGCGTTTATTTCGGGCTGAAAAACACGTTTTAAAAAGTGTGCTGTTACTGCCCCATAACTTACATGGGGGTGACCAAACTTGCAGAAACATGTTTATTTCTGCTGAAAATCATGTTTTGACTCTTTCTGCACACTGGGGTTAAGAGCTGAGTGTGTGGGCTCTTCTGAGTCTTGCAGTTACATAGGGATTCAGTTGTCTGAAAAAACGCGTTTATTTCGGGCTGAAAAACACGTTTTCAAAAGTGTGCTGTTACTGCCCCATAACTTACATGGGGGTGACCAAACTTGCAGAAACATGTTTATTTCTGCTGAAAATCATGTTTTGACACTTTCTGCACACTGGGGTTAAGAGCTGAGTGTGTGGGCTCTTTTGAGCCTTGCAGTTACATAGGGATTCAGTTGTCTGAAAAAACGCGTTTATTTCGGGCTGAAAAACACGTTTTCAAAAGTGTGCTGTTACTGCCCCATAACTTACATGGGGGTGACCAAACTTGCAGAAACATGTTTATTTCTGCTGAAAAACATGTTTTGACACTTTCTGCACACTGGGGTTAAGAGCTGAGTGTGTGGGCTCTTTTGAGCCTTGCAGTTACATAGGGATTCAGTTGTCTGAAAAAACGTGTTTATTTCAGGCTGAAAAACACGTTTTCAAAAGTGTGCTGTTACTGCCCCATAACTTACATGGGGGTGACCAAACTTGCAGAAACATGTTTATTTCTGCTGAAAAACACGTTTTGACACTTTCTGCACACTGGGGTTAAGAGCTGAGTGTGTGGGCTCTTCTGAGTCTTGCAGTTACATAGGGATTCAGTTGTCTGAAAAAACGCGTTTATTTCGGGCTGAAAAACACGTTTTCAAAAGTGTGCTGTTACTGCCCCATAACTTACATGGGGGTGACCAAACTTGCAGAAACATGTTTATTTCTGCTGAAAATCATGTTTTGACACTTTCTGCACACTGGGGTTAAGAGCTGAGTGTGTGGGCTCTTTTGAGCCTTGCAGTTACATAGGGATTCAGTTGTCTGAAAAAACGCGTTTATTTCGGGCTGAAAAACACGTTTTAAAAAGTGTGCTGTTACTGCCCCATAACTTACATGGGGGTGACCAAACTTGCAGAAACATGTTTATTTCTGCTGAAAATCATGTTTTGACACTTTCTGCACACTGGGGTTAAGAGCTGAGTGTGTGGGCTCTTCTGAGTCTTGCAGTTACATAGGGATTCAGTTGTCTGAAAAAACGCGTTTATTTCGGGCTGAAAAACACGTTTTCAAAAGTGTGCTGTTACTGCCCCATAACTTACATGGGGGTGACCAAACTTGCAGAAACATGTTTATTTCTGCTGAAAAACACGTTTTGACACTTTCTGCACACTGGGGTTAAGAGCTGAGTGTGTGGGCTCTTCTGAGTCTTGCAGTTACATAGGGATTCAGTTGTCTGAAAAAACGCGTTTATTTCGGGCTGAAAAACACGTTTTCAAAAGTGTGCTGTTACTGCCCCATAACTTACATGGGGGTGACCAAACTTGCAGAAACATGTTTATTTCTGCTGAAAATCATGTTTTGACACTTTCTGCACACTGGGGTTAAGAGCTGAGTGTGTGGGCTCTTCTGAGTCTTGCAGTTACATAGGGATTCAGTTGTCTGAAAAAACGCGTTTATTTCGGGCTGAAAAACACGTTTTCAAAAGTGTGCTGTTACTGCCCCATAACTTACATGGGGGTGACCAAACTTGCAGAAACATGTTTATTTCTGCTGAAAAACACGTTTTGACACTTTCTGCACACTGGGGTTAAGAGCTGAGTGTGTGGGCTCTTTTGAGCCTTGCAGTTACATAGGGATTCAGTTGTCTGAAAAAACGCGTTTATTTCGGGCTGAAAAACACGTTTTCAAAAGTGTGCTGTTACTGCCCCATAACTTACATGGGGGTGACCAAACTTGCAGAAACATGTTTATTTCTGCTGAAAAACACGTTTTGACACTTTCTGCACACTGGGGTTAAGAGCTGAGTGTGTGGGCTCTTCTGAGTCTTGCAGTTACATAGGGATTCAGTTGTCTGAAAAAACGCGTTTATTTCGGGCTGAAAAACACGTTTTCAAAAGTGTGCTGTTACTGCCCCATAACTTACATGGGGGTGACCAAACTTGCAGAAACATGTTTATTTCTGCTGAAAAACATGTTTTGACACTTTCTGCACACTGGGGTTAAGAGCTGAGTGTGTGGGCTCTTTTGAGCCTTGCAGTTACATAGGGATTCAGTTGTCTGAAAAAACGCGTTTATTTCGGGCTGAAAAACACGTTTTCAAAAGTGTGCTGTTACTGCCCCATAACTTACATGGGGTTGACCAAACTTGCAGAAACATGTTTATTTCTGCTGAAAATCATGTTTTGACACTTTCTGCACACTGGGGTTAAGAGCTGAGTGTGTGGGCTCTTCTGAGTCTTGCAGTTACATAGGGATTCAGTTGTCTGAAAAAACGTGTTTATTTCAGGCTGAAAAACACGTTTTCAAAAGTGTGCTGTTACTGCCCCATAACTTACATGGGGGTGACCAAACTTGCAGAAACATGTTTATTTCTGCTGAAAAACATGTTTTGACACTTTCTGCACACTGGGGTTAAGAGCTGAGTGTGTGGGCTCTTCTGAGTCTTGCAGTTACATAGGGATTCAGTTGTCTGAAAAAACGTGTTTATTTCAGGCTGAAAAACACGTTTTCAAAAGTGTGCTGTTACTGCCCCATAACTTACATGGGGGTGACCAAACTTGCAGAAACATGTTTATTTCTGCTGAAAATCATGTTTTGACTCTTTCTGCACACTGGGGTTAAGAGCTGAGTGTGTGGGCTCTTCTGAGTCTTGCAGTTACATAGGGATTCAGTTGTCTGAAAAAACGCGTTTATTTCGGGCTGAAAAACACGTTTTCAAAAGTGTGCTGTTACTGCCCCATAACTTACATGGGGGTGACCAAACTTGCAGAAACATGTTTATTTCTGCTGAAAAACATGTTTTGACACTTTCTGCACACTGGGGTTAAGAGCTGAGTGTGTGGGCTCTTCTGAGTCTTGCAGTTACATAGGGATTCAGTTGTCTGAAAAAACGTGTTTATTTCAGGCTGAAAAACACGTTTTCAAAAGTGTGCTGTTACTGCCCCATAACTTACATGGGGGTGACCAAACTTGCAGAAACATGTTTATTTCTGCTGAAAAACACGTTTTGACACTTTCTGCACACTGGGGTTAAGAGCTGAGTGTGTGGGCTCTTCTGAGTCTTGCAGTTACATAGGGATTCAGTTGTCTGAAAAAACGCGTTTATTTCGGGCTGAAAAACACGTTTTCAAAAGTGTGCTGTTACTGCCCCATAACTTACATGGGGGTGACCAAACTTGCAGAAACATGTTTATTTCTGCTGAAAATCATGTTTTGACACTTTCTGCACACTGGGGTTAAGAGCTGAGTGTGTGGGCTCTTTTGAGCCTTGCAGTTACATAGGGATTCAGTTGTCTGAAAAAACGCGTTAATTTCGGGCTGAAAAACAAGTTTTAAAAAGTGTGCTGTTACTGCCCCATAACTTACATGGGGGTGACCAAACTTGCAGGAACATGTTTATTTCTGCTGAAAATCATGTTTTGACACTTTCTGCACACTGGGGTTAAGAGCTGAGTGTGTGGGCTCTTTTGAGCCTTGCAGTTACATAGGGATTCAGTTGTCTGAAAAAACGTGTTTATTTCGGGCTGAAAAACACGTTTTCAAAAGTGTGCTGTTACTGCCCCATAACTTACATGGGGGTGACCAAACTTGCAGAAACATGTTTATTTCTGCTGAAAAACACGTTTTGACACTTTCTGCACACTGGGTTTAAGAGCTGAGTGTGTGGGCTCTTCTGAGTCTTGCAGTTACATAGGGATTCAGTTGTCTGAAAAAACGCGTTTATTTCGGGCTGAAAAACACGTTTTCAAAAGTGTGCTGTTACTGCCCCATAACTTACATGGGGGTGACCAAACTTGCAGAAACATGTTTATTTCTGCTGAAAATCATGTTTTGACACTTTCTGCACACTGGGGTTAAGAGCTGAGTGTGTGGGCTCTTTTGAGCCTTGCAGTTACATAGGGATTCAGTTGTCTGAAAAAACGCGTTTATTTCGGGCTGAAAAACACGTTTTAAAAAGTGTGCTGTTACTGCCCCATAACTTACATGGGGGTGACCAAACTTGCAGAAACATGTTTATTTCTGCTGAAAATCATGTTTTGACTCTTTCTGCACACTGGGGTTAAGAGCTGAGTGTGTGGGCTCTTCTGAGTCTTGCAGTTACATAGGGATTCAGTTGTCTGAAAAAACGCGTTTATTTCGGGCTGAAAAACACGTTTTCAAAAGTGTGCTGTTACTGCCCCATAACTTACATGGGGGTGACCAAACTTGCAGAAACATGTTTATTTCTGCTGAAAATCATGTTTTGACACTTTCTGCACACTGGGGTTAAGAGCTGAGTGTGTGGGCTCTTTTGAGCCTTGCAGTTACATAGGGATTCAGTTGTCTGAAAAAACGCGTTTATTTCGGGCTGAAAAACACGTTTTCAAAAGTGTGCTGTTACTGCCCCATAACTTACATGGGGGTGACCAAACTTGCAGAAACATGTTTATTTCTGCTGAAAAACATGTTTTGACACTTTCTGCACACTGGGGTTAAGAGCTGAGTGTGTGGGCTCTTTTGAGCCTTGCAGTTACATAGGGATTCAGTTGTCTGAAAAAACGTGTTTATTTCAGGCTGAAAAACACGTTTTCAAAAGTGTGCTGTTACTGCCCCATAACTTACATGGGGGTGACCAAACTTGCAGAAACATGTTTATTTCTGCTGAAAAACACGTTTTGACACTTTCTGCACACTGGGGTTAAGAGCTGAGTGTGTGGGCTCTTCTGAGTCTTGCAGTTACATAGGGATTCAGTTGTCTGAAAAAACGCGTTTATTTCGGGCTGAAAAACACGTTTTCAAAAGTGTGCTGTTACTGCCCCATAACTTACATGGGGGTGACCAAACTTGCAGAAACATGTTTATTTCTGCTGAAAATCATGTTTTGACACTTTCTGCACACTGGGGTTAAGAGCTGAGTGTGTGGGCTCTTTTGAGCCTTGCAGTTACATAGGGATTCAGTTGTCTGAAAAAACGCGTTTATTTCGGGCTGAAAAACACGTTTTAAAAAGTGTGCTGTTACTGCCCCATAACTTACATGGGGGTGACCAAACTTGCAGAAACATGTTTATTTCTGCTGAAAATCATGTTTTGACACTTTCTGCACACTGGGGTTAAGAGCTGAGTGTGTGGGCTCTTCTGAGTCTTGCAGTTACATAGGGATTCAGTTGTCTGAAAAAACGCGTTTATTTCGGGCTGAAAAACACGTTTTCAAAAGTGTGCTGTTACTGCCCCATAACTTACATGGGGGTGACCAAACTTGCAGAAACATGTTTATTTCTGCTGAAAAACATGTTTTGACACTTTCTGCACACTGGGGTTAAGAGCTGAGTGTGTGGGCTCTTCTGAGTCTTGCAGTTACATAGGGATTCAGTTGTCTGAAAAAACGTGTTTATTTCAGGCTGAAAAACACGTTTTCAAAAGTGTGCTGTTACTGCCCCATAACTTACATGGGGGTGACCAAACTTGCAGAAACATGTTTATTTCTGCTGAAAAACACGTTTTGACACTTTCTGCACACTGGGGTTAAGAGCTGAGTGTGTGGGCTCTTCTGAGTCTTGCAGTTACATAGGGATTCAGTTGTCTGAAAAAACGCGTTTATTTCGGGCTGAAAAACACGTTTTCAAAAGTGTGCTGTTACTGCCCCATAACTTACATGGGGGTGACCAAACTTGCAGAAACATGTTTATTTCTGCTGAAAATCATGTTTTGACACTTTCTGCACACTGGGGTTAAGAGCTGAGTGTGTGGGCTCTTTTGAGCCTTGCAGTTACATAGGGATTCAGTTGTCTGAAAAAACGCGTTAATTTCGGGCTGAAAAACAAGTTTTAAAAAGTGTGCTGTTACTGCCCCATAACTTACATGGGGGTGACCAAACTTGCAGGAACATGTTTATTTCTGCTGAAAATCATGTTTTGACACTTTCTGCACACTGGGGTTAAGAGCTGAGTGTGTGGGCTCTTTTGAGCCTTGCAGTTACATAGGGATTCAGTTGTCTGAAAAAACGTGTTTATTTCGGGCTGAAAAACACGTTTTCAAAAGTGTGCTGTTACTGCCCCATAACTTACATGGGGGTGACCAAACTTGCAGAAACATGTTTATTTCTGCTGAAAAACACGTTTTGACACTTTCTGCACACTGGGTTTAAGAGCTGAGTGTGTGGGCTCTTCTGAGTCTTGCAGTTACATAGGGATTCAGTTGTCTGAAAAAACGCGTTTATTTCGGGCTGAAAAACACGTTTTCAAAAGTGTGCTGTTACTGCCCCATAACTTACATGGGGGTGACCAAACTTGCAGAAACATGTTTATTTCTGCTGAAAATCATGTTTTGACACTTTCTGCACACTGGGGTTAAGAGCTGAGTGTGTGTGGGCTCTTCTGAGTCTTGCAGTTACATAGGGATTCAGTTGTCTGAAAAAACGCGTTTATTTCGGGCTGAAAAACACGTTTTCAAAAGTGTGCTGTTACTGCCCCATAACTTACATGGGGGTGACCAAACTTGCAGAAACATGTTTATTTCTGCTGAAAAACACGTTTTGACACTTTCTGCACACTGGGGTTAAGAGCTGAGTGTGTGGGCTCTTCTGAGTCTTGCAGTTACATAGGGATTCAGTTGTCTGAAAAAACGCGTTTATTTCGGGCTGAAAAACACGTTTTCAAAAGTGTGCTGTTACTGCCCCATAACTTACATGGGGGTGACCAAACTTGCAGAAACATGTTTATTTCTGCTGAAAATCATGTTTTGACACTTTCTGCACACTGGGGTTAAGAGCTGAGTGTGTGGGCTCTTTTGAGCCTTGCAGTTACATAGGGATTCAGTTGTCTGAAAAAACGCGTTTATTTCGGGCTGAAAAACACGTTTTCAAAAGTGTGCTGTTACTGCCCCATAACTTACATGGGGGTGACCAAACTTGCAGAAACATGTTTATTTCTGCTGAAAAACATGTTTTGACACTTTCTGCACACTGGGGTTAAGAGCTGAGTGTGTGGGCTCTTCTGAGTCTTGCAGTTACATAGGGATTCAGTTGTCTGAAAAAACGCGTTTATTTCGGGCTGAAAAACACGTTTTCAAAAGTGTGCTGTTACTGCCCCATAACTTACATGGGGGTGACCAAACTTGCAGAAACATGTTTATTTCTGCTGAAAAACACGTTTTGACACTTTCTGCACACTGGGGTTAAGAGCTGAGTGTGTGGGCTCTTCTGAGTCTTGCAGTTACATAGGGATTCAGTTGTCTGAAAAAACGCGTTTATTTCGGGCTGAAAAACACGTTTTCAAAAGTGTGCTGTTACTGCCCCATAACTTACATGGGGGTGACCAAACTTGCAGAAACATGTTTATTTCTGCTGAAAATCATGTTTTGTCACTTTCTGCACACTGGGGTTAAGAGCTGAGTGTGTGGGCTCTTCTGAGTCTTGCAGTTACATAGGGATTCAGTTGTCTGAAAAAACGCGTTTATTTCGGGCTGAAAAACACGTTTTCAAAAGTGTGCTGTTACTGCCCCATAACTTACATGGGGGTGACCAAACTTGCAGAAACATGTTTATTTCTGCTGAAAAACATGTTTTGACACTTTCTGCACACTGGGGTTAAGAGCTGAGTGTGTGGGCTCTTTTGAGCCTTGCAGTTACATAGGGATTCAGTTGTCTGAAAAAACGCGTTTATTTCGGGCTGAAAAACACGTTTTCAAAAGTGTGCTGTTACTGCCCCATAACTTACATGGGGGTGACCAAACTTGCAGAAACATGTTTATTTCTGCTGAAAAACACGTTTTGACACTTTCTGCACACTGGGGTTAAGAGCTGAGTGTGTGGGCTCTTCTGAGTCTTGCAGTTACATAGGGATTCAGTTGTCTGAAAAAACGCGTTTATTTCGGGCTGAAAAACACGTTTTCAAAAGTGTGCTGTTACTGCCCCATAACTTACATGGGGGTGACCAAACTTGCAGAAACATGTTTATTTCTGCTGAAAATCATGTTTTGACACTTTCTGCACACTGGGGTTAAGAGCTGAGTGTGTGGGCTCTTTTGAGCCTTGCAGTTACATAGGGATTCAGTTGTCTGAAAAAACGCGTTTAATTCGGGCTGAAAAACACGTTTTAAAAAGTGTGCTGTTACTGTTCCATAACTTACATGGGGGTGACCAAACTTGCAGAAACATGTTTATTTCTGCTGAAAATCATGTTTTGACTCTTTCTGCACACTGGGGTTAAGAGCTGAGTGTGTGGGCTCTTCTGAGTCTTGCAGTTACATAGGGATTCAGTTGTCTGAAAAAACGCGTTTATTTCGGGCTGAAAAACACGTTTTCAAAAGTGTGCTGTTACTGCCCCATAACTTACATGGGGGTGACCAAACTTGCAGAAACATGTTTATTTCTGCTGAAAATCATGTTTTGACACTTTCTGCACACTGGGGTTAAGAGCTGAGTGTGTGGGCTCTTTTGAGCCTTGCAGTTACATAGGGATTCAGTTGTCTGAAAAAACGCGTTTATTTCGGGCTGAAAAACACGTTTTCAAAAGTGTGCTGTTACTGCCCCATAACTTACATGGGGGTGACCAAACTTGCAGAAACATGTTTATTTCTGCTGAAAAACATGTTTTGACACTTTCTGCACACTGGGGTTAAGAGCTGAGTGTGTGGGCTCTTTTGAGCCTTGCAGTTACATAGGGATTCAGTTGTCTGAAAAAACGCGTTTATTTCGGGCTGAAAAACACGTTTTCAAAAGTGTGCTGTTACTGCCCCATAACTTACATGGGGGTGACCAAACTTGCAGAAACATGTTTATTTCTGCTGAAAAACACGTTTTGACACTTTCTGCACACTGGGGTTAAGAGCTGAGTGTGTGGGCTCTTCTGAGTCTTGCAGTTACATAGGGATTCAGTTGTCTGAAAAAACGCGTTTATTTCGGGCTGAAAAACACGTTTTCAAAAGTGTGCTGTTACTGCCCCATAACTTACATGGGGTTGACCAAACTTGCAGAAACATGTTTATTTCTGCTGAAAATCATGTTTTGACACTTTCTGCACACTGGGGTTAAGAGCTGAGTGTGTGGGCTCTTCTGAGTCTTGCAGTTACATAGGGATTCAGTTGTCTGAAAAAACGTGTTTATTTCAGGCTGAAAAACACGTTTTCAAAAGTGTGCTGTTACTGCCCCATAACTTACATGGGGGTGACCAAACTTGCAGAAACATGTTTATTTCTGCTGAAAATCATGTTTTGACACTTTCTGCACACTGGGGTTAAGAGCTGAGTGTGTGGGCTCTTCTGAGTCTTGCAGTTACATAGGGATTCAGTTGTCTGAAAAAACGCGTTTATTTCGGGCTGAAAAACACGTTTTCAAAAGTGTGCTGTTACTGCCCCATAACTTACATGGGGGTGACCAAACTTGCAGAAACATGTTTATTTCTGCTGAAAAACACGTTTTGACACTTTCTGCACACTGGGGTTAAGAGCTGAGTGTGTGGGCTCTTCTGAGTCTTGCAGTTACATAGGGATTCAGTTGTCTGAAAAAACGCGTTTATTTCGGGCTGAAAAACACGTTTTCAAAAGTGTGCTGTTACTGCCCCATAACTTACATGGGGGTGACCAAACTTGCAGAAACATGTTTATTTCTGCTGAAAAACATGTTTTGACACTTTCTGCACACTGGGGTTAAGAGCTGAGTGTGTGGGCTCTTTTGAGCCTTGCAGTTACATAGGGATTCAGTTGTCTGAAAAAACGCGTTTATTTCGGGCTGAAAAACACGTTTTCAAAAGTGTGCTGTTACTGCCCCATAACTTACATGGGGGTGACCAAACTTGCAGAAACATGTTTATTTCTGCTGAAAAACACGTTTTGACACTTTCTGCACACTGGGGTTAAGAGCTGAGTGTGTGGGCTCTTCTGAGTCTTGCAGTTACATAGGGATTCAGTTGTCTGAAAAAACGCGTTTATTTCGGGCTGAAAAACACGTTTTCAAAAGTGTGCTGTTACTGCCCCATAACTTACATGGGGGTGACCAAACTTGCAGAAACATGTTTATTTCTGCTGAAAATCATGTTTTGACACTTTCTGCACACTGGGGTTAAGAGCTGAGTGTGTGGGCTCTTTTGAGCCTTGCAGTTACATAGGGATTCAGTTGTCTGAAAAAACGCGTTTATTTCGGGCTGAAAAACACGTTTTCAAAAGTGTGCTGTTACTGCCCCATAACTTACATGGGGGTGACCAAACTTGCAGAAACATGTTTATTTCTGCTGAAAAACACGTTTTGACACTTTCTGCACACTGGGGTTAAGAGCTGAGTGTGTGGGCTCTTCTGAGTCTTGCAGTTACATAGGGATTCAGTTGTCTGAAAAAACGTGTTTATTTCAGGCTGAAAAACACGTTTTCAAAAGTGTGCTGTTACTGCCCCATGACTTACATGGGGGTGACCAAACTTGCAGAAACATGTTTATTTCTGCTGAAAAACATGTTTTGACACTTTCTGCACACTGGGGTTAAGAGCTGAGTGTGTGGGCTCTTCTGAGTCTTGCAGTTACATAGGGATTCAGTTGTCTGAAAAAACGCGTTTATTTCGGGCTGAAAAACACGTTTTCAAAAGTGTGCTGTTACTGCCCCATAACTTACATGGGGATGACCAAACTTGCAGAAACATGTTTATTTCTGCTGAAAATCATGTTTTGACACTTTCTGCACACTGGGGTTAAGAGCTGAGTGTGTGGGCTCTTCTGAGTCTTGCAGTTACATAGGGATTCAGTTGTCTGAAAAAACGCGTTTATTTCGGGCTGAAAAACACGTTTTCAAAAGTGTGCTGTTACTGCCCCATAACTTACATGGGGGTGACCAAACTTGCAGAAACATGTTTATTTCTGCTGAAAAACACGTTTTGACACTTTCTGCACACTGGGGTTAAGAGCTGAGTGTGTGGGCTCTTCTGAGTCTTGCAGTTACATAGGGATTCAGTTGTCTGAAAAAACGCGTTTATTTCGGGCTGAAAAACACGTTTTCAAAAGTGTGCTGTTACTGCCCCATAACTTACATGGGGGTGACCAAACTTGCAGAAACATGTTTATTTCTGCTGAAAATCATGTTTTGACACTTTCTGCACACTGGGGTTAAGAGCTGAGTGTGTGGGCTCTTCTGAGTCTTGCAGTTACATAGGGATTCAGTTGTCTGAAAAAACGTGTTTATTTCAGGCTGAAAAACACGTTTTCAAAAGTGTGCTGTTACTGCCCCATAACTTACATGGGGGTGACCAAACTTGCAGAAACATGTTTATTTCTGCTGAAAAACACGTTTTGACACTTTCTGCACACTGGGGTTAAGAGCTGAGTGTGTGGGCTCTTCTGAGTCTTGCAGTTACATAGGGATTCAGTTGTCTGAAAAATCGCGTTTATTTCGGGATGAAAAACACGTTTTCAAAAGTGTGCTGTTACTGCCCCATAACTTACATGGGGGTGACCAAACTTGCAGAAACATGTTTATTTCTGCTGAAAATCATGTTTTGACACTTTCTGCACACTGGGGTTAAGAGCTGAGTGTGTGGGCTCTTTTGAGCCTTGCAGTTACATAGGGATTCAGTTGTCTGAAAAAACGCGTTTATTTCGGGCTGAAAAACACGTTTTCAAAAGTGTGCTGTTACTGCCCCATAACTTACATGGGGGTGACCAAACTTGCAGAAACATGTTTATTTCTGCTGAAAATCACGTTTTGACACTTTCTGCACACTGGGGTTAAGAGCTGAGTGTGTGGGCTCTTCTGAGTCTTGCAGTTACATAGGGATTCAGTTGTCTGAAAAAACGCGTTTATTTCGGGCTGAAAAACACGTTTTCAAAAGTGTGCTGTTACTGCCCCATAACTTACATGGGGGTGACCAAACTTGCAGAAACATGTTTATTTCTGCTGAAAATCATGTTTTGTCACTTTCTGCACACTGGGGTTAAGAGCTGAGTGTGTGGGCTCTTCTGAGTCTTGCAGTTACATAGGGATTCAGTTGTCTGAAAAAACGCGTTTATTTCGGGCTGAAAAACACGTTTTCAAAAGTGTGCTGTTACTGCCCCATAACTTACATGGGGGTGACCAAACTTGCAGAAACATGTTTATTTCTGCTGAAAAACATGTTTTGACACTTTCTGCACACTGGGGTTAAGAGCTGAGTGTGTGGGCTCTTTTGAGCCTTGCAGTTACATAGGGATTCAGTTGTCTGAAAAAACGCGTTTATTTCGGGCTGAAAAACACGTTTTCAAAAGTGTGCTGTTACTGCCCCATAACTTACATGGGGGTGACCAAACTTGCAGAAACATGTTTATTTCTGCTGAAAAACACGTTTTGACACTTTCTGCACACTGGGGTTAAGAGCTGAGTGTGTGGGCTCTTCTGAGTCTTGCAGTTACATAGGGATTCAGTTGTCTGAAAAAACGCGTTTATTTCGGGCTGAAAAACACGTTTTCAAAAGTGTGCTGTTACTGCCCCATAACTTACATGGGGGTGACCAAACTTGCAGAAACATGTTTATTTCTGCTGAAAATCATGTTTTGACACTTTCTGCACACTGGGGTTAAGAGCTGAGTGTGTGGGCTCTTTTGAGCCTTGCAGTTACATAGGGATTCAGTTGTCTGAAAAAACGCGTTTATTTCGGGCTGAAAAACAAGTTTTAAAAAGTGTGCTGTTACTGCCCCATAACTTACATGGGGGTGACCAAACTTGCAGAAACATGTTTATTTCTGCTGAAAATCATGTTTTGACACTTTCTGCACACTGGGGTTAAGAGCTGAGTGTGTGGGCTCTTTTGAGCCTTGCAGTTACATAGGGATTCAGTTGTCTGAAAAAACGTGTTTATTTCGGGCTGAAAAACACGTTTTCAAAAGTGTGCTGTTACTGCCCCATAACTTACATGGGGGTGACCAAACTTGTAGAAACATGTTTATTTCTGCTGAAAAACACGTTTTGACACTTTCTGCACACTGGGGTTAAGAGCTGAGTGTGTGGGCTCTTCTGAGTCTTGCAGTTACATAGGGATTCAGTTGTCTGAAAAAACGCGTTTATTTCGGGCTGAAAAACACGTTTTCAAAAGTGTGCTGTTACTGCCCCATAACTTACATGGGGGTGACCAAACTTGCAGAAACATGTTTATTTCTGCTGAAAATCATGTTTTGACTCTTTCTGCACACTGGGGTTAAGTGCTGAGTGTGTGGGCTCTTTTGAGCCTTGCAGTTACATAGGGATTCAGTTGTCTGAAAAAACGCGTTTATTTCGGGCTGAAAAACACGTTTTCAAAAGTGTGCTGTTACTGCCCCATAACTTACATGGGGGTGACCAAACTTGCAGAAACATGTTTATTTCTGCTGAAAAACACGTTTTGACACTTTCTGCACACTGGGGTTAAGAGCTGAGTGTGTGGGCTCTTCTGAGTCTTGCAGTTACATAGGGATTCAGTTGTCTGAAAAAACGCGTTTATTTCGGGCTGAAAAACACGTTTTCAAAAGTGTGCTGTTACTGCCCCATAACTTACATGGGGGTGACCAAACTTGCAGAAACATGTTTATTTCTGCTGAAAAACACGTTTTGACACTTTCTGCACACTGGGGTTAAGAGCTGAGTGTGTGGGCTCTTCTGAGTCTTGCAGTTACATAGGGATTCAGTTGTCTGAAAAAACGCGTTTATTTCGGGCTGAAAAACACGTTTTCAAAAGTGTGCTGTTACTGCCCCATAACTTACATGGGGGTGACCAAACTTGCAGAAACATGTTTATTTCTGCTGAAAATCATGTTTTGACACTTTCTGCACACTGGGGTTAAGAGCTGAGTGTGTGGGCTCTTTTGAGCCTTGCAGTTACATAGGGATTCAGTTGTCTGAAAAAACGCGTTTATTTCGGGCTGAAAAACACGTTTTCAAAAGTGTGCTGTTACTGCCCCATAACTTACATGGGGGTGACCAAACTTGCAGAAACATGTTTATTTCTGCTGAAAAACATGTTTTGACACTTTCTGCACACTGGGGTTAAGAGCTGAGTGTGTGGGCTCTTTTGAGCCTTGCAGTTACATAGGGATTCAGTTGTCTGAAAAAACGCGTTTATTTCGGGCTGAAAAACACGTTTTCAAAAGTGTGCTGTTACTGCCCCATAACTTACATGGGGTTGACCAAACTTGCAGAAACATGTTTATTTCTGCTGAAAATCATGTTTTGACACTTTCTGCACACTGGGGTTAAGAGCTGACCGTGTGGGCTCTTCTGAGTCTTGCAGTTACATAGGGATTCAGTTGTCTGAAAAAACGTGTTTATTTCAGGCTGAAAAACACGTTTTCAAAAGTGTGCTGTTACTGCCCCATAACTTACATGGGGGTGACCAAACTTGCAGAAACATGTTTATTTCTGCTGAAAAACACGTTTTGACACTTTCTGCACACTGGGGTTAAGAGCTGAGTGTGTGGGCTCTTCTGAGTCTTGCAGTTACATAGGGATTCAGTTGTCTGAAAAAACGCGTTTATTTCGGCCTGAAAAACACGTTTTCAAAAGTGTGCTGTTACTGCCCCATAACTTACATGGGGGTGACCAAACTTGCAGAAACATGTTTATTTCTGCTGAAAATCATGTTTTGACACTTTCTGCACACTGGGGTTAAGAGCTGAGTGTGTGGGCTCTTCTGAGTCTTGCAGTTACATAGGGATTCAGTTGTCTGAAAAAACGCGTTTATTTCGGGCTGAAAAACACGTTTTCAAAAGTGTGCTGTTACTGCCCCATAACTTACATGGGGGTGACCAAACTTGCAGAAACATGTTTATTTCTGCTGAAAAACACGTTTTGACACTTTCTGCACACTGGGGTTAAGAGCTGAGTGTGTGGGCTCTTTTGAGCCTTGCAGTTACATAGGGATTCAGTTGTCTGAAAAAACGCGTTTATTTCGGGCTGAAAAACACGTTTTCAAAAGTGTGCTGTTACTGCCCCATAACTTACATGGGGGTGACCAAACTTGCAGAAACATGTTTATTTCTGCTGAAAAACACGTTTTGACACTTTCTGCACACTGGGGTTAAGAGCTGAGTGTGTGGGCTCTTCTGAGTCTTGCAGTTACATAGGGATTCAGTTGTCTGAAAAAACGCGTTTATTTCGGGCTGAAAAACACGTTTTCAAAAGTGTGCTGTTACTGCCCCATAACTTACATGGGGGTGACCAAACTTGCAGAAACATGTTTATTTCTGCTGAAAAACATGTTTTGACACTTTCTGCACACTGGGGTTAAGAGCTGAGTGTGTGGGCTCTTTTGAGCCTTGCAGTTACATAGGGATTCAGTTGTCTGAAAAAACGTGTTTATTTCGGGCTGAAAAACACGTTTTCAAAAGTGTGCTGTTACTGCCCCATAACTTACATGGGGGTGACCAAACTTGTAGAAACATGTTTATTTCTGCTGAAAAACACGTTTTGACACTTTCTGCACACTGGGGTTAAGAGCTGAGTGTGTGGGCTCTTCTGAGTCTTGCAGTTACATAGGGATTCAGTTGTCTGAAAAAACGCGTTTATTTCGGGCTGAAAAACACGTTTTCAAAAGTGTGCTGTTACTGCCCCATAACTTACATGGGGGTGACCAAACTTGCAGAAACATGTTTATTTCTGCTGAAAATCATGTTTTGACACTTTCTGCACACTGGGGTTAAGAGCTGAGTGTGTGGGCTCTTTTGAGCCTTGCAGTTACATAGGGATTCAGTTGTCTGAAAAAACGCGTTTATTTCGGGCTGAAAAACACGTTTTAAAAAGTGTGCTGTTACTGCCCCATAACTTACATGGGGGTGACCAAACTTGCAGAAACATGTTTATTTCTGCTGAAAATCATGTTTTGACTCTTTCTGCACACTGGGGTTAAGTGCTGAGTGTGTGGGCTCTTTTGAGCCTTGCAGTTACATAGGGATTCAGTTGTCTGAAAAAACGCGTTTATTTCGGGCTGAAAAACACGTTTTCAAAAGTGTGCTGTTACTGCCCCATAACTTACATGGGGGTGACCAAACTTGCAGAAACATGTTTATTTCTGCTGAAAAACACGTTTTGACACTTTCTGCACACTGGGGTTAAGAGCTGAGTGTGTGGGCTCTTCTGAGTCTTGCAGTTACATAGGGATTCAGTTGTCTGAAAAAACGCGTTTATTTCGGGCTGAAAAACACGTTTTCAAAAGTGTGCTGTTACTGCCCCATAACTTACATGGGGGTGACCAAACTTGCAGAAACATGTTTATTTCTGCTGAAAAACACGTTTTGACACTTTCTGCACACTGGGGTTAAGAGCTGAGTGTGTGGGCTCTTCTGAGTCTTGCAGTTACATAGGGATTCAGTTGTCTGAAAAAACGCGTTTATTTCGGGCTGAAAAACACGTTTTCAAAAGTGTGCTGTTACTGCCCCATAACTTACATGGGGGTGACCAAACTTGCAGAAACATGTTTATTTCTGCTGAAAATCATGTTTTGACACTTTCTGCACACTGGGGTTAAGAGCTGAGTGTGTGGGCTCTTTTGAGCCTTGCAGTTACATAGGGATTCAGTTGTCTGAAAAAACGCGTTTATTTCGGGCTGAAAAACACGTTTTCAAAAGTGTGCTGTTACTGCCCCATAACTTACATGGGGGTGACCAAACTTGCAGAAACATGTTTATTTCTGCTGAAAAACATGTTTTGACACTTTCTGCACACTGGGGTTAAGAGCTGAGTGTGTGGGCTCTTTTGAGCCTTGCAGTTACATAGGGATTCAGTTGTCTGAAAAAACGCGTTTATTTCGGGCTGAAAAACACGTTTTCAAAAGTGTGCTGTTACTGCCCCATAACTTACATGGGGTTGACCAAACTTGCAGAAACATGTTTATTTCTGCTGAAAATCATGTTTTGACACTTTCTGCACACTGGGGTTAAGAGCTGAGCGTGTGGGCTCTTCTGAGTCTTGCAGTTACATAGGGATTCAGTTGTCTGAAAAAACGTGTTTATTTCAGGCTGAAAAACACGTTTTCAAAAGTGTGCTGTTACTGCCCCATAACTTACATGGGGGTGACCAAACTTGCAGAAACATGTTTATTTCTGCTGAAAAACACGTTTTGACACTTTCTGCACACTGGGGTTAAGAGCTGAGTGTGTGGGCTCTTCTGAGTCTTGCAGTTACATAGGGATTCAGTTGTCTGAAAAAACGCGTTTATTTCGGCCTGAAAAACACGTTTTCAAAAGTGTGCTGTTACTGCCCCATAACTTACATGGGGGTGACCAAACTTGCAGAAACATGTTTATTTCTGCTGAAAATCATGTTTTGACACTTTCTGCACACTGGGGTTAAGAGCTGAGTGTGTGGGCTCTTCTGAGTCTTGCAGTTACATAGGGATTCAGTTGTCTGAAAAAACGCGTTTATTTCGGGCTGAAAAACACGTTTTCAAAAGTGTGCTGTTACTGCCCCATAACTTACATGGGGGTGACCAAACTTGCAGAAACATGTTTATTTCTGCTGAAAAACACGTTTTGACACTTTCTGCACACTGGGGTTAAGAGCTGAGTGTGTGGGCTCTTTTGAGCCTTGCAGTTACATAGGGATTCAGTTGTCTGAAAAAACGCGTTTATTTCGGGCTGAAAAACACGTTTTCAAAAGTGTGCTGTTACTGCCCCATAACTTACATGGGGGTGACCAAACTTGCAGAAACATGTTTATTTCTGCTGAAAAACACGTTTTGACACTTTCTGCACACTGGGGTTAAGAGCTGAGTGTGTGGGCTCTTCTGAGTCTTGCAGTTACATAGGGATTCAGTTGTCTGAAAAAACGCGTTTATTTCGGGCTGAAAAACACGTTTTCAAAAGTGTGCTGTTACTGCCCCATAACTTACATGGGGGTGACCAAACTTGCAGAAACATGTTTATTTCTGCTGAAAAACATGTTTTGACACTTTCTGCACACTGGGGTTAAGAGCTGAGTGTGTGGGCTCTTTTGAGCCTTGCAGTTACATAGGGATTCAGTTGTCTGAAAAAACGCGTTTATTTCGGGCTGAAAAACACGTTTTCAAAAGTGTGCTGTTACTGCCCCATAACTTACATGGCGTTGACCAAACTTGCAGAAACATGTTTATTTCTGCTGAAAATCATGTTTTGACACTTTCTGCACACTGGGGTTAAGAGCTGAGTGTGTGGGCTCTTCTGAGTCTTGCAGTTACATAGGGATTCAGTTGTCTGAAAAAACGCGTTTATTTCGGGCTGAAAAACACGTTTTCAAAAGTGTGCTGTTACTGCCCCATAACTTACATGGGGGTGACCAAACTTGCAGAAACATGTTTATTTCTGCTGAAAATCACGTTTTGACACTTTCTGCACACTGGGGTTAAGAGCTGAGTGTGTGGGCTCTTCTGAGTCTTGCAGTTACATAGGGATTCAGTTGTCTGAAAAAACGCGTTTATTTCGGGCTGAAAAACACGTTTTCAAAAGTGTGCTGTTACTGCCCCATAACTTACATGGGGGTGACCAAACTTGCAGAAACATGTTTATTTCTGCTGAAAAACATGTTTTGACACTTTCTGCACACTGGGGTTAAGAGCTGAGTGTGTGGGCTCTTTTGAGCCTTGCAGTTACATAGGGATTCAGTTGTCTGAAAAAACGCGTTTATTTCGGGCTGAAAAACACGTTTTCAAAAGTGTGCTGTTACTGCCCCATAACTTACATGGGGTTGACCAAACTTGCAGAAACATGTTTATTTCTGCTGAAAATCATGTTTTGACACTTTCTGCACACTGGGGTTAAGAGCTGAGTGTGTGGGCTCTTCTGAGTCTTGCAGTTACATAGGGATTCAGTTGTCTGAAAAAACGCGTTTATTTCGGGCTGAAAAACACGTTTTCAAAAGTGTGCTGTTACTGCCCCATAACTTACATGGGGGTGACCAAACTTGCAGAAACATGTTTATTTCTGCTGAAAAACACGTTTTGACACTTTCTGCACACTGGGGTTAAGAGCTGAGTGTGTGGGCTCTTCTGAGTCTTGCAGTTACATAGGGATTCAGTTGTCTGAAAAAACGCGTTTATTTCGGGCTGAAAAACACGTTTTCAAAAGTGTGCTGTTACTGCCCCATAACTTACATGGGGGTGACCAAACTTGCAGAAACATGTTTATTTCTGCTGAAAATCATGTTTTGACACTTTCTGCACACTGGGGTTAAGAGCTGAGTGTGTGGGCTCTTTTGAGCCTTGCAGTTACATAGGGATTCAGTTGTCTGAAAAAACGCGTTTATTTCGGGCTGAAAAACACGTTTTAAAAAGTGTGCTGTTACTGCCCCATAACTTACATGGGGGTGACCAAACTTGCAGAAACATGTTTATTTCTGCTGAAAAACACGTTTTGACACTTTCTGCACACTGGGGTTAAGAGCTGAGTGTGTGGGCTCTTTTGAGCCTTGCAGTTACATAGGGATTCAGTTGTCTGAAAAAACGCGTTTATTTCGGGCTGAAAAACACGTTTTCAAAAGTGTGCTGTTACTGCCCCATAACTTACATGGGGGTGACCAAACTTGCAGAAACATGTTTATTTCTGCTGAAAATCATGTTTTGACACTTTCTGCACACTGGGGTTAAGAGCTGAGTGTGTGGGCTCTTCTGAGTCTTGCAGTTACATAGGGATTCAGTTGTCTGAAAAAACGCGTTTATTTCGGGATGAAAAACACGTTTTCAAAAGTGTGCTGTTACTGCCCCATAACTTACATGGGGGTGACCAAACTTGCAGAAACATGTTTATTTCTGCTGAAAAACCCGTTTTGACACTTTCTGCACACTGGGGTTAAGAGCTGAGTGTGTGGGCTCTTTTGAGCCTTGCAGTTACATAGGGATTCAGTTGTCTGAAAAAACGTGTTTATTTCGGGCTGAATAACACGTTTTCAAAAGTGTGCTGTTACTGCCCCATAACATACATGGGGGTGACCAAACCTGCAGAAACATGTTTATTTCTGCTGAAAAACACGTTTTGACACTTTCTGCACACTGGGGTTAAGAGCTGAGTGTGTGGGCTCTTTTGAGCCTTGCAGTTACATAGGGATTCAGTTGTCTGAAAAAACGCGTTTATTTCGGGCTGAAAAACACGTTTTCAAAAGTGTGCTGTTACTGCCCCATAACTTACATGGGGGTGACCAAACTTGCAGAAACATGTTTATTTCTGCTGAAAAACACGTTTTGACACTTTCTGCACACTGGGGTTAAGAGATGAGTGTGTGGGCTCTTTTGAGCCTTGCAGTTACATAGGGATTCAGTTGTCTGAAAAAACGCGTTTATTTCGGGCTGAAAAACACGTTTTCAAAAGTGTGCTGTTACTGCCCCATAACTTACATGGGGGTGACCAAACTTGCAGAAACATGTTTATTTCTGCTGAAAATCATGTTTTGACACTTTCTGCACACTGGGGTTAAGAGCTGAGTGTGTGGGCTCTTTTGAGCCTTGCAGTTACATAGGGATTCAGTTGTCTGAAAAAACGCGTTTATTTCGGGCTGAAAAACACGTTTTCAAAAGTGTGCTGTTACTGCCCCATAACTTACATGGGGGTGACCAAACTTGCAGAAACATGTTTATTTCTGCTGAAAATCATGTTTTGACACTTTCTGCACACTGGGGTTAAGAGCTGAGTGTGTGGGCTCTTCTGAGTCTTGCAGTTACATAGGGATTCAGTTGTCTGAAAAAACGCGTTTATTTCGGGCTGAAAAACACGTTTTCAAAAGTGTGCTGTTACTGCCCCATAACTTACATGGGGGTGACCAAACCTGCAGAAACATGTTTATTTCTGCTGAAAAACACGTTTTGACACTTTCTGCACACTGGGGTTAAGAGCTGAGTGTGTGGGCTCTTTTGAGCCTTGCAGTTACATAGGGATTCAGTTGTCTGAAAAAACGCGTTTATTTCGGGCTGAAAAACACGTTTTCAAAAGTGTGCTGTTACTGCCCCATAACTTACATGGGGGTGACCAAACTTGCAGAAACATGTTTATTTCTGCAGAAAATCACGTTTTGACACTTTCTGCACACTGGGGTTAAGAGCTGAGTGTGTGGGCTCTTCTGAGTCTTGCAGTTACATAGGGATTCAGTTGTCTGAAAAAACGCGTTTATTTCGGGCTGAAAAACACGTTTTCAAAAGTGTGCTGTTACTGCCCCATAACTTACATGGGGGTGACCAAACTTGCAGAAACATGTTTATTTCTGCTGAAAATCACGTTTTGACACTTTCTGCACACTGGGGTTAAGAGCTGAGTGTGTGGGCTCTTCTGAGTCTTGCAGTTACATAGGGATTCAGTTGTCTGAAAAAACGCGTTTATTTCGGGCTGAAAAACACGTTTTCAAAAGTGTGCTGTTACTGCCCCATAACTTACATGGGGGTGACCAAACTTGCAGAAACATGTTTATTTCTGCTGAAAAACATGTTTTGACACTTTCTGCACACTGGGGTTAAGAGCTGAGTGTGTGGGCTCTTTTGAGCCTTGCAGTTACATAGGGATTCAGTTGTCTGAAAAAACGCGTTTATTTCGGGCTGAAAAACACGTTTTCAAAAGTGTGCTGTTACTGCCCCATAACTTACATGGGGTTGACCAAACTTGCAGAAACATGTTTATTTCTGCTGAAAATCATGTTTTGACACTTTCTGCACACTGGGGTTAAGAGCTGAGTGTGTGGGCTCTTCTGAGTCTTGCAGTTACATAGGGATTCAGTTGTCTGAAAAAACGCGTTTATTTCGGGCTGAAAAACACGTTTTCAAAAGTGTGCTGTTACTGCCCCATAACTTACATGGGGGTGACCAAACTTGCAGAAACATGTTTATTTCTGCTGAAAAACACGTTTTGACACTTTCTGCACACTGGGGTTAAGAGCTGAGTGTGTGGGCTCTTCTGAGTCTTGCAGTTACATAGGGATTCAGTTGTCTGAAAAAACGCGTTTATTTCGGGCTGAAAAACACGTTTTCAAAAGTGTGCTGTTACTGCCCCATAACTTACATGGGGGTGACCAAACTTGCAGAAACATGTTTATTTCTGCTGAAAATCATGTTTTGACACTTTCTGCACACTGGGGTTAAGAGCTGAGTGTGTGGGCTCTTTTGAGCCTTGCAGTTACATAGGGATTCAGTTGTCTGAAAAAACGCGTTTATTTCGGGCTGAAAAACACGTTTTAAAAAGTGTGCTGTTACTGCCCCATAACTTACATGGGGGTGACCAAACTTGCAGAAACATGTTTATTTCTGCTGAAAAACACGTTTTGACACTTTCTGCACACTGGGGTTAAGAGCTGAGTGTGTGGGCTCTTTTGAGCCTTGCAGTTACATAGGGATTCAGTTGTCTGAAAAAACGCGTTTATTTCGGGCTGAAAAACACGTTTTCAAAAGTGTGCTGTTACTGCCCCATAACTTACATGGGGGTGACCAAACTTGCAGAAACATGTTTATTTCTGCTGAAAATCATGTTTTGACACTTTCTGCACACTGGGGTTAAGAGCTGAGTGTGTGGGCTCTTCTGAGTCTTGCAGTTACATAGGGATTCAGTTGTCTGAAAAAACGCGTTTATTTCGGGATGAAAAACACGTTTTCAAAAGTGTGCTGTTACTGCCCCATAACTTACATGGGGGTGACCAAACTTGCAGAAACATGTTTATTTCTGCTGAAAAACCCGTTTTGACACTTTCTGCACACTGGGGTTAAGAGCTGAGTGTGTGGGCTCTTTTGAGCCTTGCAGTTACATAGGGATTCAGTTGTCTGAAAAAACGTGTTTATTTCGGGCTGAATAACACGTTTTCAAAAGTGTGCTGTTACTGCCCCATAACATACATGGGGGTGACCAAACCTGCAGAAACATGTTTATTTCTGCTGAAAAACACGTTTTGACACTTTCTGCACACTGGGGTTAAGAGCTGAGTGTGTGGGCTCTTTTGAGCCTTGCAGTTACATAGGGATTCAGTTGTCTGAAAAAACGCGTTTATTTCGGGCTGAAAAACACGTTTTCAAAAGTGTGCTGTTACTGCCCCATAACTTACATGGGGGTGACCAAACTTGCAGAAACATGTTTATTTCTGCTGAAAAACACGTTTTGACACTTTCTGCACACTGGGGTTAAGAGATGAGTGTGTGGGCTCTTTTGAGCCTTGCAGTTACATAGGGATTCAGTTGTCTGAAAAAACGCGTTTATTTCGGGCTGAAAAACACGTTTTCAAAAGTGTGCTGTTACTGCCCCATAACTTACATGGGGGTGACCAAACTTGCAGAAACATGTTTATTTCTGCTGAAAATCATGTTTTGACACTTTCTGCACACTGGGGTTAAGAGCTGAGTGTGTGGGCTCTTTTGAGCCTTGCAGTTACATAGGGATTCAGTTGTCTGAAAAAACGCGTTTATTTCGGGCTGAAAAACACGTTTTCAAAAGTGTGCTGTTACTGCCCCATAACTTACATGGGGGTGACCAAACTTGCAGAAACATGTTTATTTCTGCTGAAAATCATGTTTTGACACTTTCTGCACACTGGGGTTAAGAGCTGAGTGTGTGGGCTCTTCTGAGTCTTGCAGTTACATAGGGATTCAGTTGTCTGAAAAAACGCGTTTATTTCGGGCTGAAAAACACGTTTTCAAAAGTGTGCTGTTACTGCCCCATAACTTACATGGGGGTGACCAAACTTGCAGAAACATGTTTATTTCTGCTGAAAATCACGTTTTGACACTTTCTGCACACTGGGGTTAAGAGCTGAGTGTGTGGGCTCTTCTGAGTCTTGCAGTTACATAGGGATTCAGTTGTCTGAAAAAACGCGTTTATTTCGGGCTGAAAAACACGTTTTCAAAAGTGTGCTGTTACTGCCCCATAACTTACATGGGGGTGACCAAACTTGCAGAAACATGTTTATTTCTGCTGAAAATCATGTTTTGACACTTTCTGCACACTGGGGTTAAGAGCTGAGTGTGTGGGCTCTTCTGAGTCTTGCAGTTACATAGGGATTCAGTTGTCTGAAAAAACGCGTTTATTTCGGGATGAAAAACACGTTTTCAAAAGTGTGCTGTTACTGCCCCATAACTTACATGGGGGTGACCAAACTTGCAGAAACATGTTTATTTCTGCTGAAAATCATGTTTTGACACTTTCTGCACACTGGGGTTAAGAGCTGAGTGTGTGGGCTCTTTTGAGCCTTGCAGTTACATAGGGATTCAGTTGTCTGAAAAAACGCGTTTATTTCGGGCTGAAAAACACGTTTTCAAAAGTGTGCTGTTACTGCCCCATAACTTACATGGGGGTGACCAAACTTGCAGAAACATGTTTATTTCTGCTGAAAATCATGTTTTGACACTTTCTGCACACTGGGGTTAAGAGCTGAGTGTGTGGGCTCTTCTGAGTCTTGCAGTTACATAGGGATTCAGTTGTCTGAAAAAACGCGTTTATTTCGGGCTGAAAAACACGTTTTCAAAAGTGTGCTGTTACTGCCCCATAACTTACATGGGGGTGACCAAACTTGCAGAAACATGTTTATTTCTGCTGAAAATCACGTTTTGACACTTTCTGCACACTGGGGTTAAGAGCTGAGTGTGTGGGCTCTTCTGAGTCTTGCAGTTACATAGGGATTCAGTTGTCTGAAAAAACGCGTTTATTTCGGGCTGAAAAACACGTTTTCAAAAGTGTGCTGTTACTGCCCCATAACTTACATGGGGGTGACCAAACTTGCAGAAACATGTTTATTTCTGCTGAAAATCATGTTTTGACACTTTCTGCACACTGGGGTTAAGAGCTGAGTGTGTGGGCTCTTCTGAGTCTTGCAGTTACATAGGGATTCAGTTGTCTGAAAAAACGCGTTTATTTCGGGATGAAAAACACGTTTTCAAAAGTGTGCTGTTACTGCCCCATAACTTACATGGGGGTGACCAAACTTGCAGAAACATGTTTATTTCTGCTGAAAAACCCGTTTTGACACTTTCTGCACACTGGGGTTAAGAGCTGAGTGTGTGGGCTCTTTTGAGCCTTGCAGTTACATAGGGATTCAGTTGTCTGAAAAAACGTGTTTATTTCGGGCTGAATAACACGTTTTCAAAAGTGTGCTGTTACTGCCCCATAACATACATGGGGGTGACCAAACCTGCAGAAACATGTTTATTTCTGCTGAAAAACACGTTTTGACACTTTCTGCACACTGGGGTTAAGAGCTGAGTGTGTGGGCTCTTTTGAGCCTTGCAGTTACATAGGGATTCAGTTGTCTGAAAAAACGCGTTTATTTCGGGCTGAAAAACACGTTTTCAAAAGTGTGCTGTTACTGCCCCATAACTTACATGGGGGTGACCAAACTTGCAGAAACATGTTTATTTCTGCTGAAAATCATGTTTTGACACTTTCTGCACACTGGGGTTAAGAGCTGAGTGTGTGGGCTCTTCTGAGTCTTGCAGTTACATAGGGATTCAGTTGTCTGAAAAAACGCGTTTATTTCGGGCTGAAAAACACGTTTTCAAAAGTGTGCTGTTACTGCCCCATAACTTACATGGGGGTGACCAAACCTGCAGAAACATGTTTATTTCTGCTGAAAAACACGTTTTGACACTTTCTGCACACTGGGGTTAAGAGCTGAGTGTGTGGGCTCTTTTGAGCCTTGCAGTTACATAGGGATTCAGTTGTCTGAAAAAACGCGTTTATTTCGGGCTGAAAAACACGTTTTCAAAAGTGTGCTGTTACTGCCCCATAACTTACATGGGGGTGACCAAACTTGCAGAAACATGTTTATTTCTGCAGAAAATCACGTTTTGACACTTTCTGCACACTGGGGTTAAGAGCTGAGTGTGTGGGCTCTTCTGAGTCTTGCAGTTACATAGGGATTCAGTTGTCTGAAAAAACGCGTTTATTTCGGGCTGAAAAACACGTTTTCAAAAGTGTGCTGTTACTGCCCCATAACTTACATGGGGGTGACCAAACTTGCAGAAACATGTTTATTTCTGCTGAAAATCACGTTTTGACACTTTCTGCACACTGGGGTTAAGAGCTGAGTGTGTGGGCTCTTCTGAGTCTTGCAGTTACATAGGGATTCAGTTGTCTGAAAAAACGCGTTTATTTCGGGCTGAAAAACACGTTTTCAAAAGTGTGCTGTTACTGCCCCATAACTTACATGGGGGTGACCAAACTTGCAGAAACATGTTTATTTCTGCTGAAAAACATGTTTTGACACTTTCTGCACACTGGGGTTAAGAGCTGAGTGTGTGGGCTCTTTTGAGCCTTGCAGTTACATAGGGATTCAGTTGTCTGAAAAAACGCGTTTATTTCGGGCTGAAAAACACGTTTTCAAAAGTGTGCTGTTACTGCCCCATAACTTACATGGGGTTGACCAAACTTGCAGAAACATGTTTATTTCTGCTGAAAATCATGTTTTGACACTTTCTGCACACTGGGGTTAAGAGCTGAGTGTGTGGGCTCTTCTGAGTCTTGCAGTTACATAGGGATTCAGTTGTCTGAAAAAACGCGTTTATTTCGGGCTGAAAAACACGTTTTCAAAAGTGTGCTGTTACTGCCCCATAACTTACATGGGGGTGACCAAACTTGCAGAAACATGTTTATTTCTGCTGAAAAACACGTTTTGACACTTTCTGCACACTGGGGTTAAGAGCTGAGTGTGTGGGCTCTTCTGAGTCTTGCAGTTACATAGGGATTCAGTTGTCTGAAAAAACGCGTTTATTTCGGGCTGAAAAACACGTTTTCAAAAGTGTGCTGTTACTGCCCCATAACTTACATGGGGGTGACCAAACTTGCAGAAACATGTTTATTTCTGCTGAAAATCATGTTTTGACACTTTCTGCACACTGGGGTTAAGAGCTGAGTGTGTGGGCTCTTTTGAGCCTTGCAGTTACATAGGGATTCAGTTGTCTGAAAAAACGCGTTTATTTCGGGCTGAAAAACACGTTTTAAAAAGTGTGCTGTTACTGCCCCATAACTTACATGGGGGTGACCAAACTTGCAGAAACATGTTTATTTCTGCTGAAAAACACGTTTTGACACTTTCTGCACACTGGGGTTAAGAGCTGAGTGTGTGGGCTCTTTTGAGCCTTGCAGTTACATAGGGATTCAGTTGTCTGAAAAAACGCGTTTATTTCGGGCTGAAAAACACGTTTTCAAAAGTGTGCTGTTACTGCCCCATAACTTACATGGGGGTGACCAAACTTGCAGAAACATGTTTATTTCTGCTGAAAATCATGTTTTGACACTTTCTGCACACTGGGGTTAAGAGCTGAGTGTGTGGGCTCTTCTGAGTCTTGCAGTTACATAGGGATTCAGTTGTCTGAAAAAACGCGTTTATTTCGGGATGAAAAACACGTTTTCAAAAGTGTGCTGTTACTGCCCCATAACTTACATGGGGGTGACCAAACTTGCAGAAACATGTTTATTTCTGCTGAAAAACCCGTTTTGACACTTTCTGCACACTGGGGTTAAGAGCTGAGTGTGTGGGCTCTTTTGAGCCTTGCAGTTACATAGGGATTCAGTTGTCTGAAAAAACGTGTTTATTTCGGGCTGAATAACACGTTTTCAAAAGTGTGCTGTTACTGCCCCATAACATACATGGGGGTGACCAAACCTGCAGAAACATGTTTATTTCTGCTGAAAAATACGTTTTGACACTTTCTGCACACTGGGGTTAAGAGCTGAGTGTGTGGGCTCTTTTGAGCCTTGCAGTTACATAGGGATTCAGTTGTCTGAAAAAACGCGTTTATTTCGGGCTGAAAAACACGTTTTCAAAAGTGTGCTGTTACTGCCCCATAACTTACATGGGGGTGACCAAACTTGCAGAAACATGTTTATTTCTGCTGAAAAACACGTTTTGACACTTTCTGCACACTGGGGTTAAGAGATGAGTGTGTGGGCTCTTTTGAGCCTTGCAGTTACATAGGGATTCAGTTGTCTGAAAAAACGCGTTTATTTCGGGCTGAAAAACACGTTTTCAAAAGTGTGCTGTTACTGCCCCATAACTTACATGGGGGTGACCAAACTTGCAGAAACATGTTTATTTCTGCTGAAAATCATGTTTTGACACTTTCTGCACACTGGGGTTAAGAGCTGAGTGTGTGGGCTCTTTTGAGCCTTGCAGTTACATAGGGATTCAGTTGTCTGAAAAAACGCGTTTATTTCGGGCTGAAAAACACGTTTTCAAAAGTGTGCTGTTACTGCCCCATAACTTACATGGGGGTGACCAAACTTGCAGAAACATGTTTATTTCTGCTGAAAATCATGTTTTGACACTTTCTGCACACTGGGGTTAAGAGCTGAGTGTGTGGGCTCTTCTGAGTCTTGCAGTTACATAGGGATTCAGTTGTCTGAAAAAACGCGTTTATTTCGGGCTGAAAAACACGTTTTCAAAAGTGTGCTGTTACTGCCCCATAACTTACATGGGGGTGACCAAACCTGCAGAAACATGTTTATTTCTGCTGAAAAACACGTTTTGACACTTTCTGCACACTGGGGTTAAGAGCTGAGTGTGTGGGCTCTTTTGAGCCTTGCAGTTACATAGGGATTCAGTTGTCTGAAAAAACGCGTTTATTTCGGGCTGAAAAACACGTTTTCAAAAGTGTGCTGTTACTGCCCCATAACTTACATGGGGGTGACCAAACTTGCAGAAACATGTTTATTTCTGCAGAAAATCACGTTTTGACACTTTCTGCACACTGGGGTTAAGAGCTGAGTGTGTGGGCTCTTCTGAGTCTTGCAGTTACATAGGGATTCAGTTGTCTGAAAAAACGCGTTTATTTCGGGCTGAAAAACACGTTTTCAAAAGTGTGCTGTTACTGCCCCATAACTTACATGGGGGTGACCAAACTTGCAGAAACATGTTTATTTCTGCTGAAAATCACGTTTTGACACTTTCTGCACACTGGGGTTAAGAGCTGAGTGTGTGGGCTCTTCTGAGTCTTGCAGTTACATAGGGATTCAGTTGTCTGAAAAAACGCGTTTATTTCGGGCTGAAAAACACGTTTTCAAAAGTGTGCTGTTACTGCCCCATAACTTACATGGGGGTGACCAAACTTGCAGAAACATGTTTATTTCTGCTGAAAAACATGTTTTGACACTTTCTGCACACTGGGGTTAAGAGCTGAGTGTGTGGGCTCTTTTGAGCCTTGCAGTTACATAGGGATTCAGTTGTCTGAAAAAACGCGTTTATTTCGGGCTGAAAAACACGTTTTCAAAAGTGTGCTGTTACTGCCCCATAACTTACATGGGGTTGACCAAACTTGCAGAAACATGTTTATTTCTGCTGAAAATCATGTTTTGACACTTTCTGCACACTGGGGTTAAGAGCTGAGTGTGTGGGCTCTTCTGAGTCTTGCAGTTACATAGGGATTCAGTTGTCTGAAAAAACGCGTTTATTTCGGGCTGAAAAACACGTTTTCAAAAGTGTGCTGTTACTGCCCCATAACTTACATGGGGGTGACCAAACTTGCAGAAACATGTTTATTTCTGCTGAAAAACACGTTTTGACACTTTCTGCACACTGGGGTTAAGAGCTGAGTGTGTGGGCTCTTCTGAGTCTTGCAGTTACATAGGGATTCAGTTGTCTGAAAAAACGCGTTTATTTCGGGCTGAAAAACACGTTTTCAAAAGTGTGCTGTTACTGCCCCATAACTTACATGGGGGTGACCAAACTTGCAGAAACATGTTTATTTCTGCTGAAAATCATGTTTTGACACTTTCTGCACACTGGGGTTAAGAGCTGAGTGTGTGGGCTCTTTTGAGCCTTGCAGTTACATAGGGATTCAGTTGTCTGAAAAAACGCGTTTATTTCGGGCTGAAAAACACGTTTTAAAAAGTGTGCTGTTACTGCCCCATAACTTACATGGGGGTGACCAAACTTGCAGAAACATGTTTATTTCTGCTGAAAAACACGTTTTGACACTTTCTGCACACTGGGGTTAAGAGCTGAGTGTGTGGGCTCTTTTGAGCCTTGCAGTTACATAGGGATTCAGTTGTCTGAAAAAACGCGTTTATTTCGGGCTGAAAAACACGTTTTCAAAAGTGTGCTGTTACTGCCCCATAACTTACATGGGGGTGACCAAACTTGCAGAAACATGTTTATTTCTGCTGAAAATCATGTTTTGACACTTTCTGCACACTGGGGTTAAGAGCTGAGTGTGTGGGCTCTTCTGAGTCTTGCAGTTACATAGGGATTCAGTTGTCTGAAAAATCGCGTTTATTTCGGGATGAAAAACACGTTTTCAAAAGTGTGCTGTTACTGCCCCATAACTTACATGGGGGTGACCAAACTTGCAGAAACATGTTTATTTCTGCTGAAAATCATGTTTTGACACTTTCTGCACACTGGGGTTAAGAGCTGAGTGTGTGGGCTCTTTTGAGCCTTGCAGTTACATAGGGATTCAGTTGTCTGAAAAAACGCGTTTATTTCGGGCTGAAAAACACGTTTTCAAAAGTGTGCTGTTACTGCCCCATAACTTACATGGGGGTGACCAAACTTGCAGAAACATGTTTATTTCTGCTGAAAATCACGTTTTGACACTTTCTGCACACTGGGGTTAAGAGCTGAGTGTGTGGGCTCTTTTGAGCCTTGCAGTTACATAGGGATTCAGTTGTCTGAAAAAACGTGTTTATTTCGGGCTGAATAACACGTTTTCAAAAGTGTGCTGTTACTGCCCCATAACATACATGGGGGTGACCAAACCTGCAGAAACATGTTTATTTCTGCTGAAAAACACGTTTTGACACTTTCTGCACACTGGGGTTAAGAGCTGAGTGTGTGGGCTCTTTTGAGCCTTGCAGTTACATAGGGATTCAGTTGTCTGAAAAAACGCGTTTATTTCGGGCTGAAAAACACGTTTTCAAAAGTGTGCTGTTACTGCCCCATAACTTACATGGGGGTGACCAAACTTGCAGAAACATGTTTATTTCTGCTGAAAAACACGTTTTGACACTTTCTGCACACTGGGGTTAAGAGATGAGTGTGTGGGCTCTTTTGAGCCTTGCAGTTACATAGGGATTCAGTTGTCTGAAAAAACGCGTTTATTTCGGGCTGAAAAACACGTTTTCAAAAGTGTGCTGTTACTGCCCCATAACTTACATGGGGGTGACCAAACTTGCAGAAACATGTTTATTTCTGCTGAAAATCATGTTTTGACACTTTCTGCACACTGGGGTTAAGAGCTGAGTGTGTGGGCTCTTCTGAGTCTTGCAGTTACATAGGGATTCAGTTGTCTGAAAAAACGTGTTTATTTCAGGCTGAAAAACACGTTTTCAAAAGTGTGCTGTTACTGCCCCATAACTTACATGGGGGTGACCAAACTTGCAGAAACATGTTTATTTCTGCTGAAAAACACGTTTTGACACTTTCTGCACACTGGGGTTAAGAGCTGAGTGTGTGGGCTCTTCTGAGTCTTGCAGTTACATAGGGATTCAGTTGTCTGAAAAAACGCGTTTATTTCGGGCTGAAAAACACGTTTTCAAAAGTATGCTGTTACTGCCCCATAACTTACATGGGGGTGACCAAACTTGCAGAAACATGTTTATTTCTGCTGAAAATCATGTTTTGACACTTTCTGCACACTGGGGTTAAGAGCTGAGTGTGTGGGCTCTTCTGAGTCTTGCAGTTACATAGGGATTCAGTTGTCTGAAAAAACGCGTTTATTTCGGGCTGAAAAACTCGTTTTCAAAAGTGTGCTGTTACTGCCCCATAACTTACATGGGGGTGACCAAACTTGCAGAAACATGTTTATTTCTGCTGAAAATCACGTTTTGACACTTTCTGCACACTGGGGTTAAGAGCTGAGTGTGTGGGCTCTTTTGAGCCTTGCAGTTACATAGGGATTCAGTTGTCTGAAAAAACGCGTTTATTTCGGGCTGAAAAACACGTTTTCAAAAGTGTGCTGTTACTGCCCCATAACTTACATGGGGGTGACCAAACTTGCAGAAACATGTTTATTTCTGCTGAAAAACATGTTTTGACACTTTCTGCACACTGGGGTTAAGAGCTGAGTGTGTGGGCTCTTTTGAGCCTTGCAGTTACATAGGGATTCAGTTGTCTGAAAAAACGCGTTTATTTCGGGCTGAAAAACACGTTTTCAAAAGTGTGCTGTTACTGCCCCATAACTTACATGGGGTTGACCAAACTTGCAGAAACATGTTTATTTCTGCTGAAAATCATGTTTTGACACTTTCTGCACACTGGGGTTAAGAGCTGAGTGTGTGGGCTCTTCTGAGTCTTGCAGTTACATAGGGATTCAGTTGTCTGAAAAAACGTGTTTATTTCAGGCTGAAAAACACGTTTTCAAAAGTGTGCTGTTACTGCCCCATAACTTACATGGGGGTGACCAAACTTGCAGAAACATGTTTATTTCTGCTGAAAAACACGTTTTGACACTTTCTGCACACTGGGGTTAAGAGCTGAGTGTGTGGGCTCTTCTGAGTCTTGCAGTTACATAGGGATTCAGTTGTCTGAAAAAACGCGTTTATTTCGGGCTGAAAAACACGTTTTCAAAAGTGTGCTGTTACTGCCCCATAACTTACATGGGGGTGACCAAACTTGCAGAAACATGTTTATTTCTGCTGAAAATCATGTTTTGACACTTTCTGCACACTGGGGTTAAGAGCTGAGTGTGTGGGCTCTTCTGAGTCTTGCAGTTACATAGGGATTCAGTTGTCTGAAAAAACGCGTTTATTTCGGGCTGAAAAACACGTTTTCAAAAGTGTGCTGTTACTGCCCCATAACTTACATGGGGGTGACCAAACTTGCAGAAACATGTTTATTTCTGCTGAAAAACACGTTTTGACACTTTCTGCACACTGGGGTTAAGAGCTGAGTGTGTGGGCTCTTTTGAGCCTTGCAGTTACATAGGGATTCAGTTGTCTGAAAAAACGCGTTTATTTCGGGCTGAAAAACACGTTTTCAAAAGTGTGCTGTTACTGCCCCATAACTTACATGGGGGTGACCAAACTTGCAGAAACATGTTTATTTCTGCTGAAAAACACGTTTTGACACTTTCTGCACACTGGGGTTAAGAGCTGAGTGTGTGGGCTCTTCTGAGTCTTGCAGTTACATAGGGATTCAGTTGTCTGAAAAAACGCGTTTATTTCGGGCTGAAAAACACGTTTTCAAAAGTGTGCTGTTACTGCCCCATAACTTACATGGGGGTGACCAAACTTGCAGACACATGTTTATTTCTGCTGAAAAACATGTTTTGACACTTTCTGCACACTGGGGTTAAGAGCTGAGTGTGTGGGCTCTTTTGAGCCTTGCAGTTACATAGGGATTCAGTTGTCTGAAAAAACGTGTTTATTTCGGGCTGAAAAACACGTTTTCAAAAGTGTGCTGTTACTGCCCCATAACTTACATGGCGTTGACCAAACTTGCAGAAACATGTTTATTTCTGCTGAAAATCATGTTTTGACACTTTCTGCACACTGGGGTTAAGAGCTGAGTGTGTGGGCTCTTCTGAGTCTTGCAGTTACATAGGGATTCAGTTGTCTGAAAAAACGCGTTTATTTCGGGCTGAAAAACACGTTTTCAAAAGTGTGCTGTTACTGCCCCATAACTTACATGGGGGTGACCAAACTTGCAGAAACATGTTTATTTCTGCTGAAAATCATGTTTTGACACTTTCTGCACACTGGGGTTAAGAGCTGAGTGTGTGGGCTCTTTTGAGCCTTGCAGTTACATAGGGATTCAGTTGTCTGAAAAAACGCGTTTATTTCGGGCTGAAAAACACGTTTTCAAAAGTGTGCTGTTACTGCCCCATAACTTACATGGGGGTGACCAAACTTGCAGAAACATGTTTATTTCTGCTGAAAATCATGTTTTGACACTTTCTGCACACTGGGGTTAAGAGCTGAGTGTGTGGGCTCTTCTGAGTCTTGCAGTTACATAGGGATTCAGTTGTCTGAAAAAACGCGTTTATTTCGGGCTGAAAAACACGTTTTCAAAAGTGTGCTGTTACTGCCCCATAACTTACATGGGGGTGACCAAACTTGCAGAAACATGTTTATTTCTGCAGAAAATCACGTTTTGACACTTTCTGCACACTGGGGTTAAGAGCTGAGTGTGTGGGCTCTTCTGAGTCTTGCAGTTACATAGGGATTCAGTTGTCTGAAAAAACGCGTTTATTTCGGGCTGAAAAACACGTTTTCAAAAGTGTGCTGTTACTGCCCCATAACTTACATGGGGGTGACCAAACTTGCAGAAACATGTTTATTTCTGCTGAAAATCACGTTTTGACACTTTCTGCACACTGGGGTTAAGAGCTGAGTGTGTGGGCTCTTCTGAGTCTTGCAGTTACATAGGGATTCAGTTGTCTGAAAAAACGCGTTTATTTCGGGCTGAAAAACACGTTTTCAAAAGTGTGCTGTTACTGCCCCATAACTTACATGGGGGTGACCAAACTTGCAGAAACATGTTTATTTCTGCTGAAAAACATGTTTTGACACTTTCTGCACACTGGGGTTAAGAGCTGAGTGTGTGGGCTCTTTTGAGCCTTGCAGTTACATAGGGATTCAGTTGTCTGAAAAAACGCGTTTATTTCGGGCTGAAAAACACGTTTTCAAAAGTGTGCTGTTACTGCCCCATAACTTACATGGGGTTGACCAAACTTGCAGAAACATGTTTATTTCTGCTGAAAATCATGTTTTGACACTTTCTGCACACTGGGGTTAAGAGCTGAGTGTGTGGGCTCTTCTGAGTCTTGCAGTTACATAGGGATTCAGTTGTCTGAAAAAACGCGTTTATTTCGGGCTGAAAAACACGTTTTAAAAAGTGTGCTGTTACTGCCCCATAACTTACATGGGGGTGACCAAACTTGCAGAAACATGTTTATTTCTGCTGAAAAACACGTTTTGACACTTTCTGCACACTGGGGTTAAGAGCTGAGTGTGTGGGCTCTTTTGAGCCTTGCAGTTACATAGGGATTCAGTTGTCTGAAAAAACGCGTTTATTTCGGGCTGAAAAACACGTTTTCAAAAGTGTGCTGTTACTGCCCCATAACTTACATGGGGGTGACCAAACTTGCAGAAACATGTTTATTTCTGCTGAAAATCATGTTTTGACACTTTCTGCACACTGGGGTTAAGAGCTGAGTGTGTGGGCTCTTCTGAGTCTTGCAGTTACATAGGGATTCAGTTGTCTGAAAAAACGTGTTTATTTCAGGCTGAAAAACACGTTTTCAAAAGTGTGCTGTTACTGCCCCATAACTTACATGGGGGTGACCAAACTTGCAGAAACATGTTTATTTCTGCTGAAAAACACGTTTTGACACTTTCTGCACACTGGGGTTAAGAGCTGAGTGTGTGGGCTCTTCTGAGTCTTGCAGTTACATAGGGATTCAGTTGTCTGAAAAATCGCGTTTATTTCGGGATGAAAAACACGTTTTCAAAAGTGTGCTGTTACTGCCCCATAACTTACATGGGGGTGACCAAACTTGCAGAAACATGTTTATTTCTGCTGAAAATCATGTTTTGACACTTTCTGCACACTGGGGTTAAGAGCTGAGTGTGTGGGCTCTTTTGAGCCTTGCAGTTACATAGGGATTCAGTTGTCTGAAAAAACGCGTTTATTTCGGGCTGAAAAACACGTTTTCAAAAGTGTGCTGTTACTGCCCCATAACTTACATGGGGGTGACCAAACTTGCAGAAACATGTTTATTTCTGCTGAAAATCACGTTTTGACACTTTCTGCACACTGGGGTTAAGAGCTGAGTGTGTGGGCTCTTCTGAGTCTTGCAGTTACATAGGGATTCAGTTGTCTGAAAAAACGCGTTTATTTCGGGCTGAAAAACACGTTTTCAAAAGTATGCTGTTACTGCCCCATAACTTACATGGGGGTGACCAAACTTGCAGAAACATGTTTATTTCTGCTGAAAATCATGTTTTGACACTTTCTGCACACTGGGGTTAAGAGCTGAGTGTGTGGGCTCTTCTGAGTCTTGCAGTTACATAGGGATTCAGTTGTCTGAAAAAACGCGTTTATTTCGGGATGAAAAACACGTTTTCAAAAGTGTGCTGTTACTGCCCCATAACTTACATGGGGGTGACCAAACTTGCAGAAACATGTTTATTTCTGCTGAAAAACCCGTTTTGACACTTTCTGCACACTGGGGTTAAGAGCTGAGTGTGTGGGCTCTTTTGAGCCTTGCAGTTACATAGGGATTCAGTTGTCTGAAAAAACGTGTTTATTTCGGGCTGAATAACACGTTTTCAAAAGTGTGCTGTTACTGCCCCATAACATACATGGGGGTGACCAAACCTGCAGAAACATGTTTATTTCTGCTGAAAAACACGTTTTGACACTTTCTGCACACTGGGGTTAAGAGCTGAGTGTGTGGGCTCTTTTGAGCCTTGCAGTTACATAGGGATTCAGTTGTCTGAAAAAACGCGTTTATTTCGGGCTGAAAAACACGTTTTCAAAAGTGTGCTGTTACTGCCCCATAACTTACATGGGGGTGACCAAACTTGCAGAAACATGTTTATTTCTGCTGAAAATCATGTTTTGACACTTTCTGCACACTGGGGTTAAGAGCTGAGTGTGTGGGCTCTTCTGAGTCTTGCAGTTACATAGGGATTCAGTTTTCTGAAAAAACGCGTTTATTTCGGGCTGAAAAACTCGTTTTCAAAAGTGTGCTGTTACTGCCCCATAACTTACATGGGGGTGACCAAACTTGCAGAAACATGTTTATTTCTGCTGAAAATCATGTTTTGACACTTTCTGCACACTGGGGTTAAGAGCTGAGTGTGTGGGCTCTTTTGAGCCTTGCAGTTACATAGGGATTCAGTTGTCTGAAAAAACGCGTTTATTTCGGGCTGAAAAACACGTTTTCAAAAGTGTGCTGTTACTGCCCCATAACTTACATGGGGGTGACCAAACTTGCAGAAACATGTTTATTTCTGCTGAAAAACATGTTTTGACACTTTCTGCACACTGGGGTTAAGAGCTGAGTGTGTGGGCTCTTTTGAGCCTTGCAGTTACATAGGGATTCAGTTGTCTGAAAAAACGCGTTTATTTCGGGCTGAAAAACACGTTTTCAAAAGTGTGCTGTTACTGCCCCATAACTTACATGGGGTTGACCAAACTTGCAGAAACATGTTTATTTCTGCTGAAAATCATGTTTTGACACTTTCTGCACACTGGGGTTAAGAGCTGAGTGTGTGGGCTCTTCTGAGTCTTGCAGTTACATAGGGATTCAGTTGTCTGAAAAAACGTGTTTATTTCAGGCTGAAAAACACGTTTTCAAAAGTGTGCTGTTACTGCCCCATAACTTACATGGGGGTGACCAAACTTGCAGAAACATGTTTATTTCTGCTGAAAAACACGTTTTGACACTTTCTGCACACTGGGGTTAAGAGCTGAGTGTGTGGGCTCTTCTGAGTCTTGCAGTTACATAGGGATTCAGTTGTCTGAAAAAACGCGTTTATTTCGGGCTGAAAAACACGTTTTCAAAAGTGTGCTGTTACTGCCCCATAACTTACATGGGGGTGACCAAACTTGCAGAAACATGTTTATTTCTGCTGAAAATCATGTTTTGACACTTTCTGCACACTGGGGTTAAGAGCTGAGTGTGTGGGCTCTTCTGAGTCTTGCAGTTACATAGGGATTCAGTTGTCTGAAAAAACGCGTTTATTTCGGGCTGAAAAACACGTTTTCAAAAGTGTGCTGTTACTGCCCCATAACTTACATGGGGGTGACCAAACTTGCAGAAACATGTTTATTTCTGCTGAAAAACACGTTTTGACACTTTCTGCACACTGGGGTTAAGAGCTGAGTGTGTGGGCTCTTTTGAGCCTTGCAGTTACATAGGGATTCAGTTGTCTGAAAAAACGCGTTTATTTCGGGCTGAAAAACACGTTTTCAAAAGTGTGCTGTTACTGCCCCATAACTTACATGGGGGTGACCAAACTTGCAGAAACATGTTTATTTCTGCTGAAAAACACGTTTTGACACTTTCTGCACACTGGGGTTAAGAGCTGAGTGTGTGGGCTCTTCTGAGTCTTGCAGTTACATAGGGATTCAGTTGTCTGAAAAAACGCGTTTATTTCGGGCTGAAAAACACGTTTTCAAAAGTGTGCTGTTACTGCCCCATAACTTACATGGGGGTGACCAAACTTGCAGAAACATGTTTATTTCTGCTGAAAAACATGTTTTGACACTTTCTGCACACTGGGGTTAAGAGCTGAGTGTGTGGGCTCTTTTGAGCCTTGCAGTTACATAGGGATTCAGTTGTCTGAAAAAACGCGTTTATTTCGGGCTGAAAAACACGTTTTCAAAAGTGTGCTGTTACTGCCCCATAACTTACATGGGGGTGACCAAACTTGCAGAAACATGTTTATTTCTGCTGAAAATCATGTTTTGACACTTTCTGCACACTGGGGTTAAGAGCTGAGTGTGTGGGCTCTTCTGAGTCTTGCAGTTACATAGGGATTCAGTTGTCTGAAAAAACGCGTTTATTTCGGGCTGAAAAACACGTTTTCAAAAGTGTGCTGTTACTGCCCCATAACTTACATGGGGGTGACCAAACTTGCAGAAACATGTTTATTTCTGCAGAAAATCACGTTTTGACACTTTCTGCACACTGGGGTTAAGAGCTGAGTGTGTGGGCTCTTCTGAGTCTTGCAGTTACATAGGGATTCAGTTGTCTGAAAAACCGCGTTTATTTCGGGCTGAAAAACACGTTTTCAAAAGTGTGCTGTTACTGCCCCATAACTTACATGGGGGTGACCAAACTTGCAGAAACATGTTTATTTCTGCTGAAAATCACGTTTTGACACTTTCTGCACACTGGGGTTAAGAGCTGAGTGTGTGGGCTCTTCTGAGTCTTGCAGTTACATAGGGATTCAGTTGTCTGAAAAAACGCGTTTATTTCGGGCTGAAAAACACGTTTTCAAAAGTGTGCTGTTACTGCCCCATAACTTACATGGGGGTGACCAAACTTGCAGAAACATGTTTATTTCTGCTGAAAAACATGTTTTGACACTTTCTGCACACTGGGGTTAAGAGCTGAGTGTGTGGGCTCTTTTGAGCCTTGCAGTTACATAGGGATTCAGTTGTCTGAAAAAACGCGTTTATTTCGGGCTGAAAAACACGTTTTCAAAAGTGTGCTGTTACTGCCCCATAACTTACATGGGGGTGACCAAACTTGCAGAAACATGTTTATTTCTGCTGAAAATCATGTTTTGACACTTTCTGCACACTGGGGTTAAGAGCTGAGTGTGTGGGCTCTTTTGAGCCTTGCAGTTACATAGGGATTCAGTTGTCTGAAAAAACGCGTTTATTTCGGGCTGAAAAACACGTTTTCAAAAGTGTGCTGTTACTGCCCCATAACTTACATGGGGGTGACCAAACTTGCAGAAACATGTTTATTTCTGCTGAAAATCATGTTTTGACACTTTCTGCACACTGGGGTTAAGAGCTGAGTGTGTGGGCTCTTCTGAGTCTTGCAGTTACATAGGGATTCAGTTGTCTGAAAAAACGCGTTTATTTCGGGCTGAAAAACACGTTTTCAAAAGTGTGCTGTTACTGCCCCATAACTTACATGGGGGTGACCAAACCTGCAGAAACATGTTTATTTCTGCTGAAAAACACGTTTTGACACTTTCTGCACACTGGGGTTAAGAGCTGAGTGTGTGGGCTCTTTTGAGCCTTGCAGTTACATAGGGATTCAGTTGTCTGAAAAAACGCGTTTATTTCGGGCTGAAAAACACGTTTTCAAAAGTGTGCTGTTACTGCCCCATAACTTACATGGGGGTGACCAAACTTGCAGAAACATGTTTATTTCTGCAGAAAATCACGTTTTGACACTTTCTGCACACTGGGGTTAAGAGCTGAGTGTGTGGGCTCTTCTGAGTCTTGCAGTTACATAGGGATTCAGTTGTCTGAAAAAACGCGTTTATTTCGGGCTGAAAAACACGTTTTCAAAAGTGTGCTGTTACTGCCCCATAACTTACATGGGGGTGACCAAACTTGCAGAAACATGTTTATTTCTGCTGAAAATCACGTTTTGACACTTTCTGCACACTGGGGTTAAGAGCTGAGTGTGTGGGCTCTTCTGAGTCTTGCAGTTACATAGGGATTCAGTTGTCTGAAAAAACGCGTTTATTTCGGGCTGAAAAACACGTTTTCAAAAGTGTGCTGTTACTGCCCCATAACTTACATGGGGGTGACCAAACTTGCAGAAACATGTTTATTTCTGCTGAAAAACATGTTTTGACACTTTCTGCACACTGGGGTTAAGAGCTGAGTGTGTGGGCTCTTTTGAGCCTTGCAGTTACATAGGGATTCAGTTGTCTGAAAAAACGTGTTTATTTCGGGCTGAAAAACACGTTTTCAAAAGTGTGCTGTTACTGCCCCATAACTTACATGGGGTTGACCAAACTTGCAGAAACATGTTTATTTCTGCTGAAAATCATGTTTTGACACTTTCTGCACACTGGGGTTAAGAGCTGAGTGTGTGGGCTCTTCTGAGTCTTGCAGTTACATAGGGATTCAGTTGTCTGAAAAAACGCGTTTATTTCGGGCTGAAAAACACGTTTTCAAAAGTGTGCTGTTACTGCCCCATAACTTACATGGGGGTGACCAAACTTGCAGAAACATGTTTATTTCTGCTGAAAAACACGTTTTGACACTTTCTGCACACTGGGGTTAAGAGCTGAGTGTGTGGGCTCTTCTGAGTCTTGCAGTTACATAGGGATTCAGTTGTCTGAAAAAACGCGTTTATTTCGGGCTGAAAAACACGTTTTCAAAAGTGTGCTGTTACTGCCCCATAACTTACATGGGGGTGACCAAACTTGCAGAAACATGTTTATTTCTGCTGAAAATCATGTTTTGACACTTTCTGCACACTGGGGTTAAGAGCTGAGTGTGTGGGCTCTTTTGAGCCTTGCAGTTACATAGGGATTCAGTTGTCTGAAAAAACGCGTTTATTTCGGGCTGAAAAACACGTTTTCAAAAGTGTGCTGTTACTGCCCCATAACTTACATGGGGGTGACCAAACTTGCAGAAACATGTTTATTTCTGCTGAAAAACACGTTTTGACACTTTCTGCACACTGGGGTTAAGAGCTGAGTGTGTGGGCTCTTTTGAGCCTTGCAGTTACATAGGGATTCAGTTGTCTGAAAAAACGCGTTTATTTCGGGCTGAAAAACACGTTTTCAAAAGTGTGCTGTTACTGCCCCATAACTTACATGGGGGTGACCAAACTTGCAGAAACATGTTTATTTCTGCTGAAAATCATGTTTTGACACTTTCTGCACACTGGGGTTAAGAGCTGAGTGTGTGGGCTCTTCTGAGTCTTGCAGTTACATAGGGATTCAGTTGTCTGAAAAAACGTGTTTATTTCAGGCTGAAAAACACGTTTTCAAAAGTGTGCTGTTACTGCCCCATAACTTACATGGAGGTGACCAAACTTGCAGAAACATGTTTATTTCTGCTGAAAAACACGTTTTGACACTTTCTGCACACTGGGGTTAAGAGCTGAGTGTGTGGGCTCTTCTGAGTCTTGCAGTTACATAGGGATTCAGTTGTCTGAAAAAACGCGTTTATTTCGGGATGAAAAACACGTTTTCAAAAGTGTGCTGTTACTGCCCCATAACTTACATGGGGGTGACCAAACTTGCAGAAACATGTTTATTTCTGCTGAAAATCACGTTTTGACACTTTCTGCACACTGGGGTTAAGAGCTGAGTGTGTGGGCTCTTCTGAGTCTTGCAGTTACATAGGGATTCAGTTGTCTGAAAAAACGCGTTTATTTCGGGCTGAAAAACACGTTTTCAAAAGTATGCTGTTACTGCCCCATAACTTACATGGGGGTGACCAAACTTGCAGAAACATGTTTATTTCTGCTGAAAATCATGTTTTGACACTTTCTGCACACTGGGGTTAAGAGCTGAGTGTGTGGGCTCTTCTGAGTCTTGCAGTTACATAGGGATTCAGTTGTCTGAAAAAACGCGTTTATTTCGGGCTGAAAAACACGTTTTCAAAAGTGTGCTGTTACTGCCCCATAACTTACATGGGGGTGACCAAACTTGCAGAAACATGTTTATTTCTGCTGAAAAACCCGTTTTGACACTTTCTGCACACTTGGGTTAAGAGCTGAGTGTGTGGGCTCTTTTGAGCCTTGCAGTTACATAGGGATTCAGTTGTCTGAAAAAACGTGTTTATTTCGGGCTGAATAACACGTTTTCAAAAGTGTGCTGTTACTGCCCCATAACATACATGGGGGTGACCAAACCTGCAGAAACATGTTTATTTCTGCTGAAAAACACGTTTTGACACTTTCTGCACACTGGGGTTAAGAGCTGAGTGTGTGGGCTCTTTTGAGCCTTGCAGTTACATAGGGATTCAGTTGTCTGAAAAAACGCGTTTATTTCGGGCTGAAAAACACGTTTTCAAAAGTGTGCTGTTACTGCCCCATAACTTACATGGGGGTGACCAAACTTGCAGAAACATGTTTATTTCTGCTGAAAATCACGTTTTGACACTTTCTGCACACTGGGGTTAAGAGCTGAGTGTGTGGGCTCTTCTGAGTCTTGCAGTTACATAGGGATTCAGTTGTCTGAAAAAACGCGTTTATTTCGGGCTGAAAAACACGTTTTCAAAAGTGTGCTGTTACTGCCCCATAACTTACATGGGGGTGACCAAACTTGCAGAAACATGTTTATTTCTGCTGAAAATCACGTTTTGACACTTTCTGCACACTGGGGTTAAGAGCTGAGTGTGTGGGCTCTTCTGAGTCTTGCAGTTACATAGGGATTCAGTTGTCTGAAAAAACGCGTTTATTTCGGGCTGAAAAACACGTTTTCAAAAGTGTGCTGTTACTGCCCCATAACTTACATGGGGGTGACCAAACTTGCAGAAACATGTTTATTTCTGCTGAAAAACATGTTTTGACACTTTCTGCACACTGGGGTTAAGAGCTGAGTGTGTGGGCTCTTTTGAGCCTTGCAGTTACATAGGGATTCAGTTGTCTGAAAAAACGTGTTTATTTCGGGCTGAAAAACACGTTTTCAAAAGTGTGCTGTTACTGCCCCATAACTTACATGGGGTTGACCAAACTTGCAGAAACATGTTTATTTCTGCTGAAAATCATGTTTTGACACTTTCTGCACACTGGGGTTAAGAGCTGAGTGTGTGGGCTCTTCTGAGTCTTGCAGTTACATAGGGATTCAGTTGTCTGAAAAAACGCGTTTATTTCGGGCTGAAAAACACGTTTTCAAAAGTGTGCTGTTACTGCCCCATAACTTACATGGGGGTGACCAAACTTGCAGAAACATGTTTATTTCTGCTGAAAAACACGTTTTGACACTTTCTGCACACTTGGGTTAAGAGCTGAGTGTGTGGGCTCTTCTGAGTCTTGCAGTTACATAGGGATTCAGTTGTCTGAAAAAACGTGTTTATTTCAGGCTGAAAAACACGTTTTCAAAAGTGTGCTGTTACTGCCCCATAACTTACATGGAGGTGACCAAACTTGCAGAAACATGTTTATTTCTGCTGAAAAACACGTTTTGACACTTTCTGCACACTGGGGTTAAGAGCTGAGTGTGTGGGCTCTTCTGAGTCTTGCAGTTACATAGGGATTCAGTTGTCTGAAAAAACGCGTTTATTTCGGGATGAAAAACACGTTTTCAAAAGTGTGCTGTTACTGCCCCATAACTTACATGGGGGTGACCAAACTTGCAGAAACATGTTTATTTCTGCTGAAAATCACGTTTTGACACTTTCTGCACACTGGGGTTAAGAGCTGAGTGTGTGGGCTCTTCTGAGTCTTGCAGTTACATAGGGATTCAGTTGTCTGAAAAAACGCGTTTATTTCGGGCTGAAAAACACGTTTTCAAAAGTATGCTGTTACTGCCCCATAACTTACATGGGGGTGACCAAACTTGCAGAAACATGTTTATTTCTGCTGAAAATCATGTTTTGACACTTTCTGCACACTGGGGTTAAGAGCTGAGTGTGTGGGCTCTTCTGAGTCTTGCAGTTACATAGGGATTCAGTTGTCTGAAAAAACGCGTTTATTTCGGGCTGAAAAACACGTTTTCAAAAGTGTGCTGTTACTGCCCCATAACTTACATGGGGGTGACCAAACTTGCAGAAACATGTTTATTTCTGCTGAAAAACCCGTTTTGACACTTTCTGCACACTTGGGTTAAGAGCTGAGTGTGTGGGCTCTTTTGAGCCTTGCAGTTACATAGGGATTCAGTTGTCTGAAAAAACGTGTTTATTTCGGGCTGAATAACACGTTTTCAAAAGTGTGCTGTTACTGCCCCATAACATACATGGGGGTGACCAAACCTGCAGAAACATGTTTATTTCTGCTGAAAAACACGTTTTGACACTTTCTGCACACTGGGGTTAAGAGCTGAGTGTGTGGGCTCTTTTGAGCCTTGCAGTTACATAGGGATTCAGTTGTCTGAAAAAACGCGTTTATTTCGGGCTGAAAAACACGTTTTCAAAAGTGTGCTGTTACTGCCCCATAACTTACATGGGGGTGACCAAACTTGCAGAAACATGTTTATTTCTGCTGAAAATCACGTTTTGACACTTTCTGCACACTGGGGTTAAGAGCTGAGTGTGTGGGCTCTTCTGAGTCTTGCAGTTACATAGGGATTCAGTTGTCTGAAAAAACGCGTTTATTTCGGGCTGAAAAACACGTTTTCAAAAGTGTGCTGTTACTGCCCCATAACTTACATGGGGGTGACCAAACTTGCAGAAACATGTTTATTTCTGCTGAAAATCACGTTTTGACACTTTCTGCACACTGGGGTTAAGAGCTGAGTGTGTGGGCTCTTCTGAGTCTTGCAGTTACATAGGGATTCAGTTGTCTGAAAAAACGCGTTTATTTCGGGCTGAAAAACACGTTTTCAAAAGTGTGCTGTTACTGCCCCATAACTTACATGGGGGTGACCAAACTTGCAGAAACATGTTTATTTCTGCTGAAAAACATGTTTTGACACTTTCTGCACACTGGGGTTAAGAGCTGAGTGTGTGGGCTCTTTTGAGCCTTGCAGTTACATAGGGATTCAGTTGTCTGAAAAAACGTGTTTATTTCGGGCTGAAAAACACGTTTTCAAAAGTGTGCTGTTACTGCCCCATAACTTACATGGGGTTGACCAAACTTGCAGAAACATGTTTATTTCTGCTGAAAATCATGTTTTGACACTTTCTGCACACTGGGGTTAAGAGCTGAGTGTGTGGGCTCTTCTGAGTCTTGCAGTTACATAGGGATTCAGTTGTCTGAAAAAACGCGTTTATTTCGGGCTGAAAAACACGTTTTCAAAAGTGTGCTGTTACTGCCCCATAACTTACATGGGGGTGACCAAACTTGCAGAAACATGTTTATTTCTGCTGAAAAACACGTTTTGACACTTTCTGCACACTGGGGTTAAGAGCTGAGTGTGTGGGCTCTTCTGAGTCTTGCAGTTACATAGGGATTCAGTTGTCTGAAAAAACGCGTTTATTTCGGGCTGAAAAACACGTTTTCAAAAGTGTGCTGTTACTGCCCCATAACTTACATGGGGGTGACCAAACTTGCAGAAACATGTTTATTTCTGCTGAAAATCATGTTTTGACACTTTCTGCACACTGGGGTTAAGAGCTGAGTGTGTGGGCTCTTTTGAGCCTTGCAGTTACATAGGGATTCAGTTGTCTGAAAAAACGCGTTTATTTCGGGCTGAAAAACACGTTTTAAAAAGTGTGCTGTTACTGCCCCATAACTTACATGGGGGTGACCAAACTTGCAGAAACATGTTTATTTCTGCTGAAAAACACGTTTTGACACTTTCTGCACACTGGGGTTAAGAGCTGAGTGTGTGGGCTCTTTTGAGCCTTGCAGTTACATAGGGATTCAGTTGTCTGAAAAAACGCGTTTATTTCGGGCTGAAAAACACGTTTTCAAAAGTGTGCTGTTACTGCCCCATAACTTACATGGGGGTGACCAAACTTGCAGAAACATGTTTATTTCTGCTGAAAATCATGTTTTGACACTTTCTGCACACTGGGGTTAAGAGCTGAGTGTGTGGGCTCTTCTGAGTCTTGCAGTTACATAGGGATTCAGTTGTCTGAAAAAACGTGTTTATTTCAGGCTGAAAAACACGTTTTCAAAAGTGTGCTGTTACTGCCCCATAACTTACATGGGGGTGACCAAACTTGCAGAAACATGTTTATTTCTGCTGAAAAACACGTTTTGACACTTTCTGCACACTGGGGTTAAGAGCTGAGTGTGTGGGCTCTTCTGAGTCTTGCAGTTACATAGGGATTCAGTTGTCTGAAAAAACGCGTTTATTTCGGGATGAAAAACACGTTTTCAAAAGTGTGCTGTTACTGCCCCATAACTTACATGGGGGTGACCAAACTTGCAGAAACATGTTTATTTCTGCTGAAAATCACGTTTTGACACTTTCTGCACACTGGGGTTAAGAGCTGAGTGTGTGGGCTCTTCTGAGTCTTGCAGTTACATAGGGATTCAGTTGTCTGAAAAAACGCGTTTATTTCGGGCTGAAAAACACGTTTTCAAAAGTATGCTGTTACTGCCCCATAACTTACATGGGGGTGACCAAACTTGCAGAAACATGTTTATTTCTGCTGAAAATCATGTTTTGACACTTTCTGCACACTGGGGTTAAGAGCTGAGTGTGTGGGCTCTTCTGAGTCTTGCAGTTACATAGGGATTCAGTTGTCTGAAAAAACGCGTTTATTTCGGGCTGAAAAACACGTTTTCAAAAGTGTGCTGTTACTGCCCCATAACTTACATGGGGGTGACCAAACTTGCAGAAACATGTTTATTTCTGCTGAAAAACCCGTTTTGACACTTTCTGCACACTTGGGTTAAGAGCTGAGTGTGTGGGCTCTTTTGAGCCTTGCAGTTACATAGGGATTCAGTTGTCTGAAAAAACGTGTTTATTTCGGGCTGAATAACACGTTTTCAAAAGTGTGCTGTTACTGCCCCATAACATACATGGGGGTGACCAAACCTGCAGAAACATGTTTATTTCTGCTGAAAAACACGTTTTGACACTTTCTGCACACTGGGGTTAAGAGCTGAGTGTGTGGGCTCTTTTGAGCCTTGCAGTTACATAGGGATTCAGTTGTCTGAAAAAACGCGTTTATTTCGGGCTGAAAAACACGTTTTCAAAAGTGTGCTGTTACTGCCCCATAACTTACATGGGGGTGACCAAACTTGCAGAAACATGTTTATTTCTGCTGAAAATCACGTTTTGACACTTTCTGCACACTGGGGTTAAGAGCTGAGTGTGTGGGCTCTTCTGAGTCTTGCAGTTACATAGGGATTCAGTTGTCTGAAAAAACGCGTTTATTTCGGGCTGAAAAACACATTTTCAAAAGTGTGCTGTTACTGCCCCATAACTTACATGGGGGTGACCAAACCTGCAGAAACATGTTTATTTCTGCTGAAAAACACGTTTTGACACTTTCTGCACACTGGGGTTAAGAGCTGAGTGTGTGGGCTCTTCTGAGTCTTGCAGTTACATAGGGATTCAGTTGTCTGAAAAAACGCGTTTATTTCGGGCTGAAAAACACGTTTTCAAAAGTGTGCTGTTACTGCCCCATAACTTACATGGGGGTGACCAAACTTGCAGAAACATGTTTATTTCTGCTGAAAAACATGTTTTGACACTTTCTGCACACTGGGGTTAAGAGCTGAGTGTGTGGGCTCTTTTGAGCCTTGCAGTTACATAGGGATTCAGTTGTCTGAAAAAACGCGTTTATTTCGGGCTGAAAAACACGTTTTCAAAAGTGTGCTGTTACTGCCCCATAACTTACATGGGGTTGACCAAACTTGCAGAAACATGTTTATTTCTGCTGAAAATCATGTTTTGACACTTTCTGCACACTGGGGTTAAGAGCTGAGTGTGTGGGCTCTTCTGAGTCTTGCAGTTACATAGGGATTCAGTTGTCTGAAAAAACGCGTTTATTTCGGGCTGAAAAACACGTTTTCAAAAGTGTGCTGTTACTGCCCCATAACTTACATGGGGGTGACCAAACTTGCAGAAACATGTTTATTTCTGCTGAAAAACACGTTTTGACACTTTCTGCACACTGGGGTTAAGAGCTGAGTGTGTGGGCTCTTCTGAGTCTTGCAGTTACATAGGGATTCAGTTGTCTGAAAAAACGCGTTTATTTCGGGCTGAAAAACACGTTTTCAAAAGTGTGCTGTTACTGCCCCATAACTTACATGGGGGTGACCAAACTTGCAGAAACATGTTTATTTCTGCTGAAAATCATGTTTTGACACTTTCTGCACACTGGGGTTAAGAGCTGAGTGTGTGGGCTCTTTTGAGCCTTGCAGTTACATAGGGATTCAGTTGTCTGAAAAAACGCGTTTATTTCGGGCTGAAAAACACGTTTTAAAAAGTGTGCTGTTACTGCCCCATAACTTACATGGGGGTGACCAAACTTGCAGAAACATGTTTATTTCTGCTGAAAATCATGTTTTGACTCTTTCTGCACACTGGGGTTAAGAGCTGAGTGTGTGGGCTCTTCTGAGTCTTGCAGTTACATAGGGATTCAGTTGTCTGAAAAAACGCGTTTATTTCGGGCTGAAAAACACGTTTTCAAAAGTGTGCTGTTACTGCCCCATAACTTACATGGGGGTGACCAAACTTGCAGAAACATGTTTATTTCTGCTGAAAATCATGTTTTGACACTTTCTGCACACTGGGGTTAAGAGCTGAGTGTGTGGGCTCTTTTGAGCCTTGCAGTTACATAGGGATTCAGTTGTCTGAAAAAACGCGTTTATTTCGGGCTGAAAAACACGTTTTCAAAAGTGTGCTGTTACTGCCCCATAACTTACATGGGGGTGACCAAACTTGCAGAAACATGTTTATTTCTGCTGAAAAACATGTTTTGACACTTTCTGCACACTGGGGTTAAGAGCTGAGTGTGTGGGCTCTTTTGAGCCTTGCAGTTACATAGGGATTCAGTTGTCTGAAAAAACGCGTTTATTTCGGGCTGAAAAACACGTTTTCAAAAGTGTGCTGTTACTGCCCCATAACTTACATGGGGTTGACCAAACTTGCAGAAACATGTTTATTTCTGCTGAAAATCATGTTTTGACACTTTCTGCACACTGGGGTTAAGAGCTGAGTGTGTGGGCTCTTCTGAGTCTTGCAGTTACATAGGGATTCAGTTGTCTGAAAAAACGTGTTTATTTCAGGCTGAAAAACACGTTTTCAAAAGTGTGCTGTTACTGCCCCATAACTTACATGGGGGTGACCAAACTTGCAGAAACATGTTTATTTCTGCTGAAAAACACGTTTTGACACTTTCTGCACACTGGGGTTAAGAGCTGAGTGTGTGGGCTCTTTTGAGCCTTGCAGTTACATAGGGATTCAGTTGTCTGAAAAAACGCGTTTATTTCGGGCTGAAAAACACGTTTTCAAAAGTGTGCTGTTACTGCCCCATAACTTACATGGGGGTGACCAAACTTGCAGAAACATGTTTATTTCTGCTGAAAATCATGTTTTGACACTTTCTGCACACTGGGGTTAAGAGCTGAGTGTGTGGGCTCTTCTGAGTCTTGCAGTTACATAGGGATTCAGTTGTCTGAAAAAACGTGTTTATTTCAGGCTGAAAAACACGTTTTCAAAAGTGTGCTGTTACTGCCCCATAACTTACATGGGGGTGACCAAACTTGCAGAAACATGTTTATTTCTGCTGAAAAACACGTTTTGACACTTTCTGCACACTGGGGTTAAGAGCTGAGTGTGTGGGCTCTTCTGAGTCTTGCAGTTACATAGGGATTCAGTTGTCTGAAAAAACGCGTTTATTTCGGGCTGAAAAACACGTTTTCAAAAGTATGCTGTTACTGCCCCATAACTTACATGGGGGTGACCAAACTTGCAGAAACATGTTTATTTCTGCTGAAAATCATGTTTTGACACTTTCTGCACACTGGGGTTAAGAGCTGAGTGTGTGGGCTCTTCTGAGTCTTGCAGTTACATAGGGATTCAGTTGTCTGAAAAAACGCGTTTATTTCGGGCTGAAAAACACGTTTTCAAAAGTGTGCTGTTACTGCCCCATAACTTACATGGGGGTGACCAAACTTGCAGAAACATGTTTATTTCTGCTGAAAAACCCGTTTTGACACTTTCTGCACACTGGGGTTAAGAGCTGAGTGTGTGGGCTCTTTTGAGCCTTGCAGTTACATAGGGATTCAGTTGTCTGAAAAAACGTGTTTATTTCGGGCTGAATAACACGTTTTCAAAAGTGTGCTGTTACTGCCCCATAACATACATGGGGGTGACCAAACCTGCAGAAACATGTTTATTTCTGCTGAAAAACACGTTTTGACACTTTCTGCACACTGGGGTTAAGAGCTGAGTGTGTGGGCTCTTTTGAGCCTTGCAGTTACATAGGGATTCAGTTGTCTGAAAAAACGCGTTTATTTCGGGCTGAAAAACACGTTTTCAAAAGTGTGCTGTTACTGCCCCATAACTTACATGGGGGTGACCAAACTTGCAGAAACATGTTTATTTCTGCTGAAAATCACGTTTTGACACTTTCTGCACACTGGGGTTAAGAGCTGAGTGTGTGGGCTCTTCTGAGTCTTGCAGTTACATAGGGATTCAGTTGTCTGAAAAAACGCGTTTATTTCGGGCTGAAAAACACATTTTCAAAAGTGTGCTGTTACTGCCCCATAACTTACATGGGGGTGACCAAACTTGCAGAAACATGTTTATTTCTGCTGAAAAACCCGTTTTGACACTTTCTGCACACTGGGGTTAAGAGCTGAGTGTGTGGGCTCTTTTGAGCCTTGCAGTTACATAGGGATTCAGTTGTCTGAAAAAACGTGTTTATTTCGGGCTGAATAACACGTTTTCAAAAGTGTGCTGTTACTGCCCCATAACATACATGGGGGTGACCAAACCTGCAGAAACATGTTTATTTCTGCTGAAAAACACGTTTTGACACTTTCTGCACACTGGGGTTAAGAGCTGAGTGTGTGGGCTCTTTTGAGCCTTGCAGTTACATAGGGATTCAGTTGTCTGAAAAAACGCGTTTATTTCGGGCTGAAAAACACGTTTTCAAAAGTGTGCTGTTACTGCCCCATAACTTACATGGGGGTGACCAAACTTGCAGAAACATGTTTATTTCTGCTGAAAATCACGTTTTGACACTTTCTGCACACTGGGGTTAAGAGCTGAGTGTGTGGGCTCTTCTGAGTCTTGCAGTTACATAGGGATTCAGTTGTCTGAAAAAACGCGTTTATTTCGGGCTGAAAAACACGTTTTCAAAAGTATGCTGTTACTGCCCCATAACTTACATGGGGGTGACCAAACTTGCAGAAACATGTTTATTTCTGCTGAAAATCATGTTTTGACACTTTCTGCACACTGGGGTTAAGAGCTGAGTGTGTGGGCTCTTCTGAGTCTTGCAGTTACATAGGGATTCAGTTGTCTGAAAAAACGCGTTTATTTCGGGCTGAAAAACACGTTTTCAAAAGTGTGCTGTTACTGCCCCATAACTTACATGGGGGTGACCAAACTTGCAGAAACATGTTTATTTCTGCTGAAAAACCCGTTTTGACACTTTCTGCACACTGGGGTTAAGAGCTGAGTGTGTGGGCTCTTTTGAGCCTTGCAGTTACATAGGGATTCAGTTGTCTGAAAAAACGTGTTTATTTCGGGCTGAATAACACGTTTTCAAAAGTGTGCTGTTACTGCCCCATAACATACATGGGGGTGACCAAACCTGCAGAAACATGTTTATTTCTGCTGAAAAACACGTTTTGACACTTTCTGCACACTGGGGTTAAGAGCTGAGTGTGTGGGCTCTTTTGAGCCTTGCAGTTACATAGGGATTCAGTTGTCTGAAAAAACGCGTTTATTTCGGGCTGAAAAACACGTTTTCAAAAGTGTGCTGTTACTGCCCCATAACTTACATGGGGGTGACCAAACTTGCAGAAACATGTTTATTTCTGCTGAAAATCATGTTTTGACACTTTCTGCACACTGGGGTTAAGAGCTGAGTGTGTGGGCTCTTCTGAGTCTTGCAGTTACATAGGGATTCAGTTGTCTGAAAAAACGCGTTTATTTCGGGCTGAAAAACACATTTTCAAAAGTGTGCTGTTACTGCCCCATAACTTACATGGGGGTGACCAAACCTGCAGAAACATGTTTATTTCTGCTGAAAAACACGTTTTGACACTTTCTGCACACTGGGGTTAAGAGCTGAGTGTGTGGGCTCTTCTGAGTCTTGCAGTTACATAGGGATTCAGTTGTCTGAAAAAACGCGTTTATTTCGGGATGAAAAACACGTTTTCAAAAGTGTGCTGTTACTGCCCCATAACTTACATGGGGGTGACCAAACTTGCAGAAACATGTTTATTTCTGCTGAAAATCATGTTTTGACACTTTCTGCACACTGGGGTTAAGAGCTGAGTGTGTGGGCTCTTTTGAGCCTTGCAGTTACATAGGGATTCAGTTGTCTGAAAAAACGCGTTTATTTCGGGCTGAAAAACACGTTTTCAAAAGTGTGCTGTTACTGCCCCATAACTTACATGGGGGTGACCAAACTTGCAGAAACATGTTTATTTCTGCTGAAAATCACGTTTTGACACTTTCTGCACACTGGGGTTAAGAGCTGAGTGTGTGGGCTCTTCTGAGTCTTGCAGTTACATAGGGATTCAGTTGTCTGAAAAAACGCGTTTATTTCGGGCTGAAAAACACGTTTTCAAAAGTATGCTGTTACTGCCCCATAACTTACATGGGGGTGACCAAACTTGCAGAAACATGTTTATTTCTGCTGAAAATCATGTTTTGACACTTTCTGCACACTGGGGTTAAGAGCTGAGTGTGTGGGCTCTTCTGAGTCTTGCAGTTACATAGGGATTCAGTTGTCTGAAAAAACGCGTTTATTTCGGGCTGAAAAACACGTTTTCAAAAGTGTGCTGTTACTGCCCCATAACTTACATGGGGGTGACCAAACTTGCAGAAACATGTTTATTTCTGCTGAAAAACCCGTTTTGACACTTTCTGCACACTGGGGTTAAGAGCTGAGTGTGTGGGCTCTTTTGAGCCTTGCAGTTACATAGGGATTCAGTTGTCTGAAAAAACGTGTTTATTTCGGGCTGAATAACACGTTTTCAAAAGTGTGCTGTTACTGCCCCATAACATACATGGGGGTGACCAAACCTGCAGAAACATGTTTATTTCTGCTGAAAAACACGTTTTGACACTTTCTGCACACTGGGGTTAAGAGCTGAGTGTGTGGGCTCTTTTGAGCCTTGCAGTTACATAGGGATTCAGTTGTCTGAAAAAACGCGTTTATTTCGGGCTGAAAAACACGTTTTCAAAAGTGTGCTGTTACTGCCCCATAACTTACATGGGGGTGACCAAACTTGCAGAAACATGTTTATTTCTGCTGAAAATCACGTTTTGACACTTTCTGCACACTGGGGTTAAGAGCTGAGTGTGTGGGCTCTTCTGAGTCTTGCAGTTACATAGGGATTCAGTTGTCTGAAAAAACGCGTTTATTTCGGGCTGAAAAACACGTTTTCAAAAGTATGCTGTTACTGCCCCATAACTTACATGGGGGTGACCAAACTTGCAGAAACATGTTTATTTCTGCTGAAAATCATGTTTTGACACTTTCTGCACACTGGGGTTAAGAGCTGAGTGTGTGGGCTCTTCTGAGTCTTGCAGTTACATAGGGATTCAGTTGTCTGAAAAAACGCGTTTATTTCGGGCTGAAAAACACGTTTTCAAAAGTGTGCTGTTACTGCCCCATAACTTACATGGGGGTGACCAAACTTGCAGAAACATGTTTATTTCTGCTGAAAAACCCGTTTTGACACTTTCTGCACACTGGGGTTAAGAGCTGAGTGTGTGGGCTCTTTTGAGCCTTGCAGTTACATAGGGATTCAGTTGTCTGAAAAAACGTGTTTATTTCGGGCTGAATAACACGTTTTCAAAAGTGTGCTGTTACTGCCCCATAACATACATGGGGGTGACCAAACCTGCAGAAACATGTTTATTTCTGCTGAAAAACACGTTTTGACACTTTCTGCACACTGGGGTTAAGAGCTGAGTGTGTGGGCTCTTTTGAGCCTTGCAGTTACATAGGGATTCAGTTGTCTGAAAAAACGCGTTTATTTCGGGCTGAAAAACACGTTTTCAAAAGTGTGCTGTTACTGCCCCATAACTTACATGGGGGTGACCAAACTTGCAGAAACATGTTTATTTCTGCTGAAAATCACGTTTTGACACTTTCTGCACACTGGGGTTAAGAGCTGAGTGTGTGGGCTCTTCTGAGTCTTGCAGTTACATAGGGATTCAGTTGTCTGAAAAAACGCGTTTATTTCGGGCTGAAAAACACATTTTCAAAAGTGTGCTGTTACTGCCCCATAACTTACATGGGGGTGACCAAACTTGCAGAAACATGTTTATTTCTGCTGAAAAACACGTTTTGACACTTTCTGCACACTGGGGTTAAGAGCTGAGTGTGTGGGCTCTTCTGAGTCTTGCAGTTACATAGGGATTCAGTTGTCTGAAAAAACGCGTTTATTTCGGGCTGAAAAACACGTTTTCAAAAGTGTGCTGTTACTGCCCCATAACTTACATGGGGGTGACCAAACTTGCAGAAACATGTTTATTTCTGCTGAAAAACATGTTTTGACACTTTCTGCACACTGGGGTTAAGAGCTGAGTGTGTGGGCTCTTTTGAGCCCTGCAGTTACATAGGGATTCAGTTGTCTGAAAAAACGCGTTTATTTCGGGCTGAAAAACACGTTTTCAAAAGTGTGCTGTTACTGCCCCATAACTTACATGGGGGTGACCAAACTTGCAGAAACATGTTTATTTCTGCTGAAAATCACGTTTTGACACTTTCTGCACACTGGGGTTAAGAGCTGAGTGTGTGGGCTCTTCTGAGTCTTGCAGTTACATAGGGATTCAGTTGTCTGAAAAAACGCGTTTATTTCGGGCTGAAAAACACGTTTTCAAAAGTGTGCTGTTACTGCCCCATAACTTACATGGGGGTGACCAAACTTGCAGAAACATGTTTATTTCTGCTGAAAAACATGTTTTGACACTTTCTGCACACTGGGGTTAAGAGCTGAGTGTGTGGGCTCTTTTGAGCCTTGCAGTTACATAGGGATTCAGTTGTCTGAAAAAACGCGTTTATTTCGGGCTGAAAAACACGTTTTAAAAAGTGTGCTGTTACTGCCCCATAACTTACATGGGGGTGACCAAACTTGCAGAAACATGTTTATTTCTGCTGAAAAACACGTTTTGACACTTTCTGCACACTGGGGTTAAGAGCTGAGTGTGTGGGCTCTTTTGAGCCTTGCAGTTACATAGGGATTCAGTTGTCTGAAAAAACGCGTTTATTTCGGGCTGAAAAACACGTTTTCAAAAGTGTGCTGTTACTGCCCCATAACTTACATGGGGGTGACCAAACTTGCAGAAACATGTTTATTTCTGCTGAAAATCATGTTTTGACACTTTCTGCACACTGGGGTTAAGAGCTGAGTGTGTGGGCTCTTCTGAGTCTTGCAGTTACATAGGGATTCAGTTGTCTGAAAAAACGTGTTTATTTCAGGCTGAAAAACACGTTTTCAAAAGTGTGCTGTTACTGCCCCATAACTTACATGGGGGTGACCAAACTTGCAGAAACATGTTTATTTCTGCTGAAAAACACGTTTTGACACTTTCTGCACACTGGGGTTAAGAGCTGAGTGTGTGGGCTCTTCTGAGTCTTGCAGTTACATAGGGATTCAGTTGTCTGAAAAAACGCGTTTATTTCGGGCTGAAAAACACGTTTTCAAAAGTGTGCTGTTACTGCCCCATAACTTACATGGGGGTGACCAAACTTGCAGAAACATGTTTATTTCTGCTGAAAATCATGTTTTGACACTTTCTGCACACTGGGGTTAAGAGCTGAGTGTGTGGGCTCTTTTGAGCCTTGCAGTTACATAGGGATTCAGTTGTCTGAAAAAACGCGTTTATTTCGGGCTGAAAAACACGTTTTCAAAAGTGTGCTGTTACTGCCCCATAACTTACATGGGGGTGACCAAACTTGCAGAAACATGTTTATTTCTGCTGAAAATCACGTTTTGACACTTTCTGCACACTGGGGTTAAGAGCTGAGTGTGTGGGCTCTTCTGAGTCTTGCAGTTACATAGGGATTCAGTTGTCTGAAAAAACGCGTTTATTTCGGGCTGAAAAACACGTTTTCAAAAGTATGCTGTTACTGCCCCATAACTTACATGGGGGTGACCAAACTTGCAGAAACATGTTTATTTCTGCTGAAAAACCCGTTTTGACACTTTCTGCACACTGGGGTTAAGAGCTGAGTGTGTGGGCTCTTTTGAGCCTTGCAGTTACATAGGGATTCAGTTGTCTGAAAAAACGTGTTTATTTCGGGCTGAATAACACGTTTTCAAAAGTGTGCTGTTACTGCCCCATAACATACATGGGGGTGACCAAACCTGCAGAAACATGTTTATTTCTGCTGAAAAACACGTTTTGACACTTTCTGCACACTGGGGTTAAGAGCTGAGTGTGTGGGCTCTTTTGAGCCTTGCAGTTACATAGGGATTCAGTTGTCTGAAAAAACGCGTTTATTTCGGGCTGAAAAACACGTTTTCAAAAGTGTGCTGTTACTGCCCCATAACTTACATGGGGGTGACCAAACTTGCAGAAACATGTTTATTTCTGCAGAAAATCACGTTTTGACACTTTCTGCACACTGGGGTTAAGAGCTGAGTGTGTGGGCTCTTCTGAGTCTTGCAGTTACATAGGGATTCAGTTGTCTGAAAAAACGCGTTTATTTCGGGCTGAAAAACACGTTTTCAAAAGTGTGCTGTTACTGCCCCATAACTTACATGGGGGTGACCAAACTTGCAGAAACATGTTTATTTCTGCTGAAAATCACGTTTTGACACTTTCTGCACACTGGGGTTAAGAGCTGAGTGTGTGGGCTCTTCTGAGTCTTGCAGTTACATAGGGATTCAGTTGTCTGAAAAAACGCGTTTATTTCGGGCTGAAAAACACGTTTTCAAAAGTGTGCTGTTACTGCCCCATAACTTACATGGGGGTGACCAAACTTGCAGAAACATGTTTATTTCTGCTGAAAAACATGTTTTGACACTTTCTGCACACTGGGGTTAAGAGCTGAGTGTGTGGGCTCTTTTGAGCCTTGCAGTTACATAGGGATTCAGTTGTCTGAAAAAACGCGTTTATTTCGGGCTGAAAAACACGTTTTCAAAAGTGTGCTGTTACTGCCCCATAACTTACATGGGGTTGACCAAACTTGCAGAAACATGTTTATTTCTGCTGAAAATCATGTTTTGACACTTTCTGCACACTGGGGTTAAGAGCTGAGTGTGTGGGCTCTTCTGAGTCTTGCAGTTACATAGGGATTCAGTTGTCTGAAAAAACGCGTTTATTTCGGGCTGAAAAACACGTTTTCAAAAGTGTGCTGTTACTGCCCCATAACTTACATGGGGGTGACCAAACTTGCAGAAACATGTTTATTTCTGCTGAAAAACACGTTTTGACACTTTCTGCACACTGGGGTTAAGAGCTGAGTGTGTGGGCTCTTCTGAGTCTTGCAGTTACATAGGGATTCAGTTGTCTGAAAAAACGCGTTTATTTCGGGCTGAAAAACACGTTTTCAAAAGTGTGCTGTTACTGCCCCATAACTTACATGGGGGTGACCAAACTTGCAGAAACATGTTTATTTCTGCTGAAAAACACGTTTTGACACTTTCTGCACACTGGGGTTAAGAGCTGAGTGTGTGGGCTCTTTTGAGCCTTGCAGTTACATAGGGATTCAGTTGTCTGAAAAAACGCGTTTATTTCGGGCTGAAAAACACGTTTTCAAAAGTGTGCTGTTACTGCCCCATAACTTACATGGGGTTTACCAAACTTGCAGAAACATGTTTATTTCTGCTGAAAATCATGTTTTGACACTTTCTGCACACTGGGGTTAAGAGCTGAGTGTGTGGGCTCTTCTGAGTCTTGCAGTTACATAGGGATTCAGTTGTCTGAAAAAACGTGTTTATTTCAGGCTGAAAAACACGTTTTCAAAAGTGTGCTGTTACTGCCCCATAACTTACATGGGGGTGACCAAACTTGCAGAAACATGTTTATTTCTGCTGAAAAACACGTTTTGACACTTTCTGCACACTGGGGTTAAGAGCTGAGTGTGTGGGCTCTTCTGAGTCTTGCAGTTACATAGGGATTCAGTTGTCTGAAAAAACGCGTTTATTTCGGGCTGAAAAACACGTTTTCAAAAGTGTGCTGTTACTGCCCTATAACTTACATGGGGGTGACCAAACTTGCAGAAACATGTTTATTTCTGCTGAAAATCATGTTTTGACACTTTCTGCACACTGGGGTTAAGAGCTGAGTGTGTGGGCTCTTCTGAGTCTTGCAGTTACATAGGGATTCAGTTGTCTGAAAAAACGCGTTTATTTCGGGCTGAAAAACACGTTTTCAAAAGTGTGCTGTTACTGCCCCATAACTTACATGGGGGTGACCAAACTTGCAGAAACATGTTTATTTCTGCTGAAAAACACGTTTTGACACTTTCTGCACACTGGGGTTAAGAGCTGAGTGTGTGGGCTCTTTTGAGCCTTGCAGATACATAGGGATTCAGTTGTCTGAAAAAACGCGTTTATTTCGGGCTGAAAAACACGTTTTCAAAAGTGTGCTGTTACTGCCCCATAACTTACATGGGGGTGTCCAAACTTGCAGAAACATGTTTATTTCTGCTGAAAAACACGTTTTGACACTTTCTGCACACTGGGGTTAAGAGCTGAGTGTGTGGGCTCTTCTGAGTCTTGCAGTTACATAGGGATTCAGTTGTCTGAAAAAACGCGTTTATTTCGGGCTGAAAAACACGTTTTCAAAAGTGTGCTGTTACTGCCCCATAACTTACATGGGGGTGACCAAACTTGCAGAAACATGTTTATTTCTGCTGAAAATCATGTTTTGACACTTTCTGCACACTGGGGTTAAGAGCTGAGTGTGTGGGCTCTTTTGAGCCTTGCAGTTACATAGGGATTCAGTTGTCTGAAAAAACGCGTTTATTTCGGGCTGAAAAACACGTTTTCAAAAGTGTGCTGTTACTGCCCCATAACTTACATGGGGGTGACCAAACTTGCAGAAACATGTTTATTTCTGCTGAAAATCACGTTTTGACACTTTCTGCACACTGGGGTTAAGAGCTGAGTGTGTGGGCTCTTCTGAGTCTTGCAGTTACATAGGGATTCAGTTGTCTGAAAAAACGCGTTTATTTCGGGCTGAAAAACACGTTTTCAAAAGTATGCTGTTACTGCCCCATAACTTACATGGGGGTGACCAAACTTGCAGAAACATGTTTATTTCTGCTGAAAAACCCGTTTTGACACTTTCTGCACACTGGGGTTAAGAGCTGAGTGTGTGGGCTCTTTTGAGCCTTGCAGTTACATAGGGATTCAGTTGTCTGAAAAAACGTGTTTATTTCGGGCTGAATAACACGTTTTCAAAAGTGTGCTGTTACTGCCCCATAACATACATGGGGGTGACCAAACCTGCAGAAACATGTTTATTTCTGCTGAAAAACACGTTTTGACACTTTCTGCACACTGGGGTTAAGAGCTGAGTGTGTGGGCTCTTTTGAGCCTTGCAGTTACATAGGGATTCAGTTGTCTGAAAAAACGCGTTTATTTCGGGCTGAAAAACACGTTTTCAAAAGTGTGCTGTTACTGCCCCATAACTTACATGGGGGTGACCAAACTTGCAGAAACATGTTTATTTCTGCAGAAAATCACGTTTTGACACTTTCTGCACACTGGGGTTAAGAGCTGAGTGTGTGGGCTCTTCTGAGTCTTGCAGTTACATAGGGATTCAGTTGTCTGAAAAAACGCGTTTATTTCGGGCTGAAAAACACGTTTTCAAAAGTGTGCTGTTACTGCCCCATAACTTACATGGGGGTGACCAAACTTGCAGAAACATGTTTATTTCTGCTGAAAATCACGTTTTGACACTTTCTGCACACTGGGGTTAAGAGCTGAGTGTGTGGGCTCTTCTGAGTCTTGCAGTTACATAGGGATTCAGTTGTCTGAAAAAACGCGTTTATTTCGGGCTGAAAAACACGTTTTCAAAAGTGTGCTGTTACTGCCCCATAACTTACATGGGGGTGACCAAACTTGCAGAAACATGTTTATTTCTGCTGAAAAACATGTTTTGACACTTTCTGCACACTGGGGTTAAGAGCTGAGTGTGTGGGCTCTTTTGAGCCTTGCAGTTACATAGGGATTCAGTTGTCTGAAAAAACGCGTTTATTTCGGGCTGAAAAACACGTTTTCAAAAGTGTGCTGTTACTGCCCCATAACTTACATGGGGTTGACCAAACTTGCAGAAACATGTTTATTTCTGCTGAAAATCATGTTTTGACACTTTCTGCACACTGGGGTTAAGAGCTGAGTGTGTGGGCTCTTCTGAGTCTTGCAGTTACATAGGGATTCAGTTGTCTGAAAAAACGCGTTTATTTCGGGCTGAAAAACACGTTTTCAAAAGTGTGCTGTTACTGCCCCATAACTTACATGGGGGTGACCAAACTTGCAGAAACATGTTTATTTCTGCTGAAAAACACGTTTTGACACTTTCTGCACACTGGGGTTAAGAGCTGAGTGTGTGGGCTCTTCTGAGTCTTGCAGTTACATAGGGATTCAGTTGTCTGAAAAAACGCGTTTATTTCGGGCTGAAAAACACGTTTTCAAAAGTGTGCTGTTACTGCCCCATAACTTACATGGGGGTGACCAAACTTGCAGAAACATGTTTATTTCTGCTGAAAAACACGTTTTGACACTTTCTGCACACTGGGGTTAAGAGCTGAGTGTGTGGGCTCTTTTGAGCCTTGCAGTTACATAGGGATTCAGTTGTCTGAAAAAACGCGTTTATTTCGGGCTGAAAAACACGTTTTCAAAAGTGTGCTGTTACTGCCCCATAACTTACATGGGGTTTACCAAACTTGCAGAAACATGTTTATTTCTGCTGAAAATCATGTTTTGACACTTTCTGCACACTGGGGTTAAGAGCTGAGTGTGTGGGCTCTTCTGAGTCTTGCAGTTACATAGGGATTCAGTTGTCTGAAAAAACGTGTTTATTTCAGGCTGAAAAACACGTTTTCAAAAGTGTGCTGTTACTGCCCCATAACTTACATGGGGGTGACCAAACTTGCAGAAACATGTTTATTTCTGCTGAAAAACACGTTTTGACACTTTCTGCACACTGGGGTTAAGAGCTGAGTGTGTGGGCTCTTCTGAGTCTTGCAGTTACATAGGGATTCAGTTGTCTGAAAAAACGCGTTTATTTCGGGCTGAAAAACACGTTTTCAAAAGTGTGCTGTTACTGCCCTATAACTTACATGGGGGTGACCAAACTTGCAGAAACATGTTTATTTCTGCTGAAAATCATGTTTTGACACTTTCTGCACACTGGGGTTAAGAGCTGAGTGTGTGGGCTCTTCTGAGTCTTGCAGTTACATAGGGATTCAGTTGTCTGAAAAAACGCGTTTATTTCGGGCTGAAAAACACGTTTTCAAAAGTGTGCTGTTACTGCCCCATAACTTACATGGGGGTGACCAAACTTGCAGAAACATGTTTATTTCTGCTGAAAAACACGTTTTGACACTTTCTGCACACTGGGGTTAAGAGCTGAGTGTGTGGGCTCTTTTGAGCCTTGCAGATACATAGGGATTCAGTTGTCTGAAAAAACGCGTTTATTTCGGGCTGAAAAACACGTTTTCAAAAGTGTGCTGTTACTGCCCCATAACTTACATGGGGGTGTCCAAACTTGCAGAAACATGTTTATTTCTGCTGAAAAACACGTTTTGACACTTTCTGCACACTGGGGTTAAGAGCTGAGTGTGTGGGCTCTTCTGAGTCTTGCAGTTACATAGGGATTCAGTTGTCTGAAAAAACGCGTTTATTTCGGGCTGAAAAACACGTTTTCAAAAGTGTGCTGTTACTGCCCCATAACTTACATGGGGGTGACCAAACTTGCAGAAACATGTTTATTTCTGCTGAAAAACATGTTTTGACACTTTCTGCACACTGGGGTTAAGAGCTGAGTGTGTGGGCTCTTTTGAGCCTTGCAGTTACATAGGGATTCAGTTGTCTGAAAAAACGCGTTTATTTCGGGCTGAAAAACACGTTTTCAAAAGTGTGCTGTTACTGCCCCATAACTTACATGGGGGTGACCAAACTTGCAGAAACATGTTTATTTCTGCTGAAAATCATGTTTTGACACTTTCTGCACACTGGGGTTAAGAGCTGAGTGTGTGGGCTCTTCTGAGTCTTGCAGTTACATAGGGATTCAGTTGTCTGAAAAAACGTGTTTATTTCAGGCTGAAAAACACGTTTTCAAAAGTGTGCTGTTACTGCCCCATAACTTACATGGGGGTGACCAAACTTGCAGAAACATGTTTATTTCTGCTGAAAAACACGTTTTGACACTTTCTGCACACTGGGGTTAAGAGCTGAGTGTGTGGGCTCTTCTGAGTCTTGCAGTTACATAGGGATTCAGTTGTCTGAAAAAACGCGTTTATTTCGGGCTGAAAAACACGTTTTCAAAAGTGTGCTGTTATTGCCCCATAACTTACATGGGGGTGACCAAACTTGCAGAAACATGTTTATTTCTGCTGAAAATCATGTTTTGACACTTTCTGCACACTGGGGTTAAGAGCTGAGTGTGTGGGCTCTTTTGAGCCTTGCAGTTACATAGGGATTCAGTTGTCTGAAAAAACGCGTTTATTTCGGGCTGAAAAACACGTTTTAAAAAGTGTGCTGTTACTGCCCCATAACTTACATGGGGGTGACCAAACTTGCAGAAACATGTTTATTTCTGCTGAAAATCATGTTTTGACACTTTCTGCACACTGGGGTTAAGAGCTGAGTGTGTGGGCTCTTCTGAGTCTTGCAGTTACATAGGGATTCAGTTGTCTGAAAAAACGCGTTTATTTCGGGCTGAAAAACACGTTTTCAAAAGTGTGCTGTTACTGCCCCATAACTTACATGGGGGTGACCAAACTTGCAGAAACATGTTTATTTCTGCTGAAAAACACGTTTTGACACTTTCTGCACACTGGGGTTAAGAGCTGAGTGTGTGGGCTCTTTTGAGCCTTGCAGTTACATAGGGATTCAGTTGTCTGAAAAAACGCGTTTATTTCGGGCTGAAAAACACGTTTTCAAAAGTGTGCTGTTACTGCCCCATAACTTACATGGGGTTGACCAAACTTGCAGAAACATGTTTATTTCTGCTGAAAATCATGTTTTGACACTTTCTGCACACTGGGGTTAAGAGCTGAGTGTGTGGGCTCTTCTGAGTCTTGCAGTTACATAGGGATTCAGTTGTCTGAAAAAACGTGTTTATTTCAGGCTGAAAAACACGTTTTCAAAAGTGTGCTGTTACTGCCCCATAACTTACATGGGGGTGACCAAACTTGCAGAAACATGTTTATTTCTGCTGAAAAACACGTTTTGACACTTTCTGCACACTGGGGTTAAGAGCTGAGTGTGTGGGCTCTTCTGAGTCTTGCAGTTACATAGGGATTCAGTTGTCTGAAAAAACGCGTTTATTTCGGGCTGAAAAACACGTTTTCAAAAGTGTGCTGTTACTGCCCCATAACTTACATGGGGGTGACCAAACTTGCAGAAACATGTTTATTTCTGCTGAAAAACACGTTTTGACACTTTCTGCACACTGGGGTTAAGAGCTGAGTGTGTGGGCTCTTCTGAGTCTTGCAGTTACATAGGGATTCAGTTGTCTGAAAAAACGCGTTTATTTCGGGCTGAAAAACACGTTTTCAAAAGTGTGCTGTTACTGCCCCATAACTTACATGGGGGTGACCAAACTTGCAGAAACATGTTTATTTCTGCTGAAAATCATGTTTTGACACTTTCTGCACACTGGGGTTAAGAGCTGAGTGTGTGGGCTCTTTTGAGCCTTGCAGTTACATAGGGATTCAGTTGTCTGAAAAAACGCGTTTATTTCGGGCTGAAAAACAAGTTTTAAAAAGTGTGCTGTTACTGCCCCATAACTTACATGGGGGTGACCAAACTTGCAGAAACATGTTTATTTCTGCTGAAAATCATGTTTTGACACTTTCTGCACACTGGGGTTAAGAGCTGAGTGTGTGGGCTCTTTTGAGCCTTGCAGTTACATAGGGATTCAGTTGTCTGAAAAAACGCGTTTATTTCGGGCTGAAAAACACGTTTTCAAAAGTGTGCTGTTACTGCCCCATAACTTACATGGGGGTGACCAAACTTGCAGAAACATGTTTATTTCTGCTGAAAAACATGTTTTGACACTTTCTGCACACTGGGGTTAAGAGCTGAGTGTGTGGGCTCTTCTGAGTCTTGCAGTTACATAGGGATTCAGTTGTCTGAAAAAACGTGTTTATTTCAGGCTGAAAAACACGTTTTCAAAAGTGTGCTGTTACTGCCCCATAACTTACATGGGGGTGACCAAACTTGCAGAAACATGTTTATTTCTGCTGAAAAACACGTTTTGACACTTTCTGCACACTGGGGTTAAGAGCTGAGTGTGTGGGCTCTTCTGAGTCTTGCAGTTACATAGGGATTCAGTTGTCTGAAAAAACGCGTTTATTTCGGGCTGAAAAACACGTTTTCAAAAGTGTGCTGTTACTGCCCCATAACTTACATGGGGGTGACCAAACTTGCAGAAACATGTTTATTTCTGCTGAAAATCATGTTTTGACACTTTCTGCACACTGGGGTTAAGAGCTGAGTGTGTGGGCTCTTTTGAGCCTTGCAGTTACATAGGGATTCAGTTGTCTGAAAAAACGCGTTTATTTCGGGCTGAAAAACACGTTTTAAAAAGTGTGCTGTTACTGCCCCATAACTTACATGGGGGTGACCAAACTTGCAGAAACATGTTTATTTCTGCTGAAAATCATGTTTTGACACTTTCTGCACACTGGGGTTAAGAGCTGAGTGTGTGGGCTCTTCTGAGTCTTGCAGTTACATAGGGATTCAGTTGTCTGAAAAAACGCGTTTATTTCGGGCTGAAAAACACGTTTTCAAAAGTGTGCTGTTACTGCCCCATAACTTACATGGGGGTGACCAAACTTGCAGAAACATGTTTATTTCTGCTGAAAAACACGTTTTGACACTTTCTGCACACTGGGGTTAAGAGCTGAGTGTGTGGGCTCTTTTGAGCCTTGCAGTTACATAGGGATTCAGTTGTCTGAAAAAACGCGTTTATTTCGGGCTGAAAAACACGTTTTCAAAAGTGTGCTGTTACTGCCCCATAACTTACATGGGGTTTACCAAACTTGCAGAAACATGTTTATTTCTGCTGAAAATCATGTTTTGACACTTTCTGCACACTGGGGTTAAGAGCTGAGTGTGTGGGCTCTTCTGAGTCTTGCAGTTACATAGGGATTCAGTTGTCTGAAAAAACGTGTTTATTTCAGGCTGAAAAACACGTTTTCAAAAGTGTGCTGTTACTGCCCCATAACTTACATGGGGGTGACCAAACTTGCAGAAACATGTTTATTTCTGCTGAAAAACACGTTTTGACACTTTCTGCACACTGGGGTTAAGAGCTGAGTGTGTGGGCTCTTCTGAGTCTTGCAGTTACATAGGGATTCAGTTGTCTGAAAAAACGCGTTTATTTCGGGCTGAAAAACACGTTTTCAAAAGTGTGCTGTTACTGCCCTATAACTTACATGGGGGTGACCAAACTTGCAGAAACATGTTTATTTCTGCTGAAAATCATGTTTTGACACTTTCTGCACACTGGGGTTAAGAGCTGAGTGTGTGGGCTCTTCTGAGTCTTGCAGTTACATAGGGATTCAGTTGTCTGAAAAAACGCGTTTATTTCGGGCTGAAAAACACGTTTTCAAAAGTGTGCTGTTACTGCCCCATAACTTACATGGGGGTGACCAAACTTGCAGAAACATGTTTATTTCTGCTGAAAAACACGTTTTGACACTTTCTGCACACTGGGGTTAAGAGCTGAGTGTGTGGGCTCTTTTGAGCCTTGCAGATACATAGGGATTCAGTTGTCTGAAAAAACGCGTTTATTTCGGGCTGAAAAACACGTTTTCAAAAGTGTGCTGTTACTGCCCCATAACTTACATGGGGGTGTCCAAACTTGCAGAAACATGTTTATTTCTGCTGAAAAACACGTTTTGACACTTTCTGCACACTGGGGTTAAGAGCTGAGTGTGTGGGCTCTTCTGAGTCTTGCAGTTACATAGGGATTCAGTTGTCTGAAAAAACGCGTTTATTTCGGGCTGAAAAACACGTTTTCAAAAGTGTGCTGTTACTGCCCCATAACTTACATGGGGGTGACCAAACTTGCAGAAACATGTTTATTTCTGCTGAAAAACATGTTTTGACACTTTCTGCACACTGGGGTTAAGAGCTGAGTGTGTGGGCTCTTTTGAGCCTTGCAGTTACATAGGGATTCAGTTGTCTGAAAAAACGCGTTTATTTCGGGCTGAAAAACACGTTTTCAAAAGTGTGCTGTTACTGCCCCATAACTTACATGGGGGTGACCAAACTTGCAGAAACATGTTTATTTCTGCTGAAAATCATGTTTTGACACTTTCTGCACACTGGGGTTAAGAGCTGAGTGTGTGGGCTCTTCTGAGTCTTGCAGTTACATAGGGATTCAGTTGTCTGAAAAAACGTGTTTATTTCAGGCTGAAAAACACGTTTTCAAAAGTGTGCTGTTACTGCCCCATAACTTACATGGGGGTGACCAAACTTGCAGAAACATGTTTATTTCTGCTGAAAAACACGTTTTGACACTTTCTGCACACTGGGGTTAAGAGCTGAGTGTGTGGGCTCTTCTGAGTCTTGCAGTTACATAGGGATTCAGTTGTCTGAAAAAACGCGTTTATTTCGGGCTGAAAAACACGTTTTCAAAAGTGTGCTGTTACTGCCCCATAACTTACATGGGGGTGACCAAACTTGCAGAAACATGTTTATTTCTGCTGAAAATCATGTTTTGACACTTTCTGCACACTGGGGTTAAGAGCTGAGTGTGTGGGCTCTTTTGAGCCTTGCAGTTACATAGGGATTCAGTTGTCTGAAAAAACGCGTTTATTTCGGGCTGAAAAACACGTTTTCAAAAGTGTGCTGTTACTGCCCCATAACTTACATGGGGGTGACCAAACTTGCAGAAACATGTTTATTTCTGCTGAAAATCATGTTTTGACACTTTCTGCACACTGGGGTTAAGAGCTGAGTGTGTGGGCTCTTTTGAGCCTTGCAGTTACATAGGGATTCAGTTGTCTGAAAAAACGCGTTTATTTCGGGCTGAAAAACACGTTTTAAAAAGTGTGCTGTTACTGCCCCATAACTTACATGGGGGTGACCAAACTTGCAGAAACATGTTTATTTCTGCTGAAAATCATGTTTTGACACTTTCTGCACACTGGGGTTAAGAGCTGAGTGTGTGGGCTCTTCTGAGTCTTGCAGTTACATAGGGATTCAGTTGTCTGAAAAAACGCGTTTATTTCGGGCTGAAAAACACGTTTTCAAAAGTGTGCTGTTACTGCCCCATAACTTACATGGGGGTGACCAAACTTGCAGAAACATGTTTATTTCTGCTGAAAAACACGTTTTGACACTTTCTGCACACTGGGGTTAAGAGCTGAGTGTGTGGGCTCTTTTGAGCCTTGCAGTTACATAGGGATTCAGTTGTCTGAAAAAACGCGTTTATTTCGGGCTGAAAAACACGTTTTCAAAAGTGTGCTGTTACTGCCCCATAACTTACATGGGGTTTACCAAACTTGCAGAAACATGTTTATTTCTGCTGAAAATCATGTTTTGACACTTTCTGCACACTGGGGTTAAGAGCTGAGTGTGTGGGCTCTTCTGAGTCTTGCAGTTACATAGGGATTCAGTTGTCTGAAAAAACGTGTTTATTTCAGGCTGAAAAACACGTTTTCAAAAGTGTGCTGTTACTGCCCCATAACTTACATGGGGGTGACCAAACTTGCAGAAACATGTTTATTTCTGCTGAAAAACACGTTTTGACACTTTCTGCACACTGGGGTTAAGAGCTGAGTGTGTGGGCTCTTCTGAGTCTTGCAGTTACATAGGGATTCAGTTGTCTGAAAAAACGCGTTTATTTCGGGCTGAAAAACACGTTTTCAAAAGTGTGCTGTTACTGCCCTATAACTTACATGGGGGTGACCAAACTTGCAGAAACATGTTTATTTCTGCTGAAAATCATGTTTTGACACTTTCTGCACACTGGGGTTAAGAGCTGAGTGTGTGGGCTCTTCTGAGTCTTGCAGTTACATAGGGATTCAGTTGTCTGAAAAAACGCGTTTATTTCGGGCTGAAAAACACGTTTTCAAAAGTGTGCTGTTACTGCCCCATAACTTACATGGGGGTGACCAAACTTGCAGAAACATGTTTATTTCTGCTGAAAAACACGTTTTGACACTTTCTGCACACTGGGGTTAAGAGCTGAGTGTGTGGGCTCTTTTGAGCCTTGCAGATACATAGGGATTCAGTTGTCTGAAAAAACGCGTTTATTTCGGGCTGAAAAACACGTTTTCAAAAGTGTGCTGTTACTGCCCCATAACTTACATGGGGGTGACCAAACTTGCAGAAACATGTTTATTTCTGCTGAAAAACATGTTTTGACACTTTCTGCACACTGGGGTTAAGAGCTGAGTGTGTGGGCTCTTTTGAGCCTTGCAGTTACATAGGGATTCAGTTGTCTGAAAAAACGCGTTTATTTCGGGCTGAAAAACACGTTTTCAAAAGTGTGCTGTTACTGCCCCATAACTTACATGGGGGTGACCAAACTTGCAGAAACATGTTTATTTCTGCTGAAAATCATGTTTTGACACTTTCTGCACACTGGGGTTAAGAGCTGAGTGTGTGGGCTCTTCTGAGTCTTGCAGTTACATAGGGATTCAGTTGTCTGAAAAAACGTGTTTATTTCAGGCTGAAAAACACGTTTTCAAAAGTGTGCTGTTACTGCCCCATAACTTACATGGGGGTGACCAAACTTGCAGAAACATGTTTATTTCTGCTGAAAATCATGTTTTGACACTTTCTGCACACTGGGGTTAAGAGCTGAGTGTGTGGGCTCTTCTGAGTCTTGCAGTTACATAGGGATTCAGTTGTCTGAAAAAACGTGTTTATTTCAGGCTGAAAAACACGTTTTCAAAAGTGTGCTGTTACTGCCCCATAACTTACATGGGGGTGACCAAACTTGCAGAAACATGTTTATTTCTGCTGAAAAACACGTTTTGACACTTTCTGCACACTGGGGTTAAGAGCTGAGTGTGTGGGCTCTTCTGAGTCTTGCAGTTACATAGGGATTCAGTTGTCTGAAAAAACGCGTTTATTTCGGGCTGAAAAACACGTTTTCAAAAGTGTGCTGTTACTGCCCCATAACTTACATGGGGGTGACCAAACTTGCAGAAACATGTTTATTTCTGCTGAAAATCATGTTTTGACACTTTCTGCACACTGGGGTTAAGAGCTGAGTGTGTGGGCTCTTTTGAGCCTTGCAGTTACATAGGGATTCAGTTGTCTGAAAAAACGCGTTTATTTCGGGCTGAAAAACACGTTTTAAAAAGTGTGCTGTTACTGCCCCATAACTTACATGGGGGTGACCAAACTTGCAGAAACATGTTTATTTCTGCTGAAAATCATGTTTTGACACTTTCTGCACACTGGGGTTAAGAGCTGAGTGTGTGGGCTCTTCTGAGTCTTGCAGTTACATAGGGATTCAGTTGTCTGAAAAAACGCGTTTATTTCGGGCTGAAAAACACGTTTTCAAAAGTGTGCTGTTACTGCCCCATAACTTACATGGGGGTGACCAAACTTGCAGAAACATGTTTATTTCTGCTGAAAAACACGTTTTGACACTTTCTGCACACTGGGGTTAAGAGCTGAGTGTGTGGGCTCTTTTGAGCCTTGCAGTTACATAGGGATTCAGTTGTCTGAAAAAACGCGTTTATTTCGGGATGAAAAACACGTTTTCAAAAGTGTGCTGTTACTGCCCCATAACTTACATGGGGGTGACCAAACTTGCAGAAACATGTTTATTTCTGCTGAAAATCATGTTTTGACACTTTCTGCACACTGGGGTTAAGAGCTGAGTGTGTGGGCTCTTCTGAGCCTTGCAGTTACATAGGGATTCAGTTGTCTGAAAAAACGCGTTTATTTCGGGCTGAAAAACACGTTTTCAAAAGTGTGCTGTTACTGCCCCATAACTTACATGGGGTTGACCAAACTTGCAGAAACATGTTTATTTCTGCTGAAAATCATGTTTTGACACTTTCTGCACACTGGGGTTAAGAGCTGAGTGTGTGGGCTCTTCTGAGTCTTGCAGTTACATAGGGATTCAGTTGTCTGAAAAAACGCGTTTATTTCGGGCTGAAAAACACGTTTTCAAAAGTGTGCTGTTACTGCCCCATAACTTACATGGGGGTGACCAAACTTGCAGAAACATGTTTATTTCTGCTGAAAAACACGTTTTGACACTTTCTGCACACTGGGGTTAAGAGCTGAGTGTGTGGGCTCTTCTGAGTCTTGCAGTTACATAGGGATTCAGTTGTCTGAAAAAACGCGTTTATTTCGGGCTGAAAAACACGTTTTCAAAAGTGTGCTGTTACTGCCCCATAACTTACATGGGGGTGACCAAACTTGCAGAAACATGTTTATTTCTGCTGAAAATCATGTTTTGACACTTTCTGCACACTGGGGTTAAGAGCTGAGTGTGTGGGCTCTTTTGAGCCTTGCAGTTACATAGGGATTCAGTTGTCTGAAAAAACGCGTTTATTTCGGGCTGAAAAACACGTTTTAAAAAGTGTGCTGTTACTGCCCCATAACTTACATGGGGGTGACCAAACTTGCAGAAACATGTTTATTTCTGCTGAAAATCATGTTTTGACTCTTTCTGCACACTGGGGTTAAGAGCTGAGTGTGTGGGCTCTTCTGAGTCTTGCAGTTACTTAGGGATTCAGTTGTCTGAAAAAACGCGTTTATTTCGGGCTGAAAAACACGTTTTCAAAAGTGTGCTGTTACTGCCCCATAACTTACATGGGGGTGACCAAACTTGCAGAAACATGTTTATTTCTGCTGAACATCATGTTTTGACACTTTCTGCACACTGGGGTTAAGAGCTGAGTGTGTGGGCTCTTTTGAGCCTTGCAGTTACATAGGGATTCAGTTGTCTGAAAAAACGCGTTTATTTCGGGCTGAAAAACACGTTTTCAAAAGTGTGCTGTTACTGCCCCATAACTTACATGGGTGTGACCAAACTTGCAGAAACATGTTTATTTCTGCTGTTAAACATGTTTTGACACTTTCTGCACACTGGGGTTAAGAGCTGAGTGTGTGGGCTCTTCTGAGTCTTGCAGTTACATAGGGATTCAGTTGTCTGAAAAAACGTGTTTATTTCAGGCTGAAAAACACGTTTTCAAAAGTGTGCTGTTACTGCCCCATAACTTACATGGGGGTGACCAAACTTGCAGAAACATGTTTATTTCTGCTGAAAAACACGTTTTGACACTTTCTGCACACTGGGGTTAAGAGCTGAGTGTGTGGGCTCTTCTGAGTCTTGCAGTTACATAGGGATTCAGTTGTCTGAAAAAACGCGTTTATTTCGGGCTGAAAAACACGTTTTCAAAAGTGTGCTGTTACTGCCCCATAACTTACATGGGGGTGACCAAACTTGCAGAAACATGTTTATTTCTGCTGAAAATCATGTTTTGACACTTTCTGCACACTGGGGTTAAGAGCTGAGTGTGTGGGCTCTTTTGAGCCTTGCAGTTACATAGGGATTCAGTTGTCTGAAAAAACGCGTTTATTTCGGGCTGAAAAACACGTTTTAAAAAGTGTGCTGTTACTGCCCCATAACTTACATGGGGGTGACCAAACTTGCAGAAACATGTTTATTTCTGCTGAAAATCATGTTTTGACACTTTCTGCACACTGGGGTTAAGAGCTGAGTGTGTGGGCTCTTCTGAGTCTTGCAGTTACATAGGGATTCAGTTGTCTGAAAAAACGCGTTTATTTCGGGCTGAAAAACACGTTTTCAAAAGTGTGCTGTTACTGCCCCATAACTTACATGGGGGTGACCAAACTTGCAGAAACATGTTTATTTCTGCTGAAAAACACGTTTTGACACTTTCTGCACACTGGGGTTAAGAGCTGAGTGTGTGGGCTCTTTTGAGCCTTGCAGTTACATAGGGATTCAGTTGTCTGAAAAAACGCGTTTATTTCGGGCTGAAAAACACGTTTTCAAAAGTGTGCTGTTACTGCCCCATAACTTACATGGGGTTTACCAAACTTGCAGAAACATGTTTATTTCTGCTGAAAATCATGTTTTGACACTTTCTGCACACTGGGGTTAAGAGCTGAGTGTGTGGGCTCTTCTGAGTCTTGCAGTTACATAGGGATTCAGTTGTCTGAAAAAACGTGTTTATTTCAGGCTGAAAAACACGTTTTCAAAAGTGTGCTGTTACTGCCCCATAACTTACATGGGGGTGACCAAACTTGCAGAAACATGTTTATTTCTGCTGAAAAACACGTTTTGACACTTTCTGCACACTGGGGTTAAGAGCTGAGTGTGTGGGCTCTTCTGAGTCTTGCAGTTACATAGGGATTCAGTTGTCTGAAAAAACGCGTTTATTTCGGGCTGAAAAACACGTTTTCAAAAGTGTGCTGTTACTGCCCTATAACTTACATGGGGGTGACCAAACTTGCAGAAACATGTTTATTTCTGCTGAAAATCATGTTTTGACACTTTCTGCACACTGGGGTTAAGAGCTGAGTGTGTGGGCTCTTCTGAGTCTTGCAGTTACATAGGGATTCAGTTGTCTGAAAAAACGCGTTTATTTCGGGCTGAAAAACACGTTTTCAAAAGTGTGCTGTTACTGCCCCATAACTTACATGGGGGTGACCAAACTTGCAGAAACATGTTTATTTCTGCTGAAAAACACGTTTTGACACTTTCTGCACACTGGGGTTAAGAGCTGAGTGTGTGGGCTCTTTTGAGCCTTGCAGTTACATAGGGATTCAGTTGTCTGAAAAAACGCGTTTATTTCGGGCTGAAAAACACGTTTTCAAAAGTGTGCTGTTACTGCCCCATAACTTACATGGGGGTGTCCAAACTTGCAGAAACATGTTTATTTCTGCTGAAAAACACGTTTTGACACTTTCTGCACACTGGGGTTAAGAGCTGAGTGTGTGGGCTCTTCTGAGTCTTGCAGTTACATAGGGATTCAGTTGTCTGAAAAAACGCGTTTATTTCGGGCTGAAAAACACGTTTTCAAAAGTGTGCTGTTACTGCCCCATAACTTACATGGGGGTGACCAAACTTGCAGAAACATGTTTATTTCTGCTGAAAAACATGTTTTGACACTTTCTGCACACTGGGGTTAAGAGCTGAGTGTGTGGGCTCTTTTGAGCCTTGCAGTTACATAGGGATTCAGTTGTCTGAAAAAACGCATTTATTTCGGGCTGAAAAACACGTTTTCAAAAGTGTGCTGTTACTGCCCCATAACTTACATGGGGGTGACCAAACTTGCAGAAACATGTTTATTTCTGCTGAAAATCATGTTTTGACACTTTCTGCACACTGGGGTTAAGAGCTGAGTGTGTGGGCTCTTCTGAGTCTTGCAGTTACATAGGGATTCAGTTGTCTGAAAAAACGTGTTTATTTCAGGCTGAAAAACACGTTTTCAAAAGTGTGCTGTTACTGCCCCATAACTTACATGGGGGTGACCAAACTTGCAGAAACATGTTTATTTCTGCTGAAAAACACGTTTTGACACTTTCTGCACACTGGGGTTAAGAGCTGAGTGTGTGGGCTCTTCTGAGTCTTGCAGTTACATAGGGATTCAGTTGTCTGAAAAAACGCGTTTATTTCGGGCTGAAAAACACGTTTTCAAAAGTGTGCTGTTACTGCCCCATAACTTACATGGGGGTGACCAAACTTGCAGAAACATGTTTATTTCTGCTGAAAATCATGTTTTGACACTTTCTGCACACTGGGGTTAAGAGCTGAGTGTGTGGGCTCTTTTGAGCCTTGCAGTTACATAGGGATTCAGTTGTCTGAAAAAACGCGTTTATTTCGGGCTGAAAAACACGTTTTAAAAAGTGTGCTGTTACTGCCCCATAACTTACATGGGGGTGACCAAACTTGCAGAAACATGTTTATTTCTGCTGAAAATCATGTTTTGACACTTTCTGCACACTGGGGTTAAGAGCTGAGTGTGTGGGCTCTTCTGAGTCTTGCAGTTACATAGGGATTCAGTTGTCTGAAAAAACGCGTTTATTTCGGGCTGAAAAACACGTTTTCAAAAGTGTGCTGTTACTGCCCCATAACTTACATGGGGGTGACCAAACTTGCAGAAACATGTTTATTTCTGCTGAAAAACACGTTTTGACACTTTCTGCACACTGGGGTTAAGAGCTGAGTGTGTGGGCTCTTTTGAGCCTTGCAGTTACATAGGGATTCAGTTGTCTGAAAAAACGCGTTTATTTCGGGCTGAAAAACACGTTTTCAAAAGTGTGCTGTTACTGCCCCATAACTTACATGGGGTTGACCAAACTTGCAGAAACATGTTTATTTCTGCTGAAAATCATGTTTTGACACTTTCTGCACACTGGGGTTAAGAGCTGAGTGTGTGGGCTCTTCTGAGTCTTGCAGTTACATAGGGATTCAGTTGTCTGAAAAAACGTGTTTATTTCAGGCTGAAAAACACGTTTTCAAAAGTGTGCTGTTACTGCCCCATAACTTACATGGGGGTGACCAAACTTGCAGAAACATGTTTATTTCTGCTGAAAAACACGTTTTGACACTTTCTGCACACTGGGGTTAAGAGCTGAGTGTGTGGGCTCTTCTGAGTCTTGCAGTTACATAGGGATTCAGTTGTCTGAAAAAACGCGTTTATTTCGGGCTGAAAAACACGTTTTCAAAAGTGTGCTGTTACTGCCCCATAACTTACATGGGGGTGACCAAACTTGCAGAAACATGTTTATTTCTGCTGAAAATCATGTTTTGACACTTTCTGCACACTGGGGTTAAGAGCTGAGTGTGTGGGCTCTTCTGAGTCTTGCAGTTACATAGGGATTCAGTTGTCTGAAAAAACGCGTTTATTTCGGGCTGAAAAACACGTTTTCAAAAGTGTGCTGTTACTGCCCCATAACTTACATGGGGGTGACCAAACTTGCAGAAACATGTTTATTTCTGCTGAAAAACACGTTTTGACACTTTCTGCACACTGGGGTTAAGAGCTGAGTGTGTGGGCTCTTTTGAGCCTTGCAGTTACATAGGGATTCAGTTGTCTGAAAAAACGCGTTTATTTCGGGCTGAAAAACACGTTTTCAAAAGTGTGCTGTTACTGCCCCATAACTTACATGGGGGTGTCCAAACTTGCAGAAACATGTTTATTTCTGCTGAAAAACACGTTTTGACACTTTCTGCACACTGGGGTTAAGAGCTGAGTGTGTGGGCTCTTCTGAGTCTTGCAGTTACATAGGGATTCAGTTGTCTGAAAAAACGCGTTTATTTCGGGCTGAAAAACACGTTTTCAAAAGTGTGCTGTTACTGCCCCATAACTTACATGGGGGTGACCAAACTTGCAGAAACATGTTTATTTCTGCTGAAAAACATGTTTTGACACTTTCTGCACACTGGGGTTAAGAGCTGAGTGTGTGGGCTCTTTTGAGCCTTGCAGTTACATAGGGATTCAGTTGTCTGAAAAAACGCGTTTATTTCGGGCTGAAAAACACGTTTTCAAAAGTGTGCTGTTACTGCCCCATAACTTACATGGGGGTGACCAAACTTGCAGAAACATGTTTATTTCTGCTGAAAATCACGTTTTGACACTTTCTGCACACTGGGGTTAAGAGCTGAGTGTGTGGGCTCTTATGAGTCTTGCAGTTACATAGGGATTCAGTTGTCTGAAAAAACGCGTTTATTTCGGGCTGAAAAACACGTTTTCAAAAGTGTGCTGTTACTGCCCCATAACTTACATGGGGGTGACCAAACTTGCAGAAACATGTTTATTTCTGCTGAAAAACCCGTTTTGACACTTTCTGCACACTGGGGTTAAGAGCTGAGTGTGTGGGCTCTTTTGAGCCTTGCAGTTACATAGGGATTCAGTTGTCTGAAAAAACGTGTTTATTTCGGGCTGAATAACACGTTTTCAAAAGTGTGCTGTTACTGCCCCATAACATACATGGGGGTGACCAAACCTGCAGAAACATGTTTATTTCTGCTGAAAAACACGTTTTGACACTTTCTGCACACTGGGGTTAAGAGCTGAGTGTGTGGGCTCTTTTGAGCCTTGCAGTTACATAGGGATTCAGTTGTCTGAAAAAACGCGTTTATTTCGGGCTGAAAAACACGTTTTCAAAAGTGTGCTGTTACTGCCCCATAACTTACATGGGGGTGACCAAACTTGCAGAAACATGTTTATTTCTGCTGAAAATCACGTTTTCACACTTTCTGTAACACTGGGGTTAAGAGCTGAGTGTGTGGGCTCTTCTGAGTCTTGCAGTTACATAGGGATTCAGTTGTCTGAAAAAACGCGTTTATTTCGGGCTGAAAAACACGTTTTCAAAAGTGTGCTGTTACTGCCCCATAACTTACATGGGGGTGACCAAACTTGCAGAAACATGTTTATTTCTGCAGAAAATCACGTTTTGACACTTTCTGCACACTGGGGTTAAGAGCTGAGTGTGTGGGCTCTTCTGAGTCTTGCAGTTACATAGGGATTCAGTTGTCTGAAAAAACGCGTTTATTTCGGGCTGAAAAACACGTTTTCAAAAGTGTGCTGTTACTGCCCCATAACTTACATGGGGGTGACCAAACTTGCAGAAACATGTTTATTCCTGCTGAAAATCACGTTTTGACACTTTCTGCACACTGGGGTTAAGAGCTGAGTGTGTGGGCTCTTCTGAGTCTTGCAGTTACATAGGGATTCAGTTTTCTGAAAAAACGCGTTTATTTCGGGCTGAAAAACACGTTTTCAAAAGTGTGCTGTTACTGCCCCATAACTTACATGGGGGTGACCAAACTTGCAGAAACATGTTTATTTCTGCTGAAAAACATGTTTTGACACTTTCTGCACACTGGGGTTAAGAGCTGAGTGTGTGGGCTCTTTTGAGCCTTGCAGTTACATAGGGATTCAGTTGTCTGAAAAAACGCGTTTATTTCGGGCTGAAAAACACGTTTTCAAAAGTGTGCTGTTACTGCCCCATAACTTACATGGGGTTGACCAAACTTGCAGAAACATGTTTATTTCTGCTGAAAATCATGTTTTGACACTTTCTGCACACTGGGGTTAAGAGCTGAGTGTGTGGGCTCTTCTGAGTCTTGCAGTTACATAGGGATTCAGTTGTCTGAAAAAACGCGTTTATTTCGGGCTGAAAAACACGTTTTCAAAAGTGTGCTGTTACTGCCCCATAACTTACATGGGGGTGACCAAACTTGCAGAAACATGTTTATTTCTGCTGAAAAACACGTTTTGACACTTTCTGCACACTGGGGTTAAGAGCTGAGTGTGTGGGCTCTTCTGAGTCTTGCAGTTACATAGGGATTCAGTTGTCTGAAAAAACGCGTTTATTTCGGGCTGAAAAACACGTTTTCAAAAGTGTGCTGTTACTGCCCCATAACTTACATGGGGGTGACCAAACTTGCAGAAACATGTTTATTTCTGCTGAAAAACATGTTTTGACACTTTCTGCACACTGGGGTTAAGAGCTGAGTGTGTGGGCTCTTTTGAGCCTTGCAGTTACATAGGGATTCAGTTGTCTGAAAAAACGCGTTTATTTCGGGCTGAAAAACACGTTTTCAAAAGTGTGCTGTTACTGCCCCATAACTTACATGGGGTTGACCAAACTTGCAGAAACATGTTTATTTCTGCTGAAAATCATGTTTTGACACTTTCTGCACACTGGGGTTAAGAGCTGAGTGTGTGGGCTCTTCTGAGTCTTGCAGTTACATAGGGATTCAGTTGTCTGAAAAAACGTGTTTATTTCAGGCTGAAAAACACGTTTTCAAAAGTGTGCTGTTACTGCCCCATAACTTACATGGGGGTGACCAAACTTGCAGAAACATGTTTATTTCTGCTGAAAAACACGTTTTGACACTTTCTGCACACTGGGGTTAAGAGCTGAGTGTGTGGGCTCTTCTGAGTCTTGCAGTTACATAGGGATTCAGTTGTCTGAAAAAACGCGTTTATTTCGGGCTGAAAAACACGTTTTCAAAAGTGTGCTGTTACTGCCCCATAACTTACATGGGGGTGACCAAACTTGCAGAAACATGTTTATTTCTGCTGAAAATCATGTTTTGTCACTTTCTGCACACTGGGGTTAAGAGCTGAGTGTGTGGGCTCTTCTGAGTCTTGCAGTTACATAGGGATTCAGTTGTCTGAAAAAACGCGTTTATTTCGGGCTGAAAAACACGTTTTCAAAAGTGTGCTGTTACTGCCCCATAACTTACATGGGGGTGACCAAACTTGCAGAAACATGTTTATTTCTGCTGAAAATCATGTTTTGACACTTTCTGCACACTGGGGTTAAGAGCTGAGTGTGTGGGCTCTTTTGAGCCTTGCAGTTACATAGGGATTCAGTTGTCTGAAAAAACGCGTTTATTTCGGGCTGAAAAACACGTTTTCAAAAGTGTGCTGTTACTGCCCCATAACTTACATGGGGGTGACCAAACTTGCAGAAACATGTTTATTTCTGCTGAAAATCACGTTTTGACACTTTCTGCACACTGGGGTTAAGAGCTGAGTGTGTGGGCTCTTCTGAGTCTTGCAGTTACATAGGGATTCAGTTGTCTGAAAAAACGCGTTTATTTCGGGCTGAAAAACACGTTTTCAAAAGTGTGCTGTTACTGCCCCATAACTTACATGGGGGTGACCAAACTTGCAGAAACATGTTTATTTCTGCAGAAAATCACGTTTTGACACTTTCTGCACACTGGGGTTAAGAGCTGAGTGTGTGGGCTCTTCTGAGTCTTGCAGTTACATAGGGATTCAGTTGTCTGAAAAAACGCGTTTATTTCGGGCTGAAAAACACGTTTTCAAAAGTGTGCTGTTACTGCCCCATAACTTACATGGGGGTGACCAAACTTGCAGAAACATGTTTATTTCTGCTGAAAATCACGTTTTGACACTTTCTGCACACTGGGGTTAAGAGCTGAGTGTGTGGGCTCTTCTGAGTCTTGCAGTTACATAGGGATTCAGTTTTCTGAAAAAACGCGTTTATTTCGGGCTGAAAAACACGTTTTCAAAAGTGTGCTGTTACTGCCCCATAACTTACATGGGGGTGACCAAACTTGCAGAAACATGTTTATTTCTGCTGAAAAACATGTTTTGACACTTTCTGCACACTGGGGTTAAGAGCTGAGTGTGTGGGCTCTTTTGAGCCTTGCAGTTACATAGGGATTCAGTTGTCTGAAAAAACGCGTTTATTTCGGGCTGAAAAACACGTTTTCAAAAGTGTGCTGTTACTGCCCCATAACTTACATGGGGTTGACCAAACTTGCAGAAACATGTTTATTTCTGCTGAAAATCATGTTTTGACACTTTCTGCACACTGGGGTTAAGAGCTGAGTGTGTGGGCTCTTCTGAGTCTTGCAGTTACATAGGGATTCAGTTGTCTGAAAAAACGCGTTTATTTCGGGCTGAAAAACACGTTTTCAAAAGTGTGCTGTTACTGCCCCATAACTTACATGGGGGTGACCAAACTTGCAGAAACATGTTTATTTCTGCTGAAAAACACGTTTTGACACTTTCTGCACACTGGGGTTAAGAGCTGAGTGTGTGGGCTCTTCTGAGTCTTGCAGTTACATAGGGATTCAGTTGTCTGAAAAAACGCGTTTATTTCGGGCTGAAAAACACGTTTTCAAAAGTGTGCTGTTACTGCCCCATAACTTACATGGGGGTGACCAAACTTGCAGAAACATGTTTATTTCTGCTGAAAAACACGTTTTGACACTTTCTGCACACTGGGGTTAAGAGCTGAGTGTGTGGGCTCTTCTGAGTCTTGCAGTTACATAGGGATTCAGTTGTCTGAAAAAACGCGTTTATTTCGGGCTGAAAAACACGTTTTCAAAAGTGTGCTGTTACTGCCCCATAACTTACATGGGGGTGACCAAACTTGCAGAAACATGTTTATTTCTGCTGAAAATCATGTTTTGTCACTTTCTGCACACTGGGGTTAAGAGCTGAGTGTGTGGGCTCTTCTGAGTCTTGCAGTTACATAGGGATTCAGTTGTCTGAAAAAACGCGTTTATTTCGGGCTGAAAAACACGTTTTCAAAAGTGTGCTGTTACTGCCCCATAACTTACATGGGGGTGACCAAACTTGCAGAAACATGTTTATTTCTGCTGAAAATCATGTTTTGACACTTTCTGCACACTGGGGTTAAGAGCTGAGTGTGTGGGCTCTTCTGAGTCTTGCAGTTACATAGGGATTCAGTTGTCTGAAAAAACGCGTTTATTTCGGGCTGAAAAACACGTTTTCAAAAGTGTGCTGTTACTGCCCCATAACTTACATGGGGGTGACCAAACTTGCAGAAACATGTTTATTTCTGCTGAAAAACACGTTTTGACACTTTCTGCACACTGGGGTTAAGAGCTGAGTGTGTGGGCTCTTTTGAGCCTTGCAGTTACATAGGGATTCAGTTGTCTGAAAAAACGCGTTTATTTCGTGCTGAAAAACACGTTTTCAAAAGTGTGCTGTTACTGCCCCATAACTTACATGGGGGTGACCAAACTTGCAGAAACATGTTTATTTCTGCTGAAAAACACGTTTTGACACTTTCTGCACACTGGGGTTAAGAGCTGAGTGTGTGGGCTCTTCTGAGTCTTGCAGTTACATAGGGATTCAGTTGTCTGAAAAAACGCGTTTATTTCGGGCTGAAAAACACGTTTTAAAAAGTGTGCTGTTACTGCCCCATAACTTACATGGGGGTGACCAAACTTGCAGAAACATGTTTATTTCTGCTGAAAATCATGTTTTGACACTTTCTGCACACTGGGGTTAAGAGCTGAGTGTGTGGGCTCTTTTGAGCCTTGCAGTTACATAGGGATTCAGATGTCTGAAAAAACGCGTTTATTTCGGGCTGAAAAACACGTTTTCAAAAGTGTGCTGTTACTGCCCCATAACTTACATGGGGGTGACCAAACTTGCAGAAACATGTTTATTTCTGCTGAAAAACACGTTTTGACACTTTCTGCACACTGGGGTTAAGAGCTGAGTGTGTGGGCTCTTTTGAGCCTTGCAGTTACATAGGGATTCAGTTGTCTGAAAAAACGCGTTTATTTCGGGCTGAAAAACACGTTTTCAAAAGTGTGCTGTTACTGCCCCATAACTTACATGGGGGTGACCAAACTTGCAGAAACATGTTTATTTCTGCTGAAAATCATGTTTTGACACTTTCTGCACACTGGGGTTAAGAGCTGAGTGTGTGGGCTCTTCTGAGTCTTGCAGTTACATAGGGATTCAGTTGTCTGAAAAAACGTGTTTATTTCAGGCTGAAAAACACGTTTTCAAAAGTGTGCTGTTACTGCCCCATAACTTACATGGGGGTGACCAAACTTGCAGAAACATGTTTATTTCTGCTGAAAAACACGTTTTGACACTTTCTGCACACTGGGGTTAAGAGCTGAGTGTGTGGGCTCTTCTGAGTCTTGCAGTTACATAGGGATTCAGTTGTCTGAAAAATCGCGTTTATTTCGGGATGAAAAACACGTTTTCAAAAGTGTGCTGTTACTGCCCCATAACTTACATGGGGGTGACCAAACTTGCAGAAACATGTTTATTTCTGCTGAAAATCATGTTTTGACACTTTCTGCACACTGGGGTTAAGAGCTGAGTGTGTGGGCTCTTTTGAGCCTTGCAGTTACATAGGGATTCAGTTGTCTGAAAAAACGCGTTTATTTCGGGCTGAAAAACACGTTTTCAAAAGTGTGCTGTTACTGCCCCATAACTTACATGGGGGTGACCAAACTTGCAGAAACATGTTTATTTCTGCTGAAAATCACGTTTTGACACTTTCTGCACACTGGGGTTAAGAGCTGAGTGTGTGGGCTCTTCTGAGTCTTGCAGTTACATAGGGATTCAGTTGTCTGAAAAAACGCGTTTATTTCGGGCTGAAAAACACGTTTTCAAAAGTGTGCTGTTACTGCCCCATAACTTACATGGGGGTGACCAAACTTGCAGAAACATGTTTATTTCTGCTGAAAATCATGTTTTGACACTTTCTGCACACTGGGGTTAAGAGCTGAGTGTGTGGGCTCTTCTGAGTCTTGCAGTTACATAGGGATTCAGTTGTCTGAAAAAACGTGTTTATTTCAGGCTGAAAAACACGTTTTCAAAAGTGTGCTGTTACTGCCCCATAACTTACATGGGGGTGACCAAACTTGCAGAAACATGTTTATTTCTGCTGAAAAACACGTTTTGACACTTTCTGCACACTGGGGTTAAGAGCTGAGTGTGTGGGCTCTTCTGAGTCTTGCAGTTACATAGGGATTCAGTTGTCTGAAAAATCGCGTTTATTTCGGGATGAAAAACACGTTTTCAAAAGTGTGCTGTTACTGCCCCATAACTTACATGGGGGTGACCAAACTTGCAGAAACATGTTTATTTCTGCTGAAAATCATGTTTTGACACTTTCTGCACACTGGGGTTAAGAGCTGAGTGTGTGGGCTCTTTTGAGCCTTGCAGTTACATAGGGATTCAGTTGTCTGAAAAAACGCGTTTATTTCGGGCTGAAAAACACGTTTTCAAAAGTGTGCTGTTACTGCCCCATAACTTACATGGGGGTGACCAAACTTGCAGAAACATGTTTATTTCTGCTGAAAATCACGTTTTGACACTTTCTGCACACTGGGGTTAAGAGCTGAGTGTGTGGGCTCTTCTGAGTCTTGCAGTTACATAGGGATTCAGTTGTCTGAAAAAACGCGTTTATTTCGGGCTGAAAAACACGTTTTCAAAAGTGTGCTGTTACTGCCCCATAACTTACATGGGGGTGACCAAACTTGCAGAAACATGTTTATTTCTGCTGAAAATCATGTTTTGTCACTTTCTGCACACTGGGGTTAAGAGCTGAGTGTGTGGGCTCTTCTGAGTCTTGCAGTTACATAGGGATTCAGTTGTCTGAAAAAACGCGTTTATTTCGGGCTGAAAAACACGTTTTCAAAAGTGTGCTGTTACTGCCCCATAACTTACATGGGGGTGACCAAACTTGCAGAAACATGTTTATTTCTGCTGAAAAACACGTTTTGACACTTTCTGCACACTGGGGTTAAGAGCTGAGTGTGTGGGCTCTTTTGAGCCTTGCAGTTACATAGGGATTCAGTTGTCTGAAAAAACGCGTTTATTTCGGGCTGAAAAACACGTTTTCAAAAGTGTGCTGTTACTGCCCCATAACTTACATGGGGGTGACCAAACTTGCAGAAACATGTTTATTTCTGCTGAAAAACACGTTTTGACACTTTCTGCACACTGGGGTTAAGAGCTGAGTGTGTGGGCTCTTCTGAGTCTTGCAGTTACATAGGGATTCAGTTGTCTGAAAAAACGCGTTTATTTCGGGCTGAAAAACACGTTTTCAAAAGTGTGCTGTTACTGCCCCATAACTTACATGGGGGTGACCAAACTTGCAGAAACATGTTTATTTCTGCTGAAAATCATGTTTTGACACTTTCTGCACACTGGGGTTAAGAGCTGAGTGTGTGGGCTCTTTTGAGCCTTGCAGTTACATAGGGATTCAGTTGTCTGAAAAAACGCGTTTATTTCGGGCTGAAAAACAAGTTTTAAAAAGTGTGCTGTTACTGCCCCATAACTTACATGGGGGTGACCAAACTTGCAGAAACATGTTTATTTCTGCTGAAAATCATGTTTTGACACTTTCTGCACACTGGGGTTAAGAGCTGAGTGTGTGGGCTCTTTTGAGCCTTGCAGTTACATAGGGATTCAGTTGTCTGAAAAAACGTGTTTATTTCGGGCTGAAAAACACGTTTTCAAAAGTGTGCTGTTACTGCCCCATAACTTACATGGGGGTGACCAAACTTGCAGAAACATGTTTATTTCTGCTGAAAAACACGTTTTGACACTTTCTGCACACTGGGGTTAAGAGCTGAGTGTGTGGGCTCTTCTGAGTCTTGCAGTTACATAGGGATTCAGTTGTCTGAAAAAACGCGTTTATTTCGGGCTGAAAAACACGTTTTCAAAAGTGTGCTGTTACTGCCCCATAACTTACATGGGGGTGACCAAACTTGCAGAAACATGTTTATTTCTGCTGAAAATCATGTTTTGACACTTTCTGCACACTGGGGTTAAGAGCTGAGTGTGTGGGCTCTTTTGAGCCTTGCAGTTACATAGGGATTCAGTTGTCTGAAAAAACGCGTTTATTTCGGGCTGAAAAACACGTTTTAAAAAGTGTGCTGTTACTGCCCCATAACTTACATGGGGGTGACCAAACTTGCAGAAACATGTTTATTTCTGCTGAAAATCATGTTTTGACTCTTTCTGCACACTGGGGTTAAGAGCTGAGTGTGTGGGCTCTTCTGAGTCTTGCAGTTACATAGGGATTCAGTTGTCTGAAAAAACGCGTTTATTTCGGGCTGAAAAACACGTTTTCAAAAGTGTGCTGTTACTGCCCCATAACTTACATGGGGGTGACCAAACTTGCAGAAACATGTTTATTTCTGCTGAAAATCATGTTTTGACACTTTCTGCACACTGGGGTTAAGAGCTGAGTGTGTGGGCTCTTTTGAGCCTTGCAGTTACATAGGGATTCAGTTGTCTGAAAAAACGCGTTTATTTCGGGCTGAAAAACACGTTTTCAAAAGTGTGCTGTTACTGCCCCATAACTTACATGGGGGTGACCAAACTTACAGAAACATGTTTATTTCTGCTGAAAAACACGTTTTGACACTTTCTGCACACTGGGGTTAAGAGCTGAGTGTGTGGGCTCTTCTGAGTCTTGCAGTTACATAGGGATTCAGTTGTCTGAAAAAACGCGTTTATTTCGGGCTGAAAAACACGTTTTCAAAAGTGTGCTGTTACTGCCCCATAACTTACATGGGGGTGACCAAACTTGCAGAAACATGTTTATTTCTGCTGAAAATCATGTTTTGACACTTTCTGCACACTGGGGTTAAGAGCTGAGTGTGTGGGCTCTTTTGAGCCTTGCAGTTACATAGGGATTCAGTTGTCTGAAAAAACGCGTTTATTTCGGGCTGAAAAACACGTTTTAAAAAGTGTGCTGGTACTGCCCCATAACTTACATGGGGGTGACCAAACTTGCAGAAACATGTTTATTTCTGCTGAAAATCATGTTTTGACACTTTCTGCACACTGGGGTTAAGAGCTGAGTGTGTGGGCTCTTCTGAGTCTTGCAGTTACATAGGGATTCAGTTGTCTGAAAAAACGCGTTTATTTCGGGCTGAAAAACACGTTTTCAAAAGTGTGCTGTTACTGCCCCATAACTTACATGGGGGTGACCAAACTTGCAGAAACATGTTTATTTCTGCTGAAAATCATGTTTTGACACTTTCTGCACACTGGGGTTAAGAGCTGAGTGTGTGGGCTCTTTTGAGCCTTGCAGTTACATAGGGATTCAGTTGTCTGAAAAAACGCGTTTATTTCGGGCTGAAAAACACGTTTTCAAAAGTGTGCTGTTACTGCCCCATAACTTACATGGGGTTGACCAAACTTGCAGAAACATGTTTATTTCTGCTGAAAATCATGTTTTGACACTTTCTGCACACTGGGGTTAAGAGCTGAGTGTGTGGGCTCTTCTGAGTCTTGCAGTTACATAGGGATTCAGTTGTCTGAAAAAACGCGTTTATTTCGGGCTGAAAAACACGTTTTCAAAAGTGTGCTGTTACTGCCCCATAACTTACATGGGGGTGACCAAACTTGCAGAAACATGTTTATTTCTGCTGAAAAACACGTTTTGACACTTTCTGCACACTGGGGTTAAGAGCTGAGTGTGTGGGCTCTTCTGAGTCTTGCAGTTACATAGGGATTCAGTTGTCTGAAAAAACGCGTTTATTTCGGGCTGAAAAACACGTTTTCAAAAGTGTGCTGTTACTGCCCCATAACTTACATGGGGGTGACCAAACTTGCAGAAACATGTTTATTTCTGCTGAAAAACATGTTTTGACACTTTCTGCACACTGGGGTTAAGAGCTGAGTGTGTGGGCTCTTTTGAGCCTTGCAGTTACATAGGGATTCAGTTGTCTGAAAAAACGCGTTTATTTCGGGCTGAAAAACACGTTTTCAAAAGTGTGCTGTTACTGCCCCATAACTTACATGGGGGTGACCAAACTTGCAGAAACATGTTTATTTCTGCTGAAAATCATGTTTTGACACTTTCTGCACACTGGGGTTAAGAGCTGAGTGTGTGGGCTCTTCTGAGTCTTGCAGTTACATAGGGATTCAGTTGTCTGAAAAAACGCGTTTATTTCGGGCTGAAAAACACGTTTTCAAAAGTGTGCTGTTACTGCCCCATAACTTACATGGGGGTGACCAAACTTGCAGAAACATGTTTATTTCTGCTGAAAAACACGTTTTGACACTTTCTGCACACTGGGGTTAAGAGCTGAGTGTGTGGGCTCTTCTGAGTCTTGCAGTTACATAGGGATTCAGTTGTCTGAAAAAACGCGTTTATTTCGGGCTGAAAAACACGTTTTCAAAAGTGTGCTGTTACTGCCCCATAACTTACATGGGGGTGACCAAACTTGCAGAAACATGTTTATTTCTGCTGAAAATCATGTTTTGACACTTTCTGCACACTGGGGTTAAGAGCTGAGTGTGTGGGCTCTTTTGAGCCTTGCAGTTACATAGGGATTCAGTTGTCTGAAAAAACGCGTTTATTTCGGGCTGAAAAACACGTTTTAAAAAGTGTGCTGTTACTGCCCCATAACTTACATGGGGGTGACCAAACTTGCAGAAACATGTTTATTTCTGCTGAAAATCATGTTTTGACACTTTCTGCACACTGGGGTTAAGAGCTGAGTGTGTGGGCTCTTCTGAGTCTTGCAGTTACATAGGGATTCAGTTGTCTGAAAAAACGCGTTTATTTCGGGCTGAAAAACACGTTTTCAAAAGTGTGCTGTTACTGCCCCATAACTTACATGGGGGTGACCAAACTTGCAGAAACATGTTTATTTCTGCTGAAAAACACGTTTTGACACTTTCTGCACACTGGGGTTAAGAGCTGAGTGTGTGGGCTCTTTTGAGCCTTGCAGTTACATAGGGATTCAGTTGTCTGAAAAAACGCGTTTATTTCGGGCTGAAAAACACGTTTTCAAAAGTGTGCTGTTACTGCCCCATAACTTACATGGGGTTGACCAAACTTGCAGAAACATGTTTATTTCTGCTGAAAATCATGTTTTGACACTTTCTGCACACTGGGGTTAAGAGCTGAGTGTGTGAGCTCTTCTGAGTCTTGCAGTTACATAGGGATTCAGTTGTCTGAAAAAACGTGTTTATTTCAGGCTGAAAAACACGTTTTCAAAAGTGTGCTGTTACTGCCCCATAACTTACATGGGGGTGACCAAACTTGCAGAAACATGTTTATTTCTGCTGAAAAACACGTTTTGACACTTTCTGCACACTGGGGTTAAGAGCTGAGTGTGTGGGCTCTTCTGAGTCTTGCAGTTACATAGGGATTCAGTTGTCTGAAAAAACGCGTTTATTTCGGGCTGAAAAACACGTTTTCAAAAGTGTGCTGTTACTGCCCCATAACTTACATGGGGGTGACCAAACTTGCAGAAACATGTTTATTTCTGCTGAAAATCATGTTTTGACACTTTCTGCACACTGGGGTTAAGAGCTGAGTGTGTGGGCTCTTCTGAGTCTTGCAGTTACATAGGGATTCAGTTGTCTGAAAAAACGCGTTTATTTCGGGCTGAAAAACACGTTTTCAAAAGTGTGCTGTTACTGCCCCATAACTTACATGGGGGTGACCAAACTTGCAGAAACATGTTTATTTCTGCTGAAAAACACGTTTTGACACTTTCTGCACACTGGGGTTAAGAGCTGAGTGTGTGGGCTCTTTTGAGCCTTGCAGTTACATAGGGATTCAGTTGTCTGAAAAAACGCGTTTATTTCGGGCTGAAAAACACGTTTTCAAAAGTGTGCTGTTACTGCCCCATAACTTACATGGGGGTGACCAAACTTGCAGAAACATGTTTATTTCTGCTGAAAAACACGTTTTGACACTTTCTGCACACTGGGGTTAAGAGCTGAGTGTGTGGGCTCTTCTGAGTCTTGCAGTTACATAGGGATTCAGTTGTCTGAAAAAACGCGTTTATTTCGGGCTGAAAAACACGTTTTCAAAAGTGTGCTGTTACTGCCCCATAACTTACATGGGGGTGACCAAACTTGCAGAAACATGTTTATTTCTGCTGAAAAACATGTTTTGACACTTTCTGCACACTGGGGTTAAGAGCTGAGTGTGTGGGCTCTTTTGAGCCTTGCAGTTACATAGGGATTCAGTTGTCTGAAAAAACGCGTTTATTTCGGGCTGAAAAACACGTTTTCAAAAGTGTGCTGTTACTGCTCCATAACTTACATGGGGTTGACCAAACTTGCAGAAACATGTTTATTTCTGCTGAAAATCATGTTTTGACACTTTCTGCACACTGGGGTTAAGAGCTGAGTGTGTGGGCTCTTCTGAGTCTTGCAGTTACATAGGGATTCAGTTGTCTGAAAAAACGTGTTTATTTCAGGCTGAAAAACACGTTTTCAAAAGTGTGCTGTTACTGCCCCATAACTTACATGGGGGTGACCAAACTTGCAGAAACATGTTTATTTCTGCTGAAAAACACGTTTTGACACTTTCTGCACACTGGGGTTAAGAGCTGAGTGTGTGGGCTCTTCTGAGTCTTGCAGTTACATAGGGATTCAGTTGTCTGAAAAAACGCGTTTATTTCGGGCTGAAAAACACGTTTTCAAAAGTGTGCTGTTACTGCCCCATAACTTACATGGGGGTGACCAAACTTGCAGAAACATGTTTATTTCTGCTGAAAATCATGTTTTGACACTTTCTGCACACTGGGGTTAAGAGCTGAGTGTGTGGGCTCTTCTGAGTCTTGCAGTTACATAGGGATTCAGTTGTCTGAAAAAACGCGTTTATTTCGGGCTGAAAAACACGTTTTCAAAAGTGTGCTGTTACTGCCCCATAACTTACATGGGGGTGACCAAACTTGCAGAAACATGTTTATTTCTGCTGAAAAACACGTTTTGACACTTTCTGCACACTGGGGTTAAGAGCTGTGTGTGTGGGCTCTTCTGAGTCTTGCAGTTACATAGGGATTCAGTTGTCTGAAAAAACGCGTTTATTTCGGGCTGAAAAACACGTTTTCAAAAGTGTGCTGTTACTGCCCCATAACTTACATGGGGGTGACCAAACTTGCAGAAACATGTTTATTTCTGCTGAAAAACATGTTTTGACACTTTCTGCACACTGGGGTTAAGAGCTGAGTGTGTGGGCTCTTTTGAGCCTTGCAGTTACATAGGGATTCAGTTGTCTGAAAAAACGCGTTTATTTCAGGCTGAAAAACACGTTTTCAAAAGTGTGCTGTTACTGCCCCATAACTTACATGGGGGTGACCAAACTTGCAGAAACATGTTTATTTCTGCTGAAAATCATGTTTTGACACTTTCTGCACACTGGGGTTAAGAGCTGAGTGTGTGGGCTCTTCTGAGTCTTGCAGTTACATAGGGATTCAGTTGTCTGAAAAAACGCGTTTATTTCAGGCTGAAAAACACGTTTTCAAAAGTGTGCTGTTACTGCCCCATAACTTACATGGGGTTGACCAAACTTGCAGAAACATGTTTATTTCTGCTGAAAATCATGTTTTGACACTTTCTGCACACTGGGGTTAAGAGCTGAGTGTGTGGGCTCTTTTGAGCCTTGCAGTTACATAGGGATTCAGTTGTCTGAAAAAACGCGTTTATTTCGGGCTGAAAAACACGTTTTCAAAAGTGTGCTGTTACTGCCCCATAACTTACATGGGGGTGACCAAACTTGCAGAAACATGTTTATTTCTGCTGAAAAACATGTTTTGACACTTTCTGCACACTGGGGTTAAGAGCTGAGTGTGTGGGCTCTTCTGAGTCTTGCAGTTACATAGGGATTCAGTTGTCTGAAAAAACGCGTTTATTTCGGGCTGAAAAACACGTTTTCAAAAGTGTGCTGTTACTGCCCCATAACTTACATGGGGGTGACCAAACTTGCAGAAACATGTTTATTTCTGCTGAAAATCATGTTTTGACACTTTCTGCACACTGGGGTTAAGAGCTGAGTGTGTGGGCTCTTCTGAGTCTTGCAGTTACATAGGGATTCAGTTGTCTGAAAAAACGCGTTTATTTCGGGCTGAAAAACACGTTTTCAAAAGTGTGCTGTTACTGCCCCATAACTTACATGGGGGTGACCAAACTTGCAGAAACATGTTTATTTCTGCTGAAAAACACGTTTTGACACTTTCTGCACACTGGGGTTAAGAGCTGAGTGTGTGGGCTCTTCTGAGTCTTGCAGTTACATAGGGATTCAGTTGTCTGAAAAAACGCGTTTATTTCGGGCTGAAAAACACGTTTTCAAAAGTGTGCTGTTACTGCCCCATAACTTACATGGGGGTGACCAAACTTGCAGAAACATGTTTATTTCTGCTGAAAATCATGTTTTGACACTTTCTGCACACTGGGGTTAAGAGCTGAGTGTGTGGGCTCTTCTGAGTCTTGCAGTTACATAGGGATTCAGTTGTCTGAAAAAACGTGTTTATTTCAGGCTGAAAAACACGTTTTCAAAAGTGTGCTGTTACTGCCCCATAACTTACATGGGGGTGAACAAACTTGCAGAAACATGTTTATTTCTGCTGAAAAACACGTTTTGACACTTTCTGCACACTGGGGTTAAGAGCTGTGTGTGTGGGCTCTTCTGAGTCTTGCAGTTACATAGGGATTCAGTTGTCTGAAAAAACGCGTTTATTTCGGGCTGAAAAACACGTTTTCAAAAGTGTGCTGTTACTGCCCCATAACTTACATGGGGGTGACCAAACTTGCAGAAACATGTTTATTTCTGCTGAAAATCACGTTTTGACACTTTCTGCACACTGGGGTTAAGAGCTGAGTGTGTGGGCTCTTCTGAGTCTTGCAGTTACATAGGGATTCAGTTGTCTGAAAAAACGCGTTTATTTCGGGCTGAAAAACACGTTTTCAAAAGTGTGCTGTTACTGCCCCATAACTTACATGGGGGTGACCAAACTTGCAGAAACATGTTTATTTCTGCTGAAAAACATGTTTTGACACTTTCTGCACACTGGGGTTAAGAGCTGAGTGTGTGGGCTCTTTTGAGCCTTGCAGTTACATAGGGATTCAGTTGTCTGAAAAAACGCGTTTATTTCGGGCTGAAAAACACGTTTTCAAAAGTGTGCTGTTACTGCCCCATAACTTACATGGGGTTGACCAAACTTGCAGAAACATGTTTATTTCTGCTGAAAATCATGTTTTGACACTTTCTGCACACTGGGGTTAAGAGCTGAGTGTGTGGGCTCTTCTGAGTCTTGCAGTTACATAGGGATTCAGTTGTCTGAAAAAACGTGTTTATTTCAGGCTGAAAAACACGTTTTCAAAAGTGTGCTGTTACTGCCCCATAACTTACATGGGGGTGACCAAACTTGCAGAAACATGTTTATTTCTGCTGAAAAACATGTTTTGACACTTTCTGCACACTGGGGTTAAGAGCTGAGTGTGTGGGCTCTTCTGAGTCTTGCAGTTACATAGGGATTCAGTTGTCTGAAAAAACGCGTTTATTTCGGGCTGAAAAACACGTTTTCAAAAGTGTGCTGTTACTGCCCCATAACTTACATGGGGGTGACCAAACTTGCAGAAACATGTTTATTTCTGCTGAAAAACATGTTTTGACACTTTCTGCACACTGGGGTTAAGAGCTGAGTGTGTGGGCTCTTTTGAGCCTTGCAGTTACATAGGGATTCAGTTGTCTGAAAAAACGCGTTTATTTCGGGCTGAAAAACACGTTTTCAAAAGTGTGCTGTTACTGCCCCATAACTTACATGGGGTTGACCAAACTTGCAGAAACATGTTTATTTCTGCTGAAAATCATGTTTTGACACTTTCTGCACACTGGGGTTAAGAGCTGAGTGTGTGGGCTCTTCTGAGTCTTGCAGTTACATAGGGATTCAGTTGTCTGAAAAAACGTGTTTATTTCAGGCTGAAAAACACGTTTTCAAAAGTGTGCTGTTACTGCCCCATAACTTACATGGGGGTGACCAAACTTGCAGAAACATGTTTATTTCTGCTGAAAAACACGTTTTGACACTTTCTGCACACTGGGGTTAAGAGCTGAGTGTGTGGGCTCTTCTGAGTCTTGCAGTTACATAGGGATTCAGTTGTCTGAAAAAACGCGTTTATTTCGGGCTGAAAAACACGTTTTCAAAAGTGTGCTGTTACTGCCCCATAACTTACATGGGGGTGACCAAACTTGCAGAAACATGTTTATTTCTGCTGAAAATCATGTTTTGTCACTTTCTGCACACTGGGGTTAAGAGCTGAGTGTGTGGGCTCTTCTGAGTCTTGCAGTTACATAGGGATTCAGTTGTCTGAAAAAACGCGTTTATTTCGGGCTGAAAAACACGTTTTCAAAAGTGTGCTGTTACTGCCCCATAACTTACATGGGGGTGACCAAACTTGCAGAAACATGTTTATTTCTGCTGAAAAACATGTTTTGACACTTTCTGCACACTGGGGTTAAGAGCTGAGTGTGTGGGCTCTTTTGAGCCTTGCAGTTACATAGGGATTCAGTTGTCTGAAAAAACGCGTTTATTTCGGGCTGAAAAACACGTTTTCAAAAGTGTGCTGTTACTGCCCCATAACTTACATGGGGGTGACCAAACTTGCAGAAACATGTTTATTTCTGCTGAAAAACACGTTTTGACACTTTCTGCACACTGGGGTTAAGAGCTGAGTGTGTGGGCTCTTCTGAGTCTTGCAGTTACATAGGGATTCAGTTGTCTGAAAAAACGCGTTTATTTCGGGCTGAAAAACACGTTTTCAAAAGTGTGCTGTTACTGCCCCATAACTTACATGGGGGTGACCAAACTTGCAGAAACATGTTTATTTCTGCTGAAAATCATGTTTTGACACTTTCTGCACACTGGGGTTAAGAGCTGAGTGTGTGGGCTCTTTTGAGCCTTGCAGTTACATAGGGATTCAGTTGTCTGAAAAAACGCGTTTATTTCGGGCTGAAAAACAAGTTTTAAAAAGTGTGCTGTTACTGCCCCATAACTTACATGGGGGTGACCAAACTTGCAGAAACATGTTTATTTCTGCTGAAAATCATGTTTTGACACTTTCTGCACACTGGGGTTAAGAGCTGAGTGTGTGGGCTCTTTTGAGCCTTGCAGTTACATAGGGATTCAGTTGTCTGAAAAAACGTGTTTATTTCGGGCTGAAAAACACGTTTTCAAAAGTGTGCTGTTACTGCCCCATAACTTACATGGGGGTGACCAAACTTGCAGAAACATGTTTATTTCTGCTGAAAAACACGTTTTGACACTTTCTGCACACTGGGGTTAAGAGCTGAGTGTGTGGGCTCTTCTGAGTCTTGCAGTTACATAGGGATTCAGTTGTCTGAAAAAACGCGTTTATTTCGGGCTGAAAAACACGTTTTCAAAAGTGTGCTGTTACTGCCCCATAACTTACATGGGGGTGACCAAACTTGCAGAAACATGTTTATTTCTGCTGAAAATCATGTTTTGACACTTTCTGCACACTGGGGTTAAGAGCTGAGTGTGTGGGCTCTTTTGAGCCTTGCAGTTACATAGGGATTCAGTTGTCTGAAAAAACGCGTTTATTTCGGGCTGAAAAACACGTTTTAAAAAGTGTGCTGTTACTGTTCCATAACTTACATGGGGGTGACCAAACTTGCAGAAACATGTTTATTTCTGCTGAAAATCATGTTTTGACTCTTTCTGCACACTGGGGTTAAGAGCTGAGTGTGTGGGCTCTTTTGAGCCTTGCAGTTACATAGGGATTCAGTTGTCTGAAAAAACGCGTTTATTTCGGGCTGAAAAACACGTTTTCAAAAGTGTGCTGTTACTGCCCCATAACTTACATGGGGGTGACCAAACTTGCAGAAACATGTTTATTTCTGCTGAAAAACACGTTTTGACACTTTCTGCACACTGGGGTTAAGAGCTGAGTGTGTGGGCTCTTCTGAGTCTTGCAGTTACATAGGGATTCAGTTGTCTGAAAAAACGCGTTTATTTCGGGCTGAAAAACACGTTTTCAAAAGTGTGCTGTTACTGCCCCATAACTTACATGGGGGTGACCAAACTTGCAGAAACATGTTTATTTCTGCTGAAAATCATGTTTTGACACTTTCTGCACACTGGGGTTAAGAGCTGAGTGTGTGGGCTCTTTTGAGCCTTGCAGTTACATAGGGATTCAGTTGTCTGAAAAAACGCGTTTATTTCGGGCTGAAAAACACGTTTTAAAAAGTGTGCTGTTACTGTTCCATAACTTACATGGGGGTGACCAAACTTGCAGAAACATGTTTATTTCTGCTGAAAATCATGTTTTGACTCTTTCTGCACACTGGGGTTAAGAGCTGAGTGTGTGGGCTCTTTTGAGCCTTGCAGTTACATAGGGATTCAGTTGTCTGAAAAAACGCGTTTATTTCGGGCTGAAAAACACGTTTTCAAAAGTGTGCTGTTACTGCCCCATAACTTACATGGGGGTGACCAAACTTGCAGAAACATGTTTATTTCTGCTGAAAATCATGTTTTGACACTTTCTGCACACTGGGGTTAAGAGCTGAGTGTGTGGGCTCTTTTGAGCCTTGCAGTTACATAGGGATTCAGTTGTCTGAAAAAACGCGTTTATTTCGGGCTGAAAAACACGTTTTCAAAAGTGTGCTGTTACTGCCCCATAACTTACATGGGGGTGACCAAACTTGCAGAAACATGTTTATTTCTGCTGAAAAACATGTTTTGACACTTTCTGCACACTGGGGTTAAGAGCTGAGTGTGTGGGCTCTTTTGAGCCTTGCAGTTACATAGGGATTCAGTTGTCTGAAAAAACGCGTTTATTTCGGGCTGAAAAACACGTTTTCAAAAGTGTGCTGTTACTGCCCCATAACTTACATGGGGGTGACCAAACTTGCAGAAACATGTTTATTTCTGCTGAAAAACACGTTTTGACACTTTCTGCACACTGGGGTTAAGAGCTGAGTGTGTGGGCTCTTCTGAGTCTTGCAGTTACATAGGGATTCAGTTGTCTGAAAAAACGCGTTTATTTCGGGCTGAAAAACACGTTTTCAAAAGTGTGCTGTTACTGCCCCATAACTTACATGGGGGTGACCAAACTTGCAGAAACATGTTTATTTCTGCTGAAAAACATGTTTTGACACTTTCTGCACACTGGGGTTAAGAGCTGAGTGTGTGGGCTCTTTTGAGCCTTGCAGTTACATAGGGATTCAGTTGTCTGAAAAAACGCGTTTATTTCGGGCTGAAAAACACGTTTTCAAAAGTGTGCTGTTACTGCCCCATAACTTACATGGGGTTGACCAAACTTGCAGAAACATGTTTATTTCTGCTGAAAATCATGTTTTGTCACTTTCTGCACACTGGGGTTAAGAGCTGAGTGTGTGGGCTCTTCTGAGTCTTGCAGTTACATAGGGATTCAGTTGTCTGAAAAAACGCGTTTATTTCGGGCTGAAAAACACGTTTTCAAAAGTGTGCTGTTACTGCCCCATAACTTACATGGGGGTGACCAAACTTGCAGAAACATGTTTATTTCTGCTGAAAAACATGTTTTGACACTTTCTGCACACTGGGGTTAAGAGCTGAGTGTGTGGGCTCTTTTGAGCCTTGCAGTTACATAGGGATTCAGTTGTCTGAAAAAACGCGTTTATTTCGGGCTGAAAAACACGTTTTCAAAAGTGTGCTGTTACTGCCCCATAACTTACATGGGGGTGACCAAACTTGCAGAAACATGTTTATTTCTGCTGAAAAACACGTTTTGACACTTTCTGCACACTGGGGTTAAGAGCTGAGTGTGTGGGCTCTTCTGAGTCTTGCAGTTACATAGGGATTCAGTTGTCTGAAAAAACGCGTTTATTTCGGGCTGAAAAACACGTTTTCAAAAGTGTGCTGTTACTGCCCCATAACTTACATGGGGGTGACCAAACTTGCAGAAACATGTTTATTTCTGCTGAAAATCATGTTTTGACACTTTCTGCACACTGGGGTTAAGAGCTGAGTGTGTGGGCTCTTTTGAGCCTTGCAGTTACATAGGGATTCAGTTGTCTGAAAAAACGCGTTTATTTCGGGCTGAAAAACAAGTTTTAAAAAGTGTGCTGTTACTGCCCCATAACTTACATGGGGGTGACCAAACTTGCAGAAACATGTTTATTTCTGCTGAAAATCATGTTTTGACACTTTCTGCACACTGGGGTTAAGAGCTGAGTGTGTGGGCTCTTTTGAGCCTTGCAGTTACATAGGGATTCAGTTGTCTGAAAAAACGCGTTTATTTCGGGCTGAAAAACACGTTTTCAAAAGTGTGCTGTTACTGCCCCATAACTTACATGGGGGTGACCAAACTTGCAGAAACATGTTTATTTCTGCTGAAAAACACGTTTTGACACTTTCTGCACACTGGGGTTAAGAGCTGAGTGTGTGGGCTCTTCTGAGTCTTGCAGTTACATAGGGATTCAGTTGTCTGAAAAAACGCGTTTATTTCGGGCTGAAAAACACGTTTTCAAAAGTGTGCTGTTACTGTTCCATAACTTACATGGGGGTGACCAAACTTGCAGAAACATGTTTATTTCTGCTGAAAATCATGTTTTGACTCTTTCTGCACACTGGGGTTAAGAGCTGAGTGTGTGGGCTCTTTTGAGCCTTGCAGTTACATAGGGATTCAGTTGTCTGAAAAAACGCGTTTATTTCGGGCTGAAAAACACGTTTTCAAAAGTGTGCTGTTACTGCCCCATAACTTACATGGGGGTGACCAAACTTGCAGAAACATGTTTATTTCTGCTGAAAAACACGTTTTGACACTTTCTGCACACTGGGGTTAAGAGCTGAGTGTGTGGGCTCTTCTGAGTCTTGCAGTTACATAGGGATTCAGTTGTCTGAAAAAACGCGTTTATTTCGGGCTGAAAAACACGTTTTCAAAAGTGTGCTGTTACTGCCCCATAACTTACATGGGGGTGACCAAACTTGCAGAAACATGTTTATTTCTGCTGAAAATCATGTTTTGACACTTTCTGCACACTGGGGTTAAGAGCTGAGTGTGTGGGCTCTTTTGAGCCTTGCAGTTACATAGGGATTCAGTTGTCTGAAAAAACGCGTTTATTTCGGGCTGAAAAACACGTTTTAAAAAGTGTGCTGTTACTGTTCCATAACTTACATGGGGGTGACCAAACTTGCAGAAACATGTTTATTTCTGCTGAAAATCATGTTTTGACTCTTTCTGCACACTGGGGTTAAGAGCTGAGTGTGTGGGCTCTTTTGAGCCTTGCAGTTACATAGGGATTCAGTTGTCTGAAAAAACGCGTTTATTTCGGGCTGAAAAACACGTTTTCAAAAGTGTGCTGTTACTGCCCCATAACTTACATGGGGGTGACCAAACTTGCAGAAACATGTTTATTTCTGCTGAAAATCATGTTTTGACACTTTCTGCACACTGGGGTTAAGAGCTGAGTGTGTGGGCTCTTTTGAGCCTTGCAGTTACATAGGGATTCAGTTGTCTGAAAAAACGCGTTTATTTCGGGCTGAAAAACACGTTTTCAAAAGTGTGCTGTTACTGCCCCATAACTTACATGGGGGTGACCAAACTTGCAGAAACATGTTTATTTCTGCTGAAAAACATGTTTTGACACTTTCTGCACACTGGGGTTAAGAGCTGAGTGTGTGGGCTCTTTTGAGCCTTGCAGTTACATAGGGATTCAGTTGTCTGAAAAAACGCGTTTATTTCGGGCTGAAAAACACGTTTTCAAAAGTGTGCTGTTACTGCCCCATAACTTACATGGGGGTGACCAAACTTGCAGAAACATGTTTATTTCTGCTGAAAAACACGTTTTGACACTTTCTGCACACTGGGGTTAAGAGCTGAGTGTGTGGGCTCTTCTGAGTCTTGCAGTTACATAGGGATTCAGTTGTCTGAAAAAACGCGTTTATTTCGGGCTGAAAAACACGTTTTCAAAAGTGTGCTGTTACTGCCCCATAACTTACATGGGGTTGACCAAACTTGCAGAAACATGTTTATTTCTGCTGAAAATCATGTTTTGACACTTTCTGCACACTGGGGTTAAGAGCTGAGTGTGTGGGCTCTTCTGAGTCTTGCAGTTACATAGGGATTCAGTTGTCTGAAAAAACGTGTTTATTTCAGGCTGAAAAACACGTTTTCAAAAGTGTGCTGTTACTGCCCCATAACTTACATGGGGGTGACCAAACTTGCAGAAACATGTTTATTTCTGCTGAAAAACACGTTTTGACACTTTCTGCACACTGGGGTTAAGAGCTGAGTGTGTGGGCTCTTCTGAGTCTTGCAGTTACATAGGGATTCAGTTGTCTGAAAAAACGTGTTTATTTCAGGCTGAAAAACACGTTTTCAAAAGTGTGCTGTTACTGCCCCATGACTTACATGGGGGTGACCAAACTTGCAGAAACATGTTTATTTCTGCTGAAAAACATGTTTTGACACTTTCTGCACACTGGGGTTAAGAGCTGAGTGTGTGGGCTCTTCTGAGTCTTGCAGTTACATAGGGATTCAGTTGTCTGAAAAAACGCGTTTATTTCGGGCTGAAAAACACGTTTTCAAAAGTGTGCTGTTACTGCCCCATAACTTACATGGGGGTGACCAAACTTGCAGAAACATGTTTATTTCTGCTGAAAATCATGTTTTGACACTTTCTGCACACTGGGGTTAAGAGCTGAGTGTGTGGGCTCTTCTGAGTCTTGCAGTTACATAGGGATTCAGTTGTCTGAAAAAACGCGTTTATTTCGGGCTGAAAAACACGTTTTCAAAAGTGTGCTGTTACTGCCCCATAACTTACATGGGGGTGACCAAACTTGCAGAAACATGTTTATTTCTGCTGAAAAACACGTTTTGACACTTTCTGCACACTGGGGTTAAGAGCTGAGTGTGTGGGCTCTTCTGAGTCTTGCAGTTACATAGGGATTCAGTTGTCTGAAAAAACGCGTTTATTTCGGGCTGAAAAACACGTTTTCAAAAGTGTGCTGTTACTGCCCCATAACTTACATGGGGGTGACCAAACTTGCAGAAACATGTTTATTTCTGCTGAAAATCATGTTTTGACACTTTCTGCACACTGGGGTTAAGAGCTGAGTGTGTGGGCTCTTCTGAGTCTTGCAGTTACATAGGGATTCAGTTGTCTGAAAAAACGTGTTTATTTCAGGCTGAAAAACACGTTTTCAAAAGTGTGCTGTTACTGCCCCATAACTTACATGGGGGTGACCAAACTTGCAGAAACATGTTTATTTCTGCTGAAAAACACGTTTTGACACTTTCTGCACACTGGGGTTAAGAGCTGAGTGTGTGGGCTCTTCTGAGTCTTGCAGTTACATAGGGATTCAGTTGTCTGAAAAATCGCGTTTATTTCGGGATGAAAAACACGTTTTCAAAAGTGTGCTGTTACTGCCCCATAACTTACATGGGGGTGACCAAACTTGCAGAAACATGTTTATTTCTGCTGAAAAACATGTTTTGACACTTTCTGCACACTGGGGTTAAGAGCTGAGTGTGTGGGCTCTTTTGAGCCTTGCAGTTACATAGGGATTCAGTTGTCTGAAAAAACGCGTTTATTTCGGGCTGAAAAACACGTTTTCAAAAGTGTGCTGTTACTGCCCCATAACTTACATGGGGGTGACCAAACTTGCAGAAACATGTTTATTTCTGCTGAAAAACACGTTTTGACACTTTCTGCACACTGGGGTTAAGAGCTGAGTGTGTGGGCTCTTCTGAGTCTTGCAGTTACATAGGGATTCAGTTGTCTGAAAAAACGCGTTTATTTCGGGCTGAAAAACACGTTTTCAAAAGTGTGCTGTTACTGCCCCATAACTTACATGGGGGTGACCAAACTTGCAGAAACATGTTTATTTCTGCTGAAAATCATGTTTTGACACTTTCTGCACACTGGGGTTAAGAGCTGAGTGTGTGGGCTCTTTTGAGCCTTGCAGTTACATAGGGATTCAGTTGTCTGAAAAAACGCGTTTATTTCGGGCTGAAAAACAAGTTTTAAAAAGTGTGCTGTTACTGCCCCATAACTTACATGGGGGTGACCAAACTTGCAGAAACATGTTTATTTCTGCTGAAAATCATGTTTTGACACTTTCTGCACACTGGGGTTAAGAGCTGAGTGTGTGGGCTCTTTTGAGCCTTGCAGTTACATAGGGATTCAGTTGTCTGAAAAAACGTGTTTATTTCGGGCTGAAAAACACGTTTTCAAAAGTGTGCTGTTACTGCCCCATAACTTACATGGGGGTGACCAAACTTGCAGAAACATGTTTATTTCTGCTGAAAATCATGTTTTGACACTTTCTGCACACTGGGGTTAAGAGCTGAGTGTGTGGGCTCTTCTGAGTCTTGCAGTTACATAGGGATTCAGTTGTCTGAAAAAACGTGTTTATTTCAGGCTGAAAAACACGTTTTCAAAAGTGTGCTGTTACTGCCCCATAACTTACATGGGGGTGACCAAACTTGCAGAAACATGTTTATTTCTGCTGAAAAACATGTTTTGACACTTTCTGCACACTGGGGTTAAGAGCTGAGTGTGTGGGCTCTTTTGAGCCTTGCAGTTACATAGGGATTCAGTTGTCTGAAAAAACGCGTTTATTTCGGGCTGAAAAACACGTTTTCAAAAGTGTGCTGTTACTGCCCCATAACTTACATGGGGGTGACCAAACTTGCAGAAACATGTTTATTTCTGCTGAAAAACACGTTTTGACACTTTCTGCACACTGGGGTTAAGAGCTGAGTGTGTGGGCTCTTCTGAGTCTTGCAGTTACATAGGGATTCAGTTGTCTGAAAAAACGCGTTTATTTCGGGCTGAAAAACACGTTTTCAAAAGTGTGCTGTTACTGCCCCATAACTTACATGGGGGTGACCAAACTTGCAGAAACATGTTTATTTCTGCTGAAAATCATGTTTTGACACTTTCTGCACACTGGGGTTAAGAGCTGAGTGTGTGGGCTCTTTTGAGCCTTGCAGTTACATAGGGATTCAGTTGTCTGAAAAAACGCGTTTATTTCGGGCTGAAAAACAAGTTTTAAAAAGTGTGCTGTTACTGCCCCATAACTTACATGGGGGTGACCAAACTTGCAGAAACATGTTTATTTCTGCTGAAAATCATGTTTTGACACTTTCTGCACACTGGGGTTAAGAGCTGAGTGTGTGGGCTCTTTTGAGCCTTGCAGTTACATAGGGATTCAGTTGTCTGAAAAAACGTGTTTATTTCGGGCTGAAAAACACGTTTTCAAAAGTGTGCTGTTACTGCCCCATAACTTACATGGGGGTGACCAAACTTGCAGAAACATGTTTATTTCTGCTGAAAATCATGTTTTGACACTTTCTGCACACTGGGGTTAAGAGCTGAGTGTGTGGGCTCTTCTGAGTCTTGCAGTTACATAGGGATTCAGTTGTCTGAAAAAACGTGTTTATTTCAGGCTGAAAAACACGTTTTCAAAAGTGTGCTGTTACTGCCCCATAACTTACATGGGGGTGACCAAACTTGCAGAAACATGTTTATTTCTGCTGAAAAACACGTTTTGACACTTTCTGCACACTGGGGTTAAGAGCTGAGTGTGTGGGCTCTTCTGAGTCTTGCAGTTACATAGGGATTCAGTTGTCTGAAAAATCGCGTTTATTTCGGGATGAAAAACACGTTTTCAAAAGTGTGCTGTTACTGCCCCATAACTTACATGGGGGTGACCAAACTTGCAGAAACATGTTTATTTCTGCTGAAAATCATGTTTTGACACTTTCTGCACACTGGGGTTAAGAGCTGAGTGTGTGGGCTCTTTTGAGCCTTGCAGTTACATAGGGATTCAGTTGTCTGAAAAAACGCGTTTATTTCGGGCTGAAAAACACGTTTTCAAAAGTGTGCTGTTACTGCCCCATAACTTACATGGGGGTGACCAAACTTGCAGAAACATGTTTATTTCTGCTGAAAATCACGTTTTGACACTTTCTGCACACTGGGGTTAAGAGCTGAGTGTGTGGGCTCTTCTGAGTCTTGCAGTTACATAGGGATTCAGTTGTCTGAAAAAACGCGTTTATTTCGGGCTGAAAAACACGTTTTCAAAAGTGTGCTGTTACTGCCCCATAACTTACATGGGGGTGACCAAACTTGCAGAAACATGTTTATTTCTGCTGAAAATCATGTTTTGTCACTTTCTGCACACTGGGGTTAAGAGCTGAGTGTGTGGGCTCTTCTGAGTCTTGCAGTTACATAGGGATTCAGTTGTCTGAAAAAACGCGTTTATTTCGGGCTGAAAAACACGTTTTCAAAAGTGTGCTGTTACTGCCCCATAACTTACATGGGGGTGACCAAACTTGCAGAAACATGTTTATTTCTGCTGAAAAACATGTTTTGACACTTTCTGCACACTGGGGTTAAGAGCTGAGTGTGTGGGCTCTTTTGAGCCTTGCAGTTACATAGGGATTCAGTTGTCTGAAAAAACGCGTTTATTTCGGGCTGAAAAACACGTTTTCAAAAGTGTGCTGTTACTGCCCCATAACTTACATGGGGGTGACCAAACTTGCAGAAACATGTTTATTTCTGCTGAAAAACACGTTTTGACACTTTCTGCACACTGGGGTTAAGAGCTGAGTGTGTGGGCTCTTCTGAGTCTTGCAGTTACATAGGGATTCAGTTGTCTGAAAAAACGCGTTTATTTCGGGCTGAAAAACACGTTTTCAAAAGTGTGCTGTTACTGCCCCATAACTTACATGGGGGTGACCAAACTTGCAGAAACATGTTTATTTCTGCTGAAAATCATGTTTTGACACTTTCTGCACACTGGGGTTAAGAGCTGAGTGTGTGGGCTCTTTTGAGCCTTGCAGTTACATAGGGATTCAGTTGTCTGAAAAAACGCGTTTATTTCGGGCTGAAAAACAAGTTTTCAAAAGTGTGCTGTTACTGCCCCATAACTTACATGGGGGTGACCAAACTTGCAGAAACATGTTTATTTCTGCTGAAAATCATGTTTTGACACTTTCTGCACACTGGGGTTAAGAGCTGAGTGTGTGGGCTCTTTTGAGCCTTGCAGTTACATAGGGATTCAGTTGTCTGAAAAAACGCGTTTATTTCGGGCTGAAAAACACGTTTTAAAAAGTGTGCTGTTACTGCCCCATAACTTACATGGGGGTGACCAAACTTGCAGAAACATGTTTATTTCTGCTGAAAATCATATTTTGACTCTTTCTGCACACTGGGGTTAAGAGCTGAGTGTGTGGGCTCTTTTGAGCCTTGCAGTTACATAGGGATTCAGTTGTCTGAAAAAACGCGTTTATTTCGGGCTGAAAAACACGTTTTCAAAAGTGTGCTGTTACTGCCCCATAACTTACATGGGGGTGTCCAAACTTGCAGAAACATGTTTATTTCTGCTGAAAATCATGTTTTGACACTTTCTGCACACTGGGGTTAAGAGCTGAGTGTGTGGGCTCTTTTGAGCCTTGCAGTTACATAGGGATTCAGTTGTCTGAAAAAACGCGTTTATTTCGGGCTGAAAAACACGTTTTCAAAAGTGTGCTGTTACTGCCCCAAAACTTACATGGGGGTGACCAAACTTGCAGAAACATGTTTATTTCTGCTGAAAAACATGTATTGACAATTTCTGCACACTGGGGTTAAGAGCTGAGTGTGTGGGCTCTTTTGAGCCTTGCAGTTACATAGGGATTCAGTTGTCTGAAAAAACGCGTTTATTTCGGGCTGAAAAACACGTTTTCAAAAGTGTGCTGTTACTGCCCCATAACTTACATGGGGGTGACCAAACTTGCAGAAACATGTTTATTTCTGCTGAAAATCATGTTTTGACACTTTCTGCACACTGGGGTTAAGAGCTGAGTGTGTGGGCTCTTCTGAGTCTTGCAGTTACATAGGGATTCAGTTGTCTGAAAAAACGCGTTTATTTCGGGCTGAAAAACACGTTTTCAAAAGTGTGCTGTTACTGCCCCATAACTTACATGGGGGTGACCAAACTTGCAGAAACATGTTTATTTCTGCTGAAAAACCCGTTTTGACACTTTCTGCACACTGGGGTTAAGAGCTGAGTGTGTGGGCTCTTTTGAGCCTTGCAGTTACATAGGGATTCAGTTGTCTGAAAAAACGTGTTTATTTCGGGCTGAATAACACGTTTTCAAAAGTGTGCTGTTACTGCCCCATAACATACATGGGGGTGACCAAACCTGCAGAAACATGTTTATTTCTGCTGAAAAACACGTTTTGACACTTTCTGCACACTGGGGTTAAGAGCTGAGTGTGTGGGCTCTTTTGAGCCTTGCAGTTACATAGGGATTCAGTTGTCTGAAAAAACGCGTTTATTTCGGGCTGAAAAACACGTTTTCAAAAGTGTGCTGTTACTGCCCCATAACTTACATGGGGGTGACCAAACTTGCAGAAATATGTTTATTTCTGCTGAAAATCACGTTTTGACACTTTCTGCACACTGGGGTTAAGAGCTGAGTGTGTGGGCTCTTCTGAGTCTTGCAGTTACATAGGGATTCAGTTGTCTGAAAAAACGCGTTTATTTTGGGCTGAAAAACACATTTTCAAAAGTGTGCTGTTACTGCCCCATAACTTACATGGGGGTGACCAAACCTGCAGAAACATGTTTATTTCTGCTGAAAAACACGTTTTGACACTTTCTGCACACTGGGGTTAAGAGCTGAGTGTGTGGGCTCTTTTGAGCCTTGCAGTTACATAGGGATTCAGTTGTCTGAAAAAACGCGTTTATTTCGGGCTGAAAAACACGTTTTCAAAAGTGTGCTGTTACTGCCCCATAACTTACATGGGGGTGACCAAACTTGCAGAAACATGTTTATTTCTGCAGAAAATCACGTTTTGACACTTTCTGCACACTGGGGTTAAGAGCTGAGTGTGTGGGCTCTTCTGAGTCTTGCAGTTACATAGGGATTCAGTTGTCTGAAAAAACGCGTTTATTTCGGGCTGAAAAACACGTTTTCAAAAGTGTGCTGTTACTGCCCCATAACTTACATGGGGGTGACCAAACTTGCAGAAACATGTTTATTTCTGCTGAAAATCACGTTTTGACACTTTCTGCACACTGGGGTTAAGAGCTGAGTGTGTGGGCTCTTCTGAGTCTTGCAGTTACATAGGGATTCAGTTGTCTGAAAAAACGCGTTTATTTCGGGCTGAAAAACAAGTTTTCAAAAGTGTGCTGTTACTGCCCCATAACTTACATGGGGGTGACCAAACTTGCAGAAACATGTTTATTTCTGCTGAAAAACATGTTTTGACACTTTCTGCACACTGGGGTTAAGAGCTGAGTGTGTGGGCTCTTCTGAGTCTTGCAGTTACATAGGGATTCAGTTGTCTGAAAAAACGCGTTTATTTCGGGCTGAAAAACACGTTTTCAAAAGTGTGCTGTTACTGCCCCATAACTTACATGGGGGTGACCAAACTTGCAGAAACATGTTTATTTCTGCTGAAAAACACGTTTTGACACTTTCTGCACACTGGGGTTAAGAGCTGAGTGTGTGGGCTCTTCTGAGTCTTGCAGTTACATAGGGATTCAGTTGTCTGAAAAAACGCGTTTATTTCGGGCTGAAAAACACGTTTTCAAAAGTGTGCTGTTACTGCCCCATAACTTACATGGGGGTGACCAAACTTGCAGAAACATGTTTATTTCTGCTGAAAAACATGTTTTGACACTTTCTGCACACTGGGGTTAAGAGCTGAGTGTGTGGGCTCTTTTGAGCCTTGCAGTTACATAGGGATTCAGTTGTCTGAAAAAACGCGTTTATTTCGGGCTGAAAAACACGTTTTCAAAAGTGTGCTGTTACTGCCCCATAACTTACATGGGGTTGACCAAACTTGCAGAAACATGTTTATTTCTGCTGAAAATCATGTTTTGTCACTTTCTGCACACTGGGGTTAAGAGCTGAGTGTGTGGGCTCTTCTGAGTCTTGCAGTTACATAGGGATTCAGTTGTCTGAAAAAACGCGTTTATTTCGGGCTGAAAAACACGTTTTCAAAAGTGTGCTGTTACTGCCCCATAACTTACATGGGGGTGACCAAACTTGCAGAAACATGTTTATTTCTGCTGAAAAACACGTTTTGACACTTTCTGCACACTGGGGTTAAGAGCTGAGTGTGTGGGCTCTTCTGAGTCTTGCAGTTACATAGGGATTCAGTTGTCTGAAAAAACGTGTTTATTTCAGGCTGAAAAACACATTTTCAAAAGTGTGCTGTTACTGCCCCATAACTTACATGGGGGTGACCAAACTTGCAGAAACATGTTTATTTCTGCTGAAAAACACGTTTTGACACTTTCTGCACACTGGGGTTAAGAGCTGAGTGTGTGGGCTCTTCTGAGTCTTGCAGTTACATAGGGATTCAGTTGTCTGAAAAAACGCGTTTATTTCGGGCTGAAAAACACGTTTTCAAAAGTGTGCTGTTACTGCCCCATAACTTACATGGGGGTGACCAAACTTGCAGAAACATGTTTATTTCTGCTGAAAAACACGTTTTGACACTTTCTGCACACTGGGGTTAAGAGCTGAGTGTGTGGGCTCTTCTGAGTCTTGCAGTTACATAGGGATTCAGTTGTCTGAAAAAACGCGTTTATTTCGGGCTGAAAAACACGTTTTCAAAAGTGTGCTGTTACTGCCCCATAACTTACATGGGGGTGACCAAACTTGCAGAAACATGTTTATTTCTGCTGAAAATCATGTTTTGACACTTTCTGCACACTGGGGTTAAGAGCTGAGTGTGTGGGCTCTTCTGAGTCTTGCAGTTACATAGGGATTCAGTTGTCTGAAAAAACGTGTTTATTTCAGGCTGAAAAACACGTTTTCAAAAGTGTGCTGTTACTGCCCCATAACTTACATGGGGGTGACCAAACTTGCAGAAACATGTTTATTTCTGCTGAAAAACACGTTTTGACACTTTCTGCACACTGGGGTTAAGAGCTGAGTGTGTGGGCTCTTCTGAGTCTTGCAGTTACATAGGGATTCAGTTGTCTGAAAAATCGCGTTTATTTCGGGATGAAAAACACGTTTTCAAAAGTGTGCTGTTACTGCCCCATAACTTACATGGGGGTGACCAAACTTGCAGAAACATGTTTATTTCTGCTGAAAATCATGTTTTGACACTTTCTGCACACTGGGGTTAAGAGCTGAGTGTGTGGGCTCTTTTGAGCCTTGCAGTTACATAGGGATTCAGTTGTCTGAAAAAACGCGTTTATTTCGGGCTGAAAAACACGTTTTCAAAAGTGTGCTGTTACTGCCCCATAACTTACATGGGGGTGACCAAACTTGCAGAAACATGTTTATTTCTGCTGAAAATCACGTTTTGACACTTTCTGCACACTGGGGTTAAGAGCTGAGTGTGTGGGCTCTTCTGAGTCTTGCAGTTACATAGGGATTCAGTTGTCTGAAAAAACGCGTTTATTTCGGGCTGAAAAACACGTTTTCAAAAGTGTGCTGTTACTGCCCCATAACTTACATGGGGGTGACCAAACTTGCAGAAACATGTTTATTTCTGCTGAAAATCATGTTTTGTCACTTTCTGCACACTGGGGTTAAGAGCTGAGTGTGTGGGCTCTTCTGAGTCTTGCAGTTACATAGGGATTCAGTTGTCTGAAAAAACGCGTTTATTTCGGGCTGAAAAACACGTTTTCAAAAGTGTGCTGTTACTGCCCCATAACTTACATGGGGGTGACCAAACTTGCAGAAACATGTTTATTTCTGCTGAAAAACATGTTTTGACACTTTCTGCACACTGGGGTTAAGAGCTGAGTGTGTGGGCTCTTTTGAGCCTTGCAGTTACATAGGGATTCAGTTGTCTGAAAAAACGCGTTTATTTCGGGCTGAAAAACACGTTTTCAAAAGTGTGCTGTTACTGCCCCATAACTTACATGGGGGTGACCAAACTTGCAGAAACATGTTTATTTCTGCTGAAAAACACGTTTTGACACTTTCTGCACACTGGGGTTAAGAGCTGAGTGTGTGGGCTCTTCTGAGTCTTGCAGTTACATAGGGATTCAGTTGTCTGAAAAAACGCGTTTATTTCGGGCTGAAAAACACGTTTTCAAAAGTGTGCTGTTACTGCCCCATAACTTACATGGGGGTGACCAAACTTGCAGAAACATGTTTATTTCTGCTGAAAATCATGTTTTGACACTTTCTGCACACTGGGGTTAAGAGCTGAGTGTGTGGGCTCTTTTGAGCCTTGCAGTTACATAGGGATTCAGTTGTCTGAAAAAACGCGTTTATTTCGGGCTGAAAAACAAGTTTTAAAAAGTGTGCTGTTACTGCCCCATAACTTACATGGGGGTGACCAAACTTGCAGAAACATGTTTATTTCTGCTGAAAATCATGTTTTGACACTTTCTGCACACTGGGGTTAAGAGCTGAGTGTGTGGGCTCTTTTGAGCCTTGCAGTTACATAGGGATTCAGTTGTCTGAAAAAACGTGTTTATTTCGGGCTGAAAAACACGTTTTCAAAAGTGTGCTGTTACTGCCCCATAACTTACATGGGGGTGACCAAACTTGTAGAAACATGTTTATTTCTGCTGAAAAACACGTTTTGACACTTTCTGCACACTGGGGTTAAGAGCTGAGTGTGTGGGCTCTTCTGAGTCTTGCAGTTACATAGGGATTCAGATGTCTGAAAAAACGCGTTTATTTCGGGCTGAAAAACACGTTTTCAAAAGTGTGCTGTTACTGCCCCATAACTTACATGGGGGTGACCAAACTTGCAGAAACATGTTTATTTCTGCTGAAAATCATGTTTTGACACTTTCTGCACACTGGGGTTAAGAGCTGAGTGTGTGGGCTCTTTTGAGCCTTGCAGTTACATAGGGATTCAGTTGTCTGAAAAAACGCGTTTATTTCGGGCTGAAAAACACGTTTTAAAAAGTGTGCTGTTACTGCCCCATAACTTACATGGGGGTGACCAAACTTGCAGAAACATGTTTATTTCTGCTGAAAATCATATTTTGACTCTTTCTGCACACTGGGGTTAAGAGCTGAGTGTGTGGGCTCTTTTGAGCCTTGCAGTTACATAGGGATTCAGTTGTCTGAAAAAACGCGTTTATTTCGGGCTGAAAAACACGTTTTCAAAAGTGTGCTGTTACTGCCCCATAACTTACATGGGGGTGACCAAACTTGCAGAAACATGTTTATTTCTGCTGAAAATCATGTTTTGACACTTTCTGCACACTGGGGTTAAGAGCTGAGTGTGTGGGCTCTTTTGAGCCTTGCAGTTACATAGGGATTCAGTTGTCTGAAAAAACGCGTTTATTTCGGGCTGAAAAACAAGTTTTAAAAAGTGTGCTGTTACTGCCCCATAACTTACATGGGGGTGACCAAACTTGCAGAAACATGTTTATTTCTGCTGAAAATCATGTTTTGACACTTTCTGCACACTGGGGTTAAGAGCTGAGTGTGTGGGCTCTTTTGAGCCTTGCAGTTACATAGGGATTCAGTTGTCTGAAAAAACGCGTTTATTTCGGGCTGAAAAACACGTTTTCAAAAGTGTGCTGTTACTGCCCCATAACTTACATGGGGGTGACCAAACTTGCAGAAACATGTTTATTTCTGCTGAAAAACACGTTTTGACACTTTCTGCACACTGGGGTTAAGAGCTGAGTGTGTGGGCTCTTCTGAGTCTTGCAGTTACATAGGGATTCAGTTGTCTGAAAAAACGCGTTTATTTCGGGCTGAAAAACACGTTTTCAAAAGTGTGCTGTTACTGCCCCATAACTTACATGGGGGTGACCAAACTTGCAGAAACATGTTTATTTCTGCTGAAAATCATGTTTTGACACTTTCTGCACACTGGGGTTAAGAGCTGAGTGTGTGGGCTCTTTTGAGCCTTGCAGTTACATAGGGATTCAGTTGTCTGAAAAAACGCGTTTATTTCGGGCTGAAAAACAAGTTTTAAAAAGTGTGCTGTTACTGCCCCATAACTTACATGGGGGTGACCAAACTTGCAGAAACATGTTTATTTCTGCTGAAAATCATGTTTTGACACTTTCTGCACACTGGGGTTAAGAGCTGAGTGTGTGGGCTCTTTTGAGCCTTGCAGTTACATAGGGATTCAGTTGTCTGAAAAAACGCGTTTATTTCGGGCTGAAAAACACGTTTTCAAAAGTGTGCTGTTACTGCCCCATAACTTACATGGGGGTGACCAAACTTGCAGAAACATGTTTATTTCTGCTGAAAAACACGTTTTGACACTTTCTGCACACTGGGGTTAAGAGCTGAGTGTGTGGGCTCTTCTGAGTCTTGCAGTTACATAGGGATTCAGTTGTCTGAAAAAACGCGTTTATTTCGGGCTGAAAAACACGTTTTCAAAAGTGTGCTGTTACTGTTCCATAACTTACATGGGGGTGACCAAACTTGCAGAAACATGTTTATTTCTGCTGAAAATCATGTTTTGACTCTTTCTGCACACTGGGGTTAAGAGCTGAGTGTGTGGGCTCTTTTGAGCCTTGCAGTTACATAGGGATTCAGTTGTCTGAAAAAACGCGTTTATTTCGGGCTGAAAAACACGTTTTCAAAAGTGTGCTGTTACTGCCCCATAACTTACATGGGGGTGACCAAACTTGCAGAAACATGTTTATTTCTGCTGAAAAACACGTTTTGACACTTTCTGCACACTGGGGTTAAGAGCTGAGTGTGTGGGCTCTTCTGAGTCTTGCAGTTACATAGGGATTCAGTTGTCTGAAAAAACGCGTTTATTTCGGGCTGAAAAACACGTTTTCAAAAGTGTGCTGTTACTGCCCCATAACTTACATGGGGGTGACCAAACTTGCAGAAACATGTTTATTTCTGCTGAAAATCATGTTTTGACACTTTCTGCACACTGGGGTTAAGAGCTGAGTGTGTGGGCTCTTTTGAGCCTTGCAGTTACATAGGGATTCAGTTGTCTGAAAAAACGCGTTTATTTCGGGCTGAAAAACACGTTTTAAAAAGTGTGCTGTTACTGTTCCATAACTTACATGGGGGTGACCAAACTTGCAGAAACATGTTTATTTCTGCTGAAAATCATGTTTTGACTCTTTCTGCACACTGGGGTTAAGAGCTGAGTGTGTGGGCTCTTTTGAGCCTTGCAGTTACATAGGGATTCAGTTGTCTGAAAAAACGCGTTTATTTCGGGCTGAAAAACACGTTTTCAAAAGTGTGCTGTTACTGCCCCATAACTTACATGGGGGTGACCAAACTTGCAGAAACATGTTTATTTCTGCTGAAAATCATGTTTTGACACTTTCTGCACACTGGGGTTAAGAGCTGAGTGTGTGGGCTCTTTTGAGCCTTGCAGTTACATAGGGATTCAGTTGTCTGAAAAAACGCGTTTATTTCGGGCTGAAAAACACGTTTTCAAAAGTGTGCTGTTACTGCCCCATAACTTACATGGGGGTGACCAAACTTGCAGAAACATGTTTATTTCTGCTGAAAAACATGTTTTGACACTTTCTGCACACTGGGGTTAAGAGCTGAGTGTGTGGGCTCTTTTGAGCCTTGCAGTTACATAGGGATTCAGTTGTCTGAAAAAACGCGTTTATTTCGGGCTGAAAAACACGTTTTCAAAAGTGTGCTGTTACTGCCCCATAACTTACATGGGGGTGACCAAACTTGCAGAAACGTTTATTTCTGCTGAAAAACACGTTTTGACACTTTCTGCACACTGGGGTTAAGAGCTGAGTGTGTGGGCTCTTCTGAGTCTTGCAGTTACATAGGGATTCAGTTGTCTGAAAAAACGCGTTTATTTCGGGCTGAAAAACACGTTTTCAAAAGTGTGCTGTTACTGCCCCATAACTTACATGGGGTTGACCAAACTTGCAGAAACATGTTTATTTCTGCTGAAAATCATGTTTTGACACTTTCTGCACACTGGGGTTAAGAGCTGAGTGTGTGGGCTCTTCTGAGTCTTGCAGTTACATAGGGATTCAGTTGTCTGAAAAAACGTGTTTATTTCAGGCTGAAAAACACGTTTTCAAAAGTGTGCTGTTACTGCCCCATAACTTACATGGGGGTGACCAAACTTGCAGAAACATGTTTATTTCTGCTGAAAAACACGTTTTGACACTTTCTGCACACTGGGGTTAAGAGCTGAGTGTGTGGGCTCTTCTGAGTCTTGCAGTTACATAGGGATTCAGTTGTCTGAAAAAACGTGTTTATTTCAGGCTGAAAAACACGTTTTCAAAAGTGTGCTGTTACTGCCCCATGACTTACATGGGGGTGACCAAACTTGCAGAAACATGTTTATTTCTGCTGAAAAACATGTTTTGACACTTTCTGCACACTGGGGTTAAGAGCTGAGTGTGTGGGCTCTTCTGAGTCTTGCAGTTACATAGGGATTCAGTTGTCTGAAAAAACGCGTTTATTTCGGGCTGAAAAACACGTTTTCAAAAGTGTGCTGTTACTGCCCCATAACTTACATGGGGGTGACCAAACTTGCAGAAACATGTTTATTTCTGCTGAAAATCATGTTTTGACACTTTCTGCACACTGGGGTTAAGAGCTGAGTGTGTGGGCTCTTCTGAGTCTTGCAGTTACATAGGGATTCAGTTGTCTGAAAAAACGCGTTTATTTCGGGCTGAAAAACACGTTTTCAAAAGTGTGCTGTTACTGCCCCATAACTTACATGGGGGTGACCAAACTTGCAGAAACATGTTTATTTCTGCTGAAAAACACGTTTTGACACTTTCTGCACACTGGGGTTAAGAGCTGAGTGTGTGGGCTCTTCTGAGTCTTGCAGTTACATAGGGATTCAGTTGTCTGAAAAAACGCGTTTATTTCGGGCTGAAAAACACGTTTTCAAAAGTGTGCTGTTACTGCCCCATAACTTACATGGGGGTGACCAAACTTGCAGAAACATGTTTATTTCTGCTGAAAATCATGTTTTGACACTTTCTGCACACTGGGGTTAAGAGCTGAGTGTGTGGGCTCTTCTGAGTCTTGCAGTTACATAGGGATTCAGTTGTCTGAAAAAACGTGTTTATTTCAGGCTGAAAAACACGTTTTCAAAAGTGTGCTGTTACTGCCCCATAACTTACATGGGGGTGACCAAACTTGCAGAAACATGTTTATTTCTGCTGAAAAACACGTTTTGACACTTTCTGCACACTGGGGTTAAGAGCTGAGTGTGTGGGCTCTTCTGAGTCTTGCAGTTACATAGGGATTCAGTTGTCTGAAAAATCGCGTTTATTTCGGGATGAAAAACACGTTTTCAAAAGTGTGCTGTTACTGCCCCATAACTTACATGGGGGTGACCAAACTTGCAGAAACATGTTTATTTCTGCTGAAAAACATGTTTTGACACTTTCTGCACACTGGGGTTAAGAGCTGAGTGTGTGGGCTCTTTTGAGCCTTGCAGTTACATAGGGATTCAGTTGTCTGAAAAAACGCGTTTATTTCGGGCTGAAAAACACGTTTTCAAAAGTGTGCTGTTACTGCCCCATAACTTACATGGGGGTGACCAAACTTGCAGAAACATGTTTATTTCTGCTGAAAAACACGTTTTGACACTTTCTGCACACTGGGGTTAAGAGCTGAGTGTGTGGGCTCTTCTGAGTCTTGCAGTTACATAGGGATTCAGTTGTCTGAAAAAACGCGTTTATTTCGGGCTGAAAAACACGTTTTCAAAAGTGTGCTGTTACTGCCCCATAACTTACATGGGGGTGACCAAACTTGCAGAAACATGTTTATTTCTGCTGAAAATCATGTTTTGACACTTTCTGCACACTGGGGTTAAGAGCTGAGTGTGTGGGCTCTTTTGAGCCTTGCAGTTACATAGGGATTCAGTTGTCTGAAAAAACGCGTTTATTTCGGGCTGAAAAACAAGTTTTAAAAAGTGTGCTGTTACTGCCCCATAACTTACATGGGGGTGACCAAACTTGCAGAAACATGTTTATTTCTGCTGAAAATCATGTTTTGACACTTTCTGCACACTGGGGTTAAGAGCTGAGTGTGTGGGCTCTTTTGAGCCTTGCAGTTACATAGGGATTCAGTTGTCTGAAAAAACGTGTTTATTTCGGGCTGAAAAACACGTTTTCAAAAGTGTGCTGTTACTGCCCCATAACTTACATGGGGGTGACCAAACTTGCAGAAACATGTTTATTTCTGCTGAAAATCATGTTTTGACACTTTCTGCACACTGGGGTTAAGAGCTGAGTGTGTGGGCTCTTCTGAGTCTTGCAGTTACATAGGGATTCAGTTGTCTGAAAAAACGTGTTTATTTCAGGCTGAAAAACACGTTTTCAAAAGTGTGCTGTTACTGCCCCATAACTTACATGGGGGTGACCAAACTTGCAGAAACATGTTTATTTCTGCTGAAAAACATGTTTTGACACTTTCTGCACACTGGGGTTAAGAGCTGAGTGTGTGGGCTCTTTTGAGCCTTGCAGTTACATAGGGATTCAGTTGTCTGAAAAAACGCGTTTATTTCGGGCTGAAAAACACGTTTTCAAAAGTGTGCTGTTACTGCCCCATAACTTACATGGGGGTGACCAAACTTGCAGAAACATGTTTATTTCTGCTGAAAAACACGTTTTGACACTTTCTGCACACTGGGGTTAAGAGCTGAGTGTGTGGGCTCTTCTGAGTCTTGCAGTTACATAGGGATTCAGTTGTCTGAAAAAACGCGTTTATTTCGGGCTGAAAAACACGTTTTCAAAAGTGTGCTGTTACTGCCCCATAACTTACATGGGGGTGACCAAACTTGCAGAAACATGTTTATTTCTGCTGAAAATCATGTTTTGACACTTTCTGCACACTGGGGTTAAGAGCTGAGTGTGTGGGCTCTTTTGAGCCTTGCAGTTACATAGGGATTCAGTTGTCTGAAAAAACGCGTTTATTTCGGGCTGAAAAACAAGTTTTAAAAAGTGTGCTGTTACTGCCCCATAACTTACATGGGGGTGACCAAACTTGCAGAAACATGTTTATTTCTGCTGAAAATCATGTTTTGACACTTTCTGCACACTGGGGTTAAGAGCTGAGTGTGTGGGCTCTTTTGAGCCTTGCAGTTACATAGGGATTCAGTTGTCTGAAAAAACGTGTTTATTTCGGGCTGAAAAACACGTTTTCAAAAGTGTGCTGTTACTGCCCCATAACTTACATGGGGGTGACCAAACTTGCAGAAACATGTTTATTTCTGCTGAAAATCATGTTTTGACACTTTCTGCACACTGGGGTTAAGAGCTGAGTGTGTGGGCTCTTCTGAGTCTTGCAGTTACATAGGGATTCAGTTGTCTGAAAAAACGTGTTTATTTCAGGCTGAAAAACACGTTTTCAAAAGTGTGCTGTTACTGCCCCATAACTTACATGGGGGTGACCAAACTTGCAGAAACATGTTTATTTCTGCTGAAAAACACGTTTTGACACTTTCTGCACACTGGGGTTAAGAGCTGAGTGTGTGGGCTCTTCTGAGTCTTGCAGTTACATAGGGATTCAGTTGTCTGAAAAATCGCGTTTATTTCGGGATGAAAAACACGTTTTCAAAAGTGTGCTGTTACTGCCCCATAACTTACATGGGGGTGACCAAACTTGCAGAAACATGTTTATTTCTGCTGAAAATCATGTTTTGACACTTTCTGCACACTGGGGTTAAGAGCTGAGTGTGTGGGCTCTTTTGAGCCTTGCAGTTACATAGGGATTCAGTTGTCTGAAAAAACGCGTTTATTTCGGGCTGAAAAACACGTTTTCAAAAGTGTGCTGTTACTGCCCCATAACTTACATGGGGGTGACCAAACTTGCAGAAACATGTTTATTTCTGCTGAAAATCACGTTTTGACACTTTCTGCACACTGGGGTTAAGAGCTGAGTGTGTGGGCTCTTCTGAGTCTTGCAGTTACATAGGGATTCAGTTGTCTGAAAAAACGCGTTTATTTCGGGCTGAAAAACACGTTTTCAAAAGTGTGCTGTTACTGCCCCATAACTTACATGGGGGTGACCAAACTTGCAGAAACATGTTTATTTCTGCTGAAAATCATGTTTTGTCACTTTCTGCACACTGGGGTTAAGAGCTGAGTGTGTGGGCTCTTCTGAGTCTTGCAGTTACATAGGGATTCAGTTGTCTGAAAAAACGCGTTTATTTCGGGCTGAAAAACACGTTTTCAAAAGTGTGCTGTTACTGCCCCATAACTTACATGGGGGTGACCAAACTTGCAGAAACATGTTTATTTCTGCTGAAAAACATGTTTTGACACTTTCTGCACACTGGGGTTAAGAGCTGAGTGTGTGGGCTCTTTTGAGCCTTGCAGTTACATAGGGATTCAGTTGTCTGAAAAAACGCGTTTATTTCGGGCTGAAAAACACGTTTTCAAAAGTGTGCTGTTACTGCCCCATAACTTACATGGGGGTGACCAAACTTGCAGAAACATGTTTATTTCTGCTGAAAAACACGTTTTGACACTTTCTGCACACTGGGGTTAAGAGCTGAGTGTGTGGGCTCTTCTGAGTCTTGCAGTTACATAGGGATTCAGTTGTCTGAAAAAACGCGTTTATTTCGGGCTGAAAAACACGTTTTCAAAAGTGTGCTGTTACTGCCCCATAACTTACATGGGGGTGACCAAACTTGCAGAAACATGTTTATTTCTGCTGAAAATCATGTTTTGACACTTTCTGCACACTGGGGTTAAGAGCTGAGTGTGTGGGCTCTTTTGAGCCTTGCAGTTACATAGGGATTCAGTTGTCTGAAAAAACGCGTTTATTTCGGGCTGAAAAACAAGTTTTCAAAAGTGTGCTGTTACTGCCCCATAACTTACATGGGGGTGACCAAACTTGCAGAAACATGTTTATTTCTGCTGAAAATCATGTTTTGACACTTTCTGCACACTGGGGTTAAGAGCTGAGTGTGTGGGCTCTTTTGAGCCTTGCAGTTACATAGGGATTCAGTTGTCTGAAAAAACGCGTTTATTTCGGGCTGAAAAACACGTTTTAAAAAGTGTGCTGTTACTGCCCCATAACTTACATGGGGGTGACCAAACTTGCAGAAACATGTTTATTTCTGCTGAAAATCATATTTTGACTCTTTCTGCACACTGGGGTTAAGAGCTGAGTGTGTGGGCTCTTTTGAGCCTTGCAGTTACATAGGGATTCAGTTGTCTGAAAAAACGCGTTTATTTCGGGCTGAAAAACACGTTTTCAAAAGTGTGCTGTTACTGCCCCATAACTTACATGGGGGTGTCCAAACTTGCAGAAACATGTTTATTTCTGCTGAAAATCATGTTTTGACACTTTCTGCACACTGGGGTTAAGAGCTGAGTGTGTGGGCTCTTTTGAGCCTTGCAGTTACATAGGGATTCAGTTGTCTGAAAAAACGCGTTTATTTCGGGCTGAAAAACACGTTTTCAAAAGTGTGCTGTTACTGCCCCAAAACTTACATGGGGGTGACCAAACTTGCAGAAACATGTTTATTTCTGCTGAAAAACATGTATTGACAATTTCTGCACACTGGGGTTAAGAGCTGAGTGTGTGGGCTCTTTTGAGCCTTGCAGTTACATAGGGATTCAGTTGTCTGAAAAAACGCGTTTATTTCGGGCTGAAAAACACGTTTTCAAAAGTGTGCTGTTACTGCCCCATAACTTACATGGGGGTGACCAAACTTGCAGAAACATGTTTATTTCTGCTGAAAATCATGTTTTGACACTTTCTGCACACTGGGGTTAAGAGCTGAGTGTGTGGGCTCTTCTGAGTCTTGCAGTTACATAGGGATTCAGTTGTCTGAAAAAACGCGTTTATTTCGGGCTGAAAAACACGTTTTCAAAAGTGTGCTGTTACTGCCCCATAACTTACATGGGGGTGACCAAACTTGCAGAAACATGTTTATTTCTGCTGAAAAACCCGTTTTGACACTTTCTGCACACTGGGGTTAAGAGCTGAGTGTGTGGGCTCTTTTGAGCCTTGCAGTTACATAGGGATTCAGTTGTCTGAAAAAACGTGTTTATTTCGGGCTGAATAACACGTTTTCAAAAGTGTGCTGTTACTGCCCCATAACATACATGGGGGTGACCAAACCTGCAGAAACATGTTTATTTCTGCTGAAAAACACGTTTTGACACTTTCTGCACACTGGGGTTAAGAGCTGAGTGTGTGGGCTCTTTTGAGCCTTGCAGTTACATAGGGATTCAGTTGTCTGAAAAAACGCGTTTATTTCGGGCTGAAAAACACGTTTTCAAAAGTGTGCTGTTACTGCCCCATAACTTACATGGGGGTGACCAAACTTGCAGAAATATGTTTATTTCTGCTGAAAATCACGTTTTGACACTTTCTGCACACTGGGGTTAAGAGCTGAGTGTGTGGGCTCTTCTGAGTCTTGCAGTTACATAGGGATTCAGTTGTCTGAAAAAACGCGTTTATTTTGGGCTGAAAAACACATTTTCAAAAGTGTGCTGTTACTGCCCCATAACTTACATGGGGGTGACCAAACCTGCAGAAACATGTTTATTTCTGCTGAAAAACACGTTTTGACACTTTCTGCACACTGGGGTTAAGAGCTGAGTGTGTGGGCTCTTTTGAGCCTTGCAGTTACATAGGGATTCAGTTGTCTGAAAAAACGCGTTTATTTCGGGCTGAAAAACACGTTTTCAAAAGTGTGCTGTTACTGCCCCATAACTTACATGGGGGTGACCAAACTTGCAGAAACATGTTTATTTCTGCAGAAAATCACGTTTTGACACTTTCTGCACACTGGGGTTAAGAGCTGAGTGTGTGGGCTCTTCTGAGTCTTGCAGTTACATAGGGATTCAGTTGTCTGAAAAAACGCGTTTATTTCGGGCTGAAAAACACGTTTTCAAAAGTGTGCTGTTACTGCCCCATAACTTACATGGGGGTGACCAAACTTGCAGAAACATGTTTATTTCTGCTGAAAATCACGTTTTGACACTTTCTGCACACTGGGGTTAAGAGCTGAGTGTGTGGGCTCTTCTGAGTCTTGCAGTTACATAGGGATTCAGTTGTCTGAAAAAACGCGTTTATTTCGGGCTGAAAAACAAGTTTTCAAAAGTGTGCTGTTACTGCCCCATAACTTACATGGGGGTGACCAAACTTGCAGAAACATGTTTATTTCTGCTGAAAAACATGTTTTGACACTTTCTGCACACTGGGGTTAAGAGCTGAGTGTGTGGGCTCTTCTGAGTCTTGCAGTTACATAGGGATTCAGTTGTCTGAAAAAACGCGTTTATTTCGGGCTGAAAAACACGTTTTCAAAAGTGTGCTGTTACTGCCCCATAACTTACATGGGGGTGACCAAACTTGCAGAAACATGTTTATTTCTGCTGAAAAACACGTTTTGACACTTTCTGCACACTGGGGTTAAGAGCTGAGTGTGTGGGCTCTTCTGAGTCTTGCAGTTACATAGGGATTCAGTTGTCTGAAAAAACGCGTTTATTTCGGGCTGAAAAACACGTTTTCAAAAGTGTGCTGTTACTGCCCCATAACTTACATGGGGGTGACCAAACTTGCAGAAACATGTTTATTTCTGCTGAAAAACATGTTTTGACACTTTCTGCACACTGGGGTTAAGAGCTGAGTGTGTGGGCTCTTTTGAGCCTTGCAGTTACATAGGGATTCAGTTGTCTGAAAAAACGCGTTTATTTCGGGCTGAAAAACACGTTTTCAAAAGTGTGCTGTTACTGCCCCATAACTTACATGGGGTTGACCAAACTTGCAGAAACATGTTTATTTCTGCTGAAAATCATGTTTTGTCACTTTCTGCACACTGGGGTTAAGAGCTGAGTGTGTGGGCTCTTCTGAGTCTTGCAGTTACATAGGGATTCAGTTGTCTGAAAAAACGCGTTTATTTCGGGCTGAAAAACACGTTTTCAAAAGTGTGCTGTTACTGCCCCATAACTTACATGGGGGTGACCAAACTTGCAGAAACATGTTTATTTCTGCTGAAAAACACGTTTTGACACTTTCTGCACACTGGGGTTAAGAGCTGAGTGTGTGGGCTCTTCTGAGTCTTGCAGTTACATAGGGATTCAGTTGTCTGAAAAAACGTGTTTATTTCAGGCTGAAAAACACATTTTCAAAAGTGTGCTGTTACTGCCCCATAACTTACATGGGGGTGACCAAACTTGCAGAAACATGTTTATTTCTGCTGAAAAACACGTTTTGACACTTTCTGCACACTGGGGTTAAGAGCTGAGTGTGTGGGCTCTTCTGAGTCTTGCAGTTACATAGGGATTCAGTTGTCTGAAAAAACGCGTTTATTTCGGGCTGAAAAACACGTTTTCAAAAGTGTGCTGTTACTGCCCCATAACTTACATGGGGGTGACCAAACTTGCAGAAACATGTTTATTTCTGCTGAAAAACACGTTTTGACACTTTCTGCACACTGGGGTTAAGAGCTGAGTGTGTGGGCTCTTCTGAGTCTTGCAGTTACATAGGGATTCAGTTGTCTGAAAAAACGCGTTTATTTCGGGCTGAAAAACACGTTTTCAAAAGTGTGCTGTTACTGCCCCATAACTTACATGGGGGTGACCAAACTTGCAGAAACATGTTTATTTCTGCTGAAAATCATGTTTTGACACTTTCTGCACACTGGGGTTAAGAGCTGAGTGTGTGGGCTCTTCTGAGTCTTGCAGTTACATAGGGATTCAGTTGTCTGAAAAAACGTGTTTATTTCAGGCTGAAAAACACGTTTTCAAAAGTGTGCTGTTACTGCCCCATAACTTACATGGGGGTGACCAAACTTGCAGAAACATGTTTATTTCTGCTGAAAAACACGTTTTGACACTTTCTGCACACTGGGGTTAAGAGCTGAGTGTGTGGGCTCTTCTGAGTCTTGCAGTTACATAGGGATTCAGTTGTCTGAAAAATCGCGTTTATTTCGGGATGAAAAACACGTTTTCAAAAGTGTGCTGTTACTGCCCCATAACTTACATGGGGGTGACCAAACTTGCAGAAACATGTTTATTTCTGCTGAAAATCATGTTTTGACACTTTCTGCACACTGGGGTTAAGAGCTGAGTGTGTGGGCTCTTTTGAGCCTTGCAGTTACATAGGGATTCAGTTGTCTGAAAAAACGCGTTTATTTCGGGCTGAAAAACACGTTTTCAAAAGTGTGCTGTTACTGCCCCATAACTTACATGGGGGTGACCAAACTTGCAGAAACATGTTTATTTCTGCTGAAAATCACGTTTTGACACTTTCTGCACACTGGGGTTAAGAGCTGAGTGTGTGGGCTCTTCTGAGTCTTGCAGTTACATAGGGATTCAGTTGTCTGAAAAAACGCGTTTATTTCGGGCTGAAAAACACGTTTTCAAAAGTGTGCTGTTACTGCCCCATAACTTACATGGGGGTGACCAAACTTGCAGAAACATGTTTATTTCTGCTGAAAATCATGTTTTGTCACTTTCTGCACACTGGGGTTAAGAGCTGAGTGTGTGGGCTCTTCTGAGTCTTGCAGTTACATAGGGATTCAGTTGTCTGAAAAAACGCGTTTATTTCGGGCTGAAAAACACGTTTTCAAAAGTGTGCTGTTACTGCCCCATAACTTACATGGGGGTGACCAAACTTGCAGAAACATGTTTATTTCTGCTGAAAAACATGTTTTGACACTTTCTGCACACTGGGGTTAAGAGCTGAGTGTGTGGGCTCTTTTGAGCCTTGCAGTTACATAGGGATTCAGTTGTCTGAAAAAACGCGTTTATTTCGGGCTGAAAAACACGTTTTCAAAAGTGTGCTGTTACTGCCCCATAACTTACATGGGGGTGACCAAACTTGCAGAAACATGTTTATTTCTGCTGAAAAACACGTTTTGACACTTTCTGCACACTGGGGTTAAGAGCTGAGTGTGTGGGCTCTTCTGAGTCTTGCAGTTACATAGGGATTCAGTTGTCTGAAAAAACGCGTTTATTTCGGGCTGAAAAACACGTTTTCAAAAGTGTGCTGTTACTGCCCCATAACTTACATGGGGGTGACCAAACTTGCAGAAACATGTTTATTTCTGCTGAAAATCATGTTTTGACACTTTCTGCACACTGGGGTTAAGAGCTGAGTGTGTGGGCTCTTTTGAGCCTTGCAGTTACATAGGGATTCAGTTGTCTGAAAAAACGCGTTTATTTCGGGCTGAAAAACAAGTTTTAAAAAGTGTGCTGTTACTGCCCCATAACTTACATGGGGGTGACCAAACTTGCAGAAACATGTTTATTTCTGCTGAAAATCATGTTTTGACACTTTCTGCACACTGGGGTTAAGAGCTGAGTGTGTGGGCTCTTTTGAGCCTTGCAGTTACATAGGGATTCAGTTGTCTGAAAAAACGTGTTTATTTCGGGCTGAAAAACACGTTTTCAAAAGTGTGCTGTTACTGCCCCATAACTTACATGGGGGTGACCAAACTTGTAGAAACATGTTTATTTCTGCTGAAAAACACGTTTTGACACTTTCTGCACACTGGGGTTAAGAGCTGAGTGTGTGGGCTCTTCTGAGTCTTGCAGTTACATAGGGATTCAGATGTCTGAAAAAACGCGTTTATTTCGGGCTGAAAAACACGTTTTCAAAAGTGTGCTGTTACTGCCCCATAACTTACATGGGGGTGACCAAACTTGCAGAAACATGTTTATTTCTGCTGAAAATCATGTTTTGACACTTTCTGCACACTGGGGTTAAGAGCTGAGTGTGTGGGCTCTTTTGAGCCTTGCAGTTACATAGGGATTCAGTTGTCTGAAAAAACGCGTTTATTTCGGGCTGAAAAACACGTTTTAAAAAGTGTGCTGTTACTGCCCCATAACTTACATGGGGGTGACCAAACTTGCAGAAACATGTTTATTTCTGCTGAAAATCATATTTTGACTCTTTCTGCACACTGGGGTTAAGAGCTGAGTGTGTGGGCTCTTTTGAGCCTTGCAGTTACATAGGGATTCAGTTGTCTGAAAAAACGCGTTTATTTCGGGCTGAAAAACACGTTTTCAAAAGTGTGCTGTTACTGCCCCATAACTTACATGGGGGTGACCAAACTTGCAGAAACATGTTTATTTCTGCTGAAAATCATGTTTTGACACTTTCTGCACACTGGGGTTAAGAGCTGAGTGTGTGGGCTCTTTTGAGCCTTGCAGTTACATAGGGATTCAGTTGTCTGAAAAAACGCGTTTATTTCGGGCTGAAAAACAAGTTTTAAAAAGTGTGCTGTTACTGCCCCATAACTTACATGGGGGTGACCAAACTTGCAGAAACATGTTTATTTCTGCTGAAAATCATGTTTTGACACTTTCTGCACACTGGGGTTAAGAGCTGAGTGTGTGGGCTCTTTTGAGCCTTGCAGTTACATAGGGATTCAGTTGTCTGAAAAAACGTGTTTATTTCGGGCTGAAAAACACGTTTTCAAAAGTGTGCTGTTACTGCCCCATAACTTACATGGGGGTGACCAAACTTGTAGAAACATGTTTATTTCTGCTGAAAAACACGTTTTGACACTTTCTGCACACTGGGGTTAAGAGCTGAGTGTGTGGGCTCTTCTGAGTCTTGCAGTTACATAGGGATTCAGATGTCTGAAAAAACGCGTTTATTTCGGGCTGAAAAACACGTTTTCAAAAGTGTGCTGTTACTGCCCCATAACTTACATGGGGGTGACCAAACTTGCAGAAACATGTTTATTTCTGCTGAAAATCATGTTTTGACACTTTCTGCACACTGGGGTTAAGAGCTGAGTGTGTGGGCTCTTTTGAGCCTTGCAGTTACATAGGGATTCAGTTGTCTGAAAAAACGCGTTTATTTCGGGCTGAAAAACACGTTTTAAAAAGTGTGCTGTTACTGCCCCATAACTTACATGGGGGTGACCAAACTTGCAGAAACATGTTTATTTCTGCTGAAAATCATATTTTGACTCTTTCTGCACACTGGGGTTAAGAGCTGAGTGTGTGGGCTCTTTTGAGCCTTGCAGTTACATAGGGATTCAGTTGTCTGAAAAAACGCGTTTATTTCGGGCTGAAAAACACGTTTTCAAAAGTGTGCTGTTACTGCCCCATAACTTACATGGGGGTGTCCAAACTTGCAGAAACATGTTTATTTCTGCTGAAAATCATGTTTTGACACTTTCTGCACACTGGGGTTAAGAGCTGAGTGTGTGGGCTCTTTTGAGCCTTGCAGTTACATAGGGATTCAGTTGTCTGAAAAAACGCGTTTATTTCGGGCTGAAAAACACGTTTTCAAAAGTGTGCTGTTACTGCCCCAAAACTTACATGGGGGTGACCAAACTTGCAGAAACATGTTTATTTCTGCTGAAAAACATGTATTGACAATTTCTGCACACTGGGGTTAAGAGCTGAGTGTGTGGGCTCTTTTGAGCCTTGCAGTTACATAGGGATTCAGTTGTCTGAAAAAACGCGTTTATTTCGGGCTGAAAAACACGTTTTCAAAAGTGTGCTGTTACTGCCCCATAACTTACATGGGGGTGACCAAACTTGCAGAAACATGTTTATTTCTGCTGAAAAACACGTTTTGACACTTTCTGCACACTGGGGTTAAGAGCTGAGTGTGTGGGCTCTTCTGAGTCTTGCAGTTACATAGGGATTCAGTTGTCTGAAAAAACGCGTTTATTTCGGGCTGAAAAACACGTTTTCAAAAGTGTGCTGTTACTGCCCCATAACTTACATGGGGGTGACCAAACTTGCAGAAACATGTTTATTTCTGCTGAAAAACCCGTTTTGACACTTTCTGCACACTGGGGTTAAGAGCTGAGTGTGTGGGCTCTTTTGAGCCTTGCAGTTACATAGGGATTCAGTTGTCTGAAAAAACGTGTTTATTTCGGGCTGAATAACACGTTTTCAAAAGTGTGCTGTTACTGCCCCATAACATACATGGGGGTGACCAAACCTGCAGAAACATGTTTATTTCTGCTGAAAAACACGTTTTGACACTTTCTGCACACTGGGGTTAAGAGCTGAGTGTGTGGGCTCTTTTGAGCCTTGCAGTTACATAGGGATTCAGTTGTCTGAAAAAACGCGTTTATTTCGGGCTGAAAAACACGTTTTCAAAAGTGTGCTGTTACTGCCCCATAACTTACATGGGGGTGACCAAACTTGCAGAAACATGTTTATTTCTGCTGAAAATCACGTTTTGACACTTTCTGCACACTGGGGTTAAGAGCTGAGTGTGTGGGCTCTTCTGAGTCTTGCAGTTACATAGGGATTCAGTTGTCTGAAAAAACGCGTTTATTTCGGGCTGAAAAACACATTTTCAAAAGTGTGCTGTTACTGCCCCATAACTTACATGGGGGTGACCAAACCTGCAGAAACATGTTTATTTCTGCTGAAAAACACGTTTTGACACTTTCTGCACACTGGGGTTAAGAGCTGAGTGTGTGGGCTCTTCTGAGTCTTGCAGTTACATAGGGATTCAGTTGTCTGAAAAAACGCGTTTATTTCGGGCTGAAAAACACGTTTTCAAAAGTGTGCTGTTACTGCCCCATAACTTACATGGGGGTGACCAAACTTGCAGAAACATGTTTATTTCTGCTGAAAATCATGTTTTGACACTTTCTGCACACTGGGGTTAAGAGCTGAGTGTGTGGGCTCTTTTGAGCCTTGCAGTTACATAGGGATTCAGTTGTCTGAAAAAACGCGTTTATTTCGGGCTGAAAAACACGTTTTAAAAAGTGTGCTGTTACTGTTCCATAACTTACATGGGGGTGACCAAACTTGCAGAAACATGTTTATTTCTGCTGAAAATCATGTTTTGACTCTTTCTGCACACTGGGGTTAAGAGCTGAGTGTGTGGGCTCTTTTGAGCCTTGCAGTTACATAGGGATTCAGTTGTCTGAAAAAACGCGTTTATTTCGGGCTGAAAAACACGTTTTCAAAAGTGTGCTGTTACTGCCCCATAACTTACATGGGGGTGACCAAACTTGCAGAAACATGTTTATTTCTGCTGAAAATCATGTTTTGACACTTTCTGCACACTGGGGTTAAGAGCTGAGTGTGTGGGCTCTTTTGAGCCTTGCAGTTACATAGGGATTCAGTTGTCTGAAAAAACGCGTTTATTTCGGGCTGAAAAACAAGTTTTCAAAAGTGTGCTGTTACTGCCCCATAACTTACATGGGGGTGACCAAACTTGCAGAAACATGTTTATTTCTGCTGAAAAACATGTTTTGACACTTTCTGCACACTGGGGTTAAGAGCTGAGTGTGTGGGCTCTTTTGAGCCTTGCAGTTACATAGGGATTCAGTTGTCTGAAAAAACGCGTTTATTTCGGGCTGAAAAACACGTTTTCAAAAGTGTGCTGTTACTGCCCCATAACTTACATGGGGTTGACCAAACTTGCAGAAACATGTTTATTTCTGCTGAAAATCATGTTTTGACACTTTCTGCACACTGGGGTTAAGAGCTGAGTGTGTGGGCTCTTCTGAGTCTTGCAGTTACATAGGGATTCAGTTGTCTGAAAAAACGCGTTTATTTCGGGCTGAAAAACACGTTTTCAAAAGTGTGCTGTTACTGCCCCATAACTTACATGGGGGTGACCAAACTTGCAGAAACATGTTTATTTCTGCTGAAAAACACGTTTTGACACTTTCTGCACACTGGGGTTAAGAGCTGAGTGTGTGGGCTCTTCTGAGTCTTGCAGTTACATAGGGATTCAGTTGTCTGAAAAAACGCGTTTATTTCGGGCTGAAAAACACGTTTTCAAAAGTGTGCTGTTACTGCCCCATAACTTACATGGGGTTGACCAAACTTGCAGAAACATGTTTATTTCTGCTGAAAATCATGTTTTGTCACTTTCTGCACACTGGGGTTAAGAGCTGAGTGTGTGGGCTCTTCTGAGTCTTGCAGTTACATAGGGATTCAGTTGTCTGAAAAAACGCGTTTATTTCGGGCTGAAAAACACGTTTTCAAAAGTGTGCTGTTACTGCCCCATAACTTACATGGGGGTGACCAAACTTGCAGAAACATGTTTATTTCTGCTGAAAAACACGTTTTGACACTTTCTGCACACTGGGGTTAAGAGCTGAGTGTGTGGGCTCTTTTGAGCCTTGCAGTTACATAGGGATTCAGTTGTCTGAAAAAACGCGTTTATTTCGGGCTGAAAAACACGTTTTCAAAAGTGTGCTGTTACTGCCCCATAACTTACATGGGGGTGACCAAACTTGCAGAAACATGTTTATTTCTGCTGAAAATCATGTTTTGACACTTTCTGCACACTGGGGTTAAGAGCTGAGTGTGTGGGCTCTTTTGAGCCTTGCAGTTACATAGGGATTCAGTTGTCTGAAAAAACGCGTTTATTTCGTGCTGAAAAACACGTTTTCAATAGTGTGCTGTTACTGCCCCATAACTTACATGGGGGTGACCAAACTTGCAGAAACATGTTTATTTCTGCTGAAAAACACGTTTTGACACTTTCTGCACACTGGGGTTAAGAGCTGAGTGTGTGGGCTCTTCTGAGTCTTGCAGTTACATAGGGATTCAGTTGTCTGAAAAAACGCGTTTATTTCGGGCTGAAAAACACGTTTTCAAAAGTGTGCTGTTACTGCCCCATAACTTACATGGGGGTGACCAAACTTGCAGAAACATGTTTATTTCTGCTGAAAAACACGTTTTGACACTTTCTGCACACTGGGGTTAAGAGCTGAGTGTGTGGGCTCTTCTGAGTCTTGCAGTTACATAGGGATTCAGTTGTCTGAAAAAACGCGTTTATTTCGGGCTGAAAAACACGTTTTCAAAAGTGTGCTGTTACTGCCCCATAACTTACATGGGGGTGACCAAACTTGCAGCAACATGTTTATTTCTGCTGAAAATCATGTTTTGACACTTTCTGCACACTGGGGTTAAGAGCTGAGTGTGTGGGCTCTTTTGAGCCTTGCAGTTACATAGGGATTCAGATGTATGAAAAAACGCGTTTATTTCGGGCTGAAAAACACGTTTTCAAAAGTGTGCTGTTACTGCCCCATAACTTACATGGGGGTGACCAAACTTGCAGAAACATGTTTATTTCTGCTGAAAATCATGTTTTGACACTTTCTGCACACTGGGGTTAAGAGCTGAGTGTGTGGGCTCTTCTGAGTCTTGCAGTTACATAGGGATTCAGTTGTCTGAAAAAACGTGTTTATTTCAGGCTGAAAAACACGTTTTCAAAAGTGTGCTGTTACTGCCCCATAACTTACATGGGGGTGACCAAACTTGCAGAAACATGTTTATTTCTGCTGAAAAACACGTTTTGACACTTTCTGCACACTGGGGTTAAGAGCTGAGTGTGTGGGCTCTTCTGAGTCTTGCAGTTACATAGGGATTCAGTTGTCTGAAAAATCGCGTTTATTTCGGGATGAAAAACACGTTTTCAAAAGTGTGCTGTTACTGCCCCATAACTTACATGGGGGTGACCAAACTTGCAGAAACATGTTTATTTCTGCTGAAAAACACGTTTTGACACTTTCTGCACACTGGGGTTAAGAGCTGAGTGTGTGGGCTCTTTTGAGCCTTGCAGTTACATAGGGATTCAGTTGTCTGAAAAAACGCGTTTATTTCGTGCTGAAAAACACGTTTTCAAAAGTGTGCTGTTACTGCCCCATAACTTACATGGGGGTGACCAAACTTGCAGAAACATGTTTATTTCTGCTGAAAAACACGTTTTGACACTTTCTGCACACTGGGGTTAAGAGCTGAGTGTGTGGGCTCTTCTGAGTCTTGCAGTTACATAGGGATTCAGTTGTCTGAAAAAACGCGTTTATTTCGGGCTGAAAAACACGTTTTCAAAAGTGTGCTGTTACTGCCCCATAACTTACATGGGGGTGACCAAACTTGCAGAAACATGTTTATTTCTGCTGAAAAACACGTTTTGACACTTTCTGCACACTGGGGTTAAGAGCTGAGTGTGTGGGCTCTTCTGAGTCTTGCAGTTACATAGGGATTCAGTTGTCTGAAAAAACGCGTTTATTTCGGGCTGAAAAACACGTTTTCAAAAGTGTGCTGTTACTGCCCCATAACTTACATGGGGGTGACCAAACTTGCAGAAACATGTTTATTTCTGCTGAAAATCATGTTTTGACACTTTCTGCACACTGGGGTTAAGAGCTGAGTGTGTGGGCTCTTTTGAGCCTTGCAGTTACATAGGGATTCAGATGTCTGAAAAAACGCGTTTATTTCGGGCTGAAAAACACGTTTTCAAAAGTGTGCTGTTACTGCCCCATAACTTACATGGGGGTGACCAAACTTGCAGAAACATGTTTATTTCTGCTGAAAAACACGTTTTGACACTTTCTGCACACTGGGGTTAAGAGCTGAGTGTGTGGGCTCTTTTGAGCCTTGCAGTTACATAGGGATTCAGTTGTCTGAAAAAACGCGTTTATTTCGGGATGAAAAATACGTTTTCAAAAGTGTGCTGTTACTGCCCCATAACTTACATGGGGGTGACCAAACTTGCAGAAACATGTTTATTTCTGCTGAAAATCATGTTTTGACACTTTCTGCACACTGGGGTTAAGAGCTGAGTGTGTGGGCTCTACTGAGTCTTGCAGTTACATAGGGATTCAGTTGTCTGAAAAAACGTGTTTATTTCAGGCTGAAAAACACGTTTTCAAAAGTGTGCTGTTACTGCCCCATAACTTACATGGGGGTGACCAAACTTGCAGAAACATGTTTATTTCTGCTGAAAAACACGTTTTGACACTTTCTGCACACTGGGGTTAAGAGCTGAGTGTGTGGGCTCTTCTGAGTCTTGCAGTTACATAGGGATTCAGTTGTCTGAAAAATCGCGTTTATTTCGGGATGAAAAACACGTTTTCAAAAGTGTGCTGTTACTGCCCCATAACTTACATGGGGGTGACCAAACTTGCAGAAACATGTTTATTTCTGCTGAAAATCATGTTTTGACACTTTCTGCACACTGGGGTTAAGAGCTGAGTGTGTGGGCTCTTTTGAGCCTTGCAGTTACATAGGGATTCAGTTGTCTGAAAAAACGCGTTTATTTCGGGCTGAAAAACACGTTTTCAAAAGTGTGCTGTTACTGCCCCATAACTTACATGGGGGTGACCAAACTTGCAGAAACATGTTTATTTCTGCTGAAAATCATGTTTTGACACTTTCTGCACACTGGGGTTAAGAGCTGAGTGTGTGGGCTCTTCTGAGTCTTGCAGTTACATAGGGATTCAGTTGTCTGAAAAAACGCGTTTATTTCGGGCTGAAAAACACGTTTTCAAAAGTGTGCTGTTACTGCCCCATAACTTACATGGGGGTGACCAAACTTGCAGAAACATGTTTATTTCTGCTGAAAAACACGTTTTGACACTTTCTGCACACTGGGGTTAAGAGCTGAGTGTGTGGGCTCTTTTGAGCCTTGCAGTTACATAGGGATTCAGTTGTCTGAAAAAACGCGTTTATTTCGGGCTGAAAAACACGTTTTCAAAAGTGTGCTGTTACTGCCCCATAACTTACATGGGGGTGACCAAACTTGCAGAAACATGTTTATTTCTGCTGAAAATCATGTTTTGTCACTTTCTGCACACTGGGGTTAAGAGCTGAGTGTGTGGGCTCTTTTGAGCCTTGCAGTTACATAGGGATTCAGTTGTCTGAAAAAACGCGTTTATTTCGGGCTGAAAAACACGTTTTCAAAAGTGTGCTGTTACTGCCCCATAACTTACATGGGGGTGACCAAACTTGCAGAAACATGTTTATTTCTGCTGAAAAACACGTTTTGACACTTTCTGCACACTGGGGTTAAGAGCTGAGTGTGTGGGCTCTTCTGAGTCTTGCAGTTACATAGGGATTCAGTTGTCTGAAAAAACGCGTTTATTTCGGGCTGAAAAACACGTTTTCAAAAGTGTGCTGTTACTGCCCCATAACTTACATGGGGGTGACCAAACTTGCAGAAACATGTTTATTTCTGCTGAAAATCATGTTTTGACACTTTCTGCACACTGGGGTTAAGAGCTGAGTGTGTGGGCTCTTTTGAGCCTTGCAGTTACATAGGGATTCAGTTGTCTGAAAAAACGCGTTTATTTCGGGCTGAAAAACACGTTTTCAAAAGTGTGCTGTTACTGCCCCATAACTTACATGGGGGTGACCAAACTTGCAGAAACATGTTTATTTCTGCTGAAAATCATGTTTTGACACTTTCTGCACACTGGGGTTAAGAGCTGAGTGTGTGGGCTCTTTTGAGCCTTGCAGTTACATAGGGATTCAGTTGTCTGAAAAAACGCGTTTATTTCGGGCTGAAAAACACGTTTTAAAAAGTGTAATGTTACTGCCCCATAACTTACATGGGGGTGACCAAACTTGCAGAAACATGTTTATTTCTGCTGAAAATCATGTTTTGACACTTTCTGCACACTGGGGTTAAGAGCTGAGTGTGTGGGCTCTTCTGAGTCTTGCAGTTACATAGGGATTCAGTTGTCTGAAAAAACGCGTTTATTTCGGGCTGAAAAACACGTTTTCAAAAGTGTGCTGTTACTGCCCCATAACTTACATGGGGGTGACCAAACTTGCAGAAACATGTTTATTTCTGCTGAAAAACACGTTTTGACACTTTCTGCACACTGGGGTTAAGAGCTGAGTGTGTGGGCTCTTTTGAGCCTTGCAGTTACATAGGGATTCAGTTGTCTGAAAAAACGCGTTTATTTCGGGCTGAAAAACACGTTTTCAAAAGTGTGCTGTTACTGCCCCATAACTTACATGGGGGTGACCAAACTTGCAGAAACATGTTTATTTCTGCTGAAAAACACGTTTTGACACTTTCTGCACACTGGGGTTAAGAGCTGAGTGTGTGGGCTCTTCTGAGTCTTGCAGTTACATAGGGATTCAGTTGTCTGAAAAAACGCGTTTATTTCGGGCTGAAAAACACGTTTTCAAAAGTGTGCTGTTACTGCCCCATAACTTACATGGGGGTGACCAAACTTGCAGAAACATGTTTATTTCTGCTGAAAAACATGTTTTGACACTTTCTGCACACTGGGGTTAAGAGCTGAGTGTGTGGGCTCTTTTGAGCCTTGCAGTTACATAGGGATTCAGTTGTCTGAAAAAACGCGTTTATTTCGGGCTGAAAAACACGTTTTCAAAAGTGTGCTGTTACTGCCCCATAACTTACATGGGGTTGACCAAACTTGCAGAAACATGTTTATTTCTGCTGAAAATCATGTTTTGACACTTTCTGCACACTGGGGTTAAGAGCTGAGTGTGTGGGCTCTTCTGAGTCTTGCAGTTACATAGGGATTCAGTTGTCTGAAAAAACGTGTTTATTTCAGGCTGAAAAACACGTTTTCAAAAGTGTGCTGTTACTGCCCCATAACTTACATGGGGGTGACCAAACTTGCAGAAACATGTTTATTTCTGCTGAAAAACATGTTTTGACACTTTCTGCACACTGGGGTTAAGAGCTGAGTGTGTGGGCTCTTCTGAGTCTTGCAGTTACATAGGGATTCAGTTGTCTGAAAAAACGTGTTTATTTCAGGCTGAAAAACACGTTTTCAAAAGTGTGCTGTTACTGCCCCATAACTTACATGGGGGTGACCAAACTTGCAGAAACATGTTTATTTCTGCTGAAAAACATGTTTTGACACTTTCTGCACACTGGGGTTAAGAGCTGAGTGTGTGGGCTCTTCTGAGTCTTGCAGTTACATAGGGATTCAGTTGTCTGAAAAAACGTGTTTATTTCAGGCTGAAAAACACGTTTTCAAAAGAGTGCTGTTACTGCCCCATAACTTACATGGGGGTGACCAAACTTGCAGAAACATGTTTATTTCTGCTGAAAAATACGTTTTGACACTTTCTGCACACTGGGGTTAAGAGCTGAGTGTGTGGGCTCTTCTGAGTCTTGCAGTTACATAGGGATTCAGTTGTCTGAAAAAACGCGTTTATTTCGGGCTGAAAAACACGTTTTCAAAAGTGTGCTGTTACTGCCCCATAACTTACATGGGGGTGACCAAACTTGCAGAAACATGTTTATTTCTGCTGAAAATCATGTTTTGACACTTTCTGCACACTGGGGTTAAGAGCTGAGTGTGTGGGCTCTTTTGAGCCTTGCAGTTACATAGGGATTCAGTTGTCTGAAAAAACGCGTTTATTTCGGGCTGAAAAACACGTTTTAAAAAGTGTGCTGTTACTGCCCCATAACTTACATGGGGGTGACCAAACTTGCAGAAACATGTTTATTTCTGCTGAAAATCATGTTTTGACACTTTCTGCACACTGGGGTTAAGAGCTGAGTGTGTGGGCTCTTCTGAGTCTTGCAGTTACATAGGGATTCAGTTGTCTGAAAAAACGCGTTTATTTCGGGCTGAAAAACACGTTTTCAAAAGTGTGCTGTTACTGCCCCATAACTTACATGGGGGTGACCAAACTTGCAGAAACATGTTTATTTCTGCTGAAAAACACGTTTTGACACTTTCTGCACACTGGGGTTAAGAGCTGAGTGTGTGGGCTCTTCTGAGTCTTGCAGTTACATAGGGATTCAGTTGTCTGAAAAAACGCGTTTATTTCGGGCTGAAAAACACGTTTTCAAAAGTGTGCTGTTACTGCCCCATAACTTACATGGGGTTGACCAAACTTGCAGAAACATGTTTATTTCTGCTGAAAATCATGTTTTGACACTTTCTGCACACTGGGGTTAAGAGCTGAGTGTGTGGGCTCTTCTGAGTCTTGCAGTTACATAGGGATTCAGTTGTCTGAAAAAACGTGTTTATTTCAGGCTGAAAAACACGTTTTCAAAAGTGTGCTGTTACTGCCCCATAACTTACATGGGGGTGACCAAACTTGCAGAAACATGTTTATTTCTGCTGAAAAACATGTTTTGACACTTTCTGCACACTGGGGTTAAGAGCTGAGTGTGTGGGCTCTTCTGAGTCTTGCAGTTACATAGGGATTCAGTTGTCTGAAAAAACGTGTTTATTTCAGGCTGAAAAACACGTTTTCAAAAGTGTGCTGTTACTGCCCCATAACTTACATGGGGGTGACCAAACTTGCAGAAACATGTTTATTTCTGCTGAAAAACATGTTTTGACACTTTCTGCACACTGGGGTTAAGAGCTGAGTGTGTGGGCTCTTCTGAGTCTTGCAGTTACATAGGGATTCAGTTGTCTGAAAAAACGTGTTTATTTCAGGCTGAAAAACACGTTTTCAAAAGTGTGCTGTTACTGCCCCATAACTTACATGGGGGTGACCAAACTTGCAGAAACATGTTTATTTCTGCTGAAAAACACGTTTTGACACTTTCTGCACACTGGGGTTAAGAGCTGAGTGTGTGGGCTCTTCTGAGTCTTGCAGTTACATAGGGATTCAGTTGTCTGAAAAAACGCGTTTATTTCGGGCTGAAAAACACGTTTTCAAAAGTGTGCTGTTACTGCCCCATAACTTACATGGGGGTGACCAAACTTGCAGAAACATGTTTATTTCTGCTGAAAATCATGTTTTGACACTTTCTGCACACTGGGGTTAAGAGCTGAGTGTGTGGGCTCTTTTGAGCCTTGCAGTTACATAGGGATTCAGTTGTCTGAAAAAACGCGTTTATTTCGGGCTGAAAAACAAGTTTTAAAAAGTGTGCTGTTACTGCCCCATAACTTACATGGGGGTGACCAAACTTGCAGAAACATGTTTATTTCTGCTGAAAATCATGTTTTGACACTTTCTGCACACTGGGGTTAAGAGCTGAGTGTGTGGGCTCTTTTGAGCCTTGCAGTTACATAGGGATTCAGTTGTCTGAAAAAACGTGTTTATTTCGGGCTGAAAAACACGTTTTCAAAAGTGTGCTGTTACTGCCCCATAACTTACATGGGGGTGACCAAACTTGCAGAAACATGTTTATTTCTGCTGAAAAACACGTTTTGACACTTTCTGCACACTGGGGTTAAGAGCTGAGTGTGTGGGCTCTTCTGAGTCTTGCAGTTACATAGGGATTCAGTTGTCTGAAAAAACGCGTTTATTTCGGGCTGAAAAACACGTTTTCAAAAGTGTGCTGTTACTGCCCCATAACTTACATGGGGGTGACCAAACTTGCAGAAACATGTTTATTTCTGCTGAAAAACACGTTTTGACACTTTCTGCACACTGGGGTTAAGAGCTGAGTGTGTGGGCTCTTCTGAGTCTTGCAGTTACATAGGGATTCAGTTGTCTGAAAAAACGCGTTTATTTCGGGCTGAAAAACACGTTTTCAAAAGTGTGCTGTTACTGCCCCATAACTTACATGGGGGTGACCAAACTTGCAGAAACATGTTTATTTCTGCTGAAAATCATGTTTTGACACTTTCTGCACACTGGGGTTAAGAGCTGAGTGTGTGGGCTCTTCTGAGTCTTGCAGTTACATAGGGATTCAGTTGTCTGAAAAAACGCGTTTATTTCGGGCTGAAAAACACGTTTTAAAAAGTGTGCTGTTACTGCCCCATAACTTACATGGGGGTGACCAAACTTGCAGAAACATGTTTATTTCTGCTGAAAAACACGTTTTGACACTTTCTGCACACTGGGGTTAAGAGCTGAGTGTGTGGGCTCTTTTGAGCCTTGCAGTTACATAGGGATTCAGTTGTCTGAAAAAACGCGTTTATTTCGGGCTGAAAAACACGTTTTCAAAAGTGTGCTGTTACTGCCCCATAACTTACATGGGGGTGACCAAACTTGCAGAAACATGTTTATTTCTGCTGAAAAACACGTTTTGACACTTTCTGCACACTGGGGTTAAGAGCTGAGTGTGTGGGCTCTTCTGAGTCTTGCAGTTACATAGGGATTCAGTTGTCTGAAAAAACGCGTTTATTTCGGGCTGAAAAACACGTTTTCAAAAGTGTGCTGTTACTGCCCCATAACTTACATGGGGGTGACCAAACTTGCAGAAACATGTTTATTTCTGCTGAAAAACATGTTTTGACACTTTCTGCACACTGGGGTTAAGAGCTGAGTGTGTGGGCTCTTTTGAGCCTTGCAGTTACATAGGGATTCAGTTGTCTGAAAAAACGCGTTTATTTCGGGCTGAAAAACACGTTTTCAAAAGTGTGCTGTTACTGCCCCATAACTTACATGGGGTTGACCAAACTTGCAGAAACATGTTTATTTCTGCTGAAAATCATGTTTTGACACTTTCTGCACACTGGGGTTAAGAGCTGAGTGTGTGGGCTCTTCTGAGTCTTGCAGTTACATAGGGATTCAGTTGTCTGAAAAAACGTGTTTATTTCAGGCTGAAAAACACGTTTTCAAAAGTGTGCTGTTACTGCCCCATAACTTACATGGGGGTGACCAAACTTGCAGAAACATGTTTATTTCTGCTGAAAAACATGTTTTGACACTTTCTGCACACTGGGGTTAAGAGCTGAGTGTGTGGGCTCTTCTGAGTCTTGCAGTTACATAGGGATTCAGTTGTCTGAAAAAACGTGTTTATTTCAGGCTGAAAAACACGTTTTCAAAAGTGTGCTGTTACTGCCCCATAACTTACATGGGGGTGACCAAACTTGCAGAAACATGTTTATTTCTGCTGAAAAACATGTTTTGACACTTTCTGCACACTGGGGTTAAGAGCTGAGTGTGTGGGCTCTTCTGAGTCTTGCAGTTACATAGGGATTCAGTTGTCTGAAAAAACGTGTTTATTTCAGGCTGAAAAACACGTTTTCAAAAGTGTGCTGTTACTGCCCCATAACTTACATGGGGGTGACCAAACTTGCAGAAACATGTTTATTTCTGCTGAAAAACACGTTTTGACACTTTCTGCACACTGGGGTTAAGAGCTGAGTGTGTGGGCTCTTCTGAGTCTTGCAGTTACATAGGGATTCAGTTGTCTGAAAAAACGCGTTTATTTCGGGCTGAAAAACACGTTTTCAAAAGTGTGCTGTTACTGCCCCATAACTTACATGGGGGTGACCAAACTTGCAGAAACATGTTTATTTCTGCTGAAAATCATGTTTTGACACTTTCTGCACACTGGGGTTAAGAGCTGAGTGTGTGGGCTCTTTTGAGCCTTGCAGTTACATAGGGATTCAGTTGTCTGAAAAAACGCGTTTATTTCGGGCTGAAAAACAAGTTTTAAAAAGTGTGCTGTTACTGCCCCATAACTTACATGGGGGTGACCAAACTTGCAGAAACATGTTTATTTCTGCTGAAAATCATGTTTTGACACTTTCTGCACACTGGGGTTAAGAGCTGAGTGTGTGGGCTCTTTTGAGCCTTGCAGTTACATAGGGATTCAGTTGTCTGAAAAAACGTGTTTATTTCGGGCTGAAAAACACGTTTTCAAAAGTGTGCTGTTACTGCCCCATAACTTACATGGGGGTGACCAAACTTGCAGAAACATGTTTATTTCTGCTGAAAAACACGTTTTGACACTTTCTGCACACTGGGGTTAAGAGCTGAGTGTGTGGGCTCTTCTGAGTCTTGCAGTTACATAGGGATTCAGTTGTCTGAAAAAACGCGTTTATTTCGGGCTGAAAAACACGTTTTCAAAAGTGTGCTGTTACTGCCCCATAACTTACATGGGGGTGACCAAACTTGCAGAAACATGTTTATTTCTGCTGAAAAACACGTTTTGACACTTTCTGCACACTGGGGTTAAGAGCTGAGTGTGTGGGCTCTTTTGAGCCTTGCAGTTACATAGGGATTCAGTTGTCTGAAAAAACGCGTTTATTTCGGGCTGAAAAACACGTTTTCAAAAGTGTGCTGTTACTGCCCCATAACTTACATGGGGGTGACCAAACTTGCAGAAACATGTTTATTTCTGCTGAAAATCATGTTTTGACACTTTCTGCACACTGGGGTTAAGAGCTGAGTGTGTGGGCTCTTCTGAGTCTTGCAGTTACATAGGGATTCAGTTGTCTGAAAAAACGTGTTTATTTCAGGCTGAAAAACACATTTTCAAAAGTGTGCTGTTACTGCCCCATAACTTACATGGGGGTGACCAAACTTGCAGAAACATGTTTATTTCTGCTGAAAAACACGTTTTGACACTTTCTGCACACTGGGGTTAAGAGCTGAGTGTGTGGGCTCTTCTGAGTCTTGCAGTTACATAGGGATTCAGTTGTCTGAAAAAACGCGTTTATTTCGGGCTGAAAAACACGTTTTCAAAAGTGTGCTGTTACTGCCCCATAACTTACATGGGGGTGACCAAACTTGCAGAAACATGTTTATTTCTGCTGAAAATCATGTTTTGACACTTTCTGCACACTGGGGTTAAGAGCTGAGTGTGTGGGCTCTTCTGAGTCTTGCAGTTACATAGGGATTCAGTTGTCTGAAAAAACGCGTTTATTTCGGGCTGAAAAACACGTTTTCAAAAGTGTGCTGTTACTGCCCCATAACTTACATGGGGGTGACCAAACTTGCAGAAACATGTTTATTTCTGCTGAAAAACACGTTTTGACACTTTCTGCACACTGGGGTTAAGAGCTGAGTGTGTGGGCTCTTTTGAGCCTTGCAGTTACATAGGGATTCAGTTGTCTGAAAAAACGCGTTTATTTCGTGCTGAAAAACACGTTTTCAATAGTGTGCTGTTACTGCCCCATAACTTACATGGGGGTGACCAAACTTGCAGAAACATGTTTATTTCTGCTGAAAAACACGTTTTGACACTTTCTGCACACTGGGGTTAAGAGCTGAGTGTGTGGGCTCTTCTGAGTCTTGCAGTTACATAGGGATTCAGTTGTCTGAAAAAACGCGTTTATTTCGGGCTGAAAAACAAGTTTTAAAAAGTGTGCTGTTACTGCCCCCTAACTTACATGGGGGTGACCAAACTTGCAGAAACATGTTTATTTCTGCTGAAAATCATGTTTTGACACTTTCTGCACACTGGGGTTAAGAGCTGAGTGTGTGGGCTCTTTTGAGCCTTGCAGTTACATAGGGATTCAGTTGTCTGAAAAAACGTGTTTATTTCGGGCTGAAAAACACGTTTTCAAAAGTGTGCTGTTACTGCCCCATAACTTACATGGGGGTGACCAAACTTGCAGAAACATGTTTATTTCTGCTGAAAAACACGTTTTGACACTTTCTGCACACTGGGGTTAAGAGCTGAGTGTGTGGGCTCTTCTGAGTCTTGCAGTTACATAGGGATTCAGTTGTCTGAAAAAACGCGTTTATTTCGGGCTGAAAAACACGTTTTCAAAAGTGTGCTGTTACTGCCCCATAACTTACATGGGGGTGACCAAACTTGCAGAAACATGTTTATTTCTGCTGAAAAACACGTTTTGACACTTTCTGCACACTGGGGTTAAGAGCTGAGTGTGTGGGCTCTTCTGAGTCTTGCAGTTACATAGGGATTCAGTTGTCTGAAAAAACGCGTTTATTTCGGGCTGAAAAACACGTTTTCAAAAGTGTGCTGTTACTGCCCCATAACTTACATGGGGGTGACCAAACTTGCAGAAACATGTTTATTTCTGCTGAAAAACACGTTTTGACACTTTCTGCACACTGGGGTTAAGAGCTGAGTGTGTGGGCTCTTTTGAGCCTTGCAGTTACATAGGGATTCAGTTGTCTGAAAAAACGCGTTTATTTCGGGCTGAAAAACACGTTTTCAAAAGTGTGCTGTTACTGCCCCATAACTTACATGGGGGTGACCAAACTTGCAGAAACATGTTTATTTCTGCTGAAAATCATGTTTTGACACTTTCTGCACACTGGGGTTAAGAGCTGAGTGTGTGGGCTCTTCTGAGTCTTGCAGTTACATAGGGATTCAGTTGTCTGAAAAAACGTGTTTATTTCAGGCTGAAAAACACATTTTCAAAAGTGTGCTGTTACTGCCCCATAACTTACATGGGGGTGACCAAACTTGCAGAAACATGTTTATTTCTGCTGAAAAACACGTTTTGACACTTTCTGCACACTGGGGTTAAGAGCTGAGTGTGTGGGCTCTTCTGAGTCTTGCAGTTACATAGGGATTCAGTTGTCTGAAAAAACGCGTTTATTTCGGGCTGAAAAACACGTTTTCAAAAGTGTGCTGTTACTGCCCCATAACTTACATGGGGGTGACCAAACTTGCAGAAACATGTTTATTTCTGCTGAAAATCATGTTTTGACACTTTCTGCACACTGGGGTTAAGAGCTGAGTGTGTGGGCTCTTCTGAGTCTTGCAGTTACATAGGGATTCAGTTGTCTGAAAAAACGCGTTTATTTCGGGCTGAAAAACACGTTTTCAAAAGTGTGCTGTTACTGCCCCATAACTTACATGGGGGTGACCAAACTTGCAGAAACATGTTTATTTCTGCTGAAAAACACGTTTTGACACTTTCTGCACACTGGGGTTAAGAGCTGAGTGTGTGGGCTCTTTTGAGCCTTGCAGTTACATAGGGATTCAGTTGTCTGAAAAAACGCGTTTATTTCGTGCTGAAAAACACGTTTTCAATAGTGTGCTGTTACTGCCCCATAACTTACATGGGGGTGACCAAACTTGCAGAAACATGTTTATTTCTGCTGAAAAACACGTTTTGACACTTTCTGCACACTGGGGTTAAGAGCTGAGTGTGTGGGCTCTTCTGAGTCTTGCAGTTACATAGGGATTCAGTTGTCTGAAAAAACGCGTTTATTTCGGGCTGAAAAACACGTTTTCAAAAGTGTGCTGTTACTGCCCCATAACTTACATGGGGGTGACCAAACTTGCAGAAACATGTTTATTTCTGCTGAAAAACACGTTTTGACACTTTCTGCACACTGGGGTTAAGAGCTGAGTGTGTGGGCTCTTCTGAGTCTTGCAGTTACATAGGGATTCAGTTGTCTGAAAAAACGCGTTTATTTCGGGCTGAAAAACACGTTTTCAAAAGTGTGCTGTTACTGCCCCATAACTTACATGGGGTTGACCAAACTTGCAGAAACATGTTTATTTCTGCTGAAAATCATGTTTTGACACTTTCTGCACACTGGGGTTAAGAGCTGAGTGTGTGGGCTCTTCTGAGTCTTGCAGTTACATAGGGATTCAGTTGTCTGAAAAAACGTGTTTATTTCAGGCTGAAAAACACGTTTTCAAAAGTGTGCTGTTACTGCCCCATAACTTACATGGGGGTGACCAAACTTGCAGAAACATGTTTATTTCTGCTGAAAAACATGTTTTGACACTTTCTGCACACTGGGGTTAAGAGCTGAGTGTGTGGGCTCTTCTGAGTCTTGCAGTTACATAGGGATTCAGTTGTCTGAAAAAACGTGTTTATTTCAGGCTGAAAAACACGTTTTCAAAAGTGTGCTGTTACTGCCCCATAACTTACATGGGGGTGACCAAACTTGCAGAAACATGTTTATTTCTGCTGAAAAACATGTTTTGACACTTTCTGCACACTGGGGTTAAGAGCTGAGTGTGTGGGCTCTTCTGAGTCTTGCAGTTACATAGGGATTCAGTTGTCTGAAAAAACGTGTTTATTTCAGGCTGAAAAACACGTTTTCAAAAGTGTGCTGTTACTGCCCCATAACTTACATGGGGGTGACCAAACTTGCAGAAACATGTTTATTTCTGCTGAAAATCATGTTTTGACACTTTCTGCACACTGGGGTTAAGAGCTGAGTGTGTGGGCTCTTCTGAGTCTTGCAGTTACATAGGGATTCAGTTGTCTGAAAAAACGCGTTTATTTCGGGCTGAAAAACACGTTTTCAAAAGTGTGCTGTTACTGCCCCATAACTTACATGGGGGTGACCAAACTTGCAGAAACATGTTTATTTCTGCTGAAAAACACGTTTTGACACTTTCTGCACACTGGGGTTAAGAGCTGAGTGTGTGGGCTCTTTTGAGCCTTGCAGTTACATAGGGATTCAGTTGTCTGAAAAAACGCGTTTATTTCGTGCTGAAAAACACGTTTTCAATAGTATGCTGTTACTGCCCCATAACTTACATGGGGGTGACCAAACTTGCAGAAACATGTTTATTTCTGCTGAAAAACACGTTTTGACACTTTCTGCACACTGGGGTTAAGAGCTGAGTGTGTGGGCTCTTCTGAGTCTTGCAGTTACATAGGGATTCAGTTGTCTGAAAAAACGCGTTTATTTCGGGCTGAAAAACACGTTTTCAAAAGTGTGCTGTTACTGCCCCATAACTTACATGGGGGTGACCAAACTTGCAGAAACATGTTTATTTCTGCTGAAAAACACGTTTTGACACTTTCTGCACACTGGGGTTAAGAGCTGAGTGTGTGGGCTCTTCTGAGTCTTGCAGTTACATAGGGATTCAGTTGTCTGAAAAAACGCGTTTATTTCGGGCTGAAAAACACGTTTTCAAAAGTGTGCTGTTACTGCCCCATAACTTACATGGGGTTGACCAAACTTGCAGAAACATGTTTATTTCTGCTGAAAATCATGTTTTGACACTTTCTGCACACTGGGGTTAAGAGCTGAGTGTGTGGGCTCTTCTGAGTCTTGCAGTTACATAGGGATTCAGTTGTCTGAAAAAACGTGTTTATTTCAGGCTGAAAAACACGTTTTCAAAAGTGTGCTGTTACTGCCCCATAACTTACATGGGGGTGACCAAACTTGCAGAAACATGTTTATTTCTGCTGAAAAACATGTTTTGACACTTTCTGCACACTGGGGTTAAGAGCTGAGTGTGTGGGCTCTTCTGAGTCTTGCAGTTACATAGGGATTCAGTTGTCTGAAAAAACGTGTTTATTTCAGGCTGAAAAACACGTTTTCAAAAGTGTGCTGTTACTGCCCCATAACTTACATGGGGGTGACCAAACTTGCAGAAACATGTTTATTTCTGCTGAAAAACATGTTTTGACACTTTCTGCACACTGGGGTTAAGAGCTGAGTGTGTGGGCTCTTCTGAGTCTTGCAGTTACATAGGGATTCAGTTGTCTGAAAAAACGTGTTTATTTCAGGCTGAAAAACACGTTTTCAAAAGTGTGCTGTTACTGCCCCATAACTTACATGGGGGTGACCAAACTTGCAGAAACATGTTTATTTCTGCTGAAAAACACGTTTTGACACTTTCTGCACACTGGGGTTAAGAGCTGAGTGTGTGGGCTCTTCTGAGTCTTGCAGTTACATAGGGATTCAGTTGTCTGAAAAAACGCGTTTATTTCGGGCTGAAAAACACGTTTTCAAAAGTGTGCTGTTACTGCCCCATAACTTACATGGGGGTGACCAAACTTGCAGAAACATGTTTATTTCTGCTGAAAATCATGTTTTGACACTTTCTGCACACTGGGGTTAAGAGCTGAGTGTGTGGGCTCTTTTGAGCCTTGCAGTTACATAGGGATTCAGTTGTCTGAAAAAACGCGTTTATTTCGGGCTGAAAAACAAGTTTTAAAAAGTGTGCTGTTACTGCCCCATAACTTACATGGGGGTGACCAAACTTGCAGAAACATGTTTATTTCTGCTGAAAATCATGTTTTGACACTTTCTGCACACTGGGGTTAAGAGCTGAGTGTGTGGGCTCTTTTGAGCCTTGCAGTTACATAGGGATTCAGTTGTCTGAAAAAACGTGTTTATTTCGGGCTGAAAAACACGTTTTCAAAAGTGTGCTGTTACTGCCCCATAACTTACATGGGGGTGACCAAACTTGCAGAAACATGTTTATTTCTGCTGAAAAACACGTTTTGACACTTTCTGCACACTGGGGTTAAGAGCTGAGTGTGTGGGCTCTTCTGAGTCTTGCAGTTACATAGGGATTCAGTTGTCTGAAAAAACGCGTTTATTTCGGGCTGAAAAACACGTTTTCAAAAGTGTGCTGTTACTGCCCCATAACTTACATGGGGGTGACCAAACTTGCAGAAACATGTTTATTTCTGCTGAAAAACACGTTTTGACACTTTCTGCACACTGGGGTTAAGAGCTGAGTGTGTGGGCTCTTCTGAGTCTTGCAGTTACATAGGGATTCAGTTGTCTGAAAAAACGCGTTTATTTCGGGCTGAAAAACACGTTTTCAAAAGTGTGCTGTTACTGCCCCATAACTTACATGGGGGTGACCAAACTTGCAGAAACATGTTTATTTCTGCTGAAAAACACGTTTTGACACTTTCTGCACACTGGGGTTAAGAGCTGAGTGTGTGGGCTCTTTTGAGCCTTGCAGTTACATAGGGATTCAGTTGTCTGAAAAAACGCGTTTATTTCGGGCTGAAAAACACGTTTTCAAAAGTGTGCTGTTACTGCCCCATAACTTACATGGGGGTGACCAAACTTGCAGAAACATGTTTATTTCTGCTGAAAATCATGTTTTGACACTTTCTGCACACTGGGGTTAAGAGCTGAGTGTGTGGGCTCTTCTGAGTCTTGCAGTTACATAGGGATTCAGTTGTCTGAAAAAACGTGTTTATTTCAGGCTGAAAAACACATTTTCAAAAGTGTGCTGTTACTGCCCCATAACTTACATGGGGGTGACCAAACTTGCAGAAACATGTTTATTTCTGCTGAAAAACACGTTTTGACACTTTCTGCACACTGGGGTTAAGAGCTGAGTGTGTGGGCTCTTCTGAGTCTTGCAGTTACATAGGGATTCAGTTGTCTGAAAAAACGCGTTTATTTCGGGCTGAAAAACACGTTTTCAAAAGTGTGCTGTTACTGCCCCATAACTTACATGGGGGTGACCAAACTTGCAGAAACATGTTTATTTCTGCTGAAAATCATGTTTTGACACTTTCTGCACACTGGGGTTAAGAGCTGAGTGTGTGGGCTCTTCTGAGTCTTGCAGTTACATAGGGATTCAGTTGTCTGAAAAAACGCGTTTATTTCGGGCTGAAAAACACGTTTTCAAAAGTGTGCTGTTACTGCCCCATAACTTACATGGGGGTGACCAAACTTGCAGAAACATGTTTATTTCTGCTGAAAAACACGTTTTGACACTTTCTGCACACTGGGGTTAAGAGCTGAGTGTGTGGGCTCTTTTGAGCCTTGCAGTTACATAGGGATTCAGTTGTCTGAAAAAACGCGTTTATTTCGTGCTGAAAAACACGTTTTCAATAGTGTGCTGTTACTGCCCCATAACTTACATGGGGGTGACCAAACTTGCAGAAACATGTTTATTTCTGCTGAAAAACACGTTTTGACACTTTCTGCACACTGGGGTTAAGAGCTGAGTGTGTGGGCTCTTCTGAGTCTTGCAGTTACATAGGGATTCAGTTGTCTGAAAAAACGCGTTTATTTCGGGCTGAAAAACACGTTTTCAAAAGTGTGCTGTTACTGCCCCATAACTTACATGGGGGTGACCAAACTTGCAGAAACATGTTTATTTCTGCTGAAAAACACGTTTTGACACTTTCTGCACACTGGGGTTAAGAGCTGAGTGTGTGGGCTCTTCTGAGTCTTGCAGTTACATAGGGATTCAGTTGTCTGAAAAAACGCGTTTATTTCGGGCTGAAAAACACGTTTTCAAAAGTGTGCTGTTACTGCCCCATAACTTACATGGGGGTGACCAAACTTGCAGAAACATGTTTATTTCTGCTGAAAATCATGTTTTGACACTTTCTGCACACTGGGGTTAAGAGCTGAGTGTGTGGGCTCTTTTGAGCCTTGCAGTTACATAGGGATTCAGATGTCTGAAAAAACGCGTTTATTTCGGGCTGAAAAACACGTTTTCAAAAGTGTGCTGTTACTGCCCCATAACTTACATGGGGGTGACCAAACTTGCAGAAACATGTTTATTTCTGCTGAAAAACACGTTTTGACACTTTCTGCACACTGGGGTTAAGAGCTGAGTGTGTGGGCTCTTTTGAGCCTTGCAGTTACATAGGGATTCAGTTGTCTGAAAAAACGCGTTTATTTCGGGCTGAAAAACACGTTTTCAAAAGTGTGCTGTTACTGCCCCATAACTTACATGGGGGTGACCAAACTTGCAGAAACATGTTTATTTCTGCTGAAAATCATGTTTTGACACTTTCTGCACACTGGGGTTAAGAGCTGAGTGTGTGGGCTCTTCTGAGTCTTGCAGTTACATAGGGATTCAGTTGTCTGAAAAAACGTGTTTATTTCAGGCTGAAAAACACGTTTTCAAAAGTGTGCTGTTACTGCCCCATAACTTACATGGGGGTGACCAAACTTGCAGAAACATGTTTATTTCTGCTGAAAAACACGTTTTGACACTTTCTGCACACTGGGGTTAAGAGCTGAGTGTGTGGGCTCTTCTGAGTCTTGCAGTTACATAGGGATTCAGTTGTCTGAAAAATCGCGTTTATTTCGGGATGAAAAACACGTTTTCAAAAGTGTGCTGTTACTGCCCCATAACTTACATGGGGGTGACCAAACTTGCAGAAACATGTTTATTTCTGCTGAAAAACACGTTTTGACACTTTCTGCACACTGGGGTTAAGAGCTGAGTGTGTGGGCTCTTTTGAGCCTTGCAGTTACATAGGGATTCAGTTGTCTGAAAAAACGCGTTTATTTCGGGCTGAAAAACACGTTTTCAAAAGTGTGCTGTTACTGCCCCATAACTTACATGGGGGTGACCAAACTTGCAGAAACATGTTTATTTCTGCTGAAAAACACGTTTTGACACTTTCTGCACACTGGGGTTAAGAGCTGAGTGTGTGGGCTCTTCTGAGTCTTGCAGTTACATAGGGATTCAGTTGTCTGAAAAAACGCGTTTATTTCGGGCTGAAAAACACGTTTTCAAAAGTGTGCTGTTACTGCCCCATAACTTACATGGGGGTGACCAAACTTGCAGAAACATGTTTATTTCTGCTGAAAAACACGTTTTGACACTTTCTGCACACTGGGGTTAAGAGCTGAGTGTGTGGGCTCTTCTGAGTCTTGCAGTTACATAGGGATTCAGTTGTCTGAAAAAACGCGTTTATTTCGGGCTGAAAAACACGTTTTCAAAAGTGTGCTGTTACTGCCCCATAACTTACATGGGGGTGACCAAACTTGCAGAAACATGTTTATTTCTGCTGAAAATCATGTTTTGACACTTTCTGCACACTGGGGTTAAGAGCTGAGTGTGTGGGCTCTTTTGAGCCTTGCAGTTACATAGGGATTCAGATGTCTGAAAAAACGCGTTTATTTCGGGCTGAAAAACACGTTTTCAAAAGTGTGCTGTTACTGCCCCATAACTTACATGGGGGTGACCAAACTTGCAGAAACATGTTTATTTCTGCTGAAAAACACGTTTTGACACTTTCTGCACACTGGGGTTAAGAGCTGAGTGTGTGGGCTCTTTTGAGCCTTGCAGTTACATAGGGATTCAGTTGTCTGAAAAAACGCGTTTATTTCGGGATGAAAAACACGTTTTCAAAAGTGTGCTGTTACTGCCCCATAACTTACATGGGGGTGACCAAACTTGCAGAAACATGTTTATTTCTGCTGAAAAACACGTTTTGACACTTTCTGCACACTGGGGTTAAGAGCTGAGTGTGTGGGCTCTTCTGAGTCTTGCAGTTACATAGGGATTCAGTTGTCTGAAAAATCGCGTTTATTTCGGGATGAAAAACACGTTTTCAAAAGTGTGCTGTTACTGCCCCATAACTTACATGGGGGTGACCAAACTTGCAGAAACATGTTTATTTCTGCTGAAAATCATGTTTTGACACTTTCTGCACACTGGGGTTAAGAGCTGAGTGTGTGGGCTCTTTTGAGCCTTGCAGTTACATAGGGATTCAGTTGTCTGAAAAAACGCGTTTATTTCGGGCTGAAAAACACGTTTTCAAAAGTGTGCTGTTACTGCCCCATAACTTACATGGGGGTGACCAAACTTGCAGAAACATGTTTATTTCTGCTGAAAATCATGTTTTGACACTTTCTGCACACTGGGGTTAAGAGCTGAGTGTGTGGGCTCTTCTGAGTCTTGCAGTTACATAGGGATTCAGTTGTCTGAAAAAACGCGTTTATTTCGGGCTGAAAAACACGTTTTCAAAAGTGTGCTGTTACTGCCCCATAACTTACATGGGGGTGACCAAACTTGCAGAAACATGTTTATTTCTGCTGAAAAACACGTTTTGACACTTTCTGCACACTGGGGTTAAGAGCTGAGTGTGTGGGCTCTTTTGAGCCTTGCAGTTACATAGGGATTCAGTTGTCTGAAAAAACGCGTTTATTTCGGGCTGAAAAACACGTTTTCAAAAGTGTGCTGTTACTGCCCCATAACTTACATGGGGGTGACCAAACTTGCAGAAACATGTTTATTTCTGCTGAAAATCATGTTTTGTCACTTTCTGCACACTGGGGTTAAGAGCTGAGTGTGTGGGCTCTTTTGAGCCTTGCAGTTACATAGGGATTCAGTTGTCTGAAAAAACGCGTTTATTTCGGGCTGAAAAACACGTTTTCAAAAGTGTGCTGTTACTGCCCCATAACTTACATGGGGGTGACCAAACTTGCAGAAACATGTTTATTTCTGCTGAAAAACACGTTTTGACACTTTCTGCACACTGGGGTTAAGAGCTGAGTGTGTGGGCTCTTCTGAGTCTTGCAGTTACATAGGGATTCAGTTGTCTGAAAAAACGCGTTTATTTCGGGCTGAAAAACACGTTTTCAAAAGTGTGCTGTTACTGCCCCTTAACTTACATGGGGGTGACCAAACTTGCAGAAACATGTTTATTTCTGCTGAAAATCATGTTTTGACACTTTCTGCACACTGGGGTTAAGAGCTGAGTGTGTGGGCTCTTTTGAGCCTTGCAGTTACATAGGGATTCAGTTGTCTGAAAAAACGCGTTTATTTCGGGCTGAAAAACAAGTTTTAAAAAGTGTGCTGTTACTGCCCCATAACTTACATGGGGGTGACCAAACTTGCAGAAACATGTTTATTTCTGCTGAAAATCATGTTTTGACACTTTCTGCACACTGGGGTTAAGAGCTGAGTGTGTGGGCTCTTTTGAGCCTTGCAGTTACATAGGGATTCAGTTGTCTGAAAAAACGCGTTTATTTCGGGCTGAAAAACACGTTTTAAAAAGTGTGCTGTTACTGCCCCATAACTTACATGGGGGTGACCAAACTTGCAGAAACATGTTTATTTCTGCTGAAAATCATGTTTTGACACTTTCTGCACACTGGGGTTAAGAGCTGAGTGTGTGGGCTCTTCTGAGTCTTGCAGTTACATAGGGATTCAGTTGTCTGAAAAAACGCGTTTATTTCGGGCTGAAAAACACGTTTTCAAAAGTGTGCTGTTACTGCCCCATAACTTACATGGGGGTGACCAAACTTGCAGAAACATGTTTATTTCTGCTGAAAAACACGTTTTGACACTTTCTGCACACTGGGGTTAAGAGCTGAGTGTGTGGGCTCTTCTGAGTCTTGCAGTTACATAGGGATTCAGTTGTCTGAAAAAACGCGTTTATTTCGGGCTGAAAAACACGTTTCCAAAAGTGTGCTGTTACTGCCCCATAACTTACATGGGGGTGACCAAACTTGCAGAAACATGTTTATTTCTGCTGAAAATCATGTTTTGACACTTTCTGCACACTGGGGTTAAGAGCTGAGTGTGTGGGCTCTTCTGAGTCTTGCAGTTACATAGGGATTCAGTTGTCTGAAAAAACGTGTTTATTTCAGGCTGAAAAACACGTTTTCAAAAGTGTGCTGTTACTGCCCCATAACTTACATGGGGGTGACCAAACTTGCAGAAACATGTTTATTTCTGCTGAAAAACATGTTTTGACACTTTCTGCACACTGGGGTTAAGAGCTGAGTGTGTGGGCTCTTCTGAGTCTTGCAGTTACATAGGGATTCAGTTGTCTGAAAAAACGTGTTTATTTCAGGCTGAAAAACACGTTTTCAAAAGTGTGCTGTTACTGCCCCATAACTTACATGGGGGTGACCAAACTTGCAGAAACATGTTTATTTCTGCTGAAAAACATGTTTTGACACTTTCTGCACACTGGGGTTAAGAGCTGAGTGTGTGGGCTCTTCTGAGTCTTGCAGTTACATAGGGATTCAGTTGTCTGAAAAAACGTGTTTATTTCAGGCTGAAAAACACGTTTTCAAAAGTGTGCTGTTACTGCCCCATAACTTACATGGGGGTGACCAAACTTGCAGAAACATGTTTATTTCTGCTGAAAAACACGTTTTGACACTTTCTGCACACTGGGGTTAAGAGCTGAGTGTGTGGGCTCTTCTGAGTCTTGCAGTTACATAGGGATTCAGTTGTCTGAAAAAACGCGTTTATTTCGGGCTGAAAAACACGTTTTCAAAAGTGTGCTGTTACTGCCCCATAACTTACATGGGGGTGACCAAACTTGCAGAAACATGTTTATTTCTGCTGAAAATCATGTTTTGACACTTTCTGCACACTGGGGTTAAGAGCTGAGTGTGTGGGCTCTTTTGAGCCTTGCAGTTACATAGGGATTCAGTTGTCTGAAAAAACGCGTTTATTTCGGGCTGAAAAACACGTTTTAAAAAGTGTGCTGTTACTGCCCCATAACTTACATGGGGGTGACCAAACTTGCAGAAACATGTTTATTTCTGCTGAAAATCATGTTTTGACTCTTTCTGCACACTGGGGTTAAGAGCTGAGTGTGTGGGCTCTTCTGAGTCTTGCAGTTACATAGGGATTCAGTTGTCTGAAAAAACGCGTTTATTTCGGGCTGAAAAACACGTTTTCAAAAGTGTGCTGTTACTGCCCCATAACTTACATGGGGGTGACCAAACTTGCAGAAACATGTTTATTTCTGCTGAAAAACATGTTTTGACACTTTCTGCACACTGGGGTTAAGAGCTGAGTGTGTGGGCTCTTTTGAGCCTTGCAGTTACATAGGGATTCAGTTGTCTGAAAAAACGCGTTTATTTCGGGCTGAAAAACACGTTTTCAAAAGTGTGCTGTTACTGCCCCATAACTTACATGGGGTTGACCAAACTTGCAGAAACATGTTTATTTCTGCTGAAAATCATGTTTTGACACTTTCTGCACACTGGGGTTAAGAGCTGAGTGTGTGGGCTCTTCTGAGTCTTGCAGTTACATAGGGATTCAGTTGTCTGAAAAAACGTGTTTATTTCAGGCTGAAAAACACGTTTTCAAAAGTGTGCTGTTACTGCCCCATAACTTACATGGGGGTGACCAAACTTGCAGAAACATGTTTATTTCTGCTGAAAAACACGTTTTGACACTTTCTGCACACTGGGGTTAAGAGCTGAGTGTGTGGGCTCTTCTGAGTCTTGCAGTTACATAGGGATTCAGTTGTCTGAAAAAACGCGTTTATTTCGGGCTGAAAAACACGTTTTCAAAAGTGTGCTGTTACTGCCCCATAACTTACATGGGGGTGACCAAACTTGCAGAAACATGTTTATTTCTGCTGAAAATCATGTTTTGACACTTTCTGCACACTGGGGTTAAGAGCTGAGTGTGTGGGCTCTTTTGAGCCTTGCAGTTACATAGGGATTCAGTTGTCTGAAAAAACGCGTTTATTTCGGGCTGAAAAACACGTTTTAAAAAGTGTGCTGTTACTGCCCCATAACTTACATGGGGGTGACCAAACTTGCAGAAACATGTTTATTTCTGCTGAAAATCATGTTTTGACTCTTTCTGCACACTGGGGTTAAGAGCTGAGTGTGTGGGCTCTTCTGAGTCTTGCAGTTACATAGGGATTCAGTTGTCTGAAAAAACGCGTTTATTTCGGGCTGAAAAACACGTTTTCAAAAGTGTGCTGTTACTGCCCCATAACTTACATGGGGGTGACCAAACTTGCAGAAACATGTTTATTTCTGCTGAAAAACATGTTTTGACACTTTCTGCACACTGGGGTTAAGAGCTGAGTGTGTGGGCTCTTTTGAGCCTTGCAGTTACATAGGGATTCAGTTGTCTGAAAAAACGCGTTTATTTCGGGCTGAAAAACACGTTTTCAAAAGTGTGCTGTTACTGCCCCATAACTTACATGGGGTTGACCAAACTTGCAGAAACATGTTTATTTCTGCTGAAAATCATGTTTTGACACTTTCTGCACACTGGGGTTAAGAGCTGAGTGTGTGGGCTCTTCTGAGTCTTGCAGTTACATAGGGATTCAGTTGTCTGAAAAAACGTGTTTATTTCAGGCTGAAAAACACGTTTTCAAAAGTGTGCTGTTACTGCCCCATAACTTACATGGGGGTGACCAAACTTGCAGAAACATGTTTATTTCTGCTGAAAAACACGTTTTGACACTTTCTGCACACTGGGGTTAAGAGCTGAGTGTGTGGGCTCTTCTGAGTCTTGCAGTTACATAGGGATTCAGTTGTCTGAAAAAACGCGTTTATTTCGGGCTGAAAAACACGTTTTCAAAAGTGTGCTGTTACTGCCCCATAACTTACATGGGGGTGACCAAACTTGCAGAAACATGTTTATTTCTGCTGAAAATCATGTTTTGACACTTTCTGCACACTGGGGTTAAGAGCTGAGTGTGTGGGCTCTTTTGAGCCTTGCAGTTACATAGGGATTCAGTTGTCTGAAAAAACGCGTTTTTTTCGGGCTGAAAAACACGTTTTAAAAAGTGTGCTGTTACTGCCCCATAACTTACATGGGGGTGACCAAACTTGCAGAAACATGTTTATTTCTGCTGAAAATCATGTTTTGACACTTTCTGCACACTGGGGTTAAGAGCTGAGTATGTGGGCTCTTCTGAGTCTTGCAGTTACATAGGGATTCAGTTGTCTGAAAAAACGCGTTTATTTCGGGCTGAAAAACACGTTTTCAAAAGTGTGCTGTTACTGCCCCATAACTTACATGGGGGTGACCAAACTTGCAGAAACATGTTTATTTCTGCTGAAAAACACGTTTTGACACTTTCTGCACACTGGGGTTAAGAGCTGAGTGTGTGGGCTCTTCTGAGTCTTGCAGTTACATAGGGATTCAGTTGTCTGAAAAAACGCGTTTATTTCGGGCTGAAAAACACGTTTTCAAAAGTGTGCTGTTACTGCCCCATAACTTACATGGGGGTGACCAAACTTGCAGAAACATGTTTATTTCTGCTGAAAAACACGTTTTGACACTTTCTGCACACTGGGGTTAAGAGCTGAGTGTGTGGGCTCTTCTGAGTCTTGCAGTTAAATAGGGATTCAGTTGTCTGAAAAAACGCGTTTATTTCGGGCTGAAAAACACGTTTTCAAAAGTGTGCTGTTACTGCCCCATAACTTACATGGGGGTGACCAAACTTGCAGAAACATGTTTATTTCTGCTGAAAATCATGTTTTGACACTTTCTGCACACTGGGGTTAAGAGCTGAGTGTGTGGGCTCTTTTGAGCCTTGCAGTTACATAGGGAACAGTTGTCTGAAAAAACGCGTTTATTTCGGGCTGAAAAACAAGTTTTAAAAAGTGTGCTGTTACTGCCCCATAACTTACATGGGGGTGACCAAACTTGCAGAAACATGTTTATTTCTGCTGAAAATCATGTTTTGACACTTTCTGCACACTGGGGTTAAGAGCTGAGTGTGTGGGCTCTTTTGAGCCTTGCAGTTACATAGGGATTCAGTTGTCTGAAAAAACGCGTTTATTTCGGGCTGAAAAACACGTTTTAAAAAGTGTGCTGTTACTGCCCCATAACTTACATGGGGGTGACCAAACTTGCAGAAACATGTTTATTTCTGCTGAAAATCATGTTTTGACACTTTCTGCACACTGGGGTTAAGAGCTGAGTGTGTGGGCTCTTCTGAGTCTTGCAGTTACATAGGGATTCAGTTGTCTGAAAAAACGCGTTTATTTCGGGCTGAAAAACACGTTTTCAAAAGTGTGCTGTTACTGCCCCATAACTTACATGGGGGTGACCAAACTTGCAGAAACATGTTTATTTCTGCTGAAAAACACGTTTTGACACTTTCTGCACACTGGGGTTAAGAGCTGAGTGTGTGGGCTCTTCTGAGTCTTGCAGTTACATAGGGATTCAGTTGTCTGAAAAAACGCGTTTATTTCGGGCTGAAAAACACGTTTTCAAAAGTGTGCTGTTACTGCCCCATAACTTACATGGGGGTGACCAAACTTGCAGAAACATGTTTATTTCTGCTGAAAATCATGTTTTGACACTTTCTGCACACTGGGGTTAAGAGCTGAGTGTGTGGGCTCTTCTGAGTCTTGCAGTTACATAGGGATTCAGTTGTCTGAAAAAACGCGTTTATTTCGGGCTGAAAAACACGTTTTCAAAAGTGTGCTGTTACTGCCCCATAACTTACATGGGGGTGACCAAACTTGCAGAAACATGTTTATTTCTGCTGAAAAACACGTTTTGACACTTTCTGCACACTGGGGTTAAGAGCTGAGTGTGTGGGCTCTTTTGAGCCTTGCAGTTACATAGGGATTCAGTTGTCTGAAAAAACGCGTTTATTTCGGGCTGAAAAACACGTTTTCAAAAGTGTGCTGTTACTGCCCCATAACTTACATGGGGGTGACCAAACTTGCAGAAACATGTTTATTTCTGCTGAAAAACACGTTTTGACACTTTCTGCACACTGGGGTTAAGAGCTGAGTGTGTGGGCTCTTCTGAGTCTTGCAGTTACATAGGGATTCAGTTGTCTGAAAAAACGCGTTTATTTCGGGCTGAAAAACACGTTTTCAAAAGTGTGCTGTTACTGCCCCATAACTTACATGGGGTTGACCAAACTTGCAGAAACATGTTTATTTCTGCTGAAAATCATGTTTTGACACTTTCTGCACACTGGGGTTAAGAGCTGAGTGTGTGGGCTCTTCTGAGTCTTGCAGTTACATAGGGATTCAGTTGTCTGAAAAAACGTGTTTATTTCAGGCTGAAAAACACGTTTTCAAAAGTGTGCTGTTACTGCCCCATAACTTACATGGGGGTGACCAAACTTGCAGAAACATGTTTATTTCTGCTGAAAAACATGTTTTGACACTTTCTGCACACTGGGGTTAAGAGCTGAGTGTGTGGGCTCTTCTGAGTCTTGCAGTTACATAGGGATTCAGTTGTCTGAAAAAACGTGTTTATTTCAGGCTGAAAAACACGTTTTCAAAAGTGTGCTGTTACTGCCCCATAACTTACATGGGGGTGACCAAACTTGCAGAAACATGTTTATTTCTGCTGAAAAACATGTTTTGACACTTTCTGCACACTGGGGTTAAGAGCTGAGTGTGTGGGCTCTTCTGAGTCTTGCAGTTACATAGGGATTCAGTTGTCTGAAAAAACGTGTTTATTTCAGGCTGAAAAACACGTTTTCAAAAGTGTGCTGTTACTGCCCCATAACTTACATGGGGGTGACCAAACTTGCAGAAACATGTTTATTTCTGCTGAAAAACACGTTTTGACACTTTCTGCACACTGGGGTTAAGAGCTGAGTGTGTGGGCTCTTCTGAGTCTTGCAGTTACATAGGGATTCAGTTGTCTGAAAAAACGCGTTTATTTCGGGCTGAAAAACACGTTTTCAAAAGTGTGCTGTTACTGCCCCATAACTTACATGGGGGTGACCAAACTTGCAGAAACATGTTTATTTCTGCTGAAAATCATGTTTTGACACTTTCTGCACACTGGGGTTAAGAGCTGAGTGTGTGGGCTCTTTTGAGCCTTGCAGTTACATAGGGATTCAGTTGTCTGAAAAAACGCGTTTATTTCGGGCTGAAAAACACGTTTTAAAAAGTGTGCTGTTACTGCCCCATAACTTACATGGGGGTGACCAAACTTGCAGAAACATGTTTATTTCTGCTGAAAATCATGTTTTGACTCTTTCTGCACACTGGGGTTAAGAGCTGAGTGTGTGGGCTCTTCTGAGTCTTGCAGTTACATAGGGATTCAGTTGTCTGAAAAAACGCGTTTATTTCGGGCTGAAAAACACGTTTTCAAAAGTGTGCTGTTACTGCCCCATAACTTACATGGGGGTGACCAAACTTGCAGAAACATGTTTATTTCTGCTGAAAAACATGTTTTGACACTTTCTGCACACTGGGGTTAAGAGCTGAGTGTGTGGGCTCTTTTGAGCCTTGCAGTTACATAGGGATTCAGTTGTCTGAAAAAACGCGTTTATTTCAGGCTGAAAAACACGTTTTCAAAAGTGTGCTGTTACTGCCCCATAACTTACATGGGGTTGACCAAACTTGCAGAAACATGTTTATTTCTGCTGAAAAACACGTTTTGACACTTTCTGCACACTGGGGTTAAGAGCTGAGTGTGTGGGCTCTTCTGAGTCTTGCAGTTACATAGGGATTCAGTTGTCTGAAAAAACGCGTTTATTTCGGGCTGAAAAACACGTTTTCAAAAGTGTGCTGTTACTGCCCCATAACTTACATGGGGGTGACCAAACTTGCAGAAACATGTTTATTTCTGCTGAAAATCATGTTTTGACACTTTCTGCACACTGGGGTTAAGAGCTGAGTGTGTGGGCTCTTTTGAGCCTTGCAGTTACATAGGGATTCAGTTGTCTGAAAAAACGCGTTTATTTCGGGCTGAAAATCACGTTTTAAAAAGTGTGCTGTTACTGCCCCATAACTTACATGGGGGTGACCAAACTTGCAGAAACATGTTTATTTCTGCTGAAAATCATGTTTTGACACTTTCTGCACACTGGGGTTAAGAGCTGAGTGTGTGGGCTCTTCTGAGTCTTGCAGTTACATAGGGATTCAGTTGTCTGAAAAAACGCGTTTATTTCGGGCTGAAAAACACGTTTTCAAAAGTGTGCTGTTACTGCCCCATAACTTACATGGGGGTGACCAAACTTGCAGAAACATGTTTATTTCTGCTGAAAATCATGTTTTGACACTTTCTGCACACTGGGGTTAAGAGCTGAGTGTGTGGGCTCTTTTGAGCCTTGCAGTTACATAGGGATTCAGTTGTCTGAAAAAACGTGTTTATTTCGGGCTGAAAAACACGTTTTCAAAAGTGTGCTGTTACTGCCCCATAACTTACATGGGGGTGACCAAACTTGCAGAAACATGTTTATTTCTGCTGAAAAACACGTTTTGACACTTTCTGCACACTGGGGTTAAGAGCTGAGTGTGTGGGCTCTTCTGAGTCTTGCAGTTACATAGGGATTCAGTTGTCTGAAAAAACGCGTTTATTTCGGGCTGAAAAACACGTTTTCAAAAGTGTGCTGTTACTGCCCCATAACTTACATGGGGGTGACCAAACTTGCAGAAACATGTTTATTTCTGCTGAAAAACACGTTTTGACACTTTCTGCACACTGGGGTTAAGAGCTGAGTGTGTGGGCTCTTCTGAGTCTTGCAGTTACATAGGGATTCAGTTGTCTGAAAAAACGCGTTTATTTCGGGCTGAAAAACACGTTTTCAAAAGTGTGCTGTTACTGCCCCATAACTTACATGGGGGTGACCAAACTTGCAGAAACATGTTTATTTCTGCTGAAAAACACGTTTTGACACTTTCTGCACACTGGGGTTAAGAGCTGAGTGTGTGGGCTCTTTTGAGCCTTGCAGTTACATAGGGATTCAGTTGTCTGAAAAAACGCGTTTATTTCGGGCTGAAAAACACGTTTTCAAAAGTGTGCTGTTACTGCCCCATAACTTACATGGGGGTGACCAAACTTGCAGAAACATGTTTATTTCTGCTGAAAATCATGTTTTGACACTTTCTGCACACTGGGGTTAAGAGCTGAGTGTGTGGGCTCTTCTGAGTCTTGCAGTTACATAGGGATTCAGTTGTCTGAAAAAACGTGTTTATTTCAGGCTGAAAAACACATTTTCAAAAGTGTGCTGTTACTGCCCCATAACTTACATGGGGGTGACCAAACTTGCAGAAACATGTTTATTTCTGCTGAAAAACACGTTTTGACACTTTCTGCACACTGGGGTTAAGAGCTGAGTGTGTGGGCTCTTCTGAGTCTTGCAGTTACATAGGGATTCAGTTGTCTGAAAAAACGCGTTTATTTCGGGCTGAAAAACACGTTTTCAAAAGTGTGCTGTTACTGCCCCATAACTTACATGGGGGTGACCAAACTTGCAGAAACATGTTTATTTCTGCTGAAAATCATGTTTTGACACTTTCTGCACACTGGGGTTAAGAGCTGAGTGTGTGGGCTCTTCTGAGTCTTGCAGTTACATAGGGATTCAGTTGTCTGAAAAAACGCGTTTATTTCGGGCTGAAAAACACGTTTTCAAAAGTGTGCTGTTACTGCCCCATAACTTACATGGGGGTGACCAAACTTGCAGAAACATGTTTATTTCTGCTGAAAAACACGTTTTGACACTTTCTGCACACTGGGGTTAAGAGCTGAGTGTGTGGGCTCTTTTGAGCCTTGCAGTTACATAGGGATTCAGTTGTCTGAAAAAACGCGTTTATTTCGTGCTGAAAAACACGTTTTCAATAGTGTGCTGTTACTGCCCCATAACTTACATGGGGGTGACCAAACTTGCAGAAACATGTTTATTTCTGCTGAAAAACACGTTTTGACACTTTCTGCACACTGGGGTTAAGAGCTGAGTGTGTGGGCTCTTCTGAGTCTTGCAGTTACATAGGGATTCAGTTGTCTGAAAAAACGCGTTTATTTCGGGCTGAAAAACACGTTTTCAAAAGTGTGCTGTTACTGCCCCATAACTTACATGGGGGTGACCAAACTTGCAGAAACATGTTTATTTCTGCTGAAAAACACGTTTTGACACTTTCTGCACACTGGGGTTAAGAGCTGAGTGTGTGGGCTCTTCTGAGTCTTGCAGTTACATAGGGATTCAGTTGTCTGAAAAAACGCGTTTATTTCGGGCTGAAAAACACGTTTTCAAAAGTGTGCTGTTACTGCCCCATAACTTACATGGGGGTGACCAAACTTGCAGAAACATGTTTATTTCTGCTGAAAATCATGTTTTGACACTTTCTGCACACTGGGGTTAAGAGCTGAGTGTGTGGGCTCTTTTGAGCCTTGCAGTTACATAGGGATTCAGATGTCTGAAAAAACGCGTTTATTTCGGGCTGAAAAACACGTTTTCAAAAGTGTGCTGTTACTGCCCCATAACTTACATGGGGGTGACCAAACTTGCAGAAACATGTTTATTTCTGCTGAAAAACACGTTTTGACACTTTCTGCACACTGGGGTTAAGAGCTGAGTGTGTGGGCTCTTTTGAGCCTTGCAGTTACATAGGGATTCAGTTGTCTGAAAAAACGCGTTTATTTCGGGCTGAAAAACACGTTTTCAAAAGTGTGCTGTTACTGCCCCATAACTTACATGGGGGTGACCAAACTTGCAGAAACATGTTTATTTCTGCTGAAAATCATGTTTTGACACTTTCTGCACACTGGGGTTAAGAGCTGAGTGTGTGGGCTCTTCTGAGTCTTGCAGTTACATAGGGATTCAGTTGTCTGAAAAAACGTGTTTATTTCAGGCTGAAAAACACGTTTTCAAAAGTGTGCTGTTACTGCCCCATAACTTACATGGGGGTGACCAAACTTGCAGAAACATGTTTATTTCTGCTGAAAAACACGTTTTGACACTTTCTGCACACTGGGGTTAAGAGCTGAGTGTGTGGGCTCTTCTGAGTCTTGCAGTTACATAGGGATTCAGTTGTCTGAAAAATCGCGTTTATTTCGGGATGAAAAACACGTTTTCAAAAGTGTGCTGTTACTGCCCCATAACTTACATGGGGGTGACCAAACTTGCAGAAACATGTTTATTTCTGCTGAAAAACACGTTTTGACACTTTCTGCACACTGGGGTTAAGAGCTGAGTGTGTGGGCTCTTTTGAGCCTTGCAGTTACATAGGGATTCAGTTGTCTGAAAAAACGCGTTTATTTCGTGCTGAAAAACACGTTTTCAAAAGTGTGCTGTTACTGCCCCATAACTTACATGGGGGTGACCAAACTTGCAGAAACATGTTTATTTCTGCTGAAAAACACGTTTTGACACTTTCTGCACACTGGGGTTAAGAGCTGAGTGTGTGGGCTCTTCTGAGTCTTTCAGTTACATAGGGATTCAGTTGTCTGAAAAAACGCGTTTATTTCGGGCTGAAAAACACGTTTTCAAAAGTGTGCTGTTACTGCCCCATAACTTACATGGGGGTGACCAAACTTGCAGAAACATGTTTATTTCTGCTGAAAAACACGTTTTGACACTTTCTGCACACTGGGGTTAAGAGCTGAGTGTGTGGGCTCTTCTGAGTCTTGCAGTTACATAGTGATTCAGTTGTCTGAAAAAACGCGTTTATTTCGGGCTGAAAAACACGTTTTCAAAAGTGTGCTGTTACTGCCCCATAACTTACATGGGGGTGACCAAACTTGCAGAAACATGTTTATTTCTGCTGAAAATCATGTTTTGACACTTTCTGCACACTGGGGTTAAGAGCTGAGTGTGTGGGCTCTTTTGAGCCTTGCAGTTACATAGGGATTCAGATGTCTGAAAAAACGCGTTTATTTCGGGCTGAAAAACACGTTTTCAAAAGTGTGCTGTTACTGCCCCATAACTTACATGGGGGTGACCAAACTTGCAGAAACATGTTTATTTCTGCTGAAAAACACGTTTTGACACTTTCTGCACACTGGGGTTAAGAGCTGAGTGTGTGGGCTCTTTTGAGCCTTGCAGTTACATAGGGATTCAGTTGTCTGAAAAAACGCGTTTATTTCGGGATGAAAAACACGTTTTCAAAAGTGTGCTGTTACTGCCCCATAACTTACATGGGGGTGACCAAACTTGCAGAAACATGTTTATTTCTGCTGAAAATCATGTTTTGACACTTTCTGCACACTGGGGTTAAGAGCTGAGTGTGTGGGCTCTACTGAGTCTTGCAGTTACATAGGGATTCAGTTGTCTGAAAAAACGTGTTTATTTCAGGCTGAAAAACACGTTTTCAAAAGTGTGCTGTTACTGCCCCATAACTTACATGGGGGTGACCAAACTTGCAGAAACATGTTTATTTCTGCTGAAAAACACGTTTTGACACTTTCTGCACACTGGGGTTAAGAGCTGAGTGTGTGGGCTCTTCTGAGTCTTGCAGTTACATAGGGATTCAGTTGTCTGAAAAATCGCGTTTATTTCGGGATGAAAAACACGTTTTCAAAAGTGTGCTGTTACTGCCCCATAACTTACATGGGGGTGACCAAACTTGCAGAAACATGTTTATTTCTGCTGAAAATCATGTTTTGACACTTTCTGCACACTGGGGTTAAGAGCTGAGTGTGTGGGCTCTTTTGAGCCTTGCAGTTACATAGGGATTCAGTTGTCTGAAAAAACGCGTTTATTTCGGGCTGAAAAACACGTTTTCAAAAGTGTGCTGTTACTGCCCCATAACTTACATGGGGGTGACCAAACTTGCAGAAACATGTTTATTTCTGCTGAAAATCATGTTTTGACACTTTCTGCACACTGGGGTTAAGAGCTGAGTGTGTGGGCTCTTCTGAGTCTTGCAGTTACATAGGGATTCAGTTGTCTGAAAAAACGCGTTTATTTCGGGCTGAAAAACACGTTTTCAAAAGTGTGCTGTTACTGCCCCATAACTTACATGGGGGTGACCAAACTTGCAGAAACATGTTTATTTCTGCTGAAAAACACGTTTTGACACTTTCTGCACACTGGGGTTAAGAGCTGAGTGTGTGGGCTCTTCTGAGTCTTGCAGTTACATAGGGATTCAGTTGTCTGAAAAAACGCGTTTATTTCGGGCTGAAAAACACGTTTTCAAAAGTGTGCTGTTACTGCCCCATAACTTACATGGGGGTGACCAAACTTGCAGAAACATGTTTATTTCTGCTGAAAAACACGTTTTGACACTTTCTGCACACTGGGGTTAAGAGCTGAGTGTGTGGGCTCTTTTGAGCCTTGCAGTTACATAGGGATTCAGTTGTCTGAAAAAACGCGTTTATTTCGGGCTGAAAAACACGTTTTCAAAAGTGTGCTGTTACTGCCCCATAACTTACATGGGGGTGACCAAACTTGCAGAAACATGTTTATTTCTGCTGAAAATCATGTTTTGACACTTTCTGCACACTGGGGTTAAGAGCTGAGTGTGTGGGCTCTTCTGAGTCTTGCAGTTACATAGGGATTCAGTTGTCTGAAAAAACGTGTTTATTTCAGGCTGAAAAACACATTTTCAAAAGTGTGCTGTTACTGCCCCATAACTTACATGGGGGTGACCAAACTTGCAGAAACATGTTTATTTCTGCTGAAAAACACGTTTTGACACTTTCTGCACACTGGGGTTAAGAGCTGAGTGTGTGGGCTCTTCTGAGTCTTGCAGTTACATAGGGATTCAGTTGTCTGAAAAAACGCGTTTATTTCGGGCTGAAAAACACGTTTTCAAAAGTGTGCTGTTACTGCCCCATAACTTACATGGGGGTGACCAAACTTGCAGAAACATGTTTATTTCTGCTGAAAATCATGTTTTGACACTTTCTGCACACTGGGGTTAAGAGCTGAGTGTGTGGGCTCTTCTGAGTCTTGCAGTTACATAGGGATTCAGTTGTCTGAAAAAACGCGTTTATTTCGGGCTGAAAAACACGTTTTCAAAAGTGTGCTGTTACTGCCCCATAACTTACATGGGGGTGACCAAACTTGCAGAAACATGTTTATTTCTGCTGAAAAACACGTTTTGACACTTTCTGCACACTGGGGTTAAGAGCTGAGTGTGTGGGCTCTTTTGAGCCTTGCAGTTACATAGGGATTCAGTTGTCTGAAAAAACGCGTTTATTTCGTGCTGAAAAACACGTTTTCAATAGTGTGCTGTTACTGCCCCATAACTTACATGGGGGTGACCAAACTTGCAGAAACATGTTTATTTCTGCTGAAAAACACGTTTTGACACTTTCTGCACACTGGGGTTAAGAGCTGAGTGTGTGGGCTCTTCTGAGTCTTGCAGTTACATAGGGATTCAGTTGTCTGAAAAAACGCGTTTATTTCGGGCTGAAAAACACGTTTTCAAAAGTGTGCTGTTACTGCCCCATAACTTACATGGGGGTGACCAAACTTGCAGAAACATGTTTATTTCTGCTGAAAAACACGTTTTGACACTTTCTGCACACTGGGGTTAAGAGCTGAGTGTGTGGGCTCTTCTGAGTCTTGCAGTTACATAGGGATTCAGTTGTCTGAAAAAACGCGTTTATTTCGGGCTGAAAAACACGTTTTCAAAAGTGTGCTGTTACTGCCCCATAACTTACATGGGGGTGACCAAACTTGCAGAAACATGTTTATTTCTGCTGAAAATCATGTTTTGACACTTTCTGCACACTGGGGTTAAGAGCTGAGTGTGTGGGCTCTTTTGAGCCTTGCAGTTACATAGGGATTCAGATGTCTGAAAAAACGCGTTTATTTCGGGCTGAAAAACACGTTTTCAAAAGTGTGCTGTTACTGCCCCATAACTTACATGGGGGTGACCAAACTTGCAGAAACATGTTTATTTCTGCTGAAAAACACGTTTTGACACTTTCTGCACACTGGGGTTAAGAGCTGAGTGTGTGGGCTCTTTTGAGCCTTGCAGTTACATAGGGATTCAGTTGTCTGAAAAAACGCGTTTATTTCGGGCTGAAAAACACGTTTTCAAAAGTGTGCTGTTACTGCCCCATAACTTACATGGGGGTGACCAAACTTGCAGAAACATGTTTATTTCTGCTGAAAATCATGTTTTGACACTTTCTGCACACTGGGGTTAAGAGCTGAGTGTGTGGGCTCTTCTGAGTCTTGCAGTTACATAGGGATTCAGTTGTCTGAAAAAACGTGTTTATTTCAGGCTGAAAAACACGTTTTCAAAAGTGTGCTGTTACTGCCCCATAACTTACATGGGGGTGACCAAACTTGCAGAAACATGTTTATTTCTGCTGAAAAACACGTTTTGACACTTTCTGCACACTGGGGTTAAGAGCTGAGTGTGTGGGCTCTTCTGAGTCTTGCAGTTACATAGGGATTCAGTTGTCTGAAAAATCGCGTTTATTTCGGGATGAAAAACACGTTTTCAAAAGTGTGCTGTTACTGCCCCATAACTTACATGGGGGTGACCAAACTTGCAGAAACATGTTTATTTCTGCTGAAAAACACGTTTTGACACTTTCTGCACACTGGGGTTAAGAGCTGAGTGTGTGGGCTCTTTTGAGCCTTGCAGTTACATAGGGATTCAGTTGTCTGAAAAAACGCGTTTATTTCGTGCTGAAAAACACGTTTTCAAAAGTGTGCTGTTACTGCCCCATAACTTACATGGGGGTGACCAAACTTGCAGAAACATGTTTATTTCTGCTGAAAAACACGTTTTGACACTTTCTGCACACTGGGGTTAAGAGCTGAGTGTGTGGGCTCTTCTGAGTCTTGCAGTTACATAGGGATTCAGTTGTCTGAAAAAACGCGTTTATTTCGGGCTGAAAAACACGTTTTCAAAAGTGTGCTGTTACTGCCCCATAACTTACATGGGGGTGACCAAACTTGCAGAAACATGTTTATTTCTGCTGAAAAACACGTTTTGACACTTTCTGCACACTGGGGTTAAGAGCTGAGTGTGTGGGCTCTTCTGAGTCTTGCAGTTACATAGGGATTCAGTTGTCTGAAAAAACGCGTTTATTTCGGGCTGAAAAACACGTTTTCAAAAGTGTGCTGTTACTGCCCCATAACTTACATGGGGGTGACCAAACTTGCAGAAACATGTTTATTTCTGCTGAAAATCATGTTTTGACACTTTCTGCACACTGGGGTTAAGAGCTGAGTGTGTGGGCTCTTTTGAGCCTTGCAGTTACATAGGGATTCAGATGTCTGAAAAAACGCGTTTATTTCGGGCTGAAAAACACGTTTTCAAAAGTGTGCTGTTACTGCCCCATAACTTACATGGGGGTGACCAAACTTGCAGAAACATGTTTATTTCTGCTGAAAAACACGTTTTGACACTTTCTGCACACTGGGGTTAAGAGCTGAGTGTGTGGGCTCTTTTGAGCCTTGCAGTTACATAGGGATTCAGTTGTCTGAAAAAACGCGTTTATTTCGGGATGAAAAACACGTTTTCAAAAGTGTGCTGTTACTGCCCCATAACTTACATGGGGGTGACCAAACTTGCAGAAACATGTTTATTTCTGCTGAAAATCATGTTTTGACACTTTCTGCACACTGGGGTTAAGAGCTGAGTGTGTGGGCTCTACTGAGTCTTGCAGTTACATAGGGATTCAGTTGTCTGAAAAAACGTGTTTATTTCAGGCTGAAAAACACGTTTTCAAAAGTGTGCTGTTACTGCCCCATAACTTACATGGGGGTGACCAAACTTGCAGAAACATGTTTATTTCTGCTGAAAAACACGTTTTGACACTTTCTGCACACTGGGGTTAAGAGCTGAGTGTGTGGGCTCTTCTGAGTCTTGCAGTTACATAGGGATTCAGTTGTCTGAAAAATCGCGTTTATTTCGGGATGAAAAACACGTTTTCAAAAGTGTGCTGTTACTGCCCCATAACTTACATGGGGGTGACCAAACTTGCAGAAACATGTTTATTTCTGCTGAAAATCATGTTTTGACACTTTCTGCACACTGGGGTTAAGAGCTGAGTGTGTGGGCTCTTTTGAGCCTTGCAGTTACATAGGGATTCAGTTGTCTGAAAAAACGCGTTTATTTCGGGCTGAAAAACACGTTTTCAAAAGTGTGCTGTTACTGCCCCATAACTTACATGGGGGTGACCAAACTTGCAGAAACATGTTTATTTCTGCTGAAAATCATGTTTTGACACTTTCTGCACACTGGGGTTAAGAGCTGAGTGTGTGGGCTCTTTTGAGCCTTGCAGTTACATAGGGATTCAGTTGTCTGAAAAAACGCGTTTATTTCGGGCTGAAAAACACGTTTTCAAAAGTGTGCTGTTACTGCCCCATAACTTACATGGGGGTGACCAAACTTGCAGAAACATGTTTATTTCTGCTGAAAATCATGTTTTGTCACTTTCTGCACACTGGGGTTAAGAGCTGAGTGTGTGGGCTCTTTTGAGCCTTGCAGTTACATAGGGATTCAGTTGTCTGAAAAAACGCGTTTATTTCGGGCTGAAAAACACGTTTTCAAAAGTGTGCTGTTACTGCCCCATAACTTACATGGGGGTGACCAAACTTGCAGAAACATGTTTATTTCTGCTGAAAAACACGTTTTGACACTTTCTGCACACTGGGGTTAAGAGCTGAGTGTGTGGGCTCTTCTGAGTCTTGCAGTTACATAGGGATTCAGTTGTCTGAAAAAACGCGTTTATTTCGGGCTGAAAAACACGTTTTCAAAAGTGTGCTGTTACTGCCCCATAACTTACATGGGGGTGACCAAACTTGCAGAAACATGTTTATTTCTGCTGAAAATCATGTTTTGACACTTTCTGCACACTGGGGTTAAGAGCTGAGTGTGTGGGCTCTTTTGAGCCTTGCAGTTACATAGGGATTCAGTTGTCTGAAAAAACGCGTTTATTTCGGGCTGAAAAACAAGTTTTAAAAAGTGTGCTGTTACTGCCCCATAACTTACATGGGGGTGACCAAACTTGCAGAAACATGTTTATTTCTGCTGAAAATCATGTTTTGACACTATCTGCACACTGGGGTTAAGAGCTGAGTGTGTGGGCTCTTTTGAGCCTTGCAGTTACATAGGGATTCAGTTGTCTGAAAAAACGCGTTTATTTCGGGCTGAAAAACACGTTTTAAAAAGTGTGCTGTTACTGCCCCATAACTTACATGGGGGTGACCAAACTTGCAGAAACATGTTTATTTCTGCTGAAAATCATGTTTTGACACTTTCTGCACACTGGGGTTAAGAGCTGAGTGTGTGGGCTCTTCTGAGTCTTGCAGTTACATAGGGATTCAGTTGTCTGAAAAAACGCGTTTATTTCGGGCTGAAAAACACGTTTTCAAAAGTGTGCTGTTACTGCCCCATAACTTACATGGGGGTGACCAAACTTGCAGAAACATGTTTATTTCTGCTGAAAAACACGTTTTGACACTTTCTGCACACTGGGGTTAAGAGCTGAGTGTGTGGGCTCTTCTGAGTCTTGCAGTTACATAGGGATTCAGTTGTCTGAAAAAACGCGTTTATTTCGGGCTGAAAAACACGTTTTCAAAAGTGTGCTGTTACTGCCCCATAACTTACATGGGGGTGACCAAACTTGCAGAAACATGTTTATTTCTGCTGAAAATCATGTTTTGACACTTTCTGCACACTGGGGTTAAGAGCTGAGTGTGTGGGCTCTTCTGAGTCTTGCAGTTACATAGGGATTCAGTTGTCTGAAAAAACGCGTTTATTTCGGGCTGAAAAACACGTTTTCAAAAGTGTGCTGTTACTGCCCCATAACTTACATGGGGGTGACCAAACTTGCAGAAACATGTTTATTTCTGCTGAAAAACACGTTTTGACACTTTCTGCACACTGGGGTTAAGAGCTGAGTGTGTGGGCTCTTTTGAGCCTTGCAGTTACATAGGGATTCAGTTGTCTGAAAAAACGCGTTTATTTCAGGCTGAAAAACACGTTTTCAAAAGTGTGCTGTTACTGCCCCATAACTTACATGGGGGTGACCAAACTTGCAGAAACATGTTTATTTCTGCTGAAAAACACGTTTTGACACTTTCTGCACACTGGGGTTAAGAGCTGAGTGTGTGGGCTCTTCTGAGTCTTGCAGTTACATAGGGATTCAGTTGTCTGAAAAAACGCGTTTATTTCGGGCTGAAAAACACGTTTTCAAAAGTGTGCTGTTACTGCCCCATAACTTACATGGGGGTGACCAAACTTGCAGAAACATGTTTATTTCTGCTGAAAAACATGTTTTGACACTTTCTGCACACTGGGGTTAAGAGCTGAGTGTGTGGGCTCTTTTGAGCCTTGCAGTTACATAGGGATTCAGTTGTCTGAAAAAACGCGTTTATTTCGGGCTGAAAAACACGTTTTCAAAAGTGTGCTGTTACTGCCCCATAACTTACATGGGGTTGACCAAACTTGCAGAAACATGTTTATTTCTGCTGAAAATCATGTTTTGACACTTTCTGCACACTGGGGTTAAGAGCTGAGTGTGTGGGCTCTTCTGAGTCTTGCAGTTACATAGGGATTCAGTTGTCTGAAAAAACGTGTTTATTTCAGGCTGAAAAACACGTTTTCAAAAGTGTGCTGTTACTGCCCCATAACTTACATGGGGGTGACCAAACTTGCAGAAACATGTTTATTTCTGCTGAAAAACATGTTTTGACACTTTCTGCACACTGGGGTTAAGAGCTGAGTGTGTGGGCTCTTCTGAGTCTTGCAGTTACATAGGGATTCAGTTGTCTGAAAAAACGTGTTTATTTCAGGCTGAAAAACACGTTTTCAAAAGTGTGCTGTTACTGCCCCATAACTTACATGGGGGTGACCAAACTTGCAGAAACATGTTTATTTCTGCTGAAAAACATGTTTTGACACTTTCTGCACACTGGGGTTAAGAGCTGAGTGTGTGGGCTCTTCTGAGTCTTGCAGTTACATAGGGATTCAGTTGTCTGAAAAAACGTGTTTATTTCAGGCTGAAAAACACGTTTTCAAAAGTGTGCTGTTACTGCCCCATAACTTACATGGGGGTGACCAAACTTGCAGAAACATGTTTATTTCTGCTGAAAAACACGTTTTGACACTTTCTGCACACTGGGGTTAAGAGCTGAGTGTGTGGGCTCTTCTGAGTCTTGCAGTTACATAGGGATTCAGTTGTCTGAAAAAACGCGTTTATTTCGGGCTGAAAAACACGTTTTCAAAAGTGTGCTGTTACTGCCCCATAACTTACATGGGGGTGACCAAACTTGCAGAAACATGTTTATTTCTGCTGAAAATCATGTTTTGACACTTTCTGCACACTGGGGTTAAGAGCTGAGTGTGTGGGCTCTTTTGAGCCTTGCAGTTACATAGGGATTCAGTTGTCTGAAAAAACGCGTTTATTTCGGGCTGAAAAACAAGTTTTAAAAAGTGTGCTGTTACTGCCCCATAACTTACATGGGGGTGACCAAACTTGCAGAAACATGTTTATTTCTGCTGAAAATCATGTTTTGACACTTTCTGCACACTGGGGTTAAGAGCTGAGTGTGTGGGCTCTTTTGAGCCTTGCAGTTACATAGGGATTCAGTTGTCTGAAAAAACGTGTTTATTTCGGGCTGAAAAACACGTTTTCAAAAGTGTGCTGTTACTGCCCCATAACTTACATGGGGGTGACCAAACTTGCAGAAACATGTTTATTTCTGCTGAAAAACACGTTTTGACACTTTCTGCACACTGGGGTTAAGAGCTGAGTGTGTGGGCTCTTCTGAGTCTTGCAGTTACATAGGGATTCAGTTGTCTGAAAAAACGCGTTTATTTCGGGCTGAAAAACACGTTTTCAAAAGTGTGCTGTTACTGCCCCATAACTTACATGGGGGTGACCAAACTTGCAGAAACATGTTTATTTCTGCTGAAAATCATGTTTTGACACTTTCTGCACACTGGGGTTAAGAGCTGAGTGTGTGGGCTCTTTTGAGCCTTGCAGTTACATAGGGATTCAGTTGTCTGAAAAAACGCGTTTATTTCGGGCTGAAAAACACGTTTTAAAAAGTGTGCTGTTACTGCCCCATAACTTACATGGGGGTGACCAAACTTGCAGAAACATGTTTATTTCTGCTGAAAATCATGTTTTGACTCTTTCTGCACACTGGGGTTAAGAGCTGAGTGTGTGGGCTCTTCTGAGTCTTGCAGTTACATAGGGATTCAGTTGTCTGAAAAAACGCGTTTATTTCGGGCTGAAAAACACGTTTTCAAAAGTGTGCTGTTACTGCCCCATAACTTACATGGGGGTGACCAAACTTGCAGAAACATGTTTATTTCTGCTGAAAAACATGTTTTGACACTTTCTGCACACTGGGGTTAAGAGCTGAGTGTGTGGGCTCTTTTGAGCCTTGCAGTTACATAGGGATTCAGTTGTCTGAAAAAACGCGTTTATTTCGGGCTGAAAAACACGTTTTCAAAAGTGTGCTGTTATTCCCTCATAACTTACATGGGGTTGACCAAACTTGCAGAAACATGTTTATTTCTGCTGAAAATCATGTTTTGACACTTTCTGCACACTGGGGTTAAGAGCTGAGTGTGTGGGCTCTTCTGAGTCTTGCAGTTACATAGGGATTCAGTTGTCTGAAAAAACGTGTTTATTTCAGGCTGAAAAACACGTTTTCAAAAGTGTGCTGTTACTGCCCCATAACTTACATGGGGGTGACCAAACTTGCAGACACATGTTTATTTCTGCTGAAAAACACGTTTTGACACTTTCTGCACACTGGGGTTAAGAGCTGAGTGTGTGGGCTCTTCTGAGTCTTGCAGTTACATAGGGATTCAGTTGTCTGAAAAAACGCGTTTATTTCGGGCTGAAAAACACGTTTTCAAAAGTGTGCTGTTACTGCCCCATAACTTACATGGGGGTGACCAAACTTGCAGAAACATGTTTATTTCTGCTGAAAATCATGTTTTGACACTTTCTGCACACTGGGGTTAAGAGCTGAGTGTGTGGGCTCTTTTGAGCCTTGCAGTTACATAGGGATTCAGTTGTCTGAAAAAACGCGTTTATTTCGGGCTGAAAAACACGTTTTAAAAAGTGTGCTGTTACTGCCCCATAACTTACATGGGGGTGACCAAACTTGCAGAAACATGTTTATTTCTGCTGAAAATCATGTTTTGACACTTTCTGCACACTGGGGTTAAGAGCTGAGTGTGTGGGCTCTTCTGAGTCTTGCAGTTACATAGGGATTCAGTTGTCTGAAAAAACGCGTTTATTTCGGGCTGAAAAACACGTTTTCAAAAGTGTGCTGTTACTGCCCCATAACTTACATGGGGGTGACCAAACTTGCAGAAACATGTTTATTTCTGCTGAAAAACACGTTTTGACACTTTCTGCACACTGGGGTTAAGAGCTGAGTGTGTGGGCTCTTCTGAGTCTTGCAGTTACATAGGGATTCAGTTGTCTGAAAAAACGCGTTTATTTCGGGCTGAAAAACACGTTTTCAAAAGTGTGCTGTTACTGCCCCATAACTTACATGGGGGTGACCAAACTTGCAGAAACATGTTTATTTCTGCTGAAAAACACGTTTTGACACTTTCTGCACACTGGGGTTAAGAGCTGAGTGTGTGGGCTCTTCTGAGTCTTGCAGTTACATAGGGATTCAGTTGTCTGAAAAAACGCGTTTATTTCGGGCTGAAAAACACGTTTTCAAAAGTGTGCTGTTACTGCCCCATAACTTACATGGGGGTGACCAAACTTGCAGAAACATGTTTATTTCTGCTGAAAATCATGTTTTGACACTTTCTGCACACTGGGGTTAAGAGCTGAGTGTGTGGGCTCTTTTGAGCCTTGCAGTTACATAGGGATTCAGTTGTCTGAAAAAACGCGTTTATTTCGGGCTGAAAAACAAGTTTTAAAAAGTGTGCTGTTACTGCCCCATAACTTACATGGGGGTGACCAAACTTGCAGAAACATGTTTATTTCTGCTGAAAATCATGTTTTGACACTTTCTGCACACTGGGGTTAAGAGCTGAGTGTGTGGGCTCTTTTGAGCCTTGCAGTTACATAGGGATTCAGTTGTCTGAAAAAACGCGTTTATTTCGGGCTGAAAAACACGTTTTAAAAAGTGTGCTGTTACTGCCCCATAACTTACATGGGGGTGACCAAACTTGCAGAAACATGTTTATTTCTGCTGAAAATCATGTTTTGACACTTTCTGCACACTGGGGTTAAGAGCTGAGTGTGTGGGCTCTTCTGAGTCTTGCAGTTACATAGGGATTCAGTTGTCTGAAAAAACGCGTTTATTTCGGGCTGAAAAACACGTTTTCAAAAGTGTGCTGTTACTGCCCCATAACTTACATGGGGGTGACCAAACTTGCAGAAACATGTTTATTTCTGCTGAAAAACACGTTTTGACACTTTCTGCACACTGGGGTTAAGAGCTGAGTGTGTGGGCTCTTCTGAGTCTTGCAGTTACATAGGGATTCAGTTGTCTGAAAAAACGCGTTTATTTCGGGCTGAAAAACACGTTTTCAAAAGTGTGCTGTTACTGCCCCATAACTTACATGGGGGTGACCAAACTTGCAGAAACATGTTTATTTCTGCTGAAAATCATGTTTTGACACTTTCTGCACACTGGGGTTAAGAGCTGAGTGTGTGGGCTCTTCTGAGTCTTGCAGTTACATAGGGATTCAGTTGTCTGAAAAAACGCGTTTATTTCGGGCTGAAAAACACGTTTTCAAAAGTGTGCTGTTACTGCCCCATAACTTACATGGGGGTGACCAAACTTGCAGAAACATGTTTATTTCTGCTGAAAAACACGTTTTGACACTTTCTGCACACTGGGGTTAAGAGCTGAGTGTGTGGGCTCTTTTGAGCCTTGCAGTTACATAGGGATTCAGTTGTCTGAAAAAACGCGTTTATTTCGGGCTGAAAAACACGTTTTCAAAAGTGTGCTGTTACTGCCCCATAACTTACATGGGGGTGACCAAACTTGCAGAAACATGTTTATTTCTGCTGAAAAACACGTTTTGACACTTTCTGCACACTGGGGTTAAGAGCTGAGTGTGTGGGCTCTTCTGAGTCTTGCAGTTACATAGGGATTCAGTTGTCTGAAAAAACGCGTTTATTTCGGGCTGAAAAACACGTTTTCAAAAGTGTGCTGTTACTGCCCCATAACTTACATGGGGGTGACCAAACTTGCAGAAACATGTTTATTTCTGCTGAAAAACATGTTTTGACACTTTCTGCACACTGGGGTTAAGAGCTGAGTGTGTGGGCTCTTTTGAGCCTTGCAGTTACATAGGGATTCAGTTGTCTGAAAAAACGCGTTTATTTCGGGCTGAAAAACACGTTTTCAAAAGTGTGCTGTTACTGCCCCATAACTTACATGGGGTTGACCAAACTTGCAGAAACATGTTTATTTCTGCTGAAAATCATGTTTTGACACTTTCTGCACACTGGGGTTAAGAGCTGAGTGTGTGGGCTCTTCTGAGTCTTGCAGTTACATAGGGATTCAGTTGTCTGAAAAAACGTGTTTATTTCAGGCTGAAAAACACGTTTTCAAAAGTGTGCTGTTACTGCCCCATAACTTACATGGGGGTGACCAAACTTGCAGAAACATGTTTATTTCTGCTGAAAAACATGTTTTGACACTTTCTGCACACTGGGGTTAAGAGCTGAGTGTGTGGGCTCTTCTGAGTCTTGCAGTTACATAGGGATTCAGTTGTCTGAAAAAACGTGTTTATTTCAGGCTGAAAAACACGTTTTCAAAAGTGTGCTGTTACTGCCCCATAACTTACATGGGGGTGACCAAACTTGCAGAAACATGTTTATTTCTGCTGAAAAACACGTTTTGACACTTTCTGCACACTGGGGTTAAGAGCTGAGTGTGTGGGCTCTTCTGAGTCTTGCAGTTACATAGGGATTCAGTTGTCTGAAAAAACGCGTTTATTTCGGGCTGAAAAACACGTTTTCAAAAGTGTGCTGTTACTGCCCCATAACTTACATGGGGGTGACCAAACTTGCAGAAACATGTTTATTTCTGCTGAAAATCATGTTTTGACACTTTCTGCACACTGGGGTTAAGAGCTGAGTGTGTGGGCTCTTTTGAGCCTTGCAGTTACATAGGGATTCAGTTGTCTGAAAAAACGCGTTTATTTCGGGCTGAAAAACAAGTTTTAAAAAGTGTGCTGTTACTGCCCCATAACTTACATGGGGGTGACCAAACTTGCAGAAACATGTTTATTTCTGCTGAAAATCATGTTTTGACACTTTCTGCACACTGGGGTTAAGAGCTGAGTGTGTGGGCTCTTTTGAGCCTTGCAGTTACATAGGGATTCAGTTGTCTGAAAAAACGTGTTTATTTCGGGCTGAAAAACACGTTTTCAAAAGTGTGCTGTTACTGCCCCATAACTTACATGGGGGTGACCAAACTTGCAGAAACATGTTTATTTCTGCTGAAAAACACGTTTTGACACTTTCTGCACACTGGGGTTAAGAGCTGAGTGTGTGGGCTCTTCTGAGTCTTGCAGTTACATAGGGATTCAGTTGTCTGAAAAAACGCGTTTATTTCGGGCTGAAAAACACGTTTTCAAAAGTGTGCTGTTACTGCCCCATAACTTACATGGGGGTGACCAAACTTGCAGAAACATGTTTATTTCTGCTGAAAATCATGTTTTGACACTTTCTGCACACTGGGGTTAAGAGCTGAGTGTGTGGGCTCTTTTGAGCCTTGCAGTTACATAGGGATTCAGTTGTCTGAAAAAACGCGTTTATTTCGGGCTGAAAAACACGTTTTAAAAAGTGTGCTGTTACTGCCCCATAACTTACATGGGGGTGACCAAACTTGCAGAAACATGTTTATTTCTGCTGAAAATCATGTTTTGACTCTTTCTGCACACTGGGGTTAAGAGCTGAGTGTGTGGGCTCTTCTGAGTCTTGCAGTTACATAGGGATTCAGTTGTCTGAAAAAACGCGTTTATTTCGGGCTGAAAAACACGTTTTCAAAAGTGTGCTGTTACTGCCCCATAACTTACATGGGGGTGACCAAACTTGCAGAAACATGTTTATTTCTGCTGAAAAACATGTTTTGACACTTTCTGCACACTGGGGTTAAGAGCTGAGTGTGTGGGCTCTTTTGAGCCTTGCAGTTACATAGGGATTCAGTTGTCTGAAAAAACGCGTTTATTTCGGGCTGAAAAACACGTTTTCAAAAGTGTGCTGTTACTGCCCCATAACTTACATGGGGTTGACCAAACTTGCAGAAACATGTTTATTTCTGCTGAAAATCATGTTTTGACACTTTCTGCACACTGGGGTTAAGAGCTGAGTGTGTGGGCTCTTCTGAGTCTTGCAGTTACATAGGGATTCAGTTGTCTGAAAAAACGTGTTTATTTCAGGCTGAAAAACACGTTTTCAAAAGTGTGCTGTTACTGCCCCATAACTTACATGGGGGTGACCAAACTTGCAGAAACATGTTTATTTCTGCTGAAAATCATGTTTTGACACTTTCTGCACACTGGGGTTAAGAGCTGAGTGTGTGGGCTCTTCTGAGTCTTGCAGTTACATAGGGATTCAGTTGTCTGAAAAAACGTGTTTATTTCAGGCTGAAAAACACGTTTTCAAAAGTGTGCTGTTACTGCCCCATAACTTACATGGGGGTGACCAAACTTGCAGAAACATGTTTATTTCTGCTGAAAAACACGTTTTGACACTTTCTGCACACTGGGGTTAAGAGCTGAGTGTGTGGGCTCTTCTGAGTCTTGCAGTTACATAGGGATTCAGTTGTCTGAAAAAACGCGTTTATTTCGGGCTGAAAAACACGTTTTCAAAAGTGTGCTGTTACTGCCCCATAACTTACATGGGGGTGACCAAACTTGCAGAAACATGTTTATTTCTGCTGAAAATCATGTTTTGACACTTTCTGCACACTGGGGTTAAGAGCTGAGTGTGTGGGCTCTTTTGAGCCTTGCAGTTACATAGGGATTCAGTTGTCTGAAAAAACGCGTTTATTTCGGGCTGAAAAACACGTTTTAAAAAGTGTGCTGTTACTGCCCCATAACTTACATGGGGGTGACCAAACTTGCAGAAACATGTTTATTTCTGCTGAAAATCATGTTTTGACACTTTCTGCACACTGGGGTTAAGAGCTGAGTGTGTGGGCTCTTCTGAGTCTTGCAGTTACATAGGGATTCAGTTGTCTGAAAAAACGCGTTTATTTCGGGCTGAAAAACACGTTTTCAAAAGTGTGCTGTTACTGCCCCATAACTTACATGGGGGTGACCAAACTTGCAGAAACATGTTTATTTCTGCTGAAAATCATGTTTTGACACTTTCTGCACACTGGGGTTAAGAGCTGAGTGTGTGGGCTCTTTTGAGCCTTGCAGTTACATAGGGATTCAGTTGTCTGAAAAAACGTGTTTATTTCGGGCTGAAAAACACGTTTTCAAAAGTGTGCTGTTACTGCCCCATAACTTACATGGGGGTGACCAAACTTGCAGAAACATGTTTATTTCTGCTGAAAAACACGTTTTGACACTTTCTGCACACTGGGGTTAAGAGCTGAGTGTGTGGGCTCTTCTGAGTCTTGCAGTTACATAGGGATTCAGTTGTCTGAAAAAACGCGTTTATTTCGGGCTGAAAAACACGTTTTCAAAAGTGTGCTGTTACTGCCCCATAACTTACATGGGGGTGACCAAACTTGCAGAAACATGTTTATTTCTGCTGAAAAACACGTTTTGACACTTTCTGCACACTGGGGTTAAGAGCTGAGTGTGTGGGCTCTTCTGAGTCTTGCAGTTACATAGGGATTCAGTTGTCTGAAAAAACGCGTTTATTTCGGGCTGAAAAACAAGTTTTAAAAAGTGTGCTGTTACTGCCCCATAACTTACATGGGGGTGACCAAACTTGCAGAAACATGTTTATTTCTGCTGAAAATCATGTTTTGACACTTTCTGCACACTGGGGTTAAGAGCTGAGTGTGTGGGCTCTTTTGAGCCTTGCAGTTACATAGGGATTCAGTTGTCTGAAAAAACGTGTTTATTTCGGGCTGAAAAACACGTTTTCAAAAGTGTGCTGTTACTGCCCCATAACTTACATGGGGGTGACCAAACTTGCAGAAACATGTTTATTTCTGCTGAAAAACACGTTTTGACACTTTCTGCACACTGGGGTTAAGAGCTGAGTGTGTGGGCTCTTCTGAGTCTTGCAGTTACATAGGGATTCAGTTGTCTGAAAAAACGCGTTTATTTCGGGCTGAAAAACACGTTTTCAAAAGTGTGCTGTTACTGCCCCATAACTTACATGGGGGTGACCAAACTTGCAGAAACATGTTTATTTCTGCTGAAAATCATGTTTTGACACTTTCTGCACACTGGGGTTAAGAGCTGAGTGTGTGGGCTCTTTTGAGCCTTGCAGTTACATAGGGATTCAGTTGTCTGAAAAAACGCGTTTATTTCGGGCTGAAAAACACGTTTTAAAAAGTGTGCTGTTACTGCCCCATAACTTACATGGGGGTGACCAAACTTGCAGAAACATGTTTATTTCTGCTGAAAATCATGTTTTGACTCTTTCTGCACACTGGGGTTAAGAGCTGAGTGTGTGGGCTCTTCTGAGTCTTGCAGTTACATAGGGATTCAGTTGTCTGAAAAAACGCGTTTATTTCGGGCTGAAAAACACGTTTTCAAAAGTGTGCTGTTACTGCCCCATAACTTACATGGGGGTGACCAAACTTGCAGAAACATGTTTATTTCTGCTGAAAATCATGTTTTGACACTTTCTGCACACTGGGGTTAAGAGCTGAGTGTGTGGGCTCTTTTGAGCCTTGCAGTTACATAGGGATTCAGTTGTCTGAAAAAACGCGTTTATTTCGGGCTGAAAAACACGTTTTCAAAAGTGTGCTGTTACTGCCCCATAACTTACATGGGGGTGACCAAACTTGCAGAAACATGTTTATTTCTGCTGAAAAACATGTTTTGACACTTTCTGCACACTGGGGTTAAGAGCTGAGTGTGTGGGCTCTTTTGAGCCTTGCAGTTACATAGGGATTCAGTTGTCTGAAAAAACGCGTTTATTTCGGGCTGAAAAACACGTTTTCAAAAGTGTGCTGTTACTGCCCCATAACTTACATGGGGTTGACCAAACTTGCAGAAACATGTTTATTTCTGCTGAAAATCATGTTTTGACACTTTCTGCACACTGGGGTTAAGAGCTGAGTGTGTGGGCTCTTCTGAGTCTTGCAGTTACATAGGGATTCAGTTGTCTGAAAAAACGTGTTTATTTCAGGCTGAAAAACACGTTTTCAAAAGTGTGCTGTTACTGCCCCATAACTTACATGGGGGTGACCAAACTTGCAGAAACATGTTTATTTCTGCTGAAAAACACGTTTTGACACTTTCTGCACACTGGGGTTAAGAGCTGAGTGTGTGGGCTCTTCTGAGTCTTGCAGTTACATAGGGATTCAGTTGTCTGAAAAAACGCGTTTATTTCGGGCTGAAAAACACGTTTTCAAAAGTGTGCTGTTACTGCCCCATAACTTACATGGGGGTGACCAAACTTGCAGAAACATGTTTATTTCTGCTGAAAATCATGTTTTGACACTTTCTGCACACTGGGGTTAAGAGCTGAGTGTGTGGGCTCTTTTGAGCCTTGCAGTTACATAGGGATTCAGTTGTCTGAAAAAACGCGTTTATTTCGGGCTGAAAAACACGTTTTAAAAAGTGTGCTGTTACTGCCCCATAACTTACATGGGGGTGACCAAACTTGCAGAAACATGTTTATTTCTGCTGAAAATCATGTTTTGACACTTTCTGCACACTGGGGTTAAGAGCTGAGTGTGTGGGCTCTTCTGAGTCTTGCAGTTACATAGGGATTCAGTTGTCTGAAAAAACGCGTTTATTTCGGGCTGAAAAACACGTTTTCAAAAGTGTGCTGTTACTGCCCCATAACTTACATGGGGGTGACCAAACTTGCAGAAACATGTTTATTTCTGCTGAAAAACACGTTTTGACACTTTCTGCACACTGGGGTTAAGAGCTGAGTGTGTGGGCTCTTCTGAGTCTTGCAGTTACATAGGGATTCAGTTGTCTGAAAAAACGCGTTTATTTCGGGCTGAAAAACACGTTTTCAAAAGTGTGCTGTTACTGCCCCATAACTTACATGGGGGTGACCAAACTTGCAGAAACATGTTTATTTCTGCTGAAAATCATGTTTTGACACTTTCTGCACACTGGGGTTAAGAGCTGAGTGTGTGGGCTCTTTTGAGCCTTGCAGTTACATAGGGATTCAGTTGTCTGAAAAAACGCGTTTATTTCGGGCTGAAAAACACGTTTTAAAAAGTGTGCTGTTACTGCCCCATAACTTACATGGGGGTGACCAAACTTGCAGAAACATGTTTATTTCTGCTGAAAATCATGTTTTGACACTTTCTGCACACTGGGGTTAAGAGCTGAGTGTGTGGGCTCTTCTGAGTCTTGCAGTTACATAGGGATTCAGTTGTCTGAAAAAACGCGTTTATTTCGGGCTGAAAAACACGTTTTCAAAAGTGTGCTGTTACTTCCCCATAACTTACATGGGGGTGACCAAACTTGCAGAAACATGTTTATTTCTGCTGAAAAACACGTTTTGACACTTTCTGCACACTGGGGTTAAGAGCTGAGTGTGTGGGCTCTTTTGAGCCTTGCAGTTACATAGGGATTCAGTTGTCTGAAAAAACGCGTTTATTTCGGGCTGAAAAACACGTTTTCAAAAGTGTGCTGTTACTGCCCCATAACTTACATGGGGGTGACCAAACTTGCAGAAACATGTTTATTTCTGCTGAAAATCATGTTTTGACACTTTCTGCACACTGGGGTTAAGAGCTGAGTGTGTGGGCTCTTCTGAGTCTTGCAGTTACATAGGGATTCAGTTGTCTGAAAAAACGCGTTTATTTCGGGCTGAAAAACACGTTTTCAAAAGTGTGCTGTTACTGCCCCATAACTTACATGGGGGTGACCAAACTTGCAGAAACATGTTTATTTCTGCTGAAAAACACGTTTTGACACTTTCTGCACACTGGGGTTAAGAGCTGAGTGTGTGGGCTCTTCTGAGTCTTGCAGTTACATAGGGATTCAGTTGTCTGAAAAAACGCGTTTATTTCGGGCTGAAAAACACGTTTTCAAAAGTGTGCTGTTACTGCCCCATAACTTACATTGGGGTGACCAAACTTGCAGAAACATGTTTATTTCTGCTGAAAATCATGTTTTGACACTTTCTGCACACTGGGGTTAAGAGCTGAGTGTGTGGGCTCTTTTGAGCCTTGCAGTTACATAGGGATTCAGTTGTCTGAAAAAACGCGTTTATTTCGGGCTGAAAAACACGTTTTAAAAAGTGTGCTGTTACTGCCCCATAACTTACATGGGGGTGACCAAACTTGCAGAAACATGTTTATTTCTGCTGAAAATCATGTTTTGACACTTTCTGCACACTGGGGTTAAGAGCTGAGTGTGTGGGCTCTTCTGAGTCTTGCAGTTACATAGGGATTCAGTTGTCTGAAAAAACGCGTTTATTTCGGGCTGAAAAACACGTTTTCAAAAGTGTGCTGTTACTTCCCCATAACTTACATGGGGGTGACCAAACTTGCAGAAACATGTTTATTTCTGCTGAAAAACACGTTTTGACACTTTCTGCACACTGGGGTTAAGAGCTGAGTGTGTGGGCTCTTCTGAGTCTTGCAGTTACATAGGGATTCAGTTGTCTGAAAAAACGCGTTTATTTCGGGCTGAAAAACACGTTTTCAAAAGTGTGCTGTTACTGCCCCATAACTTACATGGGGGTGACCAAACTTGCAGAAACATGTTTATTTCTGCTGAAAAACACGTTTTGACACTTTCTGCACACTGGGGTTAAGAGCTGAGTGTGTGGGCTCTTCTGAGTCTTGCAGTTACATAGGGATTCAGTTGTCTGAAAAAACGCGTTTATTTCGGGCTGAAAAACACGTTTTCAAAAGTGTGCTGTTACTGCCCCATAACTTACATGGGGGTGACCAAACTTGCAGAAACATGTTTATTTCTGCTGAAAATCATGTTTTGACACTTTCTGCACACTGGGGTTAAGAGCTGAGTGTGTGGGCTCTTTTGAGCCTTGCAGTTACATAGGGATTCAGTTGTCTGAAAAAACGCGTTTATTTCGGGCTGAAAAACAAGTTTTAAAAAGTGTGCTGTTACTGCCCCATAACTTACATGGGGGTGACCAAACTTGCAGAAACATGTTTATTTCTGCTGAAAATCATGTTTTGACACTTTCTGCACACTGGGGTTAAGAGCTGAGTGTGTGGGCTCTTTTGAGCCTTGCAGTTACATAGGGATTCAGTTGTCTGAAAAAACGTGTTTATTTCGGGCTGAAAAACACGTTTTCAAAAGTGTGCTGTTACTGCCCCATAACTTACATGGGGGTGACCAAACTTGCAGAAACATGTTTATTTCTGCTGAAAAACACGTTTTGACACTTTCTGCACACTGGGGTTAAGAGCTGAGTGTGTGGGCTCTTCTGAGTCTTGCAGTTACATAGGGATTCAGTTGTCTGAAAAAACGCGTTTATTTCGGGCTGAAAAACACGTTTTCAAAAGTGTGCTGTTACTGCCCCATAACTTACATGGGGGTGACCAAACTTGCAGAAACATGTTTATTTCTGCTGAAAAACACGTTTTGACACTTTCTGCACACTGGGGTTAAGAGCTGAGTGTGTGGGCTCTTCTGAGTCTTGCAGTTACATAGGGATTCAGTTGTCTGAAAAAACGCGTTTATTTCGGGCTGAAAAACACGTTTTCAAAAGTGTGCTGTTACTGCCCCATAACTTACATGGGGGTGACCAAACTTGCAGAAACATGTTTATTTCTGCTGAAAATCATGTTTTGACACTTTCTGCACACTGGGGTTAAGAGCTGAGTGTGTGGGCTCTTTTGAGCCTTGCAGTTACATAGGGATTCAGTTGTCTGAAAAAACGCGTTTATTTCGGGCTGAAAAACAAGTTTTAAAAAGTGTGCTGTTACTGCCCCATAACTTACATGGGGGTGACCAAACTTGCAGAAACATGTTTATTTCTGCTGAAAATCATGTTTTGACACTTTCTGCACACTGGGGTTAAGAGCTGAGTGTGTGGGCTCTTTTGAGCCTTGCAGTTACATAGGGATTCAGTTGTCTGAAAAAACGTGTTTATTTCGGGCTGAAAAACACGTTTTCAAAAGTGTGCTGTTACTGCCCCATAACTTACATGGGGGTGACCAAACTTGCAGAAACATGTTTATTTCTGCTGAAAAACACGTTTTGACACTTTCTGCACACTGGGGTTAAGAGCTGAGTGTGTGGGCTCTTCTGAGTCTTGCAGTTACATAGGGATTCAGTTGTCTGAAAAAACGCGTTTATTTCGGGCTGAAAAACACGTTTTCAAAAGTGTGCTGTTACTGCCCCATAACTTACATGGGGGTGACCAAACTTGCAGAAACATGTTTATTTCTGCTGAAAATCATGTTTTGACACTTTCTGCACACTGGGGTTAAGAGCTGAGTGTGTGGGCTCTTTTGAGCCTTGCAGTTACATAGGGATTCAGTTGTCTGAAAAAACGCGTTTATTTCGGGCTGAAAAACACGTTTTAAAAAGTGTGCTGTTACTGCCCCATAACTTACATGGGGGTGACCAAACTTGCAGAAACATGTTTATTTCTGCTGAAAATCATGTTTTGACTCTTTCTGCACACTGGGGTTAAGAGCTGAGTGTGTGGGCTCTTCTGAGTCTTGCAGTTACATAGGGATTCAGTTGTCTGAAAAAACGCGTTTATTTCGGGCTGAAAAACACGTTTTCAAAAGTGTGCTGTTACTGCCCCATAACTTACATGGGGGTGACCAAACTTGCAGAAACATGTTTATTTCTGCTGAAAATCATGTTTTGACACTTTCTGCACACTGGGGTTAAGAGCTGAGTGTGTGGGCTCTTTTGAGCCTTGCAGTTACATAGGGATTCAGTTGTCTGAAAAAACGCGTTTATTTCGGGCTGAAAAACACGTTTTCAAAAGTGTGCTGTTACTGCCCCATAACTTACATGGGGGTGACCAAACTTGCAGAAACATGTTTATTTCTGCTGAAAAACATGTTTTGACACTTTCTGCACACTGGGGTTAAGAGCTGAGTGTGTGGGCTCTTTTGAGCCTTGCAGTTACATAGGGATTCAGTTGTCTGAAAAAACGCGTTTATTTCGGGCTGAAAAACACGTTTTCAAAAGTGTGCTGTTACTGCCCCATAACTTACATGGGGTTGACCAAACTTGCAGAAACATGTTTATTTCTGCTGAAAATCATGTTTTGACACTTTCTGCACACTGGGGTTAAGAGCTGAGTGTGTGGGCTCTTCTGAGTCTTGCAGTTACATAGGGATTCAGTTGTCTGAAAAAACGTGTTTATTTCAGGCTGAAAAACACGTTTTCAAAAGTGTGCTGTTACTGCCCCATAACTTACATGGGGGTGACCAAACTTGCAGAAACATGTTTATTTCTGCTGAAAAACACGTTTTGACACTTTCTGCACACTGGGGTTAAGAGCTGAGTGTGTGGGCTCTTCTGAGTCTTGCAGTTACATAGGGATTCAGTTGTCTGAAAAAACGCGTTTATTTCGGGCTGAAAAACACGTTTTCAAAAGTGTGCTGTTACTGCCCCATAACTTACATGGGGGTGACCAAACTTGCAGAAACATGTTTATTTCTGCTGAAAATCATGTTTTGACACTTTCTGCACACTGGGGTTAAGAGCTGAGTGTGTGGGCTCTTTTGAGCCTTGCAGTTACATAGGGATTCAGTTGTCTGAAAAAACGCGTTTATTTCGGGCTGAAAAACACGTTTTAAAAAGTGTGCTGTTACTGCCCCATAACTTACATGGGGGTGACCAAACTTGCAGAAACATGTTTATTTCTGCTGAAAATCATGTTTTGACACTTTCTGCACACTGGGGTTAAGAGCTGAGTGTGTGGGCTCTTCTGAGTCTTGCAGTTACATAGGGATTCAGTTGTCTGAAAAAACGCGTTTATTTCGGGCTGAAAAACACGTTTTCAAAAGTGTGCTGTTACTGCCCCATAACTTACATGGGGGTGACCAAACTTGCAGAAACATGTTTATTTCTGCTGAAAAACACGTTTTGACACTTTCTGCACACTGGGGTTAAGAGCTGAGTGTGTGGGCTCTTCTGAGTCTTGCAGTTACATAGGGATTCAGTTGTCTGAAAAAACGCGTTTATTTCGGGCTGAAAAACACGTTTTCAAAAGTGTGCTGTTACTGCCCCATAACTTACATGGGGGTGACCAAACTTGCAGAAACATGTTTATTTCTGCTGAAAATCATGTTTTGACACTTTCTGCACACTGGGGTTAAGAGCTGAGTGTGTGGGCTCTTTTGAGCCTTGCAGTTACATAGGGATTCAGTTGTCTGAAAAAACGCGTTTATTTCGGGCTGAAAAACACGTTTTAAAAAGTGTGCTGTTACTGCCCCATAACTTACATGGGGGTGACCAAACTTGCAGAAACATGTTTATTTCTGCTGAAAATCATGTTTTGACACTTTCTGCACACTGGGGTTAAGAGCTGAGTGTGTGGGCTCTTCTGAGTCTTGCAGTTACATAGGGATTCAGTTGTCTGAAAAAACGCGTTTATTTCGGGCTGAAAAACACGTTTTCAAAAGTGTGCTGTTACTGCCCCATAACTTACATGGGGGTGACCAAACTTGCAGAAACATGTTTATTTCTGCTGAAAAACACGTTTTGACACTTTCTGCACACTGGGGTTAAGAGCTGAGTGTGTGGGCTCTTCTGAGTCTTGCAGTTACATAGGGATTCAGTTGTCTGAAAAAACGCGTTTATTTCGGGCTGAAAAACACGTTTTCAAAAGTGTGCTGTTACTGCCCCATAACTTACATGGGGGTGACCAAACTTGCAGAAACATGTTTATTTCTGCTGAAAAACACGTTTTGACACTTTCTGCACACTGGGGTTAAGAGCTGAGTGTGTGGGCTCTTCTGAGTCTTGCAGTTACATAGGGATTCAGTTGTCTGAAAAAACGCGTTTATTTCGGGCTGAAAAACACGTTTTCAAAAGTGTGCTGTTACTGCCCCATAACTTACATGGGGGTGACCAAACTTGCAGAAACATGTTTATTTCTGCTGAAAATCATGTTTTGACACTTTCTGCACACTGGGGTTAAGAGCTGAGTGTGTGGGCTCTTTTGAGCCTTGCAGTTACATAGGGATTCAGTTGTCTGAAAAAACGCGTTTATTTCGGGCTGAAAAACAAGTTTTAAAAAGTGTGCTGTTACTGCCCCATAACTTACATGGGGGTGACCAAACTTGCAGAAACATGTTTATTTCTGCTGAAAATCATGTTTTGACACTTTCTGCACACTGGGGTTAAGAGCTGAGTGTGTGGGCTCTTTTGAGCCTTGCAGTTACATAGGGATTCAGTTGTCTGAAAAAACGTGTTTATTTCGGGCTGAAAAACACGTTTTCAAAAGTGTGCTGTTACTGCCCCATAACTTACATGGGGGTGACCAAACTTGCAGAAACATGTTTATTTCTGCTGAAAAACACGTTTTGACACTTTCTGCACACTGGGGTTAAGAGCTGAGTGTGTGGGCTCTTCTGAGTCTTGCAGTTACATAGGGATTCAGTTGTCTGAAAAAACGCGTTTATTTCGGGCTGAAAAACACGTTTTCAAAAGTGTGCTGTTACTGCCCCATAACTTACATGGGGGTGACCAAACTTGCAGAAACATGTTTATTTCTGCTGAAAAACACGTTTTGACACTTTCTGCACACTGGGGTTAAGAGCTGAGTGTGTGGGCTCTTCTGAGTCTTGCAGTTACATAGGGATTCAGTTGTCTGAAAAAACGCGTTTATTTCGGGCTGAAAAACACGTTTTCAAAAGTGTGCTGTTACTGCCCCATAACTTACATGGGGGTGACCAAACTTGCAGAAACATGTTTATTTCTGCTGAAAATCATGTTTTGACACTTTCTGCACACTGGGGTTAAGAGCTGAGTGTGTGGGCTCTTTTGAGCCTTGCAGTTACATAGGGATTCAGTTGTCTGAAAAAACGCGTTTATTTCGGGCTGAAAAACACGTTTTCAAAAGTGTGCTGTTACTGCCCCATAACTTACATGGGGGTGACCAAACTTGCAGAAACATGTTTATTTCTGCTGAAAATCATGTTTTGACACTTTCTGCACACTGGGGTTAAGAGCTGAGTGTGTGGGCTCTTTTGAGCCTTGCAGTTACATAGGGATTCAGTTGTCTGAAAAAACGTGTTTATTTCGGGCTGAAAAACACGTTTTCAAAAGTGTGCTGTTACTGCCCCATAACTTACATGGGGGTGACCAAACTTGCAGAAACATGTTTATTTCTGCTGAAAAACACGTTTTGACACTTTCTGCACACTGGGGTTAAGAGCTGAGTGTGTGGGCTCTTCTGAGTCTTGCAGTTACATAGGGATTCAGTTGTCTGAAAAAACGCGTTTATTTCGGGCTGAAAAACACGTTTTCAAAAGTGTGCTGTTACTGCCCCATAACTTACATGGGGGTGACCAAACTTGCAGAAACATGTTTATTTCTGCTGAAAATCATGTTTTGACACTTTCTGCACACTGGGGTTAAGAGCTGAGTGTGTGGGCTCTTTTGAGCCTTGCAGTTACATAGGGATTCAGTTGTCTGAAAAAACGCGTTTATTTCGGGCTGAAAAACACGTTTTAAAAAGTGTGCTGTTACTGCCCCATAACTTACATGGGGGTGACCAAACTTGCAGAAACATGTTTATTTCTGCTGAAAATCATGTTTTGACTCTTTCTGCACACTGGGGTTAAGAGCTGAGTGTGTGGGCTCTTCTGAGTCTTGCAGTTACATAGGGATTCAGTTGTCTGAAAAAACGCGTTTATTTCGGGCTGAAAAACACGTTTTCAAAAGTGTGCTGTTACTGCCCCATAACTTACATGGGGGTGACCAAACTTGCAGAAACATGTTTATTTCTGCTGAAAATCATGTTTTGACACTTTCTGCACACTGGGGTTAAGAGCTGAGTGTGTGGGCTCTTTTGAGCCTTGCAGTTACATAGGGATTCAGTTGTCTGAAAAAACGCGTTTATTTCGGGCTGAAAAACACGTTTTCAAAAGTGTGCTGTTACTGCCCCATAACTTACATGGGGGTGACCAAACTTGCAGAAACATGTTTATTTCTGCTGAAAAACATGTTTTGACACTTTCTGCACACTGGGGTTAAGAGCTGAGTGTGTGGGCTCTTTTGAGCCTTGCAGTTACATAGGGATTCAGTTGTCTGAAAAAACGCGTTTATTTCGGGCTGAAAAACACGTTTTCAAAAGTGTGCTGTTACTGCCCCATAACTTACATGGGGTTGACCAAACTTGCAGAAACATGTTTATTTCTGCTGAAAATCATGTTTTGACACTTTCTGCACACTGGGGTTAAGAGCTGAGTGTGTGGGCTCTTCTGAGTCTTGCAGTTACATAGGGATTCAGTTGTCTGAAAAAACGTGTTTATTTCAGGCTGAAAAACACGTTTTCAAAAGTGTGCTGTTACTGCCCCATAACTTACATGGGGGTGACCAAACTTGCAGAAACATGTTTATTTCTGCTGAAAAACACGTTTTGACACTTTCTGCACACTGGGGTTAAGAGCTGAGTGTGTGGGCTCTTCTGAGTCTTGCAGTTACATAGGGATTCAGTTGTCTGAAAAAACGCGTTTATTTCGGGCTGAAAAACACGTTTTCAAAAGTGTGCTGTTACTGCCCCATAACTTACATGGGGGTGACCAAACTTGCAGAAACATGTTTATTTCTGCTGAAAATCATGTTTTGACACTTTCTGCACACTGGGGTTAAGAGCTGAGTGTGTGGGCTCTTTTGAGCCTTGCAGTTACATAGGGATTCAGTTGTCTGAAAAAACGCGTTTATTTCGGGCTGAAAAACACGTTTTAAAAAGTGTGCTGTTACTGCCCCATAACTTACATGGGGGTGACCAAACTTGCAGAAACATGTTTATTTCTGCTGAAAATCATGTTTTGACACTTTCTGCACACTGGGGTTAAGAGCTGAGTGTGTGGGCTCTTCTGAGTCTTGCAGTTACATAGGGATTCAGTTGTCTGAAAAAACGCGTTTATTTCGGGCTGAAAAACACGTTTTCAAAAGTGTGCTGTTACTGCCCCATAACTTACATGGGGGTGACCAAACTTGCAGAAACATGTTTATTTCTGCTGAAAAACACGTTTTGACACTTTCTGCACACTGGGGTTAAGAGCTGAGTGTGTGGGCTCTTCTGAGTCTTGCAGTTACATAGGGATTCAGTTGTCTGAAAAAACGCGTTTATTTCGGGCTGAAAAACACGTTTTCAAAAGTGTGCTGTTACTGCCCCATAACTTACATGGGGGTGACCAAACTTGCAGAAACATGTTTATTTCTGCTGAAAATCATGTTTTGACACTTTCTGCACACTGGGGTTAAGAGCTGAGTGTGTGGGCTCTTTTGAGCCTTGCAGTTACATAGGGATTCAGTTGTCTGAAAAAACGCGTTTATTTCGGGCTGAAAAACACGTTTTAAAAAGTGTGCTGTTACTGCCCCATAACTTACATGGGGTTGACCAAACTTGCAGAAACATGTTTATTTCTGCTGAAAATCATGTTTTGACACTTTCTGCACACTGGGGTTAAGAGCTGAGTGTGTGGGCTCTTCTGAGTCTTGCAGTTACATAGGGATTCAGTTGTCTGAAAAAACGTGTTTATTTCAGGCTGAAAAACACGTTTTCAAAAGTGTGCTGTTACTGCCCCATAACTTACATGGGGGTGACCAAACTTGCAGAAACATGTTTATTTCTGCTGAAAAACATGTTTTGACACTTTCTGCACACTGGGGTTAAGAGCTGAGTGTGTGGGCTCTTCTGAGTCTTGCAGTTACATAGGGATTCAGTTGTCTGAAAAAACGTGTTTATTTCAGGCTGAAAAACACGTTTTCAAAAGTGTGCTGTTACTGCCCCATAACTTACATGGGGGTGACCAAACTTGCAGAAACATGTTTATTTCTGCTGAAAAACACGTTTTGACACTTTCTGCACACTGGGGTTAAGAGCTGAGTGTGTGGGCTCTTCTGAGTCTTGCAGTTACATAGGGATTCAGTTGTCTGAAAAAACGCGTTTATTTCGGGCTGAAAAACACGTTTTCAAAAGTGTGCTGTTACTGCCCCATAACTTACATGGGGGTGACCAAACTTGCAGAAACATGTTTATTTCTGCTGAAAATCATGTTTTGACACTTTCTGCACACTGGGGTTAAGAGCTGAGTGTGTGGGCTCTTTTGAGCCTTGCAGTTACATAGGGATTCAGTTGTCTGAAAAAACGCGTTTATTTCGGGCTGAAAAACAAGTTTTAAAAAGTGTGCTGTTACTGCCCCATAACTTACATGGGGGTGACCAAACTTGCAGAAACATGTTTATTTCTGCTGAAAATCATGTTTTGACACTTTCTGCACACTGGGGTTAAGAGCTGAGTGTGTGGGCTCTTTTGAGCCTTGCAGTTACATAGGGATTCAGTTGTCTGAAAAAACGTGTTTATTTCGGGCTGAAAAACAAGTTTTCAAAAGTGTGCTGTTACTGCCCCATAACTTACATGGGGGTGACCAAACTTGCAGAAACATGTTTATTTCTGCTGAAAAACACGTTTTGACACTTTCTGCACACTGGGGTTAAGAGCTGAGTGTGTGGGCTCTTCTGAGTCTTGCAGTTACATAGGGATTCAGTTGTCTGAAAAAACGCGTTTATTTCGGGCTGAAAAACACGTTTTCAAAAGTGTGCTGTTACTGCCCCATAACTTACATGGGGGTGACCAAACTTGCAGAAACATGTTTATTTCTGCTGAAAATCATGTTTTGACACTTTCTGCACACTGGGGTTAAGAGCTGAGTGTGTGGGCTCTTTTGAGCCTTGCAGTTACATAGGGATTCAGTTGTCTGAAAAAACGCGTTTATTTCGGGCTGAAAAACACGTTTTAAAAAGTGTGCTGTTTCTGCCCCATAACTTACATGGGGGTGACCAAACTTGCAGAAACATGTTTATTTCTGCTGAAAATCATGTTTTGACTCTTTCTGCACACTGGGGTTAAGAGCTGAGTGTGTGGGCTCTTCTGAGTCTTGCAGTTACATAGGGATTCAGTTGTCTGAAAAAACGCGTTTATTTCGGGCTGAAAAACACGTTTTCAAAAGTGTGCTGTTACTGCCCCATAACTTACATGGGGGTGACCAAACTTGCAGAAACATGTTTATTTCTGCTGAAAAACATGTTTTGACACTTTCTGCACACTGGGGTTAAGAGCTGAGTGTGTGGGCTCTTTTGAGCCTTGCAGTTACATAGGGATTCAGTTGTCTGAAAAAACGCGTTTATTTCGGGCTGAAAAACACGTTTTCAAAAGTGTGCTGTTACTGCCCCATAACTTACATGGGGTTGACCAAACTTGCAGAAACATGTTTATTTCTGCTGAAAATCATGTTTTGACACTTTCTGCACACTGGGGTTAAGAGCTGAGTGTGTGGGCTCTTCTGAGTCTTGCAGTTACATAGGGATTCAGTTGTCTGAAAAAACGTGTTTATTTCAGGCTGAAAAACACGTTTTCAAAAGTGTGCTGTTACTGCCCCATAACTTACATGGGGGTGACCAAACTTGCAGAAACATGTTTATTTCTGCTGAAAAACACGTTTTGACACTTTCTGCACACTGGGGTTAAGAGCTGAGTGTGTGGGCTCTTCTGAGTCTTGCAGTTACATAGGGATTCAGTTGTCTGAAAAAACGCGTTTATTTCGGGCTGAAAAACACGTTTTCAAAAGTGTGCTGTTACTGCCCCATAACTTACATGGGGGTGACCAAACTTGCAGAAACATGTTTATTTCTGCTGAAAATCATGTTTTGACACTTTCTGCACACTGGGGTTAAGAGCTGAGTGTGTGGGCTCTTTTGAGCCTTGCAGTTACATAGGGATTCAGTTGTCTGAAAAAACGCGTTTATTTCGGGCTGAAAAACACGTTTTAAAAAGTGTGCTGTTACTGCCCCATAACTTACATGGGGGTGACCAAACTTGCAGAAACATGTTTATTTCTGCTGAAAATCATGTTTTGACACTTTCTGCACACTGGGGTTAAGAGCTGAGTGTGTGGGCTCTTCTGAGTCTTGCAGTTACATAGGGATTCAGTTGTCTGAAAAAACGCGTTTATTTCGGGCTGAAAAACACGTTTTCAAAAGTGTGCTGTTACTGCCCCATAACTTACATGGGGGTGACCAAACTTGCAGAAACATGTTTATTTCTGCTGAAAAACACGTTTTGACACTTTCTGCACACTGGGGTTAAGAGCTGAGTGTGTGGGCTCTTCTGAGTCTTGCAGTTACATAGGGATTCAGTTGTCTGAAAAAACGTGTTTATTTCAGGCTGAAAAACACGTTTTCAAAAGTGTGCTGTTACTGCCCCATAACTTACATGGGGGTGACCAAACTTGCAGAAACATGTTTATTTCTGCTGAAAAACACGTTTTGACACTTTCTGCACACTGGGGTTAAGAGCTGAGTGTGTGGGCTCTTCTGAGTCTTGCAGTTACATAGGGATTCAGTTGTCTGAAAAAACGCGTTTATTTCGGGCTGAAAAACACGTTTTCAAAAGTGTGCTGTTACTGCCCCATAACTTACATGGGGGTGACCAAACTTGCAGAAACATGTTTATTTCTGCTGAAAATCATGTTTTGACACTTTCTGCACACTGGGGTTAAGAGCTGAGTGTGTGGGCTCTTTTGAGCCTTGCAGTTACATAGGGATTCAGTTGTCTGAAAAAACGCGTTTATTTCGGGCTGAAAAACAAGTTTTAAAAAGTGTGCTGTTACTGCCCCATAACTTACATGGGGGTGACCAAACTTGCAGAAACATGTTTATTTCTGCTGAAAATCATGTTTTGACACTTTCTGCACACTGGGGTTAAGAGCTGAGTGTGTGGGCTCTTTTGAGCCTTGCAGTTACATAGGGATTCAGTTGTCTGAAAAAACGTGTTTATTTCGGGCTGAAAAACACGTTTTCAAAAGTGTGCTGTTACTGCCCCATAACTTACATGGGGGTGACCAAACTTGCAGAAACATGTTTATTTCTGCTGAAAAACACGTTTTGACACTTTCTGCACACTGGGGTTAAGAGCTGAGTGTGTGGGCTCTTCTGAGTCTTGCAGTTACATAGGGATTCAGTTGTCTGAAAAAACGCGTTTATTTCGGGCTGAAAAACACGTTTTCAAAAGTGTGCTGTTACTGCCCCATAACTTACATGGGGGTGACCAAACTTGCAGAAACATGTTTATTTCTGCTGAAAATCATGTTTTGACACTTTCTGCACACTGGGGTTAAGAGCTGAGTGTGTGGGCTCTTTTGAGCCTTGCAGTTACATAGGGATTCAGTTGTCTGAAAAAACGCGTTTATTTCGGGCTGAAAAACACGTTTTAAAAAGTGTGCTGTTACTGCCCCATAACTTACATGGGGGTGACCAAACTTGCAGAAACATGTTTATTTCTGCTGAAAATCATGTTTTGACTCTTTCTGCACACTGGGGTTAAGAGCTGAGTGTGTGGGCTCTTCTGAGTCTTGCAGTTACATAGGGATTCAGTTGTCTGAAAAAACGCGTTTATTTCGGGCTGAAAAATACGTTTTCAAAAGTGTGCTGTTACTGCCCCATAACTTACATGGGGGTGACCAAACTTGCAGAAACATGTTTATTTCTGCTGAAAAACATGTTTTGACACTTTCTGCACACTGGGGTTAAGAGCTGAGTGTGTGGGCTCTTTTGAGCCTTGCAGTTACATAGGGATTCAGTTGTCTGAAAAAACGCGTTTATTTCGGGCTGAAAAACACGTTTTCAAAAGTGTGCTGTTACTGCCCCATAACTTACATGGGGTTGACCAAACTTGCAGAAACATGTTTATTTCTGCTGAAAATCATGTTTTGACACTTTCTGCACACTGGGGTTAAGAGCTGAGTGTGTGGGCTCTTCTGAGTCTTGCAGTTATATAGGGATTCAGTTGTCTGAAAAAACGTGTTTATTTCAGGCTGAAAAACACGTTTTCAAAAGTGTGCTGTTACTGCCCCATAACTTACATGGGGGTGACCAAACTTGCAGAAACATGTTTATTTCTGCTGAAAAACACGTTTTGACACTTTCTGCACACTGGGGTTAAGAGCTGAGTGTGTGGGCTCTTCTGAGTCTTGCAGTTACATAGGGATTCAGTTGTCTGAAAAAACGCGTTTATTTCGGGCTGAAAAACACGTTTTCAAAAGTGTGCTGTTACTGCCCCATAACTTACATGGGGGTGACCAAACTTGCAGAAACATGTTTATTTCTGCTGAAAATCATGTTTTGACACTTTCTGCACACTGGGGTTAAGAGCTGAGTGTGTGGGCTCTTTTGAGCCTTGCAGTTACATAGGGATTCAGTTGTCTGAAAAAACGCGTTTATTTCGGGCTGAAAAACACGTTTTAAAAAGTGTGCTGTTACTGCCCCATAACTTACATGGGGGTGACCAAACTTGCAGAAACATGTTTATTTCTGCTGAAAATCATGTTTTGACACTTTCTGCACACTGGGGTTAAGAGCTGAGTGTGTGGGCTCTTCTGAGTCTTGCAGTTACATAGGGATTCAGTTGTCTGAAAAAACGCGTTTATTTCGGGCTGAAAAACACGTTTTCAAAAGTGTGCTGTTACTGCCCCATAACTTACATGGGGGTGACCAAACTTGCAGAAACATGTTTATTTCTGCTGAAAAACACGTTTTGACACTTTCTGCACACTGGGGTTAAGAGCTGAGTGTGTGGGCTCTTCTGAGTCTTGCAGTTACATAGGGATTCAGTTGTCTGAAAAAACGCGTTTATTTCGGGCTGAAAAACACGTTTTCAAAAGTGTGCTGTTACTGCCCCATAACTTACATGGGGGTGACCAAACTTGCAGAAACATGTTTATTTCTGCTGAAAATCATGTTTTGACACTTTCTGCACACTGGGGTTAAGAGCTGAGTGTGTGGGCTCTTTTGAGCCTTGCAGTTACATAGGGATTCAGTTGTCTGAAAAAACGCGTTTATTTCGGGCTGAAAAACAAGTTTTAAAAAGTGTGCTGTTACTGCCCCATAACTTACATGGGGGTGACCAAACTTGCAGAAACATGTTTATTTCTGCTGAAAATCATGTTTTGACACTTTCTGCACACTGGGGTTAAGAGCTGAGTGTGTGGGCTCTTTTGAGCCTTGCAGTTACATAGGGATTCAGTTGTCTGAAAAAACGTGTTTATTTCGGGCTGAAAAACACGTTTTCAAAAGTGTGCTGTTACTGCCCCATAACTTACATGGGGGTGACCAAACTTGCAGAAACATGTTTATTTCTGCTGAAAAACACGTTTTGACACTTTCTGCACACTGGGGTTAAGAGCTGAGTGTGTGGGCTCTTCTGAGTCTTGCAGTTACATAGGGATTCAGTTGTCTGAAAAAACGTGTTTATTTCAGGCTGAAAAACACGTTTTCAAAAGTGTGCTGTTACTGCCCCATAACTTACATGGGGGTGACCAAACTTGCAGAAACATGTTTATTTCTGCTGAAAAACACGTTTTGACACTTTCTGCACACTGGGGTTAAGAGCTGAGTGTGTGGGCTCTTTTGAGCCTTGCAGTTACATAGGGATTCAGTTGTCTGAAAAAACGCGTTTATTTCGGGCTGAAAAACAAGTTTTAAAAAGTGTGCTGTTACTGCCCCATAACTTACATGGGGGTGACCAAACTTGCAGAAACATGTTTATTTCTGCTGAAAATCATGTTTTGACACTTTCTGCACACTGGGGTTAAGAGCTGAGTGTGTGGGCTCTTTTGAGCCTTGCAGTTACATAGGGATTCAGTTGTCTGAAAAAACGTGTTTATTTCGGGCTGAAAAACACGTTTTCAAAAGTGTGCTGTTACTGCCCCATAACTTACATGGGGGTGACCAAACTTGCAGAAACATGTTTATTTCTGCTGAAAAACACGTTTTGACACTTTCTGCACACTGGGGTTAAGAGCTGAGTGTGTGGGCTCTTCTGAGTCTTGCAGTTACATAGGGATTCAGTTGTCTGAAAAAACGCGTTTATTTCGGGCTGAAAAACACGTTTTCAAAAGTGTGCTGTTACTGCCCCATAACTTACATGGGGGTGACCAAACTTGCAGAAACATGTTTATTTCTGCTGAAAATCATGTTTTGACACTTTCTGCACACTGGGGTTAAGAGCTGAGTGTGTGGGCTCTTTTGAGCCTTGCAGTTACATAGGGATTCAGTTGTCTGAAAAAACGCGTTTATTTCGGGCTGAAAAACACGTTTTAAAAAGTGTGCTGTTACTGCCCCATAACTTACATGGGGGTGACCAAACTTGCAGAAACATGTTTATTTCTGCTGAAAATCATGTTTTGACTCTTTCTGCACACTGGGGTTAAGAGCTGAGTGTGTGGGCTCTTCTGAGTCTTGCAGTTACATAGGGATTCAGTTGTCTGAAAAAACGCGTTTATTTCGGGCTGAAAAACACGTTTTCAAAAGTGTGCTGTTACTGCCCCATAACTTACATGGGGGTGACCAAACTTGCAGAAACATGTTTATTTCTGCTGAAAATCATGTTTTGACACTTTCTGCACACTGGGGTTAAGAGCTGAGTGTGTGGGCTCTTTTGAGCCTTGCAGTTACATAGGGATTCAGTTGTCTGAAAAAACGCGTTTATTTCGGGCTGAAAAACACGTTTTCAAAAGTGTGCTGTTACTGCCCCATAACTTACATGGGGGTGACCAAACTTGCAGAAACATGTTTATTTCTGCTGAAAAACATGTTTTGACACTTTCTGCACACTGGGGTTAAGAGCTGAGTGTGTGGGCTCTTTTGAGCCTTGCAGTTACATAGGGATTCAGTTGTCTGAAAAAACGCGTTTATTTCGGGCTGAAAAACACGTTTTCAAAAGTGTGCTGTTACTGCCCCATAACTTACATGGGGTTGACCAAACTTGCAGAAACATGTTTATTTCTGCTGAAAATCATGTTTTGACACTTTCTGCACACTGGGGTTAAGAGCTGAGTGTGTGGGCTCTTCTGAGTCTTGCAGTTACATAGGGATTCAGTTGTCTGAAAAAACGTGTTTATTTCAGGCTGAAAAACACGTTTTCAAAAGTGTGCTGTTACTGCCCCATAACTTACATGGGGGTGACCAAACTTGCAGAAACATGTTTATTTCTGCTGAAAAACACGTTTTGACACTTTCTGCACACTGGGGTTAAGAGCTGAGTGTGTGGGCTCTTCTGAGTCTTGCAGTTACATAGGGATTCAGTTGTCTGAAAAAACGCGTTTATTTCGGGCTGAAAAACACGTTTTCAAAAGTGTGCTGTTACTGCCCCATAACTTACATGGGGGTGACCAAACTTGCAGAAACATGTTTATTTCTGCTGAAAATCATGTTTTGACACTTTCTGCACACTGGGGTTAAGAGCTGAGTGTGTGGGCTCTTTTGAGCCTTGCAGTTACATAGGGATTCAGTTGTCTGAAAAAACGCGTTTATTTCGGGCTGAAAAACACGTTTTAAAAAGTGTGCTGTTACTGCCCCATAACTTACATGGGGGTGACCAAACTTGCAGAAACATGTTTATTTCTGCTGAAAATCATGTTTTGACACTTTCTGCACACTGGGGTTAAGAGCTGAGTGTGTGGGCTCTTCTGAGTCTTGCAGTTACATAGGGATTCAGTTGTCTGAAAAAACGCGTTTATTTCGGGCTGAAAAACACGTTTTCAAAAGTGTGCTGTTACTGCCCCATAACTTACATGGGGGTGACCAAACTTGCAGAAACATGTTTATTTCTGCTGAAAAACACGTTTTGACACTTTCTGCACACTGGGGTTAAGAGCTGAGTGTGTGGGCTCTTCTGAGTCTTGCAGTTACATAGGGATTCAGTTGTCTGAAAAAACGCGTTTATTTCGGGCTGAAAAACACGTTTTCAAAAGTGTGCTGTTACTGCCCCATAACTTACATGGGGGTGACCAAACTTGCAGAAACATGTTTATTTCTGCTGAAAATCATGTTTTGACACTTTCTGCACACTGGGGTTAAGAGCTGAGTGTGTGGGCTCTTCTGAGTCTTGCAGTTACATAGGGATTCAGTTGTCTGAAAAAACGCGTTTATTTCGGGCTGAAAAACACGTTTTCAAAAGTGTGCTGTTACTGCCCCATAACTTACATGGGGGTGACCAAACTTGCAGAAACATGTTTATTTCTGCTGAAAAACACGTTTTGACACTTTCTGCACACTGGGGTTAAGAGCTGAGTGTGTGGGCTCTTTTGAGCCTTGCAGTTACATAGGGATTCAGTTGTCTGAAAAAACGCGTTTATTTCGGGCTGAAAAACACGTTTTCAAAAGTGTGCTGTTACTGCCCCATAACTTACATGGGGGTGACCAAACTTGCAGAAACATGTTTATTTCTGCTGAAAAACACGTTTTGACACTTTCTGCACACTGGGGTTAAGAGCTGAGTGTGTGGGCTCTTCTGAGTCTTGCAGTTACATAGGGATTCAGTTGTCTGAAAAAACGCGTTTATTTCGGGCTGAAAAACACGTTTTCAAAAGTGTGCTGTTACTGCCCCATAACTTACATGGGGGTGACCAAACTTGCAGAAACATGTTTATTTCTGCTGAAAAACACGTTTTGACACTTTCTGCACACTGGGGTTAAGAGCTGAGTGTGTGGGCTCTTCTGAGTCTTGCAGTTACATAGGGATTCAGTTGTCTGAAAAAACGCGTTTATTTCGGGCTGAAAAACACGTTTTCAAAAGTGTGCTGTTACTGCCCCATAACTTACATGGGGGTGACCAAACTTGCAGAAACATGTTTATTTCTGCTGAAAATCATGTTTTGACACTTTCTGCACACTGGGGTTAAGAGCTGAGTGTGTGGGCTCTTTTGAGCCTTGCAGTTACATAGGGATTCAGTTGTCTGAAAAAACGCGTTTATTTCGGGCTGAAAAACACGTTTTAAAAAGTGTGCTGTTACTGCCCCATAACTTACATGGGGGTGACCAAACTTGCAGAAACATGTTTATTTCTGCTGAAAATCATGTTTTGACTCTTTCTGCACACTGGGGTTAAGAGCTGAGTGTGTGGGCTCTTCTGAGTCTTGCAGTTACATAGGGATTCAGTTGTCTGAAAAAACGCGTTTATTTCGGGCTGAAAAACACGTTTTCAAAAGTGTGCTGTTACTGCCCCATAACTTACATGGGGGTGACCAAACTTGCAGAAACATGTTTATTTCTGCTGAAAATCATGTTTTGACACTTTCTGCACACTGGGGTTAAGAGCTGAGTGTGTGGGCTCTTTTGAGCCTTGCAGTTACATAGGGATTCAGTTGTCTGAAAAAACGCGTTTATTTCGGGCTGAAAAACACGTTTTCAAAAGTGTGCTGTTACTGCCCCATAACTTACATGGGGGTGACCAAACTTGCAGAAACATGTTTATTTCTGCTGAAAAACATGTTTTGACACTTTCTGCACACTGGGGTTAAGAGCTGAGTGTGTGGGCTCTTTTGAGCCTTGCAGTTACATAGGGATTCAGTTGTCTGAAAAAACGCGTTTATTTCGGGCTGAAAAACACGTTTTCAAAAGTGTGCTGTTACTGCCCCATAACTTACATGGGGTTGACCAAACTTGCAGAAACATGTTTATTTCTGCTGAAAATCATGTTTTGACACTTTCTGCACACTGGGGTTAAGAGCTGAGTGTGTGGGCTCTTCTGAGTCTTGCAGTTACATAGGGATTCAGTTGTCTGAAAAAACGTGTTTATTTCAGGCTGAAAAACACGTTTTCAAAAGTGTGCTGTTACTGCCCCATAACTTACATGGGGGTGACCAAACTTGCAGAAACATGTTTATTTCTGCTGAAAAACACGTTTTGACACTTTCTGCACACTGGGGTTAAGAGCTGAGTGTGTGGGCTCTTCTGAGTCTTGCAGTTACATAGGGATTCAGTTGTCTGAAAAAACGCGTTTATTTCGGGCTGAAAAACACGTTTTCAAAAGTGTGCTGTTACTGCCCCATAACTTACATGGGGGTGACCAAACTTGCAGAAACATGTTTATTTCTGCTGAAAATCATGTTTTGACACTTTCTGCACACTGGGGTTAAGAGCTGAGTGTGTGGGCTCTTTTGAGCCTTGCAGTTACATAGGGATTCAGTTGTCTGAAAAAACGCGTTTATTTCGGGCTGAAAAACACGTTTTAAAAAGTGTGCTGTTACTGCCCCATAACTTACATGGGGGTGACCAAACTTGCAGAAACATGTTTATTTCTGCTGAAAATCATGTTTTGACACTTTCTGCACACTGGGGTTAAGAGCTGAGTGTGTGGGCTCTTCTGAGTCTTGCAGTTACATAGGGATTCAGTTGTCTGAAAAAACGCGTTTATTTCGGGCTGAAAAACACGTTTTCAAAAGTGTGCTGTTACTGCCCCATAACTTACATGGGGGTGACCAAACTTGCAGAAACATGTTTATTTCTGCTGAAAAACACGTTTTGACACTTTCTGCACACTGGGGTTAAGAGCTGAGTGTGTGGGCTCTTCTGAGTCTTGCAGTTACATAGGGATTCAGTTGTCTGAAAAAACGCGTTTATTTCGGGCTGAAAAACACGTTTTCAAAAGTGTGCTGTTACTGCCCCATAACTTACATGGGGGTGACCAAACTTGCAGAAACATGTTTATTTCTGCTGAAAATCATGTTTTGACACTTTCTGCACACTGGGGTTAAGAGCTGAGTGTGTGGGCTCTTTTGAGCCTTGCAGTTACATAGGGATTCAGTTGTCTGAAAAAACGCGTTTATTTCGGGCTGAAAAACACGTTTTAAAAAGTGTGCTGTTACTGCCCCATAACTTACATGGGGGTGACCAAACTTGCAGAAACATGTTTATTTCTGCTGAAAATCATGTTTTGACTCTTTCTGCACACTGGGGTTAAGAGCTGAGTGTGTGGGCTCTTCTGAGTCTTGCAGTTACATAGGGATTCAGTTGTCTGAAAAAACGCGTTTATTTCGGGCTGAAAAACACGTTTTCAAAAGTGTGCTGTTACTGCCCCATAACTTACATGGGGGTGACCAAACTTGCAGAAACATGTTTATTTCTGCTGAAAATCATGTTTTGACACTTTCTGCACACTGGGGTTAAGAGCTGAGTGTGTGGGCTCTTTTGAGCCTTGCAGTTACATAGGGATTCAGTTGTCTGAAAAAACGCGTTTATTTCGGGCTGAAAAACACGTTTTCAAAAGTGTGCTGTTACTGCCCCATAACTTACATGGGGGTGACCAAACTTGCAGAAACATGTTTATTTCTGCTGAAAAACATGTTTTGACACTTTCTGCACACTGGGGTTAAGAGCTGAGTGTGTGGGCTCTTTTGAGCCTTGCAGTTACATAGGGATTCAGTTGTCTGAAAAAACGCGTTTATTTCGGGCTGAAAAACACGTTTTCAAAAGTGTGCTGTTACTGCCCCATAACTTACATGGGGTTGACCAAACTTGCAGAAACATGTTTATTTCTGCTGAAAATCATGTTTTGACACTTTCTGCACACTGGGGTTAAGAGCTGAGTGTGTGGGCTCTTCTGAGTCTTGCAGTTACATAGGGATTCAGTTGTCTGAAAAAACGTGTTTATTTCAGGCTGAAAAACACGTTTTCAAAAGTGTGCTGTTACTGCCCCATAACTTACATGGGGGTGACCAAACTTGCAGAAACATGTTTATTTCTGCTGAAAAACACGTTTTGACACTTTCTGCACACTGGGGTTAAGAGCTGAGTGTGTGGGCTCTTCTGAGTCTTGCAGTTACATAGGGATTCAGTTGTCTGAAAAAACGCGTTTATTTCGGGCTGAAAAACACGTTTTCAAAAGTGTGCTGTTACTGCCCCATAACTTACATGGGGGTGACCAAACTTGCAGAAACATGTTTATTTCTGCTGAAAATCATGTTTTGACACTTTCTGCACACTGGGGTTAAGAGCTGAGTGTGTGGGCTCTTTTGAGCCTTGCAGTTACATAGGGATTCAGTTGTCTGAAAAAACGCGTTTATTTCGGGCTGAAAAACACGTTTTAAAAAGTGTGCTGTTACTGCCCCATAACTTACATGGGGGTGACCAAACTTGCAGAAACATGTTTATTTCTGCTGAAAATCATGTTTTGACACTTTCTGCACACTGGGGTTAAGAGCTGAGTGTGTGGGCTCTTCTGAGTCTTGCAGTTACATAGGGATTCAGTTGTCTGAAAAAACGCGTTTATTTCGGGCTGAAAAACACGTTTTCAAAAGTGTGCTGTTACTGCCCCATAACTTACATGGGGGTGACCAAACTTGCAGAAACATGTTTATTTCTGCTGAAAAACACGTTTTGACACTTTCTGCACACTGGGGTTAAGAGCTGAGTGTGTGGGCTCTTCTGAGTCTTGCAGTTACATAGGGATTCAGTTGTCTGAAAAAACGCGTTTATTTCGGGCTGAAAAACACGTTTTCAAAAGTGTGCTGTTACTGCCCCATAACTTACATGGGGGTGACCAAACTTGCAGAAACATGTTTATTTCTGCTGAAAATCATGTTTTGACACTTTCTGCACACTGGGGTTAAGAGCTGAGTGTGTGGGCTCTTCTGAGTCTTGCAGTTACATAGGGATTCAGTTGTCTGAAAAAACGCGTTTATTTCGGGCTGAAAAACACGTTTTCAAAAGTGTGCTGTTACTGCCCCATAACTTACATGGGGGTGACCAAACTTGCAGAAACATGTTTATTTCTGCTGAAAAACACGTTTTGACACTTTCTGCACACTGGGGTTAAGAGCTGAGTGTGTGGGCTCTTTTGAGCCTTGCAGTTACATAGGGATTCAGTTGTCTGAAAAAACGCGTTTATTTCGGGCTGAAAAACACGTTTTCAAAAGTGTGCTGTTACTGCCCCATAACTTACATGGGGGTGACCAAACTTGCAGAAACATGTTTATTTCTGCTGAAAAACACGTTTTGACACTTTCTGCACACTGGGGTTAAGAGCTGAGTGTGTGGGCTCTTCTGAGTCTTGCAGTTACATAGGGATTCAGTTGTCTGAAAAAACGCGTTTATTTCGGGCTGAAAAACACGTTTTCAAAAGTGTGCTGTTACTGCCCCATAACTTACATGGGGGTGACCAAACTTGCAGAAACATGTTTATTTCTGCTGAAAAACATGTTTTGACACTTTCTGCACACTGGGGTTAAGAGCTGAGTGTGTGGGCTCTTTTGAGCCTTGCAGTTACATAGGGATTCAGTTGTCTGAAAAAACGCGTTTATTTCGGGCTGAAAAACACGTTTTCAAAAGTGTGCTGTTACTGCCCCATAACTTACATGGGGTTGACCAAACTTGCAGAAACATGTTTATTTCTGCTGAAAATCATGTTTTGACACTTTCTGCACACTGGGGTTAAGAGCTGAGTGTGTGGGCTCTTCTGAGTCTTGCAGTTACATAGGGATTCAGTTGTCTGAAAAAACGTGTTTATTTCAGGCTGAAAAACACGTTTTCAAAAGTGTGCTGTTACTGCCCCATAACTTACATGGGGGTGACCAAACTTGCAGAAACATGTTTATTTCTGCTGAAAAACATGTTTTGACACTTTCTGCACACTGGGGTTAAGAGCTGAGTGTGTGGGCTCTTCTGAGTCTTGCAGTTACATAGGGATTCAGTTGTCTGAAAAAACGTGTTTATTTCAGGCTGAAAAACACGTTTTCAAAAGTGTGCTGTTACTGCCCCATAACTTACATGGGGGTGACCAAACTTGCAGAAACATGTTTATTTCTGCTGAAAAACATGTTTTGACACTTTCTGCACACTGGGGTTAAGAGCTGAGTGTGTGGGCTCTTCTGAGTCTTGCAGTTACATAGGGATTCAGTTGTCTGAAAAAACGTGTTTATTTCAGGCTGAAAAACACGTTTTCAAAAGTGTGCTGTTACTGCCCCATAACTTACATGGGGGTGACCAAACTTGCAGAAACATGTTTATTTCTGCTGAAAAACACGTTTTGACACTTTCTGCACACTGGGGTTAAGAGCTGAGTGTGTGGGCTCTTCTGAGTCTTGCAGTTACATAGGGATTCAGTTGTCTGAAAAAACGCGTTTATTTCGGGCTGAAAAACACGTTTTCAAAAGTGTGCTGTTACTGCCCCATAACTTACATGGGGGTGACCAAACTTGCAGAAACATGTTTATTTCTGCTGAAAATCATGTTTTGACACTTTCTGCACACTGGGGTTAAGAGCTGAGTGTGTGGGCTCTTTTGAGCCTTGCAGTTACATAGGGATTCAGTTGTCTGAAAAAACGCGTTTATTTCGGGCTGAAAAACACGTTTTCAAAAGTGTGCTGTTACTGCCCCATAACTTACATGGGGGTGACCAAACTTGCAGAAACATGTTTATTTCTGCTGAAAATCATGTTTTGACACTTTCTGCACACTGGGGTTAAGAGCTGAGTGTGTGGGCTCTTTTGAGCCTTGCAGTTACATAGGGATTCAGTTGTCTGAAAAAACGCGTTTATTTCGGGCTGAAAAACACGTTTTAAAAAGTGTGCTGTTACTGCCCCATAACTTACATGGGGGTGACCAAACTTGCAGAAACATGTTTATTTCTGCTGAAAAACACGTTTTGACACTTTCTGCACACTGGGGTTAAGAGCTGAGTGTGTGGGCTCTTCTGAGTCTTGCAGTTACATAGGGATTCAGTTGTCTGAAAAAACGCGTTTATTTCGGGCTGAAAAACACGTTTTCAAAAGTGTGCTGTTACTGCCCCATAACTTACATGGGGGTGACCAAACTTGCAGAAACATGTTTATTTCTGCTGAAAATCATGTTTTGACACTTTCTGCACACTGGGGTTAAGAGCTGAGTGTGTGGGCTCTTCTGAGTCTTGCAGTTACATAGGGATTCAGTTGTCTGAAAAAACGCGTTTATTTCGGGCTGAAAAACACGTTTTCAAAAGTGTGCTGTTACTGCCCCATAACTTACATGGGGGTGACCAAACTTGCAGAAACATGTTTATTTCTGCTGAAAAACACGTTTTGACACTTTCTGCACACTGGGGTTAAGAGCTGAGTGTGTGGGCTCTTTTGAGCCTTGCAGTTACATAGGGATTCAGTTGTCTGAAAAAACGCGTTTATTTCGGGCTGAAAAACACGTTTTCAAAAGTGTGCTGTTACTGCCCCATAACTTACATGGGGGTGACCAAACTTGCAGAAACATGTTTATTTCTGCTGAAAAACACGTTTTGACACTTTCTGCACACTGGGGTTAAGAGCTGAGTGTGTGGGCTCTTCTGAGTCTTGCAGTTACATAGGGATTCAGTTGTCTGAAAAAACGCGTTTATTTCGGGCTGAAAAACACGTTTTCAAAAGTGTGCTGTTACTGCCCCATAACTTACATGGGGGTGACCAAACTTGCAGAAACATGTTTATTTCTGCTGAAAAACATGTTTTGACACTTTCTGCACACTGGGGTTAAGAGCTGAGTGTGTGGGCTCTTTTGAGCCTTGCAGTTACATAGGGATTCAGTTGTCTGAAAAAACGCGTTTATTTCGGGCTGAAAAACACGTTTTCAAAAGTGTGCTGTTACTGCCCCATAACTTACATGGGGTTGACCAAACTTGCAGAAACATGTTTATTTCTGCTGAAAATCATGTTTTGACACTTTCTGCACACTGGGGTTAAGAGCTGAGTGTGTGGGCTCTTCTGAGTCTTGCAGTTACATAGGGATTCAGTTGTCTGAAAAAACGTGTTTATTTCAGGCTGAAAAACACGTTTTCAAAAGTGTGCTGTTACTGCCCCATAACTTACATGGGGGTGACCAAACTTGCAGAAACATGTTTATTTCTGCTGAAAAACATGTTTTGACACTTTCTGCACACTGGGGTTAAGAGCTGAGTGTGTGGGCTCTTCTGAGTCTTGCAGTTACATAGGGATTCAGTTGTCTGAAAAAACGTGTTTATTTCAGGCTGAAAAACACGTTTTCAAAAGTGTGCTGTTACTGCCCCATAACTTACATGGGGGTGACCAAACTTGCAGAAACATGTTTATTTCTGCTGAAAAACATGTTTTGACACTTTCTGCACACTGGGGTTAAGAGCTGAGTGTGTGGGCTCTTCTGAGTCTTGCAGTTACATAGGGATTCAGTTGTCTGAAAAAACGTGTTTATTTCAGGCTGAAAAACACGTTTTCAAAAGTGTGCTGTTACTGCCCCATAACTTACATGGGGGTGACCAAACTTGCAGAAACATGTTTATTTCTGCTGAAAAACACGTTTTGACACTTTCTGCACACTGGGGTTAAGAGCTGAGTGTGTGGGCTCTTCTGAGTCTTGCAGTTACATAGGGATTCAGTTGTCTGAAAAAACGCGTTTATTTCGGGCTGAAAAACACGTTTTCAAAAGTGTGCTGTTACTGCCCCATAACTTACATGGGGGTGACCAAACTTGCAGAAACATGTTTATTTCTGCTGAAAATCATGTTTTGACACTTTCTGCACACTGGGGTTAAGAGCTGAGTGTGTGGGCTCTTTTGAGCCTTGCAGTTACATAGGGATTCAGTTGTCTGAAAAAACGCGTTTATTTCGGGCTGAAAAACAAGTTTTAAAAAGTGTGCTGTTACTGCCCCATAACTTACATGGGGGTGACCAAACTTGCAGAAACATGTTTATTTCTGCTGAAAATCATGTTTTGACACTTTCTGCACACTGGGGTTAAGAGCTGAGTGTGTGGGCTCTTTTGAGCCTTGCAGTTACATAGGGATTCAGTTGTCTGAAAAAACGTGTTTATTTCGGGCTGAAAAACACGTTTTCAAAAGTGTGCTGTTACTGCCCCATAACTTACATGGGGGTGACCAAACTTGCAGAAACATGTTTATTTCTGCTGAAAAACACGTTTTGACACTTTCTGCACACTGGGGTTAAGAGCTGAGTGTGTGGGCTCTTCTGAGTCTTGCAGTTACATAGGGATTCAGTTGTCTGAAAAAACGCGTTTATTTCGGGCTGAAAAACACGTTTTCAAAAGTGTGCTGTTACTGCCCCATAACTTACATGGGGGTGACCAAACTTGCAGAAACATGTTTATTTCTGCTGAAAATCATGTTTTGACACTTTCTGCACACTGGGGTTAAGAGCTGAGTGTGTGGGCTCTTTTGAGCCTTGCAGTTACATAGGGATTCAGTTGTCTGAAAAAACGCGTTTATTTCGGGCTGAAAAACACGTTTTAAAAAGTGTGCTGTTACTGCCCCATAACTTACATGGGGGTGACCAAACTTGCAGAAACATGTTTATTTCTGCTGAAAATCATGTTTTGACTCTTTCTGCACACTGGGGTTAAGAGCTGAGTGTGTGGGCTCTTCTGAGTCTTGCAGTTACATAGGGATTCAGTTGTCTGAAAAAACGCGTTTATTTCGGGCTGAAAAACACGTTTTCAAAAGTGTGCTGTTACTGCCCCATAACTTACATGGGGGTGACCAAACTTGCAGAAACATGTTTATTTCTGCTGAAAAACATGTTTTGACACTTTCTGCACACTGGGGTTAAGAGCTGAGTGTGTGGGCTCTTCTGAGTCTTGCAGTTACATAGGGATTCAGTTGTCTGAAAAAACGTGTTTATTTCAGGCTGAAAAACACGTTTTCAAAAGTGTGCTGTTACTGCCCCATAACTTACATGGGGGTGACCAAACTTGCAGAAACATGTTTATTTCTGCTGAAAAACACGTTTTGACACTTTCTGCACACTGGGGTTAAGAGCTGAGTGTGTGGGCTCTTCTGAGTCTTGCAGTTACATAGGGATTCAGTTGTCTGAAAAAACGCGTTTATTTCGGGCTGAAAAACACGTTTTCAAAAGTGTGCTGTTACTGCCCCATAACTTACATGGGGGTGACCAAACTTGCAGAAACATGTTTATTTCTGCTGAAAATCATGTTTTGACACTTTCTGCACACTGGGGTTAAGAGCTGAGTGTGTGGGCTCTTTTGAGCCTTGCAGTTACATAGGGATTCAGTTGTCTGAAAAAACGCGTTTATTTCGGGCTGGAAAACAAGTTTTAAAAAGTGTGCTGTTACTGCCCCATAACTTACATGGGGGTGACCAAACTTGCAGGAACATGTTTATTTCTGCTGAAAATCATGTTTTGACACTTTCTGCACACTGGGGTTAAGAGCTGAGTGTGTGGGCTCTTTTGAGCCTTGCAGTTACATAGGGATTCAGTTGTCTGAAAAAACGCGTTTATTTCGGGCTGAAAAACACGTTTTCAAAAGTGTGCTGTTACTGCCCCATAACTTACATGGGGTTGACCAAACTTGCAGAAACATGTTTATTTCTGCTGAAAATCATGTTTTGACACTTTCTGCACACTGGGGTTAAGAGCTGAGTGTGTGGGCTCTTCTGAGTCTTGCAGTTACATAGGGATTCAGTTGTCTGAAAAAACGTGTTTATTTCAGGCTGAAAAACACGTTTTCAAAAGTGTGCTGTTACTGCCCCATAACTTACATGGGGGTGACCAAACTTGCAGAAACATGTTTATTTCTGCTGAAAAACACGTTTTGACACTTTCTGCACACTGGGGTTAAGAGCTGAGTGTGTGGGCTCTTCTGAGTCTTGCAGTTACATAGGGATTCAGTTGTCTGAAAAAACGCGTTTATTTCGGGCTGAAAAACACGTTTTCAAAAGTGTGCTGTTACTGCCCCATAACTTACATGGGGGTGACCAAACTTGCAGAAACATGTTTATTTCTGCTGAAAATCATGTTTTGACACTTTCTGCACACTGGGGTTAAGAGCTGAGTGTGTGGGCTCTTTTGAGCCTTGCAGTTACATAGGGATTCAGTTGTCTGAAAAAACGCGTTTATTTCGGGCTGAAAAACACGTTTTAAAAAGTGTGCTGTTACTGCCCCATAACTTACATGGGGGTGACCAAACTTGCAGAAACATGTTTATTTCTGCTGAAAATCATGTTTTGACACTTTCTGCACACTGGGGTTAAGAGCTGAGTGTGTGGGCTCTTCTGAGTCTTGCAGTTACATAGGGATTCAGTTGTCTGAAAAAACGCGTTTATTTCGGGCTGAAAAACACGTTTTCAAAAGTGTGCTGTTACTGCCCCATAACTTACATGGGGGTGACCAAACTTGCAGAAACATGTTTATTTCTGCTGAAAATCATGTTTTGACACTTTCTGCACACTGGGGTTAAGAGCTGAGTGTGTGGGCTCTTTTGAGCCTTGCAGTTACATAGGGATTCAGTTGTCTGAAAAAACGTGTTTATTTCGGGCTGAAAAACACGTTTTCAAAAGTGTGCTGTTACTGCCCCATAACTTACATGGGGGTGACCAAACTTGCAGAAACATGTTTATTTCTGCTGAAAAACACGTTTTGACACTTTCTGCACACTGGGGTTAAGAGCTGAGTGTGTGGGCTCTTCTGAGTCTTGCAGTTACATAGGGATTCAGTTGTCTGAAAAAACGCGTTTATTTCGGGCTGAAAAACACGTTTTCAAAAGTGTGCTGTTACTGCCCCATAACTTACATGGGGGTGACCAAACTTGCAGAAACATGTTTATTTCTGCTGAAAATCATGTTTTGACACTTTCTGCACACTGGGGTTAAGAGCTGAGTGTGTGGGCTCTTTTGAGCCTTGCATTTACATAGGGATTCAGTTGTCTGAAAAAACGCGTTTATTTCGGGCTGAAAAACACGTTTTAAAAAGTGTGCTGTTACTGCCCCATAACTTACATGGGGGTGACCAAACTTGCAGAAACATGTTTATTTCTGCTGAAAATCATGTTTTGACTCTTTCTGCACACTGGGGTTAAGAGCTGAGTGTGTGGGCTCTTCTGAGTCTTGCAGTTACATAGGGATTCAGTTGTCTGAAAAAACGCGTTTATTTCGGGCTGAAAAACACGTTTTCAAAAGTGTGCTGTTACTGCCCCATAACTTACATGGGGGTGACCAAACTTGCAGAAACATGTTTATTTCTGCTGAAAAACATGTTTTGACACTTTCTGCACACTGGGGTTAAGAGCTGAGTGTGTGGGCTCTTCTGAGTCTTGCAGTTACATAGGGATTCAGTTGTCTGAAAAAACGTGTTTATTTCAGGCTGAAAAACACGTTTTCAAAAGTGTGCTGTTACTGCCCCATAACTTACATGGGGGTGACCAAACTTGCAGAAACATGTTTATTTCTGCTGAAAAACACGTTTTGACACTTTCTGCACACTGGGGTTAAGAGCTGAGTGTGTGGGCTCTTCTGAGTCTTGCAGTTACATAGGGATTCAGTTGTCTGAAAAAACGCGTTTATTTCGGGCTGAAAAACACGTTTTCAAAAGTGTGCTGTTACTGCCCCATAACTTACATGGGGGTGACCAAACTTGCAGAAACATGTTTATTTCTGCTGAAAATCATGTTTTGACACTTTCTGCACACTGGGGTTAAGAGCTGAGTGTGTGGGCTCTTTTGAGCCTTGCAGTTACATAGGGATTCAGTTGTCTGAAAAAACGCGTTTATTTCGGGCTGGAAAACAAGTTTTAAAAAGTGTGCTGTTACTGCCCCATAACTTACATGGGGGTGACCAAACTTGCAGGAACATGTTTATTTCTGCTGAAAATCATGTTTTGACACTTTCTGCACACTGGGGTTAAGAGCTGAGTGTGTGGGCTCTTTTGAGCCTTGCAGTTACATAGGGATTCAGTTGTCTGAAAAAACGCGTTTATTTCGGGCTGAAAAACACGTTTTCAAAAGTGTGCTGTTACTGCCCCATAACTTACATGGGGTTGACCAAACTTGCAGAAACATGTTTATTTCTGCTGAAAATCATGTTTTGACACTTTCTGCACACTGGGGTTAAGAGCTGAGTGTGTGGGCTCTTCTGAGTCTTGCAGTTACATAGGGATTCAGTTGTCTGAAAAAACGTGTTTATTTCAGGCTGAAAAACACGTTTTCAAAAGTGTGCTGTTACTGCCCCATAACTTACATGGGGGTGACCAAACTTGCAGAAACATGTTTATTTCTGCTGAAAAACACGTTTTGACACTTTCTGCACACTGGGGTTAAGAGCTGAGTGTGTGGGCTCTTCTGAGTCTTGCAGTTACATAGGGATTCAGTTGTCTGAAAAAACGCGTTTATTTCGGGCTGAAAAACACGTTTTCAAAAGTGTGCTGTTACTGCCCCATAACTTACATGGGGGTGACCAAACTTGCAGAAACATGTTTATTTCTGCTGAAAATCATGTTTTGACACTTTCTGCACACTGGGGTTAAGAGCTGAGTGTGTGGGCTCTTTTGAGCCTTGCAGTTACATAGGGATTCAGTTGTCTGAAAAAACGCGTTTATTTCGGGCTGAAAAACACGTTTTAAAAAGTGTGCTGTTACTGCCCCATAACTTACATGGGGGTGACCAAACTTGCAGAAACATGTTTATTTCTGCTGAAAATCATGTTTTGACACTTTCTGCACACTGGGGTTAAGAGCTGAGTGTGTGGGCTCTTCTGAGTCTTGCAGTTACATAGGGATTCAGTTGTCTGAAAAAACGCGTTTATTTCGGGCTGAAAAACACGTTTTCAAAAGTGTGCTGTTACTGCCCCATAACTTACATGGGGGTGACCAAACTTGCAGAAACATGTTTATTTCTGCTGAAAAACACGTTTTGACACTTTCTGCACACTGGGGTTAAGAGCTGAGTGTGTGGGCTCTTCTGAGTCTTGCAGTTACATAGGGATTCAGTTGTCTGAAAAAACGCGTTTATTTCGGGCTGAAAAACACGTTTTCAAAAGTGTGCTGTTACTGCCCCATAACTTACATGGGGGTGACCAAACTTGCAGAAACATGTTTATTTCTGCTGAAAATCATGTTTTGACACTTTCTGCACACTGGGGTTAAGAGCTGAGTGTGTGGGCTCTTCTGAGTCTTGCAGTTACATAGGGATTCAGTTGTCTGAAAAAACGCGTTTATTTCGGGCTGAAAAACACGTTTTCAAAAGTGTGCTGTTACTGCCCCATAACTTACATGGGGGTGACCAAACTTGCAGAAACATGTTTATTTCTGCTGAAAAACACGTTTTGACACTTTCTGCACACTGGGGTTAAGAGCTGAGTGTGTGGGCTCTTTTGAGCCTTGCAGTTACATAGGGATTCAGTTGTCTGAAAAAACGCGTTTATTTCGGGCTGAAAAACACGTTTTCAAAAGTGTGCTGTTACTGCCCCATAACTTACATGGGGGTGACCAAACTTGCAGAAACATGTTTATTTCTGCTGAAAAACACGTTTTGACACTTTCTGCACACTGGGGTTAAGAGCTGAGTGTGTGGGCTCTTCTGAGTCTTGCAGTTACATAGGGATTCAGTTGTCTGAAAAAACGCGTTTATTTCGGGCTGAAAAACACGTTTTCAAAAGTGTGCTGTTACTGCCCCATAACTTACATGGGGGTGACCAAACTTGCAGAAACATGTTTATTTCTGCTGAAAAACATGTTTTGACACTTTCTGCACACTGGGGTTAAGAGCTGAGTGTGTGGGCTCTTTTGAGCCTTGCAGTTACATAGGGATTCAGTTGTCTGAAAAAACGCGTTTATTTCGGGCTGAAAAACACGTTTTCAAAAGTGTGCTGTTACTGCCCCATAACTTACATGGGGTTGACCAAACTTGCAGAAACATGTTTATTTCTGCTGAAAATCATGTTTTGACACTTTCTGCACACTGGGGTTAAGAGCTGAGTGTGTGGGATCTTCTGAGTCTTGCAGTTACATAGGGATTCAGTTGTCTGAAAAAACGTGTTTATTTCAGGCTGAAAAACACGTTTTCAAAAGTGTGCTGTTACTGCCCCATAACTTACATGGGGGTGACCAAACTTGCAGAAACATGTTTATTTCTGCTGAAAAACATGTTTTGACACTTTCTGCACACTGGGGTTAAGAGCTGAGTGTGTGGGCTCTTCTGAGTCTTGCAGTTACATAGGGATTCAGTTGTCTGAAAAAACGTGTTTATTTCAGGCTGAAAAACACGTTTTCAAAAGTGTGCTGTTACTGCCCCATAACTTACATGGGGGTGACCAAACTTGCAGAAACATGTTTATTTCTGCTGAAAAACATGTTTTGACACTTTCTGCACACTGGGGTTAAGAGCTGAGTGTGTGGGCTCTTCTGAGTCTTGCAGTTACATAGGGATTCAGTTGTCTGAAAAAACGTGTTTATTTCAGACTGAAAAACACGTTTTCAAAAGTGTGCTGTTACTGCCCCATAACTTACATGGGGGTGACCAAACTTGCAGAAACATGTTTATTTCTGCTGAAAAACACGTTTTGACACTTTCTGCACACTGGGGTTAAGAGCTGAGTGTGTGGGCTCTTCTGAGTCTTGCAGTTACATAGGGATTCAGTTGTCTGAAAAAACGCGTTTATTTCGGGCTGAAAAACACGTTTTCAAAAGTGTGCTGTTACTGCCCCATAACTTACATGGGGGTGACCAAACTTGCAGAAACATGTTTATTTCTGCTGAAAATCATGTTTTGACACTTTCTGCACACTGGGGTTAAGAGCTGAGTGTGTGGGCTCTTTTGAGCCTTGCAGTTACATAGGGATTCAGTTGTCTGAAAAAACGCGTTTATTTCGGGCTGAAAAACAAGTTTTAAAAAGTGTGCTGTTACTGCCCCATAACTTACATGGGGGTGACCAAACTTGCAGAAACATGTTTATTTCTGCTGAAAATCATGTTTTGACACTTTCTGCACACTGGGGTTAAGAGCTGAGTGTGTGGGCTCTTTTGAGCCTTGCAGTTACATAGGGATTCAGTTGTCTGAAAAAACGTGTTTATTTCGGGCTGAAAAACACGTTTTCAAAAGTGTGCTGTTACTGCCCCATAACTTACATGGGGGTGACCAAACTTGCAGAAACATGTTTATTTCTGCTGAAAAACACGTTTTGACACTTTCTGCACACTGGGGTTAAGAGCTGAGTGTGTGGGCTCTTCTGAGTCTTGCAGTTACATAGGGATTCAGTTGTCTGAAAAAACGCGTTTATTTCGGGCTGAAAAACACGTTTTCAAAAGTGTGCTGTTACTGCCCCATAACTTACATGGGGGTGACCAAACTTGCAGAAACATGTTTATTTCTGCTGAAAATCATGTTTTGACACTTTCTGCACACTGGGGTTAAGAGCTGAGTGTGTGGGCTCTTTTGAGCCTTGCAGTTACATAGGGATTCAGTTGTCTGAAAAAACGCGTTTATTTCGGGCTGAAAAACACGTTTTAAAAAGTGTGCTGTTACTGCCCCATAACTTACATGGGGGTGACCAAACTTGCAGAAACATGTTTATTTCTGCTGAAAATCATGTTTTGACTCTTTCTGCACACTGGGGTTAAGAGCTGAGTGTGTGGGCTCTTCTGAGTCTTGCAGTTACATAGGGATTCAGTTGTCTGAAAAAACGCGTTTATTTCGGGCTGAAAAACACGTTTTCAAAAGTGTGCTGTTACTGCCCCATAACTTACATGGGGGTGACCAAACTTGCAGAAACATGTTTATTTCTGCTGAAAAACATGTTTTGACACTTTCTGCACACTGGGGTTAAGAGCTGAGTGTGTGGGCTCTTCTGAGTCTTGCAGTTACATAGGGATTCAGTTGTCTGAAAAAACGTGTTTATTTCAGGCTGAAAAACACGTTTTCAAAAGTGTGCTGTTACTGCCCCATAACTTACATGGGGGTGACCAAACTTGCAGAAACGTTTATTTCTGCTGAAAAACACGTTTTGACACTTTCTGCACACTGGGGTTAAGAGCTGAGTGTGTGGGCTCTTCTGAGTCTTGCAGTTACATAGGGATTCAGTTGTCTGAAAAAACGCGTTTATTTCGGACTGAAAAACACGTTTTCAAAAGTGTGCTGTTACTGCCCCATAACTTACATGGGGGTGACCAAACTTGCAGAAACATGTTTATTTCTGCTGAAAATCATGTTTTGACACTTTCTGCACACTGGGGTTAAGAGCTGAGTGTGTGGGCTCTTTTGAGCCTTGCAGTTACATAGGGATTCAGTTGTCTGAAAAAACGCGTTTATTTCGGGCTGGAAAACAAGTTTTAAAAAGTGTGCTGTTACTGCCCCATAACTTACATGGGGGTGACCAAACTTGCAGGAACATGTTTATTTCTGCTGAAAATCATGTTTTGACACTTTCTGCACACTGGGGTTAAGAGCTGAGTGTGTGGGCTCTTTTGAGCCTTGCAGTTACATAGGGATTCAGTTGTCTGAAAAAACGTGTTTATTTCGGGCTGAAAAACACGTTTTCAAAAGTGTGCTGTTACTGCCCCATAACTTACATGGGGGTGACCAAACTTGCAGAAACATGTTTATTTCTGCTGAAAAACACGTTTTGACACTTTCTGCACACTGGGGTTAAGAGCTGAGTGTGTGGGCTCTTTTGAGCCTTGCAGTTACATAGGGATTCAGTTGTCTGAAAAAACGCGTTTATTTCGGGCTGAAAAACAAGTTTTAAAAAGTGTGCTGTTACTGCCCCATAACTTACATGGGGGTGACCAAACTTGCAGAAACATGTTTATTTCTGCTGAAAATCATGTTTTGACACTTTCTGCACACTGGGGTTAAGAGCTGAGTGTGTGGGCTCTTTTGAGCCTTGCAGTTACATAGGGATTCAGTTGTCTGAAAAAACGTGTTTATTTCGGGCTGAAAAACACGTTTTCAAAAGTGTGCTGTTACTGCCCCATAACTTACATGGGGGTGACCAAACTTGCAGAAACATGTTTATTTCTGCTGAAAAACACGTTTTGACACTTTCTGCACACTGGGGTTAAGAGCTGAGTGTGTGGGCTCTTCTGAGTCTTGCAGTTACATAGGGATTCAGTTGTCTGAAAAAACGCGTTTATTTCGGGCTGAAAAACACGTTTTCAAAAGTGTGCTGTTACTGCCCCATAACTTACATGGGGGTGACCAAACTTGCAGAAACATGTTTATTTCTGCTGAAAATCATGTTTTGACACTTTCTGCACACTGGGGTTAAGAGCTGAGTGTGTGGGCTCTTTTGAGCCTTGCAGTTACATAGGGATTCAGTTGTCTGAAAAAACGCGTTTATTTCGGGCTGAAAAACACGTTTTAAAAAGTGTGCTGTTACTGCCCCATAACTTACATGGGGGTGACCAAACTTGCAGAAACATGTTTATTTCTGCTGAAAATCATGTTTTGACTCTTTCTGCACACTGGGGTTAAGAGCTGAGTGTGTGGGCTCTTCTGAGTCTTGCAGTTACATAGGGATTCAGTTGTCTGAAAAAACGCGTTTATTTCGGGCTGAAAAACACGTTTTCAAAAGTGTGCTGTTACTGCCCCATAACTTACATGGGGGTGACCAAACTTGCAGAAACATGTTTATTTCTGCTGAAAAACATGTTTTGACACTTTCTGCACACTGGGGTTAAGAGCTGAGTGTGTGGGCTCTTCTGAGTCTTGCAGTTACATAGGGATTCAGTTGTCTGAAAAAACGCGTTTATTTCGGGCTGAAAAACACGTTTTCAAAAGTGTGCTGTTACTGCCCCATAACTTACATGGGGGTGACCAAACTTGCAGAAACATGTTTATTTCTGCTGAAAATCATGTTTTGACACTTTCTGCACACTGGGGTTAAGAGCTGAGTGTGTGGGCTCTTTTGAGCCTTGCAGTTACATAGGGATTCAGTTGTCTGAAAAAACGCGTTTATTTCGGGCTGGAAAACAAGTTTTAAAAAGTGTGCTGTTACTGCCCCATAACTTACATGGGGGTGACCAAACTTGCAGGAACATGTTTATTTCTGCTGAAAATCATGTTTTGACACTTTCTGCACACTGGGGTTAAGAGCTGAGTGTGTGGGCTCTTTTGAGCCTTGCAGTTACATAGGGATTCAGTTGTCTGAAAAAACGTGTTTATTTCGGGCTGAAAAACACGTTTTCAAAAGTGTGCTGTTACTGCCCCATAACTTACATGGGGGTGACCAAACTTGCAGAAACATGTTTATTTCTGCTGAAAAACACGTTTTGACACTTTCTGCACACTGGGGTTAAGAGCTGAGTGTGTGGGCTCTTCTGAGTCTTGCAGTTACATAGGGATTCAGTTGTCTGAAAAAACGCGTTTATTTCGGGCTGAAAAACACGTTTTCAAAAGTGTGCTGTTACTGCCCCATAACTTACATGGGGGTGACCAAACTTGCAGAAACATGTTTATTTCTGCTGAAAATCATGTTTTGACACTTTCTGCACACTGGGGTTAAGAGCTGAGTGTGTGGGCTCTTTTGAGCCTTGCAGTTACATAGGGATTCAGTTGTCTGAAAAAACGCGTTTATTTCGGGCTGAAAAACACGTTTTCAAAAGTGTGCTGTTACTGCCCCATAACTTACATGGGGTTGACCAAACTTGCAGAAACATGTTTATTTCTGCTGAAAATCATGTTTTGACACTTTCTGCACACTGGGGTTAAGAGCTGAGTGTGTGGGCTCTTCTGAGTCTTGCAGTTACATAGGGATTCAGTTGTCTGAAAAAACGTGTTTATTTCAGGCTGAAAAACACGTTTTCAAAAGTGTGCTGTTACTGCCCCATAACTTACATGGGGGTGACCAAACTTGCAGAAACATGTTTATTTCTGCTGAAAAACACGTTTTGACACTTTCTGCACACTGGGGTTAAGAGCTGAGTGTGTGGGCTCTTCTGAGTCTTGCAGTTACATAGGGATTCAGTTGTCTGAAAAAACGGGTTTATTTCGGGCTGAAAAACACGTTTTCAAAAGTGTGCTGTTACTGCCCCATAACTTACATGGGGGTGACCAAACTTGCAGAAACATGTTTATTTCTGCTGAAAATCATGTTTTGACACTTTCTGCACACTGGGGTTAAGAGCTGAGTGTGTGGGCTCTTTTGAGCCTTGCAGTTACATAGGGATTCAGTTGTCTGAAAAAACGCGTTTATTTCGGGCTGAAAAACACGTTTTCAAAAGTGTGCTGTTACTGCCCCATAACTTACATGGGGGTGACCAAACTTGCAGAAACATGTTTATTTCTGCTGAAAAACACGTTTTGACACTTTCTGCACACTGGGGTTAAGAGCTGAGTGTGTGGGCTCTTCTGAGTCTTGCAGTTACATAGGGATTCAGTTGTCTGAAAAAACGCGTTTATTTCGGGCTGAAAAACACGTTTTCAAAAGTGTGCTGTTACTGCCCCATAACTTACATGGGGGTGACCAAACTTGCAGAAACATGTTTATTTCTGCTGAAAATCATGTTTTGACACTTTCTGCACACTGGGGTTAAGAGCTGAGTGTGTGGGCTCTTTTGAGCCTTGCAGTTACATAGGGATTCAGTTGTCTGAAAAAACGCGTTTATTTCGGGCTGAAAAACAAGTTTTAAAAAGTGTGCTGTTACTGCCCCATAACTTACATGGGGGTGACCAAACTTGCAGAAACATGTTTATTTCTGCTGAAAATCATGTTTTGACACTTTCTGCACACTGGGGTTAAGAGCTGAGTGTGTGGGCTCTTTTGAGCCTTGCAGTTACATAGGGATTCAGTTGTCTGAAAAAACGTGTTTATTTCGGGCTGAAAAACACGTTTTCAAAAGTGTGCTGTTACTGCCCCATAACTTACATGGGGGTGACCAAACTTGCAGAAACATGTTTATTTCTGCTGAAAAACACGTTTTGACACTTTCTGCACACTGGGGTTAAGAGCTGAGTGTGTGGGCTCTTCTGAGTCTTGCAGTTACATAGGGATTCAGTTGTCTGAAAAAACGCGTTTATTTCGGGCTGAAAAACACGTTTTCAAAAGTGTGCTGTTACTGCCCCATAACTTACATGGGGGTGACCAAACTTGCAGAAACATGTTTATTTCTGCTGAAAATCATGTTTTGACACTTTCTGCACACTGGGGTTAAGAGCTGAGTGTGTGGGCTCTTTTGAGCCTTGCAGTTACATAGGGATTCAGTTGTCTGAAAAAACGCGTTTATATCGGGCTGAAAAACACGTTTTAAAAAGTGTGCTGTTACTGCCCCATAACTTACATGGGGGTGACCAAACTTGCAGAAACATGTTTATTTCTGCTGAAAATCATGTTTTGACTCTTTCTGCACACTGGGGTTAAGAGCTGAGTGTGTGGGCTCTTCTGAGTCTTGCAGTTACATAGGGATTCAGTTGTCTGAAAAAACGCGTTTATTTCGGGCTGAAAAACACGTTTTCAAAAGTGTGCTGTTACTGCCCCATAACTTACATGGGGGTGACCAAACTTGCAGAAACATGTTTATTTCTGCTGAAAATCATGTTTTGACACTTTCTGCACACTGGGGTTAAGAGCTGAGTGTGTGGGCTCTTTTGAGCCTTGCAGTTACATAGGGATTCAGTTGTCTGAAAAAACGCGTTTATTTCGGGCTGAAAAACACGTTTTCAAAAGTGTGCTGTTACTGCCCCATAACTTACATGGGGGTGACCAAACTTGCAGAAACATGTTTATTTCTGCTGAAAAACATGTTTTGACACTTTCTGCACACTGGGGTTAAGAGCTGAGTGTGTGGGCTCTTTTGAGCCTTGCAGTTACATAGGGATTCAGTTGTCTGAAAAAACGCGTTTATTTCGGGCTGAAAAACACGTTTTCAAAAGTGTGCTGTTACTGCCCCATAACTTACATGGGGTTGACCAAACTTGCAGAAACATGTTTATTTCTGCTGAAAATCATGTTTTGACACTTTCTGCACACTGGGGTTAAGAGCTGAGTGTGTGGGCTCTTCTGAGTCTTGCAGTTACATAGGGATTCAGTTGTCTGAAAAAACGTGTTTATTTCAGGCTGAAAAACACGTTTTCAAAAGTGTGCTGTTACTGCCCCATAACTTACATGGGGGTGACCAAACTTGCAGAAACATGTTTATTTCTGCTGAAAAACACGTTTTGACACTTTCTGCACACTGGGGTTAAGAGCTGAGTGTGTGGGCTCTTCTGAGTCTTGCAGTTACATAGGGATTCAGTTGTCTGAAAAAACGCGTTTATTTCGGGCTGAAAAACACGTTTTCAAAAGTGTGCTGTTACTGCCCCATAACTTACATGGGGGTGACCAAACTTGCAGAAACATGTTTATTTCTGCTGAAAATCATGTTTTGACACTTTCTGCACACTGGGGTTAAGAGCTGAGTGTGTGGGCTCTTTTGAGCCTTGCAGTTACATAGGGATTCAGTTGTCTGAAAAAACGCGTTTATTTCGGGCTGAAAAACACGTTTTAAAAAGTGTGCTGTTACTGCCCCATAACTTACATGGGGGTGACCAAACTTGCAGAAACATGTTTATTTCTGCTGAAAATCATGTTTTGACACTTTCTGCACACTGGGGTTAAGAGCTGAGTGTGTGGGCTCTTCTGAGTCTTGCAGTTACATAGGGATTCAGTTGTCTGAAAAAACGCGTTTATTTCGGGCTGAAAAACACGTTTTCAAAAGTGTGCTGTTACTGCCCCATAACTTACATGGGGGTGACCAAACTTGCAGAAACATGTTTATTTCTGCTGAAAAACACGTTTTGACACTTTCTGCACACTGGGGTTAAGAGCTGAGTGTGTGGGCTCTTCTGAGTCTTGCAGTTACATAGGGATTCAGTTGTCTGAAAAAACGCGTTTATTTCGGGCTGAAAAACACGTTTTCAAAAGTGTGCTGTTACTGCCCCATAACTTACATGGGGGTGACCAAACTTGCAGAAACATGTTTATTTCTGCTGAAAATCATGTTTTGACACTTTCTGCACACTGGGGTTAAGAGCTGAGTGTGTGGGCTCTTCTGAGTCTTGCAGTTACATAGGGATTCAGTTGTCTGAAAAAACGCGTTTATTTCGGGCTGAAAAACACGTTTTCAAAAGTGTGCTGTTACTGCCCCATAACTTACATGGGGGTGACCAAACTTGCAGAAACATGTTTATTTCTGCTGAAAAACACGTTTTGACACTTTCTGCACACTGGGGTTAAGAGCTGAGTGTGTGGGCTCTTTTGAGCCTTGCAGTTACATAGGGATTCAGTTGTCTGAAAAAACGCGTTTATTTCGGGCTGAAAAACACGTTTTCAAAAGTGTGCTGTTACTGCCCCATAACTTACATGGGGGTGACCAAACTTGCAGAAACATGTTTATTTCTGCTGAAAAACACGTTTTGACACTTTCTGCACACTGGGGTTAAGAGCTGAGTGTGTGGGCTCTTCTGAGTCTTGCAGTTACATAGGGATTCAGTTGTCTGAAAAAACGCGTTTATTTCGGGCTGAAAAACACGTTTTCAAAAGTGTGCTGTTACTGCCCCATAACTTACATGGGGGTGACCAAACTTGCAGAAACATGTTTATTTCTGCTGAAAAACATGTTTTGACACTTTCTGCACACTGGGGTTAAGAGCTGAGTGTGTGGGCTCTTTTGAGCCTTGCAGTTACATAGGGATTCAGTTGTCTGAAAAAACGCGTTTATTTCGGGCTGAAAAACACGTTTTCAAAAGTGTGCTGTTACTGCCCCATAACTTACATGGGGTTGACCAAACTTGCAGAAACATGTTTATTTCTGCTGAAAATCATGTTTTGACACTTTCTGCACACTGGGGTTAAGAGCTGAGTGTGTGGGCTCTTCTGAGTCTTGCAGTTACATAGGGATTCAGTTGTCTGAAAAAACGTGTTTATTTCAGGCTGAAAAACACGTTTTCAAAAGTGTGCTGTTACTGCCCCATAACTTACATGGGGGTGACCAAACTTGCAGAAACATGTTTATTTCTGCTGAAAAACATGTTTTGACACTTTCTGCACACTGGGGTTAAGAGCTGAGTGTGTGGGCTCTTCTGAGTCTTGCAGTTACATAGGGATTCAGTTGTCTGAAAAAACGTGTTTATTTCAGGCTGAAAAACACGTTTTCAAAAGTGTGCTGTTACTGCCCCATAACTTACATGGGGGTGACCAAACTTGCAGAAACATGTTTATTTCTGCTGAAAAACACGTTTTGACACTTTCTGCACACTGGGGTTAAGAGCTGAGTGTGTGGGCTCTTCTGAGTCTTGCAGTTACATAGGGATTCAGTTGTCTGAAAAAACGCGTTTATTTCGGGCTGAAAAACACGTTTTCAAAAGTGTGCTGTTACTGCCCCATAACTTACATGGGGGTGACCAAACTTGCAGAAACATGTTTATTTCTGCTGAAAATCATGTTTTGACACTTTCTGCACACTGGGGTTAAGAGCTGAGTGTGTGGGCTCTTTTGAGCCTTGCAGTTACATAGGGATTCAGTTGTCTGAAAAAACGTGTTTATTTCGGGCTGAAAAACACGTTTTCAAAAGTGTGCTGTTACTGCCCCATAACTTACATGGGGGTGACCAAACTTGCAGAAACATGTTTATTTCTGCTGAAAAACACGTTTTGACACTTTCTGCACACTGGGGTTAAGAGCTGAGTGTGTGGGCTCTTCTGAGTCTTGCAGTTACATAGGGATTCAGTTGTCTGAAAAAACGCGTTTATTTCGGGCTGAAAAACACGTTTTCAAAAGTGTGCTGTTACTGCCCCATAACTTACATGGGGGTGACCAAACTTGCAGAAACATGTTTATTTCTGCTGAAAATCATGTTTTGACACTTTCTGCACACTGGGGTTAAGAGCTGAGTGTGTGGGCTCTTTTGAGCCTTGCAGTTACATAGGGATTCAGTTGTCTGAAAAAACGCGTTTATTTCGGGCTGAAAAACACGTTTTAAAAAGTGTGCTGTTACTGCCCCATAACTTACATGGGGGTGACCAAACTTGCAGAAACATGTTTATTTCTGCTGAAAATCATGTTTTGACTCTTTCTGCACACTGGGGTTAAGAGCTGAGTGTGTGGGCTCTTCTGAGTCTTGCAGTTACATAGGGATTCAGTTGTCTGAAAAAACGCGTTTATTTCGGGCTGAAAAACACGTTTTCAAAAGTGTGCTGTTACTGCCCCATAACTTACATGGGGGTGACCAAACTTGCAGAAACATGTTTATTTCTGCTGAAAAACACGTTTTGACACTTTCTGCACACTGGGGTTAAGAGCTGAGTGTGTGGGCTCTTCTGAGTCTTGCAGTTACATAGGGATTCAGTTGTCTGAAAAAACGTGTTTATTTCAGGCTGAAAAACACGTTTTCAAAAGTGTGCTGTTACTGCCCCATAACTTACATGGGGGTGACCAAACTTGCAGAAACATGTTTATTTCTGCTGAAAAACACGTTTTGACACTTTCTGCACACTGGGGTTAAGAGCTGAGTGTGTGGGCTCTTCTGAGTCTTGCAGTTACATAGGGATTCAGTTGTCTGAAAAAACGCGTTTATTTCGGGCTGAAAAACACGTTTTCAAAAGTGTGCTGTTACTGCCCCATAACTTACATGGGGGTGACCAAACTTGCAGAAACATGTTTATTTCTGCTGAAAATCATGTTTTGACACTTTCTGCACACTGGGGTTAAGAGCTGAGTGTGTGGGCTCTTTTGAGCCTTGCAGTTACATAGGGATTCAGTTGTCTGAAAAAACGTGTTTATTTCGGGCTGAAAAACACGTTTTCAAAAGTGTGCTGTTACTGCCCCATAACTTACATGGGGGTGACCAAACTTGCAGAAACATGTTTATTTCTGCTGAAAAACACGTTTTGACACTTTCTGCACACTGGGGTTAAGAGCTGAGTGTGTGGGCTCTTCTGAGTCTTGCAGTTACATAGGGATTCAGTTGTCTGAAAAAACGCGTTTATTTCGGGCTGAAAAACACGTTTTCAAAAGTGTGCTGTTACTGCCCCATAACTTACATGGGGGTGACCAAACTTGCAGAAACATGTTTATTTCTGCTGAAAATCATGTTTTGACACTTTCTGCACACTGGGGTTAAGAGCTGAGTGTGTGGGCTCTTTTGAGCCTTGCAGTTACATAGGGATTCAGTTGTCTGAAAAAACGCGTTTATTTCGGGCTGAAAAACACGTTTTAAAAAGTGTGCTGTTACTGCCCCATAACTTACATGGGGGTGACCAAACTTGCAGAAACATGTTTATTTCTGCTGAAAATCATGTTTTGACTCTTTCTGCACACTGGGGTTAAGAGCTGAGTGTGTGGGCTCTTCTGAGTCTTGCAGTTACATAGGGATTCAGTTGTCTGAAAAAACGCGTTTATTTCGGGCTGAAAAACACGTTTTCAAAAGTGTGCTGTTACTGCCCCATAACTTACATGGGGGTGACCAAACTTGCAGAAACATGTTTATTTCTGCTGAAAAACATGTTTTGACACTTTCTGCACACTGGGGTTAAGAGCTGAGTGTGTGGGCTCTTCTGAGTCTTGCAGTTACATAGGGATTCAGTTGTCTGAAAAAACGTGTTTATTTCAGGCTGAAAAACACGTTTTCAAAAGTGTGCTGTTACTGCCCCATAACTTACATGGGGGTGACCAAACTTGCAGAAACATGTTTATTTCTGCTGAAAAACACGTTTTGACACTTTCTGCACACTGGGGTTAAGAGCTGAGTGTGTGGGCTCTTCTGAGTCTTGCAGTTACATAGGGATTCAGTTGTCTGAAAAAACGCGTTTATTTCGGGCTGAAAAACACGTTTTCAAAAGTGTGCTGTTACTGCCCCATAACTTACATGGGGGTGACCAAACTTGCAGAAACATGTTTATTTCTGCTGAAAATCATGTTTTGACACTTTCTGCACACTGGGGTTAAGAGCTGAGTGTGTGGGCTCTTTTGAGCCTTGCAGTTACATAGGGATTCAGTTGTCTGAAAAAACGCGTTAATTTCGGGCTGAAAAACAAGTTTTAAAAAGTGTGCTGTTACTGCCCCATAACTTACATGGGGGTGACCAAACTTGCAGGAACATGTTTATTTCTGCTGAAAATCATGTTTTGACACTTTCTGCACACTGGGGTTAAGAGCTGAGTGTGTGGGCTCTTTTGAGCCTTGCAGTTACATAGGGATTCAGTTGTCTGAAAAAACGTGTTTATTTCGGGCTGAAAAACACGTTTTCAAAAGTGTGCTGTTACTGCCCCATAACTTACATGGGGGTGACCAAACTTGCAGAAACATGTTTATTTCTGCTGAAAAACACGTTTTGACACTTTCTGCACACTGGGTTTAAGAGCTGAGTGTGTGGGCTCTTCTGAGTCTTGCAGTTACATAGGGATTCAGTTGTCTGAAAAAACGCGTTTATTTCGGGCTGAAAAACACGTTTTCAAAAGTGTGCTGTTACTGCCCCATAACTTACATGGGGGTGACCAAACTTGCAGAAACATGTTTATTTCTGCTGAAAATCATGTTTTGACACTTTCTGCACACTGGGGTTAAGAGCTGAGTGTGTGGGCTCTTTTGAGCCTTGCAGTTACATAGGGATTCAGTTGTCTGAAAAAACGCGTTTATTTCGGGCTGAAAAACACGTTTTAAAAAGTGTGCTGTTACTGCCCCATAACTTACATGGGGGTGACCAAACTTGCAGAAACATGTTTATTTCTGCTGAAAATCATGTTTTGACTCTTTCTGCACACTGGGGTTAAGAGCTGAGTGTGTGGGCTCTTCTGAGTCTTGCAGTTACATAGGGATTCAGTTGTCTGAAAAAACGCGTTTATTTCGGGCTGAAAAACACGTTTTCAAAAGTGTGCTGTTACTGCCCCATAACTTACATGGGGGTGACCAAACTTGCAGAAACATGTTTATTTCTGCTGAAAATCATGTTTTGACACTTTCTGCACACTGGGGTTAAGAGCTGAGTGTGTGGGCTCTTTTGAGCCTTGCAGTTACATAGGGATTCAGTTGTCTGAAAAAACGCGTTTATTTCGGGCTGAAAAACACGTTTTCAAAAGTGTGCTGTTACTGCCCCATAACTTACATGGGGGTGACCAAACTTGCAGAAACATGTTTATTTCTGCTGAAAAACATGTTTTGACACTTTCTGCACACTGGGGTTAAGAGCTGAGTGTGTGGGCTCTTTTGAGCCTTGCAGTTACATAGGGATTCAGTTGTCTGAAAAAACGTGTTTATTTCAGGCTGAAAAACACGTTTTCAAAAGTGTGCTGTTACTGCCCCATAACTTACATGGGGGTGACCAAACTTGCAGAAACATGTTTATTTCTGCTGAAAAACACGTTTTGACACTTTCTGCACACTGGGGTTAAGAGCTGAGTGTGTGGGCTCTTCTGAGTCTTGCAGTTACATAGGGATTCAGTTGTCTGAAAAAACGCGTTTATTTCGGGCTGAAAAACACGTTTTCAAAAGTGTGCTGTTACTGCCCCATAACTTACATGGGGGTGACCAAACTTGCAGAAACATGTTTATTTCTGCTGAAAATCATGTTTTGACACTTTCTGCACACTGGGGTTAAGAGCTGAGTGTGTGGGCTCTTTTGAGCCTTGCAGTTACATAGGGATTCAGTTGTCTGAAAAAACGCGTTTATTTCGGGCTGAAAAACACGTTTTAAAAAGTGTGCTGTTACTGCCCCATAACTTACATGGGGGTGACCAAACTTGCAGAAACATGTTTATTTCTGCTGAAAATCATGTTTTGACACTTTCTGCACACTGGGGTTAAGAGCTGAGTGTGTGGGCTCTTCTGAGTCTTGCAGTTACATAGGGATTCAGTTGTCTGAAAAAACGCGTTTATTTCGGGCTGAAAAACACGTTTTCAAAAGTGTGCTGTTACTGCCCCATAACTTAAATGGGGGTGACCAAACTTGCAGAAACATGTTTATTTCTGCTGAAAAACACGTTTTGACACTTTCTGCACACTGGGGTTAAGAGCTGAGTGTGTGGGCTCTTCTGAGTCTTGCAGTTACATAGGGATTCAGTTGTCTGAAAAAACGCGTTTATTTCGGGCTGAAAAACACGTTTTCAAAAGTGTGCTGTTACTGCCCCATAACTTACATGGGGGTGACCAAACTTGCAGAAACATGTTTATTTCTGCTGAAAATCATGTTTTGACACTTTCTGCACACTGGGGTTAAGAGCTGAGTGTGTGGGCTCTTCTGAGTCTTGCAGTTACATAGGGATTCAGTTGTCTGAAAAAACGCGTTTATTTCGGGCTGAAAAACACGTTTTCAAAAGTGTGCTGTTACTGCCCCATAACTTACATGGGGGTGACCAAACTTGCAGAAACATGTTTATTTCTGCTGAAAAACACGTTTTGACACTTTCTGCACACTGGGGTTAAGAGCTGAGTGTGTGGGCTCTTTTGAGCCTTGCAGTTACATAGGGATTCAGTTGTCTGAAAAAACGCGTTTATTTCGGGCTGAAAAACACGTTTTCAAAAGTGTGCTGTTACTGCCCCATAACTTACATGGGGGTGACCAAACTTGCAGAAACATGTTTATTTCTGCTGAAAAACACGTTTTGACACTTTCTGCACACTGGGGTTAAGAGCTGAGTGTGTGGGCTCTTCTGAGTCTTGCAGTTACATAGGGATTCAGTTGTCTGAAAAAACGCGTTTATTTCGGGCTGAAAAACACGTTTTCAAAAGTGTGCTGTTACTGCCCCATAACTTACATGGGGGTGACCAAACTTGCAGAAACATGTTTATTTCTGCTGAAAAACATGTTTTGACACTTTCTGCACACTGGGGTTAAGAGCTGAGTGTGTGGGCTCTTTTGAGCCTTGCAGTTACATAGGGATTCAGTTGTCTGAAAAAACGCGTTTATTTCGGGCTGAAAAACACGTTTTCAAAAGTGTGCTGTTACTGCCCCATAACTTACATGGGGTTGACCAAACTTGCAGAAACATGTTTATTTCTGCTGAAAATCATGTTTTGACACTTTCTGCACACTGGGGTTAAGAGCTGAGTGTGTGGGCTCTTCTGAGTCTTGCAGTTACATAGGGATTCAGTTGTCTGAAAAAACGTGTTTATTTCAGGCTGAAAAACACGTTTTCAAAAGTGTGCTGTTACTGCCCCATAACTTACATGGGGGTGACCAAACTTGCAGAAACATGTTTATTTCTGCTGAAAAACATGTTTTGACACTTTCTGCACACTGGGGTTAAGAGCTGAGTGTGTGGGCTCTTCTGAGTCTTGCAGTTACATAGGGATTCAGTTGTCTGAAAAAACGTGTTTATTTCAGGCTGAAAAACACGTTTTCAAAAGTGTGCTGTTACTGCCCCATAACTTACATGGGGGTGACCAAACTTGCAGAAACATGTTTATTTCTGCTGAAAATCATGTTTTGACTCTTTCTGCACACTGGGGTTAAGAGCTGAGTGTGTGGGCTCTTCTGAGTCTTGCAGTTACATAGGGATTCAGTTGTCTGAAAAAACGCGTTTATTTCGGGCTGAAAAACACGTTTTCAAAAGTGTGCTGTTACTGCCCCATAACTTACATGGGGGTGACCAAACTTGCAGAAACATGTTTATTTCTGCTGAAAAACATGTTTTGACACTTTCTGCACACTGGGGTTAAGAGCTGAGTGTGTGGGCTCTTCTGAGTCTTGCAGTTACATAGGGATTCAGTTGTCTGAAAAAACGTGTTTATTTCAGGCTGAAAAACACGTTTTCAAAAGTGTGCTGTTACTGCCCCATAACTTACATGGGGGTGACCAAACTTGCAGAAACATGTTTATTTCTGCTGAAAAACACGTTTTGACACTTTCTGCACACTGGGGTTAAGAGCTGAGTGTGTGGGCTCTTCTGAGTCTTGCAGTTACATAGGGATTCAGTTGTCTGAAAAAACGCGTTTATTTCGGGCTGAAAAACACGTTTTCAAAAGTGTGCTGTTACTGCCCCATAACTTACATGGGGGTGACCAAACTTGCAGAAACATGTTTATTTCTGCTGAAAATCATGTTTTGACACTTTCTGCACACTGGGGTTAAGAGCTGAGTGTGTGGGCTCTTTTGAGCCTTGCAGTTACATAGGGATTCAGTTGTCTGAAAAAACGCGTTAATTTCGGGCTGAAAAACAAGTTTTAAAAAGTGTGCTGTTACTGCCCCATAACTTACATGGGGGTGACCAAACTTGCAGGAACATGTTTATTTCTGCTGAAAATCATGTTTTGACACTTTCTGCACACTGGGGTTAAGAGCTGAGTGTGTGGGCTCTTTTGAGCCTTGCAGTTACATAGGGATTCAGTTGTCTGAAAAAACGTGTTTATTTCGGGCTGAAAAACACGTTTTCAAAAGTGTGCTGTTACTGCCCCATAACTTACATGGGGGTGACCAAACTTGCAGAAACATGTTTATTTCTGCTGAAAAACACGTTTTGACACTTTCTGCACACTGGGTTTAAGAGCTGAGTGTGTGGGCTCTTCTGAGTCTTGCAGTTACATAGGGATTCAGTTGTCTGAAAAAACGCGTTTATTTCGGGCTGAAAAACACGTTTTCAAAAGTGTGCTGTTACTGCCCCATAACTTACATGGGGGTGACCAAACTTGCAGAAACATGTTTATTTCTGCTGAAAATCATGTTTTGACACTTTCTGCACACTGGGGTTAAGAGCTGAGTGTGTGGGCTCTTTTGAGCCTTGCAGTTACATAGGGATTCAGTTGTCTGAAAAAACGCGTTTATTTCGGGCTGAAAAACACGTTTTAAAAAGTGTGCTGTTACTGCCCCATAACTTACATGGGGGTGACCAAACTTGCAGAAACATGTTTATTTCTGCTGAAAATCATGTTTTGACTCTTTCTGCACACTGGGGTTAAGAGCTGAGTGTGTGGGCTCTTCTGAGTCTTGCAGTTACATAGGGATTCAGTTGTCTGAAAAAACGCGTTTATTTCGGGCTGAAAAACACGTTTTCAAAAGTGTGCTGTTACTGCCCCATAACTTACATGGGGGTGACCAAACTTGCAGAAACATGTTTATTTCTGCTGAAAATCATGTTTTGACACTTTCTGCACACTGGGGTTAAGAGCTGAGTGTGTGGGCTCTTTTGAGCCTTGCAGTTACATAGGGATTCAGTTGTCTGAAAAAACGCGTTTATTTCGGGCTGAAAAACACGTTTTCAAAAGTGTGCTGTTACTGCCCCATAACTTACATGGGGGTGACCAAACTTGCAGAAACATGTTTATTTCTGCTGAAAAACATGTTTTGACACTTTCTGCACACTGGGGTTAAGAGCTGAGTGTGTGGGCTCTTTTGAGCCTTGCAGTTACATAGGGATTCAGTTGTCTGAAAAAACGTGTTTATTTCAGGCTGAAAAACACGTTTTCAAAAGTGTGCTGTTACTGCCCCATAACTTACATGGGGGTGACCAAACTTGCAGAAACATGTTTATTTCTGCTGAAAATCATGTTTTGACACTTTCTGCACACTGGGGTTAAGAGCTGAGTGTGTGGGCTCTTTTGAGCCTTGCAGTTACATAGGGATTCAGTTGTCTGAAAAAACGCGTTTATTTCGGGCTGAAAAACACGTTTTAAAAAGTGTGCTGTTACTGCCCCATAACTTACATGGGGGTGACCAAACTTGCAGAAACATGTTTATTTCTGCTGAAAATCATGTTTTGACACTTTCTGCACACTGGGGTTAAGAGCTGAGTGTGTGGGCTCTTCTGAGTCTTGCAGTTACATAGGGATTCAGTTGTCTGAAAAAACGCGTTTATTTCGGGCTGAAAAACACGTTTTCAAAAGTGTGCTGTTACTGCCCCATAACTTACATGGGGGTGACCAAACTTGCAGAAACATGTTTATTTCTGCTGAAAATCATGTTTTGACACTTTCTGCACACTGGGGTTAAGAGCTGAGTGTGTGGGCTCTTTTGAGCCTTGCAGTTACATAGGGATTCAGTTGTCTGAAAAAACGCGTTTATTTCGGGCTGAAAAACACGTTTTAAAAAGTGTGCTGTTACTGCCCCATAACTTACATGGGGGTGACCAAACTTGCAGAAACATGTTTATTTCTGCTGAAAATCATGTTTTGACACTTTCTGCACACTGGGGTTAAGAGCTGAGTGTGTGGGCTCTTCTGAGTCTTGCAGTTACATAGGGATTCAGTTGTCTGAAAAAACGCGTTTATTTCGGGCTGAAAAACACGTTTTCAAAAGTGTGCTGTTACTGCCCCATAACTTACATGGGGGTGACCAAACTTGCAGAAACATGTTTATTTCTGCTGAAAAACATGTTTTGACACTTTCTGCACACTGGGGTTAAGAGCTGAGTGTGTGGGCTCTTCTGAGTCTTGCAGTTACATAGGGATTCAGTTGTCTGAAAAAACGTGTTTATTTCAGGCTGAAAAACACGTTTTCAAAAGTGTGCTGTTACTGCCCCATAACTTACATGGGGGTGACCAAACTTGCAGAAACATGTTTATTTCTGCTGAAAAACACGTTTTGACACTTTCTGCACACTGGGGTTAAGAGCTGAGTGTGTGGGCTCTTCTGAGTCTTGCAGTTACATAGGGATTCAGTTGTCTGAAAAAACGCGTTTATTTCGGGCTGAAAAACACGTTTTCAAAAGTGTGCTGTTACTGCCCCATAACTTACATGGGGGTGACCAAACTTGCAGAAACATGTTTATTTCTGCTGAAAATCATGTTTTGACACTTTCTGCACACTGGGGTTAAGAGCTGAGTGTGTGGGCTCTTTTGAGCCTTGCAGTTACATAGGGATTCAGTTGTCTGAAAAAACGCGTTAATTTCGGGCTGAAAAACAAGTTTTAAAAAGTGTGCTGTTACTGCCCCATAACTTACATGGGGGTGACCAAACTTGCAGGAACATGTTTATTTCTGCTGAAAATCATGTTTTGACACTTTCTGCACACTGGGGTTAAGAGCTGAGTGTGTGGGCTCTTTTGAGCCTTGCAGTTACATAGGGATTCAGTTGTCTGAAAAAACGTGTTTATTTCGGGCTGAAAAACACGTTTTCAAAAGTGTGCTGTTACTGCCCCATAACTTACATGGGGGTGACCAAACTTGCAGAAACATGTTTATTTCTGCTGAAAAACACGTTTTGACACTTTCTGCACACTGGGTTTAAGAGCTGAGTGTGTGGGCTCTTCTGAGTCTTGCAGTTACATAGGGATTCAGTTGTCTGAAAAAACGCGTTTATTTCGGGCTGAAAAACACGTTTTCAAAAGTGTGCTGTTACTGCCCCATAACTTACATGGGGGTGACCAAACTTGCAGAAACATGTTTATTTCTGCTGAAAATCATGTTTTGACACTTTCTGCACACTGGGGTTAAGAGCTGAGTGTGTGGGCTCTTTTGAGCCTTGCAGTTACATAGGGATTCAGTTGTCTGAAAAAACGCGTTTATTTCGGGCTGAAAAACACGTTTTAAAAAGTGTGCTGTTACTGCCCCATAACTTACATGGGGGTGACCAAACTTGCAGAAACATGTTTATTTCTGCTGAAAATCATGTTTTGACTCTTTCTGCACACTGGGGTTAAGAGCTGAGTGTGTGGGCTCTTCTGAGTCTTGCAGTTACATAGGGATTCAGTTGTCTGAAAAAACGCGTTTATTTCGGGCTGAAAAACACGTTTTCAAAAGTGTGCTGTTACTGCCCCATAACTTACATGGGGGTGACCAAACTTGCAGAAACATGTTTATTTCTGCTGAAAATCATGTTTTGACACTTTCTGCACACTGGGGTTAAGAGCTGAGTGTGTGGGCTCTTTTGAGCCTTGCAGTTACATAGGGATTCAGTTGTCTGAAAAAACGCGTTTATTTCGGGCTGAAAAACACGTTTTCAAAAGTGTGCTGTTACTGCCCCATAACTTACATGGGGGTGACCAAACTTGCAGAAACATGTTTATTTCTGCTGAAAAACATGTTTTGACACTTTCTGCACACTGGGGTTAAGAGCTGAGTGTGTGGGCTCTTTTGAGCCTTGCAGTTACATAGGGATTCAGTTGTCTGAAAAAACGTGTTTATTTCAGGCTGAAAAACACGTTTTCAAAAGTGTGCTGTTACTGCCCCATAACTTACATGGGGGTGACCAAACTTGCAGAAACATGTTTATTTCTGCTGAAAAACACGTTTTGACACTTTCTGCACACTGGGGTTAAGAGCTGAGTGTGTGGGCTCTTCTGAGTCTTGCAGTTACATAGGGATTCAGTTGTCTGAAAAAACGCGTTTATTTCGGGCTGAAAAACACGTTTTTAAAAGTGTGCTGTTACTGCCCCATAACTTACATGGGGGTGACCAAACTTGCAGAAACATGTTTATTTCTGCTGAAAATCATGTTTTGACACTTTCTGCACACTGGGGTTAAGAGCTGAGTGTGTGGGCTCTTTTGAGCCTTGCAGTTACATAGGGATTCAGTTGTCTGAAAAAACGCGTTTATTTCGGGCTGAAAAACACGTTTTAAAAAGTGTGCTGTTACTGCCCCATAACTTACATGGGGGTGACCAAACTTGCAGAAACATGTTTATTTCTGCTGAAAATCATGTTTTGACACTTTCTGCACACTGGGGTTAAGAGCTGAGTGTGTGGGCTCTTCTGAGTCTTGCAGTTACATAGGGATTCAGTTGTCTGAAAAAACGCGTTTATTTCGGGCTGAAAAACACGTTTTCAAAAGTGTGCTGTTACTGCCCCATAACTTACATGGGGGTGACCAAACTTGCAGAAACATGTTTATTTCTGCTGAAAAACACGTTTTGACACTTTCTGCACACTGGGGTTAAGAGCTGAGTGTGTGGGCTCTTCTGAGTCTTGCAGTTACATAGGGATTCAGTTGTCTGAAAAAACGCGTTTATTTCGGGCTGAAAAACACGTTTTCAAAAGTGTGCTGTTACTGCCCCATAACTTACATGGGGGTGACCAAACTTGCAGAAACATGTTTATTTCTGCTGAAAATCATGTTTTGACACTTTCTGCACACTGGGGTTAAGAGCTGAGTGTGTGGGCTCTTCTGAGTCTTGCAGTTACATAGGGATTCAGTTGTCTGAAAAAACGCGTTTATTTCGGGCTGAAAAACACGTTTTCAAAAGTGTGCTGTTACTGCCCCATAACTTACATGGGGGTGACCAAACTTGCAGAAACATGTTTATTTCTGCTGAAAAACACGTTTTGACACTTTCTGCACACTGGGGTTAAGAGCTGAGTGTGTGGGCTCTTTTGAGCCTTGCAGTTACATAGGGATTCAGTTGTCTGAAAAAACGCGTTTATTTCGGGCTGAAAAACACGTTTTCAAAAGTGTGCTGTTACTGCCCCATAACTTACATGGGGGTGACCAAACTTGCAGAAACATGTTTATTTCTGCTGAAAAACACGTTTTGACACTTTCTGCACACTGGGGTTAAGAGCTGAGTGTGTGGGCTCTTCTGAGTCTTGCAGTTACATAGGGATTCAGTTGTCTGAAAAAACGCGTTTATTTCGGGCTGAAAAACACGTTTTCAAAAGTGTGCTGTTACTGCCCCATAACTTACATGGGGGTGACCAAACTTGCAGAAACATGTTTATTTCTGCTGAAAAACATGTTTTGACACTTTCTGCACACTGGGGTTAAGAGCTGAGTGTGTGGGCTCTTTTGAGCCTTGCAGTTACATAGGGATTCAGTTGTCTGAAAAAACGCGTTTATTTCGGGCTGAAAAACACGTTTTCAAAAGTGTGCTGTTACTGCCCCATAACTTACATGGGGTTGACCAAACTTGCAGAAACATGTTTATTTCTGCTGAAAATCATGTTTTGACACTTTCTGCACACTGGGGTTAAGAGCTGAGTGTGTGGGCTCTTCTGAGTCTTGCAGTTACATAGGGATTCAGTTGTCTGAAAAAACGTGTTTATTTCAGGCTGAAAAACACGTTTTCAAAAGTGTGCTGTTACTGCCCCATAACTTACATGGGGGTGACCAAACTTGCAGAAACATGTTTATTTCTGCTGAAAAACATGTTTTGACACTTTCTGCACACTGGGGTTAAGAGCTGAGTGTGTGGGCTCTTCTGAGTCTTGCAGTTACATAGGGATTCAGTTGTCTGAAAAAACGTGTTTATTTCAGGCTGAAAAACACGTTTTCAAAAGTGTGCTGTTACTGCCCCATAACTTACATGGGGGTGACCAAACTTGCAGAAACATGTTTATTTCTGCTGAAAAACATGTTTTGACACTTTCTGCACACTGGGGTTAAGAGCTGAGTGTGTGGGCTCTTCTGAGTCTTGCAGTTACATAGGGATTCAGTTGTCTGAAAAAACGTGTTTATTTCAGGCTGAAAAACACGTTTTCAAAAGTGTGCTGTTACTGCCCCATAACTTACATGGGGGTGACCAAACTTGCAGAAACATGTTTATTTCTGCTGAAAAACATGTTTTGACACTTTCTGCACACTGGGGTTAAGAGCTGAGTGTGTGGGCTCTTCTGAGTCTTGCAGTTACATAGGGATTCAGTTGTCTGAAAAAACGCGTTTATTTCGGGCTGAAAAACACGTTTTCAAAAGTGTGCTGTTACTGCCCCATAACTTACATGGGGGTGACCAAACTTGCAGAAACATGTTTATTTCTGCTGAAAATCATGTTTTGACACTTTCTGCACACTGGGGTTAAGAGCTGAGTGTGTGGGCTCTTCTGAGTCTTGCAGTTACATAGGGATTCAGTTGTCTGAAAAAACGTGTTTATTTCAGGCTGAAAAACACGTTTTCAAAAGTGTGCTGTTACTGCCCCATAACTTACATGGGGGTGACCAAACTTGCAGAAACATGTTTATTTCTGCTGAAAAACATGTTTTGACACTTTCTGCACACTGGGGTTAAGAGCTGAGTGTGTGGGCTCTTCTGAGTCTTGCAGTTACATAGGGATTCAGTTGTCTGAAAAAACGCGTTTATTTCGGGCTGAAAAACACGTTTTCAAAAGTGTGCTGTTACTGCCCCATAACTTACATGGGGGTGACCAAACTTGCAGAAACATGTTTATTTCTGCTGAAAATCATGTTTTGACACTTTCTGCACACTGGGGTTAAGAGCTGAGTGTGTGGGCTCTTTTGAGCCTTGCAGTTACATAGGGATTCAGTTGTCTGAAAAAACGCGTTTATTTCGGGCTGAAAAACACGTTTTCAAAAGTGTGCTGTTACTGTTCCATAACTTACATGGGGTTGACCAAACTTGCAGAAACATGTTTATTTCTGCTGAAAATCATGTTTTGACACTTTCTGCACACTGGGGTTAAGAGCTGAGTGTGTGGGCTCTTCTGAGTCTTGCAGTTACATAGGGATTCAGTTGTCTGAAAAAACGTGTTTATTTCAGGCTGAAAAACACGTTTTCAAAAGTGTGCTGTTACTGCCCCATAACTTACATGGGGGTGACCAAACTTGCAGAAACATGTTTATTTCTGCTGAAAAACACGTTTTGACACTTTCTGCACACTGGGGTTAAGAGCTGAGTGTGTGGGCTCTTCTGAGTCTTGCAGTTACATAGGGATTCAGTTGTCTGAAAAAACGCGTTTATTTCGGGCTGAAAAACACGTTTTCAAAAGTGTGCTGTTACTGCCCCATAACTTACATGGGGGTGACCAAACTTGCAGAAACATGTCTATTTCTGCTGAAAATCATGTTTTGTCACTTTCTGCACACTGGGGTTAAGAGCTGAGTGTGTGGGCTCTTCTGAGTCTTGCAGTTACATAGGGATTCAGTTGTCTGAAAAAACGCGTTTATTTCGGGCTGAAAAACACGTTTTCAAAAGTGTGCTGTTACTGCCCCATAACTTACATGGGGGTGACCAAACTTGCAGAAACATGTTTATTTCTGCTGAAAAACATGTTTTGACACTTTCTGCACACTGGGGTTAAGAGCTGAGTGTGTGGGCTCTTTTGAGCCTTGCAGTTACATAGGGATTCAGTTGTCTGAAAAAACGCGTTTATTTCGGGCTGAAAAACACGTTTTCAAAAGTGTGCTGTTACTGCCCCATAACTTACATGGGGGTGACCAAACTTGCAGAAACATGTTTATTTCTGCTGAAAAACACGTTTTGACACTTTCTGCACACTGGGGTTAAGAGCTGAGTGTGTGGGCTCTTCTGAGTCTTGCAGTTACATAGGGATTCAGTTGTCTGAAAAAACGCGTTTATTTCGGGCTGAAAAACACGTTTTCAAAAGTGTGCTGTTACTGCCCCATAACTTACATGGGGGTGACCAAACTTGCAGAAACATGTTTATTTCTGCTGAAAAACACGTTTTGACACTTTCTGCACACTGGGGTTAAGAGCTGTGTGTGTGGGCTCTTCTGAGTCTTGCAGTTACATAGGGATTCAGTTGTCTGAAAAAACGCGTTTATTTCGGGCTGAAAAACACGTTTTCAAAAGTGTGCTGTTACTGCCCCATAACTTACATGGGGTTGACCAAACTTGCAGAAACATGTTTATTTCTGCTGAAAATCATGTTTTGACACTTTCTGCACACTGGGGTTAAGAGCTGAGTGTGTGGGCTCTTCTGAGTCTTGCAGTTACATAGGGATTCAGTTGTCTGAAAAAACGTGTTTATTTCAGGCTGAAAAACACGTTTTCAAAAGTGTGCTGTTACTGCCCCATAACTTACATGGGGGTGACCAAACTTGCAGAAACATGTTTATTTCTGCTGAAAAACATGTTTTGACACTTTCTGCACACTGGGGTTAAGAGCTGAGTGTGTGGGCTCTTCTGAGTCTTGCAGTTACATAGGGATTCAGTTGTCTGAAAAAACGCGTTTATTTCGGGCTGAAAAACACGTTTTCAAAAGTGTGCTGTTACTGCCCCATAACTTACATGGGGGTGACCAAACTTGCAGAAACATGTTTATTTCTGCTGAAAATCATGTTTTGACACTTTCTGCACACTGGGGTTAAGAGCTGAGTGTGTGGGCTCTTTTGAGCCTTGCAGTTACATAGGGATTCAGTTGTCTGAAAAAACGCGTTTATTTCGGGCTGAAAAACACGTTTTCAAAAGTGTGCTGTTACTGTTCCATAACTTACATGGGGTTGACCAAACTTGCAGAAACATGTTTATTTCTGCTGAAAATCATGTTTTGACACTTTCTGCACACTGGGGTTAAGAGCTGAGTGTGTGGGCTCTTCTGAGTCTTGCAGTTACATAGGGATTCAGTTGTCTGAAAAAACGTGTTTATTTCAGGCTGAAAAACACGTTTTCAAAAGTGTGCTGTTACTGCCCCATAACTTACATGGGGGTGACCAAACTTGCAGAAACATGTTTATTTCTGCTGAAAAACACGTTTTGACACTTTCTGCACACTGGGGTTAAGAGCTGAGTGTGTGGGCTCTTCTGAGTCTTGCAGTTACATAGGGATTCAGTTGTCTGAAAAAACGCGTTTATTTCGGGCTGAAAAACACGTTTTCAAAAGTGTGCTGTTACTGCCCCATAACTTACATGGGGGTGACCAAACTTGCAGAAACATGTCTATTTCTGCTGAAAATCATGTTTTGTCACTTTCTGCACACTGGGGTTAAGAGCTGAGTGTGTGGGCTCTTCTGAGTCTTGCAGTTACATAGGGATTCAGTTGTCTGAAAAAACGCGTTTATTTCGGGCTGAAAAACACGTTTTCAAAAGTGTGCTGTTACTGCCCCATAACTTACATGGGGGTGACCAAACTTGCAGAAACATGTTTATTTCTGCTGAAAAACATGTTTTGACACTTTCTGCACACTGGGGTTAAGAGCTGAGTGTGTGGGCTCTTTTGAGCCTTGCAGTTACATAGGGATTCAGTTGTCTGAAAAAACGCGTTTATTTCGGGCTGAAAAACACGTTTTCAAAAGTGTGCTGTTACTGCCCCATAACTTACATGGGGGTGACCAAACTTGCAGAAACATGTTTATTTCTGCTGAAAAACACGTTTTGACACTTTCTGCACACTGGGGTTAAGAGCTGAGTGTGTGGGCTCTTCTGAGTCTTGCAGTTACATAGGGATTCAGTTGTCTGAAAAAACGCGTTTATTTCGGGCTGAAAAACACGTTTTCAAAAGTGTGCTGTTACTGCCCCATAACTTACATGGGGGTGACCAAACTTGCAGAAACATGTTTATTTCTGCTGAAAATCATGTTTTGACACTTTCTGCACACTGGGGTTAAGAGCTGAGTGTGTGGGCTCTTTTGAGCCTTGCAGTTACGTAGGGATTCAGTTGTCTGAAAAAACGCGTTTATTTCGGGCTGAAAAACAAGTTTTAAAAAGTGTGCTGTTACTGCCCCATAACTTACATGGGGGTGACCAAACTTGCAGAAACATGTTTATTTCTGCTGAAAATCATGTTTTGACACTTTCTGCACACTGGGGTTAAGAGCTGAGTGTGTGGGCTCTTTTGAGCCTTGCAGTTACATAGGGATTCAGTTGTCTGAAAAAACGTGTTTATTTCGGGCTGAAAAACACGTTTTCAAAAGTGTGCTGTTACTGCCCCATAACTTACATGGGGGTGACCAAACTTGCAGAAACATGTTTATTTCTGCTGAAAAACACGTTTTGACACTTTCTGCACACTGGGGTTAAGAGCTGAGTGTGTGGGCTCTTCTGAGTCTTGCAGTTACATAGGGATTCAGTTGTCTGAAAAAACGCGTTTATTTCGGGCTGAAAAACACGTTTTCAAAAGTGTGCTGTTACTGCCCCATAACTTACATGGGGGTGACCAAACTTGCAGAAACATGTTTATTTCTGCTGAAAATCATGTTTTGACACTTTCTGCACACTGGGGTTAAGAGCTGAGTGTGTGGGCTCTTTTGAGCCTTGCAGTTACATAGGGATTCAGTTGTCTGAAAAAACGCGTTTATTTCGGGCTGAAAAACACGTTTTAAAAAGTGTGCTGTTACTGTTCCATAACTTACATGGGGGTGACCAAACTTGCAGAAACATGTTTATTTCTGCTGAAAATCATGTTTTGACTCTTTCTGCACACTGGGGTTAAGAGCTGAGTGTGTGGGCTCTTTTGAGCCTTGCAGTTACATAGGGATTCAGTTGTCTGAAAAAACGCGTTTATTTCGGGCTGAAAAACACGTTTTCAAAAGTGTGCTGTTACTGCCCCATAACTTACATGGGGGTGACCAAACTTGCAGAAACATGTTTTTTTCTGCTGAAAAACACGTTTTGACACTTTCTGCACACTGGGGTTAAGAGCTGAGTGTGTGGGCTCTTCTGAGTCTTGCAGTTACATAGGGATTCAGTTGTCTGAAAAAACGCGTTTATTTCGGGCTGAAAAACACGTTTTCAAAAGTGTGCTGTTACTGCCCCATAACTTACATGGGGGTGACCAAACTTGCAGAAACATGTTTATTTCTGCTGAAAATCATGTTTTGACACTTTCTGCACACTGGGGTTAAGAGCTGAGTGTGTGGGCTCTTTTGAGCCTTGCAGTTACATAGGGATTCAGTTGTCTGAAAAAACGCGTTTATTTCGGGCTGAAAAACACGTTTTAAAAAGTGTGCTGTTACTGTTCCATAACTTACATGGGGGTGACCAAACTTGCAGAAACATGTTTATTTCTGCTGAAAATCATGTTTTGACTCTTTCTGCACACTGGGGTTAAGAGCTGAGTGTGTGGGCTCTTTTGAGCCTTGCAGTTACATAGGGATTCAGTTGTCTGAAAAAACGCTTTTATTTCGGGCTGAAAAACACGTTTTCAAAAGTGTGCTGTTACTGCCCCATAACTTACATGGGGGTGACCAAACTTGCAGAAACATGTTTATTTCTGCTGAAAAACACGTTTTGACACTTTCTGCACACTGGGGTTAAGAGCTGAGTGTGTGGGCTCTTCTGAGTCTTGCAGTTACATAGGGATTCAGTTGTCTGAAAAAACGCGTTTATTTCGGGCTGAAAAACACGTTTTCAAAAGTGTGCTGTTACTGCCCCATAACTTACATGGGGGTGACCAAACTTGCAGAAACATGTTTATTTCTGCTGAAAATCATGTTTTGACACTTTCTGCACACTGGGGTTAAGAGCTGAGTGTGTGGGCTCTTTTGAGCCTTGCAGTTACATAGGGATTCAGTTGTCTGAAAAAACGCGTTTATTTCGGGCTGAAAAACACGTTTTCAAAAGTGTGCTGTTACTGCCCCATAACTTACATGGGGGTGACCAAACTTGCAGAAACATGTTTATTTCTGCTGAAAATCATGTTTTGACACTTTCTGCACACTGGGGTTAAGAGCTGAGTGTGTGGGCTCTTTTGAGCCTTGCAGTTACATAGGGATTCAGTTGTCTGAAAAAACGCGTTTATTTCGGGCTGAAAAACAAGTTTTAAAAAGTGTGCTGTTACTGCCCCATAACTTACATGGGGGTGACCAAACTTGCAGAAACATGTTTATTTCTGCTGAAAATCATGTTTTGACACTTTCTGCACACTGGGGTTAAGAGCTGAGTGTGTGGGCTCTTTTGAGCCTTGCAGTTACATAGGGATTCAGTTGTCTGAAAAAACGTGTTTATTTCGGGCTGAAAAACACGTTTTCAAAAGTGTGCTGTTACTGCCCCATAACTTACATGGGGGTGACCAAACTTGCAGAAACATGTTTATTTCTGCTGAAAAACACGTTTTGACACTTTCTGCACACTGGGGTTAATAGCTGAGTGTGTGGGCTCTTCTGAGTCTTGCAGTTACATAGGGATTCAGTTGTCTGAAAAAACGCGTTTATTTCGGGCTGAAAAACACGTTTTCAAAAGTGTGCTGTTACTGCCCCATAACTTACATGGGGGTGACCAAACTTGCAGAAACATGTTTATTTCTGCTGAAAATCATGTTTTGACACTTTCTGCACACTGGGGTTAAGAGCTGAGTGTGTGGGCTCTTTTGAGCCTTGCAGTTACATAGGGATTCAGTTGTCTGAAAAAACGCGTTTATTTCGGGCTGAAAAACACGTTTTAAAAAGTGTGCTGTTACTGTTCCATAACTTACATGGGGGTGACCAAACTTGCAGAAACATGTTTATTTCTGCTGAAAATCATGTTTTGACTCTTTCTGCACACTGGGGTTAAGAGCTGAGTGTGTGGGCTCTTTTGAGCCTTGCAGTTACATAGGGATTCAGTTGTCTGAAAAAACGCGTTTATTTCGGGCTGAAAAACACGTTTTCAAAAGTGTGCTGTTACTGCCCCATAACTTACATGGGGGTGACCAAACTTGCAGAAACATGTTTATTTCTGCTGAAAAACACGTTTTGACACTTTCTGCACACTGGGGTTAAGAGCTGAGTGTGTGGGCTCTTCTGAGTCTTGCAGTTACATAGGGATTCAGTTGTCTGAAAAAACGCGTTTATTTCGGGCTGAAAAACACGTTTTCAAAAGTGTGCTGTTACTGCCCCATAACTTACATGGGGGTGACCAAACTTGCAGAAACATGTTTATTTCTGCTGAAAATCATGTTTTGACACTTTCTGCACACTGGGGTTAAGAGCTGAGTGTGTGGGCTCTTTTGAGCCTTGCAGTTACATAGGGATTCAGTTGTCTGAAAAAACGCGTTTATTTCGGGCTGAAAAACACGTTTTAAAAAGTGTGCTGTTACTGTTCCATAACTTACATGGGGGTGACCAAACTTGCAGAAACATGTTTATTTCTGCTGAAAATCATGTTTTGACTCTTTCTGCACACTGGGGTTAAGAGCTGAGTGTGTGGGCTCTTTTGAGCCTTGCAGTTACATAGGGATTCAGTTGTCTGAAAAAACGCGTTTATTTCGGCTGAAAAACACGTTTTCAAAAGTGTGCTGTTACTGCCCCATAACTTACATGGGGTTGACCAAACTTGCAGAAACATGTTTATTTCTGCTGAAAATCATGTTTTGACACTTTCTGCACACTGGGGTTAAGAACTGAGTGTGTGGGCTCTTCTGAGTCTTGCAGTTACATAGGGATTCAGTTGTCTGAAAAAACGTGTTTATTTCAGGCTGAAAAACACGTTTTCAAAAGTGTGCTGTTACTGCCCCATAACTTACATGGGGGTGACCAAACTTGCAGAAACATGTTTATTTCTGCTGAAAAACATGTTTTGACACTTTCTGCACACTGGGGTTAAGAGCTGAGTGTGTGGGCTCTTCTGAGTCTTGCAGTTACATAGGGATTCAGTTGTCTGAAAAAACGCGTTTATTTCGGGCTGAAAAACACGTTTTCAAAAGTGTGCTGTTACTGCCCCATAACTTACATGGGGGTGACCAAACTTGCAGAAACATGTTTATTTCTGCTGAAAAACATGTTTTGACACTTTCTGCACACTGGGGTTAAGAGCTGAGTGTGTGGGCTCTTTTGAGCCTTGCAGTTACATAGGGATTCAGTTGTCTGAAAAAACGCGTTTATTTCGGGCTGAAAAACACGTTTTCAAAAGTGTGCTGTTACTGCCCCATAACTTACATGGGGTTGACCAAACTTGCAGAAACATGTTTATTTCTGCTGAAAATCATGTTTTGACACTTTCTGCACACTGGGGTTAAGAGCTGAGTGTGTGGGCTCTTCTGAGTCTTGCAGTTACATAGGGATTCAGTTGTCTGAAAAAACGTGTTTATTTCAGGCTGAAAAACACGTTTTCAAAAGTGTGCTGTTACTGCCCCATAACTTACATGGGGGTGACCAAACTTGCAGAAACATGTTTATTTCTGCTGAAAAACACGTTTTGACACTTTCTGCACACTGGGGTTAAGAGCTGAGTGTGTGGGCTCTTCTGAGTCTTGCAGTTACATAGGGATTCAGTTGTCTGAAAAAACGCGTTTATTTCGGGCTGAAAAACACGGTTTCAAAAGTGTGCTGTTACTGCCCCATAACTTACATGGGGGTGACCAAACTTGCAGAAACATGTTTATTTCTGCTGAAAATCATGTTTTGTCACTTTCTGCACACTGGGGTTAAGAGCTGAGTGTGTGGGCTCTTCTGAGTCTTGCAGTTACATAGGGATTCAGTTGTCTGAAAAAACGCGTTTATTTCGGGCTGAAAAACACGTTTTCAAAAGTGTGCTGTTACTGCCCCATAACTTACATGGGGGTGACCAAACTTGCAGAAACATGTTTATTTCTGCTGAAAATCATGTTTTGACACTTTCTGCACACTGGGGTTAAGAGCTGAGTGTGTGGGCTCTTTTGAGCCTTGCAGTTACATAGGGATTCAGTTGTCTGAAAAAACGCGTTTATTTCGGGCTGAAAAACACGTTTTCAAAAGTGTGCTGTTACTGCCCCATAACTTACATGGGGGTGACCAAACTTGCAGAAACATGTTTATTTCTGCTGAAAATCATGTTTTGACACTTTCTGCACACTGGGGTTAAGAGCTGAGTGTGTGGGCTCTTTTGAGCCTTGCAGTTACATAGGGATTCAGTTGTCTGAAAAAACGTGTTTATTTCGGGCTGAAAAACACGTTTTCAAAAGTGTGCTGTTACTGCCCCATAACTTACATGGGGGTGACCAAACTTGCAGAAACATGTTTATTTCTGCTGAAAAACACGTTTTGACACTTTCTGCACACTGGGGTTAAGAGCTGAGTGTGTGGGCTCTTCTGAGTCTTGCAGTTACATAGGGATTCAGTTGTCTGAAAAAACGCGTTTATTTCGGGCTGAAAAACACGTTTTCAAAAGTGTGCTGTTACTGCCCCATAACTTACATGGGGGTGACCAAACTTGCAGAAACATGTTTATTTCTGCTGAAAATCATGTTTTGACACTTTCTGCACACTGGGGTTAAGAGCTGAGTGTGTGGGCTCTTTTGAGCCTTGCAGTTACATAGGGATTCAGTTGTCTGAAAAAACGCGTTTATTTCGGGCTGAAAAACACGTTTTCAAAAGTGTGCTGTTACTGCCCCATAACTTACATGGGGGTGACCAAACTTGCAGAAACATGTTTATTTCTGCTGAAAATCATGTTTTGACACTTTCTGCACACTGGGGTTAAGAGCTGAGTGTGTGGGCTCTTTTGAGCCTTGCAGTTACATAGGGATTCAGTTGTCTGAAAAAACGCGTTTATTTCGGGCTGAAAAACAAGTTTTAAAAAGTGTGCTGTTACTTCCCCATAACTTACATGGGGGTGACCAAACTTGCAGAAACATGTTTATTTCTGCTGAAAATCATGTTTTGACACTTTCTGCACACTGGGGTTAAGAGCTGAGTGTGTGGGCTCTTTTGAGCCTTGCAGTTACATAGGGATTCAGTTGTCTGAAAAAACGTGTTTATTTCGGGCTGAAAAACACGTTTTCAAAAGTGTGCTGTTACTGCCCCATAACTTACATGGGGGTGACCAAACTTGCAGAAACATGTTTATTTCTGCTGAAAAACACGTTTTGACACTTTCTGCACACTGGGGTTAAGAGCTGAGTGTGTGGGCTCTTCTGAGTCTTGCAGTTACATAGGGATTCAGTTGTCTGAAAAAACGCGTTTATTTCGGGCTGAAAAACACGTTTTCAAAAGTGTGCTGTTACTGCCCCATAACTTACATGGGGGTGACCAAACTTGCAGAAACATGTTTATTTCTGCTGAAAATCATGTTTTGACACTTTCTGCACACTGGGGTTAAGAGCTGAGTGTGTGGGCTCTTTTGAGCCTTGCAGTTACATAGGGATTCAGTTGTCTGAAAAAACGCGTTTATTTCGGGCTGAAAAACACGTTTTAAAAAGTGTGCTGTTACTGTTCCATAACTTACATGGGGGTGACCAAACTTGCAGAAACATGTTTATTTCTGCTGAAAATCATGTTTTGACTCTTTCTGCACACTGGGGTTAAGAGCTGAGTGTGTGGGCTCTTTTGAGCCTTGCAGTTACATAGGGATTCAGTTGTCTGAAAAAACGCGTTTATTTCGGGCTGAAAAACACGTTTTCAAAAGTGTGCTGTTACTGCCCCATAACTTACATGGGGGTGACCAAACTTGCAGAAACATGTTTATTTCTGCTGAAAAACACGTTTTGACACTTTCTGCACACTGGGGTTAAGAGCTGAGTGTGTGGGCTCTTCTGAGTCTTGCAGTTACATAGGGATTCAGTTGTCTGAAAAAACGCGTTTATTTCGGGCTGAAAAACACGTTTTCAAAAGTGTGCTGTTACTGCCCCATAACTTACATGGGGGTGACCAAACTTGCAGAAACATGTTTATTTCTGCTGAAAATCATGTTTTGACACTTTCTGCACACTGGGGTTAAGAGCTGAGTGTGTGGGCTCTTTTGAGCCTTGCAGTTACATAGGGATTCAGTTGTCTGAAAAAACGCGTTTATTTCGGGCTGAAAAACACGTTTTAAAAAGTGTGCTGTTACTGTTCCATAACTTACATGGGGGTGACCAAACTTGCAGAAACATGTTTATTTCTGCTGAAAATCATGTTTTGACTCTTTCTGCACACTGGGGTTAAGAGCTGAGTGTGTGGGCTCTTTTGAGCCTTGCAGTTACATAGGGATTCAGTTGTCTGAAAAAACGCGTTTATTTCGGGCTGAAAAACACGTTTTCAAAAGTGTGCTGTTACTGCCCCATAACTTACATGGGGTTGACCAAACTTGCAGAAACATGTTTATTTCTGCTGAAAATCATGTTTTGACACTTTCTGCACACTGGGGTTAAGAGCTGAGTGTGTGGGCTCTTCTGAGTCTTGCAGTTACATAGGGATTCAGTTGTCTGAAAAAACGTGTTTATTTCAGGCTGAAAAACACGTTTTCAAAAGTGTGCTGTTACTGCCCCATAACTTACATGGGGGTGACCAAACTTGCAGAAACATGTTTATTTCTGCTGAAAAACATGTTTTGACACTTTCTGCACACTGGGGTTAAGAGCTGAGTGTGTGGGCTCTTCTGAGTCTTGCAGTTACATAGGGATTCAGTTGTCTGAAAAAACGCGTTTATTTCGGGCTGAAAAACACGTTTTCAAAAGTGTGCTGTTACTGCCACATAACTTACATGGGGGTGACCAAACTTGCAGAAACATGTTTATTTCTGCTGAAAATCATGTTTTGACACTTTCTGCACACTGGGGTTAAGAGCTGAGTGTGTGGGCTCTTCTGAGTCTTGCAGTTACATAGGGATTCAGTTGTCTGAAAAAACGCGTTTATTTCGGGCTGAAAAACACGTTTTCAAAAGTGTGCTGTTACTGCCCCATAACTTACATGGGGGTGACCAAACTTGCAGAAACATGTTTATTTCTGCTGAAAAACATGTTTTGACACTTTCTGCACACTGGGGTTAAGAGCTGAGTGTGTGGGCTCTTTTGAGCCTTGCAGTTACATAGGGATTCAGTTGTCTGAAAAAACGCGTTTATTTCGGGCTGAAAAACACGTTTTCAAAAGTGTGCTGTTACTGCCCCATAACTTACATGGGGTTGACCAAACTTGCAGAAACATGTTTATTTCTGCTGAAAATCATGTTTTGACACTTTCTGCACACTGGGGTTAAGAGCTGAGTGTGTGGGCTCTTCTGAGTCTTGCAGTTACATAGGGATTCAGTTGTCTGAAAAAACGTGTTTATTTCAGGCTGAAAAACACGTTTTCAAAAGTGTGCTGTTACTGCCCCATAACTTACATGGGGGTGACCAAACTTGCAGAAACATGTTTATTTCTGCTGAAAAACACGTTTTGACACTTTCTGCACACTGGGGTTAAGAGCTGAGTGTGTGGGCTCTTCTGAGTCTTGCAGTTACATAGGGATTCAGTTGTCTGAAAAAACGCGTTTATTTCGGGCTGAAAAACACGTTTTCAAAAGTGTGCTGTTACTGCCCCATAACTTACATGGGGGTGACCAAACTTGCAGAAACATGTTTATTTCTGCTGAAAAACACGTTTTGACACTTTCTGCACACTGGGGTTAAGAGCTGAGTGTGTGGGCTCTTCTGAGTCTTGCAGTTACATAGGGATTCAGTTGTCTGAAAAAACGCGTTTATTTCGGGCTGAAAAACACGTTTTCAAAAGTGTGCTGTTACTGCCCCATAACTTACATGGGGGTGACCAAACTTGCAGAAACATGTTTATTTCTGCTGAAAATCATGTTTTGACACTTTCTGCACACTGGGGTTAAGAGCTGAGTGTGTGGGCTCTTTTGAGCCTTGCAGTTACATAGGGATTCAGTTGTCTGAAAAAACGCGTTTATTTCGGGCTGAAAAACAAGTTTTAAAAAGTGTGCTGTTACTGCCCCATAACTTACATGGGGGTGACCAAACTTGCAGAAACATGTTTATTTCTGCTGAAAATCATGTTTTGACACTTTCTGCACACTGGGGTTAAGAGCTGAGTGTGTGGGCTCTTTTGAGCCTTGCAGTTACATAGGGATTCAGTTGTCTGAAAAAACGTGTTTATTTCGGGCTGAAAAACACGTTTTCAAAAGTGTGCTGTTACTGCCCCATAACTTACATGGGGGTGACCAAACTTGCAGAAACATGTTTATTTCTGCTGAAAAACACGTTTTGACACTTTCTGCACACTGGGGTTAAGAGCTGAGTGTGTGGGCTCTTCTGAGTCTTGCAGTTACATAGGGATTCAGTTGTCTGAAAAAACGCGTTTATTTCGGGCTGAAAAACACGTTTTCAAAAGTGTGCTGTTACTGCCCCATAACTTACATGGGGGTGACCAAACTTGCATAAACATGTTTATTTCTGCTGAAAATCACGTTTTGACACTTTCTGCACACTGGGGTTAAGAGCTGAGTGTGTGGGCTCTTCTGAGTCTTGCAGTTACATAGGGATTCAGTTGTCTGAAAAAACGCGTTTATTTCGGGCTGAAAAACACGTTTTCAAAAGTGTGCTGTTACTGCCCCATAACTTACATGGGGGTGACCAAACTTGCAGAAACATGTTTATTTCTGCTGAAAATCATGTTTTGACACTTTCTGCACACTGGGGTTAAGAGCTGAGTGTGTGGGCTCTTTTGAGCCTTGCAGTTACATAGGGATTCAGTTGTCTGAAAAAACGCGTTTATTTCGGGCTGAAAAACACGTTTTAAAAAGTGTGCTGTTACTGTTCCATAACTTACATGGGGGTGACCAAACTTGCAGAAACATGTTTATTTCTGCTGAAAATCATGTTTTGACTCTTTCTGCACACTGGGGTTAAGAGCTGAGTGTGTGGGCTCTTTTGAGCCTTGCAGTTACATAGGGATTCAGTTGTCTGAAAAAACGCGTTTATTTCGGGCTGAAAAACACGTTTTCAAAAGTGTGCTGTTACTGCCCCATAACTTACATGGGGGTGACCAAACTTGCAGAAACATGTTTATTTCTGCTGAAAAACACGTTTTGACACTTTCTGCACACTGGGGTTAAGAGCTGAGTGTGTGGGCTCTTCTGAGTCTTGCAGTTACATAGGGATTCAGTTGTCTGAAAAAACGCGTTTATTTCGGGCTGAAAAACACGTTTTCAAAAGTGTGCTGTTACTGCCCCATAACTTACATGGGGGTGACCAAACTTGCAGAAACATGTTTATTTCTGCTGAAAATCATGTTTTGACTCTTTCTGCACACTGGGGTTAAGAGCTGAGTGTGTGGGCTCTTTTGAGCCTTGCAGTTACATAGGGATTCAGTTGTCTGAAAAAACGCGTTTATTTCGGGCTGAAAAACACGTTTTCAAAAGTGTGCTGTTACTGCCCCATAACTTACATGGGGGTGACCAAACTTGCAGAAACATGTTTATTTCTGCTGAAAATCATGTTTTGACACTTTCTGCACACTGGGGTTAAGAGCTGAGTGTGTGGGCTCTTTTGAGCCTTGCAGTTACATAGGGATTCAGTTGTCTGAAAAAACGCGTTTATTTCGGGCTGAAAAACACGTTTTCAAAAGTGTGCTGTTACTGCCCCATAACTTACATGGGGGTGACCAAACTTGCAGAAACATGTTTATTTCTGCTGAAAAACATGTTTTGACACTTTCTGCACACTGGGGTTAAGAGCTGAGTGTGTGGGCTCTTTTGAGCCTTGCAGTTACATAGGGATTCAGTTGTCTGAAAAAACGCGTTTATTTCGGGCTGAAAAACACGTTTTCAAAAGTGTGCTGTTACTGCCCCATAACTTACATGGGGGTGACCAAACTTGCAGAAACATGTTTATTTCTGCTGAAAAACACGTTTTGACACTTTCTGCACACTGGGGTTAAGAGCTGAGTGTGTGGGCTCTTCTGAGTCTTGCAGTTACATAGGGATTCAGTTGTCTGAAAAAACGCGTTTATTTCGGGCTGAAAAACACGTTTTCAAAAGTGTGCTGTTACTGCCCCATAACTTACATGGGGTTGACCAAACTTGCAGAAACATGTTTATTTCTGCTGAAAATCATGTTTTGACACTTTCTGCACACTGGGGTTAAGAGCTGAGTGTGTGGGCTCTTCTGAGTCTTGCAGTTACATAGGGATTCAGTTGTCTGAAAAAACGTGTTTATTTCAGGCTGAAAAACACGTTTTCAAAAGTGTGCTGTTACTGCCCCATAACTTACATGGGGGTGACCAAACTTGCAGAAACATGTTTATTTCTGCTGAAAATCATGTTTTGACACTTTCTGCACACTGGGGTTAAGAGCTGAGTGTGTGGGCTCTTCTGAGTCTTGCAGTTACATAGGGATTCAGTTGTCTGAAAAAAACGCGTTTATTTCGGGCTGAAAAACACGTTTTCAAAAGTGTGCTGTTACTGCCCCATAACTTACATGGGGGTGACCAAACTTGCAGAAACATGTTTATTTCTGCTGAAAAACACGTTTTGACACTTTCTGCACACTGGGGTTAAGAGCTGAGTGTGTGGGCTCTTCTGAGTCTTGCAGTTACATAGGGATTCAGTTGTCTGAAAAAACGCGTTTATTTCGGGCTGAAAAACACGTTTTCAAAAGTGTGCTGTTACTGCCCCATAACTTACATGGGGGTGACCAAACTTGCAGAAACATGTTTATTTCTGCTGAAAATCATGTTTTGACACTTTCTGCACACTGGGGTTAAGAGCTGAGTGTGTGGGCTCTTCTGAGTCTTGCAGTTACATAGGGATTCAGTTGTCTGAAAAAACGTGTTTATTTCATGCTGAAAAACACGTTTTCAAAAGTGTGCTGTTACTGCCCCATAACTTACATGGGGGTGACCAAACTTGCAGAAACATGTTTATTTCTGCTGAAAAACACGTTTTGACACTTTCTGCACACTGGGGTTAAGAGCTGAGTGTGTGGGCTCTTCTGAGTCTTGCAGTTACATAGGGATTCAGTTGTCTGAAAAATCGCGTTTATTTCGGGATGAAAAACACGTTTTCAAAAGTGTGCTGTTACTGCCCCATAACTTACATGGGGGTGACCAAACTTGCAGAAACATGTTTATTTCTGCTGAAAATCATGTTTTGACACTTTCTGCACACTGGGGTTAAGAGCTGAGTGTGTGGGCTCTTTTGAGCCTTGCAGTTACATAGGGATTCAGTTGTCTGAAAAAACGCGTTTATTTCGGGCTGAAAAACACGTTTTCAAAAGTGTGGTGTTACTGCCCCATAACTTACATGGGGGTGACCAAACTTGCAGAAACATGTTTATTTCTGCTGAAAATCACGTTTTGACACTTTCTGCACACTGGGGTTAAGAGCTGAGTGTGTGGGCTCTTCTGAGTCTTGCAGTTACATAGGGATTCAGTTGTCTGAAAAAACGCGTTTATTTCGGGCTGAAAAACACGTTTTCAAAAGTGTGCTGTTACTGCCCCATAACTTACATGGGGGTGACCAAACTTGCAGAAACATGTTTATTTCTGCTGAAAAACATGTTTTGACACTTTCTGCACACTGGGGTTAAGAGCTGAGTGTGTGGGCTCTTTTGAGCCTTGCAGTTACATAGGGATTCAGTTGTCTGAAAAAACGCGTTTATTTCGGGCTGAAAAACACGTTTTCAAAAGTGTGCTGTTACTGCCCCATAACTTACATGGGGGTGACCAAACTTGCAGAAACATGTTTATTTCTGCTGAAAAACACGTTTTGACACTTTCTGCACACTGGGGTTAAGAGCTGAGTGTGTGGGCTCTTCTGAGTCTTGCAGTTACATAGGGATTCAGTTGTCTGAAAAAACGCGTTTATTTCGGGCTGAAAAACACGTTTTCAAAAGTGTGCTGTTACTGCCCCATAACTTACATGGGGGTGACCAAACTTGCAGAAACATGTTTATTTCTGCTGAAAATCATGTTTTGACACTTTCTGCACACTGGGGTTAAGAGCTGAGTGTGTGGGCTCTTTTGAGCCTTGCAGTTACATAGGGATTCAGTTGTCTGAAAAAACGCGTTTATTTCGGGCTGAAAAACACGTTTTCAAAAGTGTGCTGTTACTGCCCCATAACTTACATGGGGGTGACCAAACTTGCAGAAACATGTTTATTTCTGCTGAAAAACACGTTTTGACACTTTCTGCACACTGGGGTTAAGAGCTGAGTGTGTGGGCTCTTCTGAGTCTTGCAGTTACATAGGGATTCAGTTGTCTGAAAAAACGCGTTTATTTCGGGCTGAAAAACACGTTTTCAAAAGTGTGCTGTTACTGCCCCATAACTTACATGGGGGTGACCAAACTTGCAGAAACATGTTTATTTCTGCTGAAAATCATGTTTTGACACTTTCTGCACACTGGGGTTAAGAGCTGAGTGTGTGGGCTCTTCTGAGTCTTGCAGTTACATAGGGATTCAGTTGTCTGAAAAAACGTGTTTATTTCAGGCTGAAAAACACGTTTTCAAAAGTGTGCTGTTACTGCCCCATAACTTACATGGGGGTGACCAAACTTGCAGAAACATGTTTATTTCTGCTGAAAATCATGTTTTGACACTTTCTGCACACTGGGGTTAAGAGCTGAGTGTGTGGGCTCTTCTGAGTCTTGCAGTTACATAGGGATTCAGTTGTCTGAAAAAAACGCGTTTATTTCGGGCTGAAAAACACGTTTTCAAAAGTGTGCTGTTACTGCCCCATAACTTACATGGGGGTGACCAAACTTGCAGAAACATGTTTATTTCTGCTGAAAAACACGTTTTGACACTTTCTGCACACTGGGGTTAAGAGCTGAGTGTGTGGGCTCTTCTGAGTCTTGCAGTTACATAGGGATTCAGTTGTCTGAAAAAACGCGTTTATTTCGGGCTGAAAAACACGTTTTCAAAAGTGTGCTGTTACTGCCCCATAACTTACATGGGGGTGACCAAACTTGCAGAAACATGTTTATTTCTGCTGAAAATCATGTTTTGACACTTTCTGCACACTGGGGTTAAGAGCTGAGTGTGTGGGCTCTTCTGAGTCTTGCAGTTACATAGGGATTCAGTTGTCTGAAAAAACGTGTTTATTTCATGCTGAAAAACACGTTTTCAAAAGTGTGCTGTTACTGCCCCATAACTTACATGGGGGTGACCAAACTTGCAGAAACATGTTTATTTCTGCTGAAAAACACGTTTTGACACTTTCTGCACACTGGGGTTAAGAGCTGAGTGTGTGGGCTCTTCTGAGTCTTGCAGTTACATAGGGATTCAGTTGTCTGAAAAATCGCGTTTATTTCGGGATGAAAAACACGTTTTCAAAAGTGTGCTGTTACTGCCCCATAACTTACATGGGGGTGACCAAACTTGCAGAAACATGTTTATTTCTGCTGAAAATCATGTTTTGACACTTTCTGCACACTGGGGTTAAGAGCTGAGTGTGTGGGCTCTTTTGAGCCTTGCAGTTACATAGGGATTCAGTTGTCTGAAAAAACGCGTTTATTTCGGGCTGAAAAACACGTTTTCAAAAGTGTGCTGTTACTGCCCCATAACTTACATGGGGGTGACCAAACTTGCAGAAACATGTTTATTTCTGCTGAAAATCACGTTTTGACACTTTCTGCACACTGGGGTTAAGAGCTGAGTGTGTGGGCTCTTCTGAGTCTTGCAGTTACATAGGGATTCAGTTGTCTGAAAAAACGCGTTTATTTCGGGCTGAAAAACACGTTTTCAAAAGTGTGCTGTTACTGCCCCATAACTTACATGGGGGTGACCAAACTTGCAGAAACATGTTTATTTCTGCTGAAAAACATGTTTTGACACTTTCTGCACACTGGGGTTAAGAGCTGAGTGTGTGGGCTCTTTTGAGCCTTGCAGTTACATAGGGATTCAGTTGTCTGAAAAAACGCGTTTATTTCGGGCTGAAAAACACGTTTTCAAAAGTGTGCTGTTACTGCCCCATAACTTACATGGGGGTGACCAAACTTGCAGAAACATGTTTATTTCTGCTGAAAAACACGTTTTGACACTTTCTGCACACTGGGGTTAAGAGCTGAGTGTGTGGGCTCTTCTGAGTCTTGCAGTTACATAGGGATTCAGTTGTCTGAAAAAACGCGTTTATTTCGGGCTGAAAAACACGTTTTCAAAAGTGTGCTGTTACTGCCCCATAACTTACATGGGGGTGACCAAACTTGCAGAAACATGTTTATTTCTGCTGAAAATCATGTTTTGACACTTTCTGCACACTGGGGTTAAGAGCTGAGTGTGTGGGCTCTTTTGAGCCTTGCAGTTACATAGGGATTCAGTTGTCTGAAAAAACGCGTTTATTTCGGGCTGAAAAACACGTTTTCAAAAGTGTGCTGTTACTGCCCCATAACTTACATGGGGGTGACCAAACTTGCAGAAACATGTTTATTTCTGCTGAAAAACATGTTTTGACACTTTCTGCACACTGGGGTTAAGAGCTGAGTGTGTGGGCTCTTCTGAGTCTTGCAGTTACATAGGGATTCAGTTGTCTGAAAAAACGCGTTTATTTCGGGCTGAAAAACACGTTTTCAAAAGTGTGCTGTTACTGCCCCATAACTTACATGGGGGTGACCAAACTTGCAGAAACATGTTTATTTCTGCTGAAAAACACGTTTTGACACTTTCTGCACACTGGGGTTAAGAGCTGAGTGTGTGGGCTCTTCTGAGTCTTGCAGTTACATAGGGATTCAGTTGTCTGAAAAAACGCGTTTATTTCGGGCTGAAAAACACGTTTTCAAAAGTGTGCTGTTACTGCCCCATAACTTACATGGGGGTGACCAAACTTGCAGAAACATGTTTATTTCTGCTGAAAATCATGTTTTGTCACTTTCTGCACACTGGGGTTAAGAGCTGAGTGTGTGGGCTCTTCTGAGTCTTGCAGTTACATAGGGATTCAGTTGTCTGAAAAAACGCGTTTATTTCGGGCTGAAAAACACGTTTTCAAAAGTGTGCTGTTACTGCCCCATAACTTACATGGGGGTGACCAAACTTGCAGAAACATGTTTATTTCTGCTGAAAAACATGTTTTGACACTTTCTGCACACTGGGGTTAAGAGCTGAGTGTGTGGGCTCTTTTGAGCCTTGCAGTTACATAGGGATTCAGTTGTCTGAAAAAACGCGTTTATTTCGGGCTGAAAAACACGTTTTCAAAAGTGTGCTGTTACTGCCCCATAACTTACATGGGGGTGACCAAACTTGCAGAAACATGTTTATTTCTGCTGAAAAACACGTTTTGACACTTTCTGCACACTGGGGTTAAGAGCTGAGTGTGTGGGCTCTTCTGAGTCTTGCAGTTACATAGGGATTCAGTTGTCTGAAAAAACGCGTTTATTTCGGGCTGAAAAACACGTTTTCAAAAGTGTGCTGTTACTGCCCCATAACTTACATGGGGGTGACCAAACTTGCAGAAACATGTTTATTTCTGCTGAAAATCATGTTTTGACACTTTCTGCACACTGGGGTTAAGAGCTGAGTGTGTGGGCTCTTTTGAGCCTTGCAGTTACATAGGGATTCAGTTGTCTGAAAAAACGCGTTTATTTCGGGCTGAAAAACACGTTTTAAAAAGTGTGCTGTTACTGTTCCATAACTTACATGGGGGTGACCAAACTTGCAGAAACATGTTTATTTCTGCTGAAAATCATGTTTTGACTCTTTCTGCACACTGGGGTTAAGAGCTGAGTGTGTGGGCTCTTTTGAGCCTTGCAGTTACATAGGGATTCAGTTGTCTGAAAAAACGCGTTTATTTCGGGCTGAAAAACACGTTTTCAAAAGTGTGCTGTTACTGCCCCATAACTTACATGGGGGTGACCAAACTTGCAGAAACATGTTTATTTCTGCTGAAAAACACGTTTTGACACTTTCTGCACACTGGGGTTAAGAGCTGAGTGTGTGGGCTCTTCTGAGTCTTGCAGTTACATAGGGATTCAGTTGTCTGAAAAAACGCGTTTATTTCGGGCTGAAAAACACGTTTTCAAAAGTGTGCTGTTACTGCCCCATAACTTACATGGGGGTGACCAAACTTGCAGAAACATGTTTATTTCTGCTGAAAATCATGTTTTGACACTTTCTGCACACTGGGGTTAAGAGCTGAGTGTGTGGGCTCTTTTGAGCCTTGCAGTTACATAGGGATTCAGTTGTCTGAAAAAACGCGTTTATTTCGGGCTGAAAAACACGTTTTAAAAAGTGTGCTGTTACTGTTCCATAACTTACATGGGGGTGACCAAACTTGCAGAAACATGTTTATTTCTGCTGAAAATCATGTTTTGACTCTTTCTGCACACTGGGGTTAAGAGCTGAGTGTGTGGGCTCTTCTGAGTCTTGCAGTTACATAGGGATTCAGTTGTCTGAAAAAACGCGTTTATTTCGGGCTGAAAAACACGTTTTCAAAAGTGTGCTGTTACTGCCCCATAACTTACATGGGGGTGACCAAACTTGCAGAAACATGTTTATTTCTGCTGAAAATCATGTTTTGACACTTTCTGCACACTGGGGTTAAGAGCTGAGTGTGTGGGCTCTTTTGAGCCTTGCAGTTACATAGGGATTCAGTTGTCTGAAAAAACGCGTTTATTTCGGGCTGAAAAATACGTTTTCAAAAGTGTGCTGTTACTGCCCCATAACTTACATGGGGGTGACCAAACTTGCAGAAACATGTTTATTTCTGCTGAAAAACATGTTTTGACACTTTCTGCACACTGGGGTTAAGAGCTGAGTGTGTGGGCTCTTTTGAGCCTTGCAGTTACATAGGGATTCAGTTGTCTGAAAAAACGCGTTTATTTCGGGCTGAAAAACACGTTTTCAAAAGTGTGCTGTTACTGCCCCATAACTTACATGGGGGTGACCAAACTTGCAGAAACATGTTTATTTCTGCTGAAAAACACGTTTTGACACTTTCTGCACACTGGGGTTAAGAGCTGAGTGTGTGGGCTCTTCTGAGTCTTGCAGTTACATAGGGATTCAGTTGTCTGAAAAAACGCGTTTATTTCGGGCTGAAAAACACGTTTTCAAAAGTGTGCTGTTACTGCCCCATAACTTACATGGGGTTGACCAAACTTGCAGAAACATGTTTATTTCTGCTGAAAATCATGTTTTGACACTTTCTGCACACTGGGGTTAAGAGCTGAGTGTGTGGGCTCTTCTGAGTCTTGCAGTTACATAGGGATTCAGTTGTCTGAAAAAACGTGTTTATTTCAGGCTGAAAAACACGTTTTCAAAAGTGTGCTGTTACTGCCCCATAACTTACATGGGGGTGACCAAACTTGCAGAAACATGTTTATTTCTGCTGAAAATCATGTTTTGACACTTTCTGCACACTGGGGTTAAGAGCTGAGTGTGTGGGCTCTTCTGAGTCTTGCAGTTACATAGGGATTCAGTTGTCTGAAAAAACGCGTTTATTTCGGGCTGAAAAACACGTTTTCAAAAGTGTGCTGTTACTGCCCCATAACTTACATGGGGGTGACCAAACTTGCAGAAACATGTTTATTTCTGCTGAAAATCATGTTTTGACACTTTCTGCACACTGGGGTTAAGAGCTGAGTGTGTGGGCTCTTTTGAGCCTTGCAGTTACATAGGGATTCAGTTGTCTGAAAAAACGCGTTTATTTCGGGCTGAAAAACACGTTTTCAAAAGTGTGCTGTTACTGCCCCATAACTTACATGGGGGTGACCAAACTTGCAGAAACATGTTTATTTCTGCTGAAAAACACGTTTTGACACTTTCTGCACACTGGGGTTAAGAGCTGAGTGTGTGGGCTCTTCTGAGTCTTGCAGTTACATAGGGATTCAGTTGTCTGAAAAAACGCGTTTATTTCGGGCTGAAAAACACGTTTTCAAAAGTGTGCTGTTACTGCCCCATAACTTACATGGGGGTGACCAAACTTGCAGAAACATGTTTATTTCTGCTGAAAATCATGTTTTGACACTTTCTGCACACTGGGGTTAAGAGCTGAGTGTGTGGGCTCTTCTGAGTCTTGCAGTTACATAGGGATTCAGTTGTCTGAAAAAACGTGTTTATTTCGGGCTGAAAAACACGTTTTCAAAAGTGTGCTGTTACTGCCCCATAACTTACATGGGGGTGACCAAACTTGCAGAAACATGTTTATTTCTGCTGAAAATCATGTTTTGACACTTTCTGCACACTGGGGTTAAGAGCTGAGTGTGTGGGCTCTTCTGAGTCTTGCAGTTACATAGGGATTCAGTTGTCTGAAAAAAACGCGTTTATTTCGGGCTGAAAAACACGTTTTCAAAAGTGTGCTGTTACTGCCCCATAACTTACATGGGGGTGACCAAACTTGCAGAAACATGTTTATTTCTGCTGAAAAACACGTTTTGACACTTTCTGCACACTGGGGTTAAGAGCTGAGTGTGTGGGCTCTTCTGAGTCTTGCAGTTACATAGGGATTCAGTTGTCTGAAAAAACGCGTTTATTTCGGGCTGAAAAACACGTTTTCAAAAGTGTGCTGTTACTGCCCCATAACTTACATGGGGGTGACCAAACTTGCAGAAACATGTTTATTTCTGCTGAAAATCATGTTTTGACACTTTCTGCACACTGGGGTTAAGAGCTGAGTGTGTGGGCTCTTCTGAGTCTTGCAGTTACATAGGGATTCAGTTGTCTGAAAAAACGTGTTTATTTCATGCTGAAAAACACGTTTTCAAAAGTGTGCTGTTACTGCCCCATAACTTACATGGGGGTGACCAAACTTGCAGAAACATGTTTATTTCTGCTGAAAAACACGTTTTGACACTTTCTGCACACTGGGGTTAAGAGCTGAGTGTGTGGGCTCTTCTGAGTCTTGCAGTTACATAGGGATTCAGTTGTCTGAAAAATCGCGTTTATTTCGGGATGAAAAACACGTTTTCAAAAGTGTGCTGTTACTGCCCCATAACTTACATGGGGGTGACCAAACTTGCAGAAACATGTTTATTTCTGCTGAAAATCATGTTTTGACACTTTCTGCACACTGGGGTTAAGAGCTGAGTGTGTGGGCTCTTTTGAGCCTTGCAGTTACATAGGGATTCAGTTGTCTGAAAAAACGCGTTTATTTCGGGCTGAAAAACACGTTTTCAAAAGTGTGCTGTTACTGCCCCATAACTTACATGGGGGTGACCAAACTTGCAGAAACATGTTTATTTCTGCTGAAAATCACGTTTTGACACTTTCTGCACACTGGGGTTAAGAGCTGAGTGTGTGGGCTCTTCTGAGTCTTGCAGTTACATAGGGATTCAGTTGTCTGAAAAAACGCGTTTATTTCGGGCTGAAAAACACGTTTTCAAAAGTGTGCTGTTACTGCCCCATAACTTACATGGGGGTGACCAAACTTGCAGAAACATGTTTATTTCTGCTGAAAAACATGTTTTGACACTTTCTGCACACTGGGGTTAAGAGCTGAGTGTGTGGGCTCTTTTGAGCCTTGCAGTTACATAGGGATTCAGTTGTCTGAAAAAACGCGTTTATTTCGGGCTGAAAAACACGTTTTCAAAAGTGTGCTGTTACTGCCCCATAACTTACATGGGGGTGACCAAACTTGCAGAAACATGTTTATTTCTGCTGAAAAACACGTTTTGACACTTTCTGCACACTGGGGTTAAGAGCTGAGTGTGTGGGCTCTTCTGAGTCTTGCAGTTACATAGGGATTCAGTTGTCTGAAAAAACGCGTTTATTTCGGGCTGAAAAACACGTTTTCAAAAGTGTGCTGTTACTGCCCCATAACTTACATGGGGGTGACCAAACTTGCAGAAACATGTTTATTTCTGCTGAAAATCATGTTTTGACACTTTCTGCACACTGGGGTTAAGAGCTGAGTGTGTGGGCTCTTTTGAGCCTTGCAGTTACATAGGGATTCAGTTGTCTGAAAAAACGCGTTTATTTCGGGCTGAAAAACACGTTTTCAAAAGTGTGCTGTTACTGCCCCATAACTTACATGGGGGTGACCAAACTTGCAGAAACATGTTTATTTCTGCTGAAAAACATGTTTTGACACTTTCTGCACACTGGGGTTAAGAGCTGAGTGTGTGGGCTCTTCTGAGTCTTGCAGTTACATAGGGATTCAGTTGTCTGAAAAAACGCGTTTATTTCGGGCTGAAAAACACGTTTTCAAAAGTGTGCTGTTACTGCCCCATAACTTACATGGGGGTGACCAAACTTGCAGAAACATGTTTATTTCTGCTGAAAAACACGTTTTGACACTTTCTGCACACTGGGGTTAAGAGCTGAGTGTGTGGGCTCTTCTGAGTCTTGCAGTTACATAGGGATTCAGTTGTCTGAAAAAACGCGTTTATTTCGGGCTGAAAAACACGTTTTCAAAAGTGTGCTGTTACTGCCCCATAACTTACATGGGGGTGACCAAACTTGCAGAAACATGTTTATTTCTGCTGAAAATCATGTTTTGTCACTTTCTGCACACTGGGGTTAAGAGCTGAGTGTGTGGGCTCTTCTGAGTCTTGCAGTTACATAGGGATTCAGTTGTCTGAAAAAACGCGTTTATTTCGGGCTGAAAAACACGTTTTCAAAAGTGTGCTGTTACTGCCCCATAACTTACATGGGGGTGACCAAACTTGCAGAAACATGTTTATTTCTGCTGAAAAACATGTTTTGACACTTTCTGCACACTGGGGTTAAGAGCTGAGTGTGTGGGCTCTTTTGAGCCTTGCAGTTACATAGGGATTCAGTTGTCTGAAAAAACGCGTTTATTTCGGGCTGAAAAACACGTTTTCAAAAGTGTGCTGTTACTGCCCCATAACTTACATGGGGGTGACCAAACTTGCAGAAACATGTTTATTTCTGCTGAAAAACACGTTTTGACACTTTCTGCACACTGGGGTTAAGAGCTGAGTGTGTGGGCTCTTCTGAGTCTTGCAGTTACATAGGGATTCAGTTGTCTGAAAAAACGCGTTTATTTCGGGCTGAAAAACACGTTTTCAAAAGTGTGCTGTTACTGCCCCATAACTTACATGGGGGTGACCAAACTTGCAGAAACATGTTTATTTCTGCTGAAAATCATGTTTTGACACTTTCTGCACACTGGGGTTAAGAGCTGAGTGTGTGGGCTCTTTTGAGCCTTGCAGTTACATAGGGATTCAGTTGTCTGAAAAAACGCGTTTATTTCGGGCTGAAAAACACGTTTTAAAAAGTGTGCTGTTACTGTTCCATAACTTACATGGGGGTGACCAAACTTGCAGAAACATGTTTATTTCTGCTGAAAATCATGTTTTGACTCTTTCTGCACACTGGGGTTAAGAGCTGAGTGTGTGGGCTCTTTTGAGCCTTGCAGTTACATAGGGATTCAGTTGTCTGAAAAAACGCGTTTATTTCGGGCTGAAAAACACGTTTTCAAAAGTGTGCTGTTACTGCCCCATAACTTACATGGGGGTGACCAAACTTGCAGAAACATGTTTATTTCTGCTGAAAAACACGTTTTGACACTTTCTGCACACTGGGGTTAAGAGCTGAGTGTGTGGGCTCTTCTGAGTCTTGCAGTTACATAGGGATTCAGTTGTCTGAAAAAACGCGTTTATTTCGGGCTGAAAAACACGTTTTCAAAAGTGTGCTGTTACTGCCCCATAACTTACATGGGGGTGACCAAACTTGCAGAAACATGTTTATTTCTGCTGAAAATCATGTTTTGACACTTTCTGCACACTGGGGTTAAGAGCTGAGTGTGTGGGCTCTTTTGAGCCTTGCAGTTACATAGGGATTCAGTTGTCTGAAAAAACGCGTTTATTTCGGGCTGAAAAACACGTTTTAAAAAGTGTGCTGTTACTGTTCCATAACTTACATGGGGGTGACCAAACTTGCAGAAACATGTTTATTTCTGCTGAAAATCATGTTTTGACTCTTTCTGCACACTGGGGTTAAGAGCTGAGTGTGTGGGCTCTTCTGAGTCTTGCAGTTACATAGGGATTCAGTTGTCTGAAAAAACGCGTTTATTTCGGGCTGAAAAACACGTTTTCAAAAGTGTGCTGTTACTGCCCCATAACTTACATGGGGGTGACCAAACTTGCAGAAACATGTTTATTTCTGCTGAAAATCATGTTTTGACACTTTCTGCACACTGGGGTTAAGAGCTGAGTGTGTGGGCTCTTTTGAGCCTTGCAGTTACATAGGGATTCAGTTGTCTGAAAAAACGCGTTTATTTCGGGCTGAAAAATACGTTTTCAAAAGTGTGCTGTTACTGCCCCATAACTTACATGGGGGTGACCAAACTTGCAGAAACATGTTTATTTCTGCTGAAAAACATGTTTTGACACTTTCTGCACACTGGGGTTAAGAGCTGAGTGTGTGGGCTCTTTTGAGCCTTGCAGTTACATAGGGATTCAGTTGTCTGAAAAAACGCGTTTATTTCGGGCTGAAAAACACGTTTTCAAAAGTGTGCTGTTACTGCCCCATAACTTACATGGGGGTGACCAAACTTGCAGAAACATGTTTATTTCTGCTGAAAAACACGTTTTGACACTTTCTGCACACTGGGGTTAAGAGCTGAGTGTGTGGGCTCTTCTGAGTCTTGCAGTTACATAGGGATTCAGTTGTCTGAAAAAACGCGTTTATTTCGGGCTGAAAAACACGTTTTCAAAAGTGTGCTGTTACTGCCCCATAACTTACATGGGGTTGACCAAACTTGCAGAAACATGTTTATTTCTGCTGAAAATCATGTTTTGACACTTTCTGCACACTGGGGTTAAGAGCTGAGTGTGTGGGCTCTTCTGAGTCTTGCAGTTACATAGGGATTCAGTTGTCTGAAAAAACGTGTTTATTTCAGGCTGAAAAACACGTTTTCAAAAGTGTGCTGTTACTGCCCCATAACTTACATGGGGGTGACCAAACTTGCAGAAACATGTTTATTTCTGCTGAAAATCATGTTTTGACACTTTCTGCACACTGGGGTTAAGAGCTGAGTGTGTGGGCTCTTCTGAGTCTTGCAGTTACATAGGGATTCAGTTGTCTGAAAAAACGCGTTTATTTCGGGCTGAAAAACACGTTTTCAAAAGTGTGCTGTTACTGCCCCATAACTTACATGGGGGTGACCAAACTTGCAGAAACATGTTTATTTCTGCTGAAAAACACGTTTTGACACTTTCTGCACACTGGGGTTAAGAGCTGAGTGTGTGGGCTCTTCTGAGTCTTGCAGTTACATAGGGATTCAGTTGTCTGAAAAAACGCGTTTATTTCGGGCTGAAAAACACGTTTTCAAAAGTGTGCTGTTACTGCCCCATAACTTACATGGGGGTGACCAAACTTGCAGAAACATGTTTATTTCTGCTGAAAAACATGTTTTGACACTTTCTGCACACTGGGGTTAAGAGCTGAGTGTGTGGGCTCTTTTGAGCCTTGCAGTTACATAGGGATTCAGTTGTCTGAAAAAACGCGTTTATTTCGGGCTGAAAAACACGTTTTCAAAAGTGTGCTGTTACTGCCCCATAACTTACATGGGGGTGACCAAACTTGCAGAAACATGTTTATTTCTGCTGAAAAACACGTTTTGACACTTTCTGCACACTGGGGTTAAGAGCTGAGTGTGTGGGCTCTTCTGAGTCTTGCAGTTACATAGGGATTCAGTTGTCTGAAAAAACGCGTTTATTTCGGGCTGAAAAACACGTTTTCAAAAGTGTGCTGTTACTGCCCCATAACTTACATGGGGGTGACCAAACTTGCAGAAACATGTTTATTTCTGCTGAAAATCATGTTTTGACACTTTCTGCACACTGGGGTTAAGAGCTGAGTGTGTGGGCTCTTTTGAGCCTTGCAGTTACATAGGGATTCAGTTGTCTGAAAAAACGCGTTTATTTCGGGCTGAAAAACACGTTTTCAAAAGTGTGCTGTTACTGCCCCATAACTTACATGGGGGTGACCAAACTTGCAGAAACATGTTTATTTCTGCTGAAAAACACGTTTTGACACTTTCTGCACACTGGGGTTAAGAGCTGAGTGTGTGGGCTCTTCTGAGTCTTGCAGTTACATAGGGATTCAGTTGTCTGAAAAAACGTGTTTATTTCAGGCTGAAAAACACGTTTTCAAAAGTGTGCTGTTACTGCCCCATGACTTACATGGGGGTGACCAAACTTGCAGAAACATGTTTATTTCTGCTGAAAAACATGTTTTGACACTTTCTGCACACTGGGGTTAAGAGCTGAGTGTGTGGGCTCTTCTGAGTCTTGCAGTTACATAGGGATTCAGTTGTCTGAAAAAACGCGTTTATTTCGGGCTGAAAAACACGTTTTCAAAAGTGTGCTGTTACTGCCCCATAACTTACATGGGGATGACCAAACTTGCAGAAACATGTTTATTTCTGCTGAAAATCATGTTTTGACACTTTCTGCACACTGGGGTTAAGAGCTGAGTGTGTGGGCTCTTCTGAGTCTTGCAGTTACATAGGGATTCAGTTGTCTGAAAAAACGCGTTTATTTCGGGCTGAAAAACACGTTTTCAAAAGTGTGCTGTTACTGCCCCATAACTTACATGGGGGTGACCAAACTTGCAGAAACATGTTTATTTCTGCTGAAAAACACGTTTTGACACTTTCTGCACACTGGGGTTAAGAGCTGAGTGTGTGGGCTCTTCTGAGTCTTGCAGTTACATAGGGATTCAGTTGTCTGAAAAAACGCGTTTATTTCGGGCTGAAAAACACGTTTTCAAAAGTGTGCTGTTACTGCCCCATAACTTACATGGGGGTGACCAAACTTGCAGAAACATGTTTATTTCTGCTGAAAATCATGTTTTGACACTTTCTGCACACTGGGGTTAAGAGCTGAGTGTGTGGGCTCTTCTGAGTCTTGCAGTTACATAGGGATTCAGTTGTCTGAAAAAACGTGTTTATTTCAGGCTGAAAAACACGTTTTCAAAAGTGTGCTGTTACTGCCCCATAACTTACATGGGGGTGACCAAACTTGCAGAAACATGTTTATTTCTGCTGAAAAACACGTTTTGACACTTTCTGCACACTGGGGTTAAGAGCTGAGTGTGTGGGCTCTTCTGAGTCTTGCAGTTACATAGGGATTCAGTTGTCTGAAAAATCGCGTTTATTTCGGGATGAAAAACACGTTTTCAAAAGTGTGCTGTTACTGCCCCATAACTTACATGGGGGTGACCAAACTTGCAGAAACATGTTTATTTCTGCTGAAAATCATGTTTTGACACTTTCTGCACACTGGGGTTAAGAGCTGAGTGTGTGGGCTCTTTTGAGCCTTGCAGTTACATAGGGATTCAGTTGTCTGAAAAAACGCGTTTATTTCGGGCTGAAAAACACGTTTTCAAAAGTGTGCTGTTACTGCCCCATAACTTACATGGGGGTGACCAAACTTGCAGAAACATGTTTATTTCTGCTGAAAATCACGTTTTGACACTTTCTGCACACTGGGGTTAAGAGCTGAGTGTGTGGGCTCTTCTGAGTCTTGCAGTTACATAGGGATTCAGTTGTCTGAAAAAACGCGTTTATTTCGGGCTGAAAAACACGTTTTCAAAAGTGTGCTGTTACTGCCCCATAACTTACATGGGGGTGACCAAACTTGCAGAAACATGTTTATTTCTGCTGAAAATCATGTTTTGTCACTTTCTGCACACTGGGGTTAAGAGCTGAGTGTGTGGGCTCTTCTGAGTCTTGCAGTTACATAGGGATTCAGTTGTCTGAAAAAACGCGTTTATTTCGGGCTGAAAAACACGTTTTCAAAAGTGTGCTGTTACTGCCCCATAACTTACATGGGGGTGACCAAACTTGCAGAAACATGTTTATTTCTGCTGAAAAACATGTTTTGACACTTTCTGCACACTGGGGTTAAGAGCTGAGTGTGTGGGCTCTTTTGAGCCTTGCAGTTACATAGGGATTCAGTTGTCTGAAAAAACGCGTTTATTTCGGGCTGAAAAACACGTTTTCAAAAGTGTGCTGTTACTGCCCCATAACTTACATGGGGGTGACCAAACTTGCAGAAACATGTTTATTTCTGCTGAAAAACACGTTTTGACACTTTCTGCACACTGGGGTTAAGAGCTGAGTGTGTGGGCTCTTCTGAGTCTTGCAGTTACATAGGGATTCAGTTGTCTGAAAAAACGCGTTTATTTCGGGCTGAAAAACACGTTTTCAAAAGTGTGCTGTTACTGCCCCATAACTTACATGGGGGTGACCAAACTTGCAGAAACATGTTTATTTCTGCTGAAAATCATGTTTTGACACTTTCTGCACACTGGGGTTAAGAGCTGAGTGTGTGGGCTCTTTTGAGCCTTGCAGTTACATAGGGATTCAGTTGTCTGAAAAAACGCGTTTATTTCGGGCTGAAAAACAAGTTTTAAAAAGTGTGCTGTTACTGCCCCATAACTTACATGGGGGTGACCAAACTTGCAGAAACATGTTTATTTCTGCTGAAAATCATGTTTTGACACTTTCTGCACACTGGGGTTAAGAGCTGAGTGTGTGGGCTCTTTTGAGCCTTGCAGTTACATAGGGATTCAGTTGTCTGAAAAAACGTGTTTATTTCGGGCTGAAAAACACGTTTTCAAAAGTGTGCTGTTACTGCCCCATAACTTACATGGGGGTGACCAAACTTGTAGAAACATGTTTATTTCTGCTGAAAAACACGTTTTGACACTTTCTGCACACTGGGGTTAAGAGCTGAGTGTGTGGGCTCTTCTGAGTCTTGCAGTTACATAGGGATTCAGATGTCTGAAAAAACGCGTTTATTTCGGGCTGAAAAACACGTTTTCAAAAGTGTGCTGTTACTGCCCCATAACTTACATGGGGGTGACCAAACTTGCAGAAACATGTTTATTTCTGCTGAAAATCATGTTTTGACACTTTCTGCACACTGGGGTTAAGAGCTGAGTGTGTGGGCTCTTTTGAGCCTTGCAGTTACATAGGGATTCAGTTGTCTGAAAAAACGCGTTTATTTCGGGCTGAAAAACACGTTTTAAAAAGTGTGCTGTTACTGCCCCATAACTTACATGGGGGTGACCAAACTTGCAGAAACATGTTTATTTCTGCTGAAAATCATATTTTGACTCTTTCTGCACACTGGGGTTAAGAGCTGAGTGTGTGGGCTCTTTTGAGCCTTGCAGTTACATAGGGATTCAGTTGTCTGAAAAAACGCGTTTATTTCGGGCTGAAAAACACGTTTTCAAAAGTGTGCTGTTACTGCCCCATAACTTACATGGGGGTGACCAAACTTGCAGAAACATGTTTATTTCTGCTGAAAATCATGTTTTGACACTTTCTGCACACTGGGGTTAAGAGCTGAGTGTGTTTGCTCTTCTGAGTCTTGCAGTTACATAGGGATTCAGTTGTCTGAAAAAACGCGTTTATTTCGGGCTGAAATACACGTTTTCAAAAGTGTGCTGTTACTGCCAAATAACTTACATGGGGGTGACCAAACTTGCAGAAACATGTTTATTTCTGCTGAAAAACCCGTTTTGACACTTTCTGCACACTGGGGTTAAGAGCTGAGTGTGTGGGCTCTTTTGAGCCTTGCAGTTACATAGGGATTCAGTTGTCTGAAAAAACGTGTTTATTTCGGGCTGAATAACACGTTTTCAAAAGTGTGCTGTTACTGCCCCATAACATACATGGGGGTGACCAAACCTGCAGAAACATGTTTATTTCTGCTGAAAAACACGTTTTGACACTTTCTGCACACTGGGGTTAAGAGCTGAGTGTGTGGGCTCTTTTGAGCCTTGCAGTTACATAGGGATTCAGTTGTCTGAAAAAACGCGTTTATTTCGGGCTGAAAAACACGTTTTCAAAAGTGTGCTGTTACTGCCCCATAACTTACATGGGGGTGACCAAACTTGCAGAAACATGTTTATTTCTGCTGAAAATCACGTTTTGACACTTTCTGCACACTGGGGTTAAGAGCTGAGTGTGTGGGCTCTTCTGAGTCTTGCAGTTACATAGGGATTCAGTTGTCTGAAAAAACGCGTTTATTTCGGGCTGAAAAACACATTTTCAAAAGTGTGCTGTTACTGCCCCATAACTTACATGGGGGTGACCAAACCTGCAGAAACATGTTTATTTCTGCTGAAAAACACGTTTTGACACTTTCTGCACACTGGGGTTAAGAGCTGAGTGTGTGGGCTCTTTTGAGCCTTGCAGTTACATAGGGATTCAGTTGTCTGAAAAAACGCGTTTATTTCGGGCTGAAAAACACGTTTTCAAAAGTGTGCTGTTACTGCCCCATAACTTACATGGGGGTGACCAAACTTGCAGAAACATGTTTATTTCTGCAGAAAATCACGTTTTGACACTTTCTGCACACTGGGGTTAAGAGCTGAGTGTGTGGGCTCTTCTGAGTCTTGCAGTTACATAGGGATTCAGTTGTCTGAAAAAACGCGTTTATTTCGGGCTGAAAAACACGTTTTCAAAAGTGTGCTGTTACTGCCCCATAACTTACATGGGGGTGACCAAACTTGCAGAAACATGTTTATTTCTGCTGAAAATCACGTTTTGACACTTTCTGCACACTGGGGTTAAGAGCTGAGTGTGTGGGCTCTTCTGAGTCTTGCAGTTACATAGGGATTCAGTTGTCTGAAAAAACGCGTTTATTTCGGGCTGAAAAACACGTTTTCAAAAGTGTGCTGTTACTGCCCCATAACTTACATGGGGGTGACCAAACTTGCAGAAACATGTTTATTTCTGCTGAAAAACATGTTTTGACACTTTCTGCACACTGGGGTTAAGAGCTGAGTGTGTGGGCTCTTTTGAGCCTTGCAGTTACATAGGGATTCAGTTGTCTGAAAAAACGCGTTTATTTCGGGCTGAAAAACACGTTTTCAAAAGTGTGCTGTTACTGCCCCATAACTTACATGGGGTTGACCAAACTTGCAGAAACATGTTTATTTCTGCTGAAAATCATGTTTTGACACTTTCTGCACACTGGGGTTAAGAGCTGAGTGTGTGGGCTCTTCTGAGTCTTGCAGTTACATAGGGATTCAGTTGTCTGAAAAATCGCGTTTATTTCGGGATGAAAAACACGTTTTCAAAAGTGTGCTGTTACTGCCCCATAACTTACATGGGGGTGACCAAACTTGCAGAAACATGTTTATTTCTGCTGAAAATCATGTTTTGACACTTTCTGCACACTGGGGTTAAGAGCTGAGTGTGTGGGCTCTTTTGAGCCTTGCAGTTACATAGGGATTCAGTTGTCTGAAAAAACGCGTTTATTTCGGGCTGAAAAACACGTTTTCAAAAGTGTGCTGTTACTGCCCCATAACTTACATGGGGGTGACCAAACTTGCAGAAACATGTTTATTTCTGCTGAAAATCACGTTTTGACACTTTCTGCACACTGGGGTTAAGAGCTGAGTGTGTGGGCTCTTCTGAGTCTTGCAGTTACATAGGGATTCAGTTGTCTGAAAAAACGCGTTTATTTCGGGCTGAAAAACACGTTTTCAAAAGTGTGCTGTTACTGCCCCATAACTTACATGGGGGTGACCAAACTTGCAGAAACATGTTTATTTCTGCTGAAAAACCCGTTTTGACACTTTCTGCACACTGGGGTTAAGAGCTGAGTGTGTGGGCTCTTTTGAGCCTTGCAGTTACATAGGGATTCAGTTGTCTGAAAAAACGTGTTTATTTCGGGCTGAATAACACGTTTTCAAAAGTGTGCTGTTACTGCCCCATAACTTACATGGGGGTGACCAAACCTGCAGAAAAATGTTTATTTCTGCTGAAAAACACGTTTTGACACTTTCTGCACACTGGGGTTAAGAGCTGAGTGTGTGGGCTCTTTTGAGCCTTGCAGTTACATAGGGATTCAGTTGTCTGAAAAAACGCGTTTATTTCGGGCTGAAAAACACGTTTTCAAAAGTGTGCTGTTACTGCCCCATAACTTACATGGGGGTGACCAAACTTGCAGAAACATGTTTATTTCTGCTGAAAATCACGTTTTGACACTTTCTGCACACTGGGGTTAAGAGCTGAGTGTGTGGGCTCTTTTGAGCCTTGCAGTTACATAGGGATTCAGTTGTCTGAAAAAACGCGTTTATTTCGGGCTGAAAAACACGTTTTCAAAAGTGTGCTGTTACTGCCCCATAACTTACATGGGGGTGACCAAACTTGCAGAAACATGTTTATTTCTGCTGAAAAACCCGTTTTGACACTTTCTGCACACTGGGGTTAAGAGCTGAGTGTGTGGGCTCTTTTGAGCCTTGCAGTTACATAGGGATTCAGTTGTCTGAAAAAACGCGTTTATTTCGGGCTGAAAAACACATTTTCAAAAGTGTGCTGTTACTGCCCCATAACTTACATGGGGGTGACCAAACCTGCAGAAACATGTTTATTTCTGCTGAAAAACACGTTTTGACACTTTCTGCACACTGGGGTTAAGAGCTGAGTGTGTGGGCTCTTTTGAGCCTTGCAGTTACATAGGGATTCAGTTGTCTGAAAAAACGCGTTTATTTCGGGCTGAAAAACACGTTTTCAAAAGTGTGCTGTTACTGCCCCATAACTTACATGGGGGTGACCAAACTTGCAGAAACATGTTTATTTCTGCAGAAAATCACGTTTTGACACTTTCTGCACACTGGGGTTAAGAGCTGAGTGTGTGGGCTCTTCTGAGTCTTGCAGTTACATAGGGATTCAGTTGTCTGAAAAAACGCGTTTATTTCGGGCTGAAAAACACGTTTTCAAAAGTGTGCTGTTACTGCCCCATAACTTACATGGGGGTGACCAAACTTGCAGAAACATGTTTATTTCTGCTGAAAATCACGTTTTGACACTTTCTGCACACTGGGGTTAAGAGCTGAGTGTGTGGGCTCTTCTGAGTCTTGCAGTTACATAGGGATTCAGTTGTCTGAAAAAACGCGTTTATTTCGGGCTGAAAAACACGTTTTCAAAAGTGTGCTGTTACTGCCCCATAACTTACATGGGGGTGACCAAACTTGCAGAAACATGTTTATTTCTGCTGAAAAACATGTTTTGACACTTTCTGCACACTGGGGTTAAGAGCTGAGTGTGTGGGCTCTTTTGAGCCTTGCAGTTACATAGGGATTCAGTTGTCTGAAAAAACGCGTTTATTTCGGGCTGAAAAACACGTTTTCAAAAGTGTGCTGTTACTGCCCCATAACTTACATGGGGGTGACCAAACTTGCAGAAACATGTTTATTTCTGCTGAAAATCATGTTTTGACACTTTCTGCACACTGGGGTTAAGAGCTGAGTGTGTGGGCTCTTTTGAGCCTTGCAGTTACATAGGGATTCAGTTGTCTGAAAAAACGCGTTTATTTCGGGCTGAAAAACACGTTTTCAAAAGTGTGCTGTTACTGCCCCATAACTTACATGGGGTTGACCAAACTTGCAGAAACATGTTTATTTCTGCTGAAAATCATGTTTTGACACTTTCTGCACACTGGGGTTAAGAGCTGAGTGTGTGGGCTCTTCTGAGTCTTGCAGTTACATAGGGATTCAGTTGTCTGAAAAAACGTGTTTATTTCAGGCTGAAAAACACGTTTTCAAAAGTGTGCTGTTACTGCCCCATAACTTACATGGGGGTGACCAAACTTGCAGAAACATGTTTATTTCTGCTGAAAAACACGTTTTGACACTTTCTGCACACTGGGGTTAAGAGCTGAGTGTGTGGGCTCTTCTGAGTCTTGCAGTTACATAGGGATTCAGTTGTCTGAAAAAACGCGTTTATTTCGGGCTGAAAAACACGTTTTCAAAAGTGTGCTGTTACTGCCCCATAACTTACATGGGGGTGACCAAACTTGCAGAAACATGTTTATTTCTGCTGAAAATCATGTTTTGTCACTTTCTGCACACTGGGGTTAAGAGCTGAGTGTGTGGGCTCTTCTGAGTCTTGCAGTTACATAGGGATTCAGTTGTCTGAAAAAACGTGTTTATTTCAGGCTGAAAAACACATTTTCAAAAGTGTGCTGTTACTGCCCCATAACTTACATGGGGGTGACCAAACTTGCAGAAACATGTTTATTTCTGCTGAAAAACACGTTTTGACACTTTCTGCACACTGGGGATAAGAGCTGAGTGTGTGGGCTCTTCTGAGTCTTGCAGTTACATAGGGATTCAGTTGTCTGAAAAAACGCGTTTATTTCGGGCTGAAAAACACGTTTTCAAAAGTGTGCAGTTACTGCCCCATAACTTACATGGGGGTGACCAAACTTGCAGAAACATGTTTATTTCTGCTGAAAATCATGTTTTGACACTTTCTGCACACTGGGGTTAAGAGCTGAGTGTGTGGGCTCTTCTGAGTCTTGCAGTTACATAGGGATTCAGTTGTCTGAAAAAACGCGTTTATTTCGGGCTGAAAAACACGTTTTCAAAAGTGTGCTGTTACTGCCCCATAACTTACATGGGGGTGACCAAACTTGCAGAAACATGTTTATTTCTGCTGAAAATCATGTTTTGACACTTTCTGCACACTGGGGTTAAGAGCTGAGTGTGTGGGCTCTTTTGAGCCTTGCAGTTACATAGGGATTCAGATGTCTGAAAAAACGCGTTTATTTCGGGCTGAAAAACACGTTTTCAAAAGTGTGCTGTTACTGCCCCATAACTTACATGGGGGTGACCAAACTTGCAGAAACATGTTTATTTCTGCTGAAAAACACGTTTTGACACTTTCTGCACACTGGGGTTAAGAGCTGAGTGTGTGGGCTCTTTTGAGCCTTGCAGTTACATAGGGATTCAGTTGTCTGAAAAAACGCGTTTATTTCGGGCTGAAAAACACGTTTTCAAAAGTGTGCTGTTACTGCCCCATAACTTACATGGGGGTGACCAAACTTGCAGAAACATGTTTATTTCTGCAGAAAATCACGTTTTGACACTTTCTGCACACTGGGGTTAAGAGCTGAGTGTGTGGGCTCTTCTGAGTCTTGCAGTTACATAGGGATTCAGTTGTCTGAAAAAACGCGTTTATTTCGGGCTGAAAAACACGTTTTCAAAAGTGTGCTGTTACTGCCCCATAACTTACATGGGGGTGACCAAACTTGCAGAAACATGTTTATTTCTGCTGAAAATCACGTTTTGACACTTTCTGCACACTGGGGTTAAGAGCTGAGTGTGTGGGCTCTTCTGAGTCTTGCAGTTACATAGGGATTCAGTTGTCTGAAAAAACGCGTTTATTTCGGGCTGAAAAACAAGTTTTCAAAAGTGTGCTGTTACTGCCCCATAACTTACATGGGGGTGACCAAACTTGCAGAAACATGTTTATTTCTGCTGAAAAACATGTTTTGACACTTTCTGCACACTGGGGTTAAGAGCTGAGTGTGTGGGCTCTTTTGAGCCTTGCAGTTACATAGGGATTCAGTTGTCTGAAAAAACGCGTTTATTTCGGGCTGAAAAACACGTTTTCAAAAGTGTGCTGTTACTGCCCCATAACTTACATGGGGTTGACCAAACTTGCAGAAACATGTTTATTTCTGCTGAAAATCATGTTTTGACACTTTCTGCACACTGGGGTTAAGAGCTGAGTGTGTGGGCTCTTCTGAGTCTTGCAGTTACATAGGGATTCAGTTGTCTGAAAAATCGCGTTTATTTCGGGATGAAAAACACGTTTTCAAAAGTGTGCTGTTACTGCCCCATAACTTACATGGGGGTGACCAAACTTGCAGAAACATGTTTATTTCTGCTGAAAATCATGTTTTGACACTTTCTGCACACTGGGGTTAAGAGCTGAGTGTGTGGGCTCTTTTGAGCCTTGCAGTTACATAGGGATTCAGTTGTCTGAAAAAACGCGTTTATTTCGGGCTGAAAAACACGTTTTCAAAAGTGTGCTGTTACTGCCCCATAACTTACATGGGGGTGACCAAACTTGCAGAAACATGTTTATTTCTGCTGAAAATCACGTTTTGACACTTTCTGCACACTGGGGTTAAGAGCTGAGTGTGTGGGCTCTTCTGAGTCTTGCAGTTACATAGGGATTCAGTTGTCTGAAAAAACGCGTTTATTTCGGGCTGAAAAACACGTTTTCAAAAGTGTGCTGTTACTGCCCCATAACTTACATGGGGGTGACCAAACTTGCAGAAACATGTTTATTTCTGCTGAAAATCATGTTTTGACACTTTCTGCACACTGGGGTTAAGAGCTGAGTGTGTGGGCTCTTCTGAGTCTTGCAGTTACATAGGGATTCAGTTGTCTGAAAAAACGCGTTTATTTCGGGCTGAAAAACACGTTTTCAAAAGTGTGCTGTTACTGCCCCATAACTTACATGGGGGTGACCAAACTTGCAGAAACATGTTTATTTCTGCTGAAAAACCCGTTTTGACACTTTCTGCACACTGGGGTTAAGAGCTGAGTGTGTGGGCTCTTTTGAGCCTTGCAGTTACATAGGGATTCAGTTGTCTGAAAAAACGTGTTTATTTCGGGCTGAATAACACGTTTTCAAAAGTGTGCTGTTACTGCCCCATAACTTACATGGGGGTGACCAAACTTGCAGAAACATGTTTATTTCTGCTGAAAAACACGTTTTGACACTTTCTGCACACTGGGGTTAAGAGCTGAGTGTGTGGGCTCTTTTGAGCCTTGCAGTTACATAGGGATTCAGTTGTCTGAAAAAACGCGTTTATTTCGGGCTGAAAAACACGTTTTCAAAAGTGTGCTGTTACTGCCCCATAACTTACATGGGGGTGACCAAACTTGCAGAAACATGTTTATTTCTGCTGAAAATCATGTTTTGACACTTTCTGCACACTGGGGTTAAGAGCTGAGTGTGTGGGCTCTTTTGAGCCTTGCAGTTACATAGGGATTCAGTTGTCTGAAAAAACGCGTTTATTTCGGGCTGAAAAACACGTTTTCAAAAGTGTGCTGTTACTGCCCCATAACTTACATGGGGTTGACCAAACTTGCAGAAACATGTTTATTTCTGCTGAAAATCATGTTTTGACACTTTCTGCACACTGGGGTTAAGAGCTGAGTGTGTGGGCTCTTCTGAGTCTTGCAGTTACATAGGGATTCAGTTGTCTGAAAAAACGTGTTTATTTCAGGCTGAAAAACACGTTTTCAAAAGTGTGCTGTTACTGCCCCATAACTTACATGGGGGTGACCAAACTTGCAGAAACATGTTTATTTCTGCTGAAAAACACGTTTTGACACTTTCTGCACACTGGGGTTAAGAGCTGAGTGTGTGGGCTCTTCTGAGTCTTGCAGTTACATAGGGATTCAGTTGTCTGAAAAAACGCGTTTATTTCGGGCTGAAAAACACGTTTTCAAAAGTGTGCTGTTACTGCCCCATAACTTACATGGGGGTGACCAAACTTGCAGAAACATGTTTATTTCTGCTGAAAATCATGTTTTGTCACTTTCTGCACACTGGGGTTAAGAGCTGAGTGTGTGGGCTCTTCTGAGTCTTGCAGTTACATAGGGATTCAGTTGTCTGAAAAAACGCGTTTATTTCGGGCTGAAAAACACGTTTTCAAAAGTGTGCTGTTACTGCCCCATAACTTACATGGGGGTGACCAAACTTGCAGAAACATGTTTATTTCTGCTGAAAATCATGTTTTGACACTTTCTGCACACTGGGGTTAAGAGCTGAGTGTGTGGGCTCTTCTGAGTCTTGCAGTTACATAGGGATTCAGTTGTCTGAAAAAACGCGTTTATTTCGGGCTGAAAAACACGTTTTCAAAAGTGTGCTGTTACTGCCCCATAACTTACATGGGGGTGACCAAACTTGCAGAAACATGTTTATTTCTGCTGAAAAACCCGTTTTGACACTTTCTGCACACTGGGGTTAAGAGCTGAGTGTGTGGGCTCTTTTGAGCCTTGCAGTTACATAGGGATTCAGTTGTCTGAAAAAACGTGTTTATTTCGGGCTGAATAACACGTTTTCAAAAGTGTGCTGTTACTGCCCCATAACTTACATGGGGGTGACCAAACTTGCAGAAACATGTTTATTTCTGCTGAAAAACACGTTTTGACACTTTCTGCACACTGGGGTTAAGAGCTGAGTGTGTGGGCTCTTTTGAGCCTTGCAGTTACATAGGGATTCAGTTGTCTGAAAAAACGCGTTTATTTCGGGCTGAAAAACACGTTTTCAAAAGTGTGCTGTTACTGCCCCATAACTTACATGGGGGTGACCAAACTTGCAGAAACATGTTTATTTCTGCTGAAAATCATGTTTTGACACTTTCTGCACACTGGGGTTAAGAGCTGAGTGTGTGGGCTCTTTTGAGCCTTGCAGTTACATAGGGATTCAGTTGTCTGAAAAAACGCGTTTATTTCGGGCTGAAAAACACGTTTTCAAAAGTGTGCTGTTACTGCCCCATAACTTACATGGGGTTGACCAAACTTGCAGAAACATGTTTATTTCTGCTGAAAATCATGTTTTGACACTTTCTGCACACTGGGGTTAAGAGCTGAGTGTGTGGGCTCTTCTGAGTCTTGCAGTTACATAGGGATTCAGTTGTCTGAAAAAACGTGTTTATTTCAGGCTGAAAAACACGTTTTCAAAAGTGTGCTGTTACTGCCCCATAACTTACATGGGGGTGACCAAACTTGCAGAAACATGTTTATTTCTGCTGAAAAACACGTTTTGACACTTTCTGCACACTGGGGTTAAGAGCTGAGTGTGTGGGCTCTTCTGAGTCTTGCAGTTACATAGGGATTCAGTTGTCTGAAAAAACGCGTTTATTTCGGGCTGAAAAACACGTTTTCAAAAGTGTGCTGTTACTGCCCCATAACTTACATGGGGGTGACCAAACTTGCAGAAACATGTTTATTTCTGCTGAAAATCATGTTTTGTCACTTTCTGCACACTGGGGTTAAGAGCTGAGTGTGTGGGCTCTTCTGAGTCTTGCAGTTACATAGGGATTCAGTTGTCTGAAAAAACGCGTTTATTTCGGGCTGAAAAACACGTTTTCAAAAGTGTGCTGTTACTGCCCCATAACTTACATGGGGGTGACCAAACTTGCAGAAACATGTTTATTTCTGCTGAAAAACACGTTTTGACACTTTCTGCACACTGGGGTTAAGAGCTGAGTGTGTGGGCTCTTTTGAGCCTTGCAGTTACATAGGGATTCAGTTGTCTGAAAAAACGCGTTTATTTCGGGCTGAAAAACACGTTTTCAAAAGTGTGCTGTTACTGCCCCATAACTTACATGGGGGTGACCAAACTTGCAGAAACATGGTATTTCTGCTGAAAATCATGTTTTGACACTTTCTGCACACTGGGGTTAAGAGCTGAGTGTGTGGGCTCTTCTGAGTCTTGCAGTTACATAGGGATTCAGTTGTCTGAAAAAACGTGTTTATTTCAGGCTGAAAAACACATTTTCAAAAGTGTGCTGTTACTGCCCCATAACTTACATGGGGGTGACCAAACTTGCAGAAACATGTTTATTTCTGCTGAAAAACACGTTTTGACACTTTCTGCACACTGGGGATAAGAGCTGAGTGTGTGGGCTCTTCTGAGTCTTGCAGTTACATAGGGATTCAGTTGTCTGAAAAAACGCGTTTATTTCGGGCTGAAAAACACGTTTTCAAAAGTGTGCTGTTACTGCCCCATAACTTACATGGGGGTGACCAAACTTGCAGAAACATGTTTATTTCTGCTGAAAAACCCGTTTTGACACTTTCTGCACACTGGGGTTAAGAGCTGAGTGTGTGGGCTCTTTTGAGCCTTGCAGTTACATAGGGATTCAGTTGTCTGAAAAAACGTGTTTATTTCGGGCTGAATAACACGTTTTCAAAAGTGTGCTGTTACTGCCCCATAACTTACATGGGGGTGACCAAACTTGCAGAAACATGTTTATTTCTGCTGAAAAACACGTTTTGACACTTTCTGCACACTGGGGTTAAGAGCTGAGTGTGTGGGCTCTTTTGAGCCTTGCAGTTACATAGGGATTCAGTTGTCTGAAAAAACGCGTTTATTTCGGGCTGAAAAACACGTTTTCAAAAGTGTGCTGTTACTGCCCCATAACTTACATGGGGGTGACCAAACTTGCAGAAACATGTTTATTTCTGCTGAAAATCATGTTTTGACACTTTCTGCACACTGGGGTTAAGAGCTGAGTGTGTGGGCTCTTTTGAGCCTTGCAGTTACATAGGGATTCAGTTGTCTGAAAAAACGCGTTTATTTCGGGCTGAAAAACACGTTTTCAAAAGTGTGCTGTTACTGCCCCATAACTTACATGGGGTTGACCAAACTTGCAGAAACATGTTTATTTCTGCTGAAAATCATGTTTTGACACTTTCTGCACACTGGGGTTAAGAGCTGAGTGTGTGGGCTCTTCTGAGTCTTGCAGTTACATAGGGATTCAGTTGTCTGAAAAAACGTGTTTATTTCAGGCTGAAAAACACGTTTTCAAAAGTGTGCTGTTACTGCCCCATAACTTACATGGGGGTGACCAAACTTGCAGAAACATGTTTATTTCTGCTGAAAAACACGTTTTGACACTTTCTGCACACTGGGGTTAAGAGCTGAGTGTGTGGGCTCTTCTGAGTCTTGCAGTTACATAGGGATTCAGTTGTCTGAAAAAACGCGTTTATTTCGGGCTGAAAAACACGTTTTCAAAAGTGTGCTGTTACTGCCCCATAACTTACATGGGGGTGACCAAACTTGCAGAAACATGTTTATTTCTGCTGAAAATCATGTTTTGTCACTTTCTGCACACTGGGGTTAAGAGCTGAGTGTGTGGGCTCTTCTGAGTCTTGCAGTTACATAGGGATTCAGTTGTCTGAAAAAACGCGTTTATTTCGGGCTGAAAAACACGTTTTCAAAAGTGTGCTGTTACTGCCCCATAACTTACATGGGGGTGACCAAACTTGCAGAAACATGTTTATTTCTGCTGAAAAACACGTTTTGACACTTTCTGCACACTGGGGTTAAGAGCTGAGTGTGTGGGCTCTTTTGAGCCTTGCAGTTACATAGGGATTCAGTTGTCTGAAAAAACGCGTTTATTTCGGGCTGAAAAACACGTTTTCAAAAGTGTGCTGTTACTGCCCCATAACTTACATGGGGGTGACCAAACTTGCAGAAACATGGTATTTCTGCTGAAAATCATGTTTTGACACTTTCTGCACACTGGGGTTAAGAGCTGAGTGTGTGGGCTCTTCTGAGTCTTGCAGTTACATAGGGATTCAGTTGTCTGAAAAAACGTGTTTATTTCAGGCTGAAAAACACATTTTCAAAAGTGTGCTGTTACTGCCCCATAACTTACATGGGGGTGACCAAACTTGCAGAAACATGTTTATTTCTGCTGAAAAACACGTTTTGACACTTTCTGCACACTGGGGATAAGAGCTGAGTGTGTGGGCTCTTCTGAGTCTTGCAGTTACATAGGGATTCAGTTGTCTGAAAAAACGCGTTTATTTCGGGCTGAAAAACACGTTTTCAAAAGTGTGCAGTTACTGCCCCATAACTTACATGGGGGTGACCAAACTTGCAGAAACATGTTTATTTCTGCTGAAAATCATGTTTTGACACTTTCTGCACACTGGGGTTAAGAGCTGAGTGTGTGGGCTCTTCTGAGTCTTGCAGTTACATAGGGATTCAGTTGTCTGAAAAAACGCGTTTATTTCGGGCTGAAAAACACGTTTTCAAAAGTGTGCTGTTATTGCCCCATAACTTACATGGGGGTGACCAAACTTGCAGAAACATGTTTATTTCTGCTGAAAAACACGTTTTGACACTTTCTGCACACTGGGGTTAAGAGCTGAGTGTGTGGGCTCTTTTGAGCCTTGCAGTTACATAGGGATTCAGTTGTCTGAAAAAACGCGTTTATTTCGTGCTGAAAAACACGTTTTCAAAAGTGTGCTGTTACTGCCCCATAACTTACATGGGGGTGACCAAACTTGCAGAAACATGTTTATTTCTGCTGAAAAACACGTTTTGACACTTTCTGCACACTGGGGTTAAGAGCTGAGTGTGTGGGCTCTTCTGAGTCTTGCAGTTACATAGGGATTCAGTTGTCTGAAAAAACGCGTTTATTTCGGGCTGAAAAACACGTTTTCAAAAGTGTGCTGATACTGCCCCATAACTTACATGGGGGTGACCAAACTTGCAGAAACATGTTTATTTCTGCTGAAAAACACGTTTTGACACTTTCTGCACACTGGGGTTAAGAGCTGAGTGTGTGGGCTCTTCTGAGTCTTGCAGTTACAGAGGGATTCAGTTGTCTGAAAAAACGCGTTTATTTCGGGCTGAAAAACACGTTTTCAAAAGTGTGCTGTTACTGCCCCATAACTTACATGGGGGTGACCAAACTTGCAGAAACATGTTTATTTCTGCTGAAAAACACGTTTTGACACTTTCTGCACACTGGGGTTAAGAGCTGAGTGTGTGGGCTCTTTTGAGCCTTGCAGTTACATAGGGATTCAGTTGTCTGAAAAAACGCGTTTATTTCGGGCTGAAAAACACGTTTTCAAAAGTGTGCTGTTACTGCCCCATAACTTACATGGGGGTGACCAAACTTGCAGAAACATGTTTATTTCTGCTGAAAATCATGTTTTGTCACTTTCTGCACACTGGGGTTAAGAGCTGAGTGTGTGGGCTCTTCTGAGTCTTGCAGTTACATAGGGATTCAGTTGTCTGAAAAAACGCGTTTATTTCGGGCTGAAAAACACGTTTTCAAAAGTGTGCTGTTACTGCCCCATAACTTACATGGGGGTGACCAAACTTGCAGAAACATGTTTATTTCTGCTGAAAAACACGTTTTGACACTTTCTGCACACTGGGGTTAAGAGCTGAGTGTGTGGGCTCTTTTGAGCCTTGCAGTTACATAGGGATTCAGTTGTCTGAAAAAACGCGTTTATTTCGGGCTGAAAAACACGTTTTCAAAAGTGTGCTGTTACTGCCCCATAACTTACATGGGGGTGACCAAACTTGCAGAAACATGTTTATTTCTGCTGAAAAACACGTTTTGACACTTTCTGCACACTGGGGTTAAGAGCTGAGTGTGTGGGCTCTTCTGAGTCTTGCAGTTACATAGGGATTCAGTTGTCTGAAAAAACGCGTTTATTTCGGGCTGAAAAACACGTTTTCAAAAGTGTGCTGTTACTGCCCCATAACTTACATGGGGGTGACCAAACTTGCAGAAACATGTTTATTTCTGCTGAAAATCATGTTTTGACACTTTCTGCACACTGGGGTTAAGAGCTGAGTGTGTGGGCTCTTTTGAGCCTTGCAGTTACATAGGGATTCAGTTGTCTGAAAAAACGCGTTTATTTCGGGCTGAAAAACAAGTTTTAAAAAGTGTGCTGTTACTGCCCCATAACTTACATGGGGGTGACCAAACTTGCAGAAACATGTTTATTTCTGCTGAAAATCATGTTTTGACACTTTCTGCACACTGGGGTTAAGAGCTGAGTGTGTGGGCTCTTTTGAGCCTTGCAGTTACATAGGGATTCAGTTGTCTGAAAAAACGTGTTTATTTCGGGCTGAAAAACACGTTTTCAAAAGTGTGCTGTTACTGCCCCATAACTTACATGGGGGTGACCAAACTTGCAGAAACATGTTTATTTCTGCTGAAAAACACGTTTTGACACTTTCTGCACACTGGGGTTAAGAGCTGAGTGTGTGGGCTCTTCTGAGTCTTGCACTTACATAGGGATTCAGTTGTCTGAAAAAACGCGTTTATTTCGGGCTGAAAAACACGTTTTCAAAAGTGTGCTGTTACTGCCCCATAACTTACATGGGGGTGACCAAACTTGCAGAAACATGTTTATTTCTGCTGAAAATCATGTTTTGACACTTTCTGCACACTGGGGTTAAGAGCTGAGTGTGTGGGCTCTTTTGAGCCTTGCAGTTACATAGGGATTCAGTTGTCTGAAAAAACGTGTTTATTTCGGGCTGAAAAACACGTTTTAAAAAGTGTGCTGTTACTGCCCCATAACTTACATGGGGGTGACCAAACTTGCAGAAACATGTTTATTTCTGCTGAAAATCATGTTTTGACTCTTTCTGCACACTGGGGTTAAGAGCTGAGTGTGTGGGCTCTTCTGAGTCTTGCAGTTACATAGGGATTCAGTTGTCTGAAAAAACGCGTTTATTTCGGGCTGAAAAACACGTTTTCAAAAGTGTGCTGTTACTGCCCCATAACTTACATGGGGGTGACCAAACTTGCAGAAACATGTTTATTTCTGCTGAAAATCATGTTTTGACACTTTCTGCACACTGGGGTTAAGAGCTGAGTGTGTGGGCTCTTTTGAGCCTTGCAGTTACATAGGGATTCAGTTGTCTGAAAAAACGCGTTTATTTCGGGCTGAAAAACACGTTTTCAAAAGTGTGCTGTTACTGCCCCATAACTTACATGGGGGTGACCAAACTTGCAGAAACATGTTTATTTCTGCTGAAAAACATGTTTTGACACTTTCTGCACACTGGGGTTAAGAGCTGAGTGTGTGGGCTCTTTTGAGCCTTGCAGTTACATAGGGATTCAGTTGTCTGAAAAAACGCGTTTATTTCGGGCTGAAAAACACGTTTTCAAAAGTGTGCTGTTACTGCCCCATAACTTACATGGGGTTGACCAAACTTGCAGAAACATGTTTATTTCTGCTGAAAATCATGTTTTGACACTTTCTGCACACTGGGGTTAAGAGCTGAGTGTGTGGGCTCTTCTGAGTCTTGCAGTTACATAGGGATTCAGTTGTCTGAAAAAACGCGTTTATTTCGGGCTGAAAAACACGTTTTCAAAAGTGTGCTGTTACTGCCCCATAACTTACATGGGGGTGACCAAACTTGCAGAAACATGTTTATTTCTGCTGAAAAACACGTTTTGACACTTTCTGCACACTGGGGTTAAGAGCTGAGTGTGTGGGCTCTTCTGAGTCTTGCAGTTACATAGGGATTCAATTGTCTGAAAAAACGCGTTTATTTCGGGCTGAAAAACACGTTTTCAAAAGTGTGCTGTTACTGCCCCATAACTTACATGGGGGTGACCAAACTTGCAGAAACATGTTTATTTCTGCTGAAAAACATGTTTTGACACTTTCTGCACACTGGGGTTAAGAGCTGAGTGTGTGGGCTCTTTTGAGCCTTGCAGTTACATAGGGATTCAGTTGTCTGAAAAAACGCGTTTATTTCGGGCTGAAAAACACGTTTTCAAAAGTGTGCTGTTACTGCCCCATAACTTACATGGGGTTGACCAAACTTGCAGAAACATGTTTATTTCTGCTGAAAATCATGTTTTGACACTTTCTGCACACTGGGGTTAAGAGCTGAGTGTGTGGGCTCTTCTGAGTCTTGCAGTTACATAGGGATTCAGTTGTCTGAAAAAACGCGTTTATTTCGGGCTGAAAAACACGTTTTCAAAAGTGTGCTGTTACTGCCCCATAACTTACATGGGGGTGACCAAACTTGCAGAAACATGTTTGTTTCTGCTGAAAAACACGTTTTGACACTTTCTGCACACTGGGGTTAAGAGCTGAGTGTGTGGGCTCTTCTGAGTCTTGCAGTTACATAGGGATTCAGTTGTCTGAAAAAACGCGTTTATTTCGGGCTGAAAAACACGTTTTCAAAAGTGTGCTGTTACTGCCCCATAACTTACATGGGGGTGACCAAACTTGCAGAAACATGTTTATTTCTGCTGAAAATCATGTTTTGACACTTTCTGCACACTGGGGTTAAGAGCTGAGTGTGTGGGCTCTTTTGAGCCTTGCAGTTACATAGGGATTCAGTTGTCTGAAAAAACGCGTTTATTTCGGGCTGAAAAACACGTTTTAAAAAGTGTGCTGTTACTGCCCCATAACTTACATGGGGGTGACCAAACTTGCAGAAACATGTTTATTTCTGCTGAAAATCATGTTTTGACACTTTCTGCACACTGGGGTTAAGAGCTGAGTGTGTGGGCTCTTCTGAGTCTTGCAGTTACATAGGGATTCAGTTGTCTGAAAAAACGCGTTTATTTCGGGCTGAAAAACACGTTTTCAAAAGTGTGCTGTTACTGCCCCATAACTTACATGGGGGTGACCAAACTTGCAGAAACATGTTTATTTCTGCTGAAAAACACGTTTTGACACTTTCTGCACACTGGGGTTAAGAGCTGAGTGTGTGGGCTCTTTTGAGCCTTGCAGTTACATAGGGATTCAGTTGTCTGAAAAAACGCGTTTATTTCGGGCTGAAAAACACGTTTTCAAAAGTGTGCTGTTACTGCCCCATAACTTACATGGGGTTGACCAAACTTGCAGAAACATGTTTATTTCTGCTGAAAATCATGTTTTGACACTTTCTGCACACTGGGGTTAAGAGCTGAGTGTGTGAGCTCTTCTGAGTCTTGCAGTTACATAGGGATTCAGTTGTCTGAAAAAACGTGTTTATTTCAGGCTGAAAAACACGTTTTCAAAAGTGTGCTGTTACTGCCCCATAACTTACATGGGGGTGACCAAACTTGCAGAAACATGTTTATTTCTGCTGAAAAACACGTTTTGACACTTTCTGCACACTGGGGTTAAGAGCTGAGTGTGTGGGCTCTTCTGAGTCTTGCAGTTACATAGGGATTCAGTTGTCTGAAAAAACGCGTTTATTTCGGGCTGAAAAACACGTTTTCAAAAGTGTGCTGTTACTGCCCCATAACTTACATGGGGGTGACCAAACTTGCAGAAACATGTTTATTTCTGCTGAAAATCATGTTTTGACACTTTCTGCACACTGGGGTTAAGAGCTGAGTGTGTGGGCTCTTCTGAGTCTTGCAGTTACATAGGGATTCAGTTGTCTGAAAAAACGCGTTTATTTCGGGCTGAAAAACACGTTTTCAAAAGTGTGCTGTTACTGCCCCATAACTTACATGGGGGTGACCAAACTTGCAGAAACATGTTTATTTCTGCTGAAAAACACGTTTTGACACTTTCTGCACACTGGGGTTAAGAGCTGAGTGTGTGGGCTCTTTTGAGCCTTGCAGTTACATAGGGATTCAGTTGTCTGAAAAAACGCGTTTATTTCGGGCTGAAAAACACGTTTTCAAAAGTGTGCTGTTACTGCCCCATAACTTACATGGGGGTGACCAAACTTGCAGAAACATGTTTATTTCTGCTGAAAAACACGTTTTGACACTTTCTGCACACTGGGGTTAAGAGCTGAGTGTGTGGGCTCTTCTGAGTCTTGCAGTTACATAGGGATTCAGTTGTCTGAAAAAACGCGTTTATTTCGGGCTGAAAAACACGTTTTCAAAAGTGTGCTGTTACTGCCCCATAACTTACATGGGGGTGACCAAACTTGCAGAAACATGTTTATTTCTGCTGAAAAACATGTTTTGACACTTTCTGCACACTGGGGTTAAGAGCTGAGTGTGTGGGCTCTTTTGAGCCTTGCAGTTACATAGGGATTCAGTTGTCTGAAAAAACGCGTTTATTTCGGGCTGAAAAACACGTTTTCAAAAGTGTGCTGTTACTGCCCCATAACTTACATGGGGGTGACCAAACTTGCAGAAACATGTTTATTTCTGCTGAAAATCATGTTTTGACACTTTCTGCACACTGGGGTTAAGAGCTGAGTGTGTGGGCTCTTCTGAGTCTTGCAGTTACATAGGGATTCAGTTGTCTGAAAAAACGTGTTTATTTCAGGCTGAAAAACACGTTTTCAAAAGTGTGCTGTTACTGCCCCATAACTTACATGGGGGTGACCAAACTTGCAGAAACATGTTTATTTCTGCTGAAAAACACGTTTTGACACTTTCTGCACACTGGGGTTAAGAGCTGAGTGTGTGGGCTCTTCTGAGTCTTGCAGTTACATAGGGATTCAGTTGTCTGAAAAAACGCGTTTATTTCGGGCTGAAAAACACGTTTTCAAAAGTGTGCTGTTACTGCCCCATAACTTACATGGGGGTGACCAAACTTGCAGAAACATGTTTATTTCTGCTGAAAATCATGTTTTGACACTTTCTGCACACTGGGGTTAAGAGCTGAGTGTGTGGGCTCTTCTGAGTCTTGCAGTTACATAGGGATTCAGTTGTCTGAAAAAACGCGTTTATTTCGGGCTGAAAAACACGTTTTCAAAAGTGTGCTGTTACTGCCCCATAACTTACATGGGGATGACCAAACTTGCAGAAACATGTTTATTTCTGCTGAAAAACACGTTTTGACACTTTCTGCACACTGGGGTTAAGAGCTGTGTGTGTGGGCTCTTCTGAGTCTTGCAGTTACATAGGGATTCAGTTGTCTGAAAAAACGCGTTTATTTCGGGCTGAAAAACACGTTTTCAAAAGTGTGCTGTTACTGCCCCATAACTTACATGGGGGTGACCAAACTTGCAGAAACATGTTTATTTCTGCTGAAAAACATGTTTTGACACTTTCTGCACACTGGGGTTAAGAGCTGAGTGTGTGGGCTCTTTTGAGCCTTGCAGTTACATAGGGATTCAGTTGTCTGAAAAAACGCGTTTATTTCAGGCTGAAAAACACGTTTTCAAAAGTGTGCTGTTACTGCCCCATAACTTACATGGGGGTGACCAAACTTGCAGAAACATGTTTATTTCTGCTGAAAATCATGTTTTGACACTTTCTGCACACTGGGGTTAAGAGCTGAGTGTGTGGGCTCTTCTGAGTCTTGCAGTTACATAGGGATTCAGTTGTCTGAAAAAACGCGTTTATTTCAGGCTGAAAAACACGTTTTCAAAAGTGTGCTGTTACTGCCCCATAACTTACATGGGGTTGACCAAACTTGCAGAAACATGTTTATTTCTGCTGAAAATCATGTTTTGACACTTTCTGCACACTGGGGTTAAGAGCTGAGTGTGTGGGCTCTTTTGAGCCTTGCAGTTACATAGGGATTCAGTTGTCTGAAAAAACGCGTTTATTTCGGGCTGAAAAACACGTTTTCAAAAGTGTGCTGTTACTGCCCCATAACTTACATGGGGGTGACCAAACTTGCAGAAACATGTTTATTTCTGCTGAAAAACATGTTTTGACACTTTCTGCACACTGGGGTTAAGAGCTGAGTGTGTGGGCTCTTCTGAGTCTTGCAGTTACATAGGGATTCAGTTGTCTGAAAAAACGCGTTTATTTCGGGCTGAAAAACACGTTTTCAAAAGTGTGCTGTTACTGCCCCATAACTTACATGGGGGTGACCAAACTTGCAGAAACATGTTTATTTCTGCTGAAAATCATGTTTTGACACTTTCTGCACACTGGGGTGAAGAGCTGAGTGTGTGGGCTCTTCTGAGTCTTGCAGTTACATAGGGATTCAGTTGTCTGAAAAAACGCGTTTATTTCGGGCTGAAAAACACGTTTTCAAAAGTGTGCTGTTACTGCCCCATAACTTACATGGGGGTGACCAAACTTGCAGAAACATGTTTATTTCTGCTGAAAAACACGTTTTGACACTTTCTGCACACTGGGGTTAAGAGCTGAGTGTGTGGGCTCTTCTGAGTCTTGCAGTTACATAGGGATTCAGTTGTCTGAAAAAACGCGTTTATTTCGGGCTGAAAAACACGTTTTCAAAAGTGTGCTGTTACTGCCCCATAACTTACATGGGGGTGACCAAACTTGCAGAAACATGTTTATTTCTGCTGAAAATCATGTTTTGACACTTTCTGCACACTGGGGTTAAGAGCTGAGTGTGTGGGCTCTTCTGAGTCTTGCAGTTACATAGGGATTCAGTTGTCTGAAAAAACGCGTTTATTTCGGGCTGAAAAACACGTTTTCAAAAGTGTGCTGTTACTGCCCCATAACTTACATGGGGGTGACCAAACTTGCAGAAACATGTTTATTTCTGCTGAAAAACACGTTTTGACACTTTCTGCACACTGGGGTTAAGAGCTGAGTGTGTGGGCTCTTTTGAGCCTTGCAGTTACATAGGGATTCAGTTGTCTGAAAAAACGCGTTTATTTCGGGCTGAAAAACACGTTTTCAAAAGTGTGCTGTTACTGCCCCATAACTTACATGGGGGTGACCAAACTTGCAGAAACATGTTTATTTCTGCTGAAAAACACGTTTTGACACTTTCTGCACACTGGGGTTAAGAGCTGAGTGTGTGGGCTCTTCTGAGTCTTGCAGTTACATAGGGATTCAGTTGTCTGAAAAAACGCGTTTATTTCGGGCTGAAAAACACGTTTTCAAAAGTGTGCTGTTACTGCCCCATAACTTACATGGGGGTGACCAAACTTGCAGAAACATGTTTATTTCTGCTGAAAAACATGTTTTGACACTTTCTGCACACTGGGGTTAAGAGCTGAGTGTGTGGGCTCTTTTGAGCCTTGCAGTTACATAGGGATTCAGTTGTCTGAAAAAACGCGTTTATTTCGGGCTGAAAAACACGTTTTCAAAAGTGTGCTGTTACTGCCCCATAACTTACATGGGGGTGACCAAACTTGCAGAAACATGTTTATTTCTGCTGAAAATCATGTTTTGACACTTTCTGCACACTGGGGTTAAGAGCTGAGTGTGTGGGCTCTTCTGAGTCTTGCAGTTACATAGGGATTCAGTTGTCTGAAAAAACGTGTTTATTTCAGGCTGAAAAACACGTTTTCAAAAGTGTGCTGTTACTGCCCCATAACTTACATGGGGGTGACCAAACTTGCAGAAACATGTTTATTTCTGCTGAAAAACACGTTTTGACACTTTCTGCACACTGGGGTTAAGAGCTGAGTGTGTGGGCTCTTCTGAGTCTTGCAGTTACATAGGGATTCAGTTGTCTGAAAAAACGCGTTTATTTCGGGCTGAAAAACACGTTTTCAAAAGTGTGCTGTTACTGCCCCATAACTTACATGGGGGTGACCAAACTTGCAGAAACATGTTTATTTCTGCTGAAAATCATGTTTTGACACTTTCTGCACACTGGGGTTAAGAGCTGAGTGTGTGGGCTCTTCTGAGTCTTGCAGTTACATAGGGATTCAGTTGTCTGAAAAAACGCGTTTATTTCGGGCTGAAAAACACGTTTTCAAAAGTGTGCTGTTACTGCCCCATAACTTACATGGGGATGACCAAACTTGCAGAAACATGTTTATTTCTGCTGAAAAACACGTTTTGACACTTTCTGCACACTGGGGTTAAGAGCTGTGTGTGTGGGCTCTTCTGAGTCTTGCAGTTACATAGGGATTCAGTTGTCTGAAAAAACGCGTTTATTTCGGGCTGAAAAACACGTTTTCAAAAGTGTGCTGTTACTGCCCCATAACTTACATGGGGGTGACCAAACTTGCAGAAACATGTTTATTTCTGCTGAAAAACATGTTTTGACACTTTCTGCACACTGGGGTTAAGAGCTGAGTGTGTGGGCTCTTTTGAGCCTTGCAGTTACATAGGGATTCAGTTGTCTGAAAAAACGCGTTTATTTCAGGCTGAAAAACACGTTTTCAAAAGTGTGCTGTTACTGCCCCATAACTTACATGGGGGTGACCAAACTTGCAGAAACATGTTTATTTCTGCTGAAAATCATGTTTTGACACTTTCTGCACACTGGGGTTAAGAGCTGAGTGTGTGGGCTCTTCTGAGTCTTGCAGTTACATAGGGATTCAGTTGTCTGAAAAAACGCGTTTATTTCAGGCTGAAAAACACGTTTTCAAAAGTGTGCTGTTACTGCCCCATAACTTACATGGGGTTGACCAAACTTGCAGAAACATGTTTATTTCTGCTGAAAATCATGTTTTGACACTTTCTGCACACTGGGGTTAAGAGCTGAGTGTGTGGGCTCTTTTGAGCCTTGCAGTTACATAGGGATTCAGTTGTCTGAAAAAACGCGTTTATTTCGGGCTGAAAAACACGTTTTCAAAAGTGTGCTGTTACTGCCCCATAACTTACATGGGGGTGACCAAACTTGCAGAAACATGTTTATTTCTGCTGAAAAACATGTTTTGACACTTTCTGCACACTGGGGTTAAGAGCTGAGTGTGTGGGCTCTTCTGAGTCTTGCAGTTACATAGGGATTCAGTTGTCTGAAAAAACGCGTTTATTTCGGGCTGAAAAACACGTTTTCAAAAGTGTGCTGTTACTGCCCCATAACTTACATGGGGGTGACCAAACTTGCAGAAACATGTTTATTTCTGCTGAAAATCATGTTTTGACACTTTCTGCACACTGGGGTGAAGAGCTGAGTGTGTGGGCTCTTCTGAGTCTTGCAGTTACATAGGGATTCAGTTGTCTGAAAAAACGCGTTTATTTCGGGCTGAAAAACACGTTTTCAAAAGTGTGCTGTTACTGCCCCATAACTTACATGGGGGTGACCAAACTTGCAGAAACATGTTTATTTCTGCTGAAAAACACGTTTTGACACTTTCTGCACACTGGGGTTAAGAGCTGAGTGTGTGGGCTCTTCTGAGTCTTGCAGTTACATAGGGATTCAGTTGTCTGAAAAAACGCGTTTATTTCGGGCTGAAAAACACGTTTTCAAAAGTGTGCTGTTACTGCCCCATAACTTACATGGGGGTGACCAAACTTGCAGAAACATGTTTATTTCTGCTGAAAATCATGTTTTGACACTTTCTGCACACTGGGGTTAAGAGCTGAGTGTGTGGGCTCTTCTGAGTCTTGCAGTTACATAGGGATTCAGTTGTCTGAAAAAACGTGTTTATTTCAGGCTGAAAAACACGTTTTCAAAAGTGTGCTGTTACTGCCCCATAACTTACATGGGGGTTACCAAACTTGCAGAAACATGTTTATTTCTGCTGAAAAACACGTTTTGACACTTTCTGCACACTGGGGTTAAGAGCTGTGTGTGTGGGCTCTTCTGAGTCTTGCAGTTACATAGGGATTCAGTTGTCTGAAAAAACGCATTTATTTCGGGCTGAAAAACACGTTTTCAAAAGTGTGCTGTTACTGCCCCATAACTTACATGGGGGTGACCAAACTTGCAGAAACATGTTTATTTCTGCTGAAAATCACGTTTTGACACTTTCTGCACACTGGGGTTAAGAGCTGAGTGTGTGGGCTCTTCTGAGTCTTGCAGTTACATAGGGATTCAGTTGTCTGAAAAAACGCGTTTATTTCGGGCTGAAAAACACGTTTTCAAAAGTGTGCTGTTACTGCCCCATAACTTACATGGGGGTGACCAAACTTGCAGAAACATGTTTATTTCTGCTGAAAAACATGTTTTGACACTTTCTGCACACTGGGGTTAAGAGCTGAGTGTGTGGGCTCTTTTGAGCCTTGCAGTTACATAGGGATTCAGTTGTCTGAAAAAACGCGTTTATTTCGGGCTGAAAAACACGTTTTCAAAAGTGTGCTGTTACTGCCCCATAACTTACATGGGGTTGACCAAACTTGCAGAAACATGTTTATTTCTGCTGAAAATCATGTTTTGACACTTTCTGCACACTGGGGTTAAGAGCTGAGTGTGTGGGCTCTTCTGAGTCTTGCAGTTACATAGGGATTCAGTTGTCTGAAAAAACGTGTTTATTTCAGGCTGAAAAACACGTTTTCAAAAGTGTGCTGTTACTGCCCCATAACTTACATGGGGGTGACCAAACTTGCAGAAACATGTTTATTTCTGCTGAAAAACATGTTTTGACACTTTCTGCACACTGGGGTTAAGAGCTGAGTGTGTGGGCTCTTCTGAGTCTTGCAGTTACATAGGGATTCAGTTGTCTGAAAAAACGCGTTTATTTCGGGCTGAAAAACACGTTTTAAAAAGTGTGCTGTTACTGTTCCATAACTTACATGGGGGTGACCAAACTTGCAGAAACATGTTTATTTCTGCTGAAAATCATGTTTTGACTCTTTCTGCACACTGGGGTTAAGAGCTGAGTGTGTGGGCTCTTTTGAGCCTTGCAGTTACATAGGGATTCAGTTGTCTGAAAAAACGCGTTTATTTCGGGCTGAAAAACACGTTTTCAAAAGTGTGCTGTTACTGCCCCATAACTTACATGGGGGTGACCAAACTTGCAGAAACATGTTTATTTCTGCTGAAAAACACGTTTTGACACTTTCTGCACACTGGGGTTAAGAGCTGAGTGTGTGGGCTCTTCTGAGTCTTGCAGTTACATAGGGATTCAGTTGTCTGAAAAAACGCGTTTATTTCGGGCTGAAAAACACGTTTTCAAAAGTGTGCTGTTACTGCCCCATAACTTACATGGGGGTGACCAAACTTGCAGAAACATGTTTATTTCTGCTGAAAAACATGTTTTGACACTTTCTGCACACTGGGGTTAAGAGCTGAGTGTGTGGGCTCTTTTGAGCCTTGCAGTTACATAGGGATTCAGTTGTCTGAAAAAACGCGTTTATTTCGGGCTGAAAAACACGTTTTCAAAAGTGTGCTGTTACTGCCCCATAACTTACATGGGGGTGACCAAACTTGCAGAAACATGTTTATTTCTGCTGAAAAACACGTTTTGACACTTTCTGCACACTGGGGTTAAGAGCTGAGTGTGTGGGCTCTTCTGAGTCTTGCAGTTACATAGGGATTCAGTTGTCTGAAAAAACGTGTTTATTTCAGGCTGAAAAACACGTTTTCAAAAGTGTGCTGTTACTGCCCCATAACTTACATGGGGGTGACCAAACTTGCAGAAACATGTTTATTTCTGCTGAAAAACATGTTTTGACACTTTCTGCACACTGGGGTTAAGAGCTGAGTGTGTGGGCTCTTCTGAGTCTTGCAGTTACATAGGGATTCAGTTGTCTGAAAAAACGCGTTTATTTCGGGCTGAAAAACACGTTTTCAAAAGTGTGCTGTTACTGCCCCATAACTTACATGGGGGTGACCAAACTTGCAGAAACATGTTTATTTCTGCTGAAAATCATGTTTTGACACTTTCTGCACACTGGGGTTAAGAGCTGAGTGTGTGGGCTCTTCTGAGTCTTGCAGTTACATAGGGATTCAGTTGTCTGAAAAAACGCGTTTATTTCGGGCTGAAAAACACGTTTTCAAAAGTGTGCTGTTACTGCCCCATAACTTACATGGGGGTGACCAAACTTGCAGAAACATGTTTATTTCTGCTGAAAATCATGTTTTGACACTTTCTGCACACTGGGGTTAAGAGCTGAGTGTGTTGGCTCTTTTGAGCCTTGCAGTTACATAGGGATTCAGTTGTCTGAAAAAACGCGTTTATTTCGGGCTGAAAAACAAGTTTTAAAAAGTGTGCTGTTACTGCCCCATAACTTACATGGGGGTGACCAAACTTGCAGGAACATGTTTATTTCTGCTGAAAATCATGTTTTGACACTTTCTGCACACTGGGGTTAAGAGCTGAGTGTGTGGGCTCTTTTGAGCCTTGCAGTTACATAGGGATTCAGTTGTCTGAAAAAACGTGTTTATTTCGGGCTGAAAAACACGTTTTCAAAAGTGTGCTGTTACTGCCCCATAACTTACATGGGGGTGACCAAACTTGCAGAAACATGTTTATTTCTGCTGAAAAACACGTTTTGACACTTTCTGCACACTGGGGTTAAGAGCTGAGTGTGTGGGCTCTTCTGAGTCTTGCAGTTACATAGGGATTCAGTTGTCTGAAAAAACGCGTTTATTTCGGGCTGAAAAACACGTTTTCAAAAGTGTGCTGTTACTGCCCCATAACTTACATGGGGGTGACCAAACTTGCAAAAACATGTTTATTTCTGCTGAAAATCATGTTTTGACACTTTCTGCACACTGGGGTTAAGAGCTGAGTGTGTGGGCTCTTTTGAGCCTTGCAGTTACATAGGGATTCAGTTGTCTGAAAAAACGTGTTTATTTCGGGCTGAAAAACACGTTTTCAAAAGTGTGCTGTTACTGCCCCATAACTTACATGGGGGTGACCAAACTTGCAGAAACATGTTTATTTCTGCTGAAAAACACGTTTTGACACTTTCTGCACACTGGGGTTAAGAGCTGAGTGTGTGGGCTCTTCTGAGTCTTGCAGTTACATAGGGATTCAGTTGTCTGAAAAAACGCGTTTATTTCGGGCTGAAAAACACGTTTTCAAAAGTGTGCTGTTACTGCCCCATAACTTACATGGGGGTGACCAAACTTGCAGAAACATGTTTATTTCTGCTGTAAATCATGTTTTGACACTTTCTGCACACTGGGGTTAAGAGCTGAGTGTGTGGGCTCTTTTGAGCCTTGCAGTTACATAGGGATTCAGTTGTCTGAAAAAACGCGTTTATTTCGGGCTGAAAAACACGTTTTAAAAAGTGTGCTGTTACTGCCCCATAACTTACATGGGGGTGACCAAACTTGCAGAAACATGTTTATTTCTGCTGAAAATCATGTTTTGACTCTTTCTGCACACTGGGGTTAAGAGCTGAGTGTGTGGGCTCTTCTGAGTCTTGCAGTTACATAGGGATTCAGTTGTCTGAAAAAACGCGTTTATTTCGGGCTGAAAAACACGTTTTCAAAAGTGTGCTGTTACTGCCCCATAACTTACATGGGGGTGACCAAACTTGCAGAAACATGTTTATTTCTGCTGAAAATCATGTTTTGACACTTTCTGCACACTGGGGTTAAGAGCTGAGTGTGTGGGCTCTTTTGAGCCTTGCAGTTACATAGGGATTCAGTTGTCTGAAAAAACGCGTTTATTTCGGGCTGAAAAACACGTTTTCAAAAGTGTGCTGTTACTGCCCCATAACTTACATGGGGGTGACCAAACTTGCAGAAACATGTTTATTTCTGCTGAAAAACATGTTTTGACACTTTCTGCACACTGGGGTTAAGAGCTGAGTGTGTGGGCTCTTTTGAGCCTTGCAGTTACATAGGGATTCAGTTGTCTGAAAAAACGCGTTTATTTCGGGCTGAAAAACACGTTTTCAAAAGTGTGCTGTTACTGCCCCATAACTTACATGGGGTTGACCAAACTTGCAGAAACATGTTTATTTCTGCTGAAAATCATGTTTTGACACTTTCTGCACACTGGGGTTAAGAGCTGAGTGTGTGGGCTCTTCTGAGTCTTGCAGTTACATAGGGATTCAGTTGTCTGAAAAAACGTGTTTATTTCAGGCTGAAAAACACGTTTTCAAAAGTGTGCTGTTACTGCCCCATAACTTACATGGGGGTGACCAAACTTGCAGAAACATGTTTATTTCTGCTGAAAAACACGTTTTGACACTTTCTGCACACTGGGGTTAAGAGCTGAGTGTGTGGGCTCTTCTGAGTCTTGCAGTTACATAGGGATTCAGTTGTCTGAAAAAACGCGTTTATTTCGGGCTGAAAAACACGTTTTCAAAAGTGTGCTGTTACTGCCCCATAACTTACATGGGGGTGACCAAACTTGCAGAAACATGTTTATTTCTGCTGAAAATCATGTTTTGACACTTTCTGCACACTGGGGTTAAGAGCTGAGTGTGTGGGCTCTTTTGAGCCTTGCAGTTACATAGGGATTCAGTTGTCTGAAAAAACGCGTTTATTTCGGGCTGAAAAACACGTTTTAAAAAGTGTGCTGTTACTGCCCCATAACTTACATGGGGGTGACCAAACTTGCAGAAACATGTTTATTTCTGCTGAAAATCATGTTTTGACACTTTCTGCACACTGGGGTTAAGAGCTGAGTGTGTGGGCTCTTCTGAGTCTTGCAGTTACATAGGGATTCAGTTGTCTGAAAAAACGCGTTTATTTCGGGCTGAAAAACACGTTTTCAAAAGTGTGCTGTTACTGCCCCATAACTTACATGGGGGTGACCAAACTTGCAGAAACATGTTTATTTCTGCTGAAAAACACGTTTTGACACTTTCTGCACACTGGGGTTAAGAGCTGAGTGTGTGGGCTCTTCTGAGTCTTGCAGTTACATAGGGATTCAGTTGTCTGAAAAAACGCGTTTATTTCGGGCTGAAAAACACGTTTTCAAAAGTGTGCTGTTACTGCCCCATAACTTACATGGGGGTGACCAAACTTGCAGAAACATGTTTATTTCTGCTGAAAATCATGTTTTGACACTTTCTGCACACTGGGGTTAAGAGCTGAGTGTGTGGGCTCTTTTGAGCCTTGCAGTTACATAGGGATTCAGTTGTCTGAAAAAACGCGTTTATTTCGGGCTGAAAAACAAGTTTTAAAAAGTGTGCTGTTACTGCCCCATAACTTACATGGGGGTGACCAAACTTGCAGGAACATGTTTATTTCTGCTGAAAATCATGTTTTGACACTTTCTGCACACTGGGGTTAAGAGCTGAGTGTGTGGGCTCTTTTGAGCCTTGCAGTTACATAGGGATTCAGTTGTCTGAAAAAACGTGTTTATTTCGGGCTGAAAAACACGTTTTCAAAAGTGTGCTGTTACTGCCCCATAACTTACATGGGGGTGACCAAACTTGCAGAAACATGTTTATTTCTGCTGAAAAACACGTTTTGACACTTTCTGCACACTGGGGTTAAGAGCTGAGTGTGTGGGCTCTTCTGAGTCTTGCAGTTACATAGGGATTCAGTTGTCTGAAAAAACGCGTTTATTTCGGGCTGAAAAACACGTTTTCAAAAGTGTGCTGTTACTGCCCCATAACTTACATGGGGGTGACCAAACTTGCAGAAACATGTTTATTTCTGCTGAAAATCATGTTTTGACACTTTCTGCACACTGGGGTTAAGAGCTGAGTGTGTGGGCTCTTTTGAGCCTTGCAGTTACATAGGGATTCAGTTGTCTGAAAAAACGCGTTTATTTCGGGCTGAAAAACACGTTTTCAAAAGTGTGCTGTTACTGCCCCATAACTTACATGGGGGTGACCAAACTTGCAGAAACATGTTTATTTCTGCTGAAAATCATGTTTTGACTCTTTCTGCACACTGGGGTTAAGAGCTGAGTGTGTGGGCTCTTCTGAGTCTTGCAGTTACATAGGGATTCAGTTGTCTGAAAAAACGCGTTTATTTCGGGCTGAAAAACACGTTTTCAAAAGTGTGCTGTTACTGCCCCATAACTTACATGGGGGTGACCAAACTTGCAGAAACATGTTTATTTCTGCTGAAAATCATGTTTTGACACTTTCTGCACACTGGGGTTAAGAGCTGAGTGTGTGGGCTCTTTTGAGCCTTGCAGTTACATAGGGATTCAGTTGTCTGAAAAAACGCGTTTATTTCGGGCTGAAAAACACGTTTTCAAAAGTGTGCTGTTACTGCCCCATAACTTACATGGGGGTGACCAAACTTGCAGAAACATGTTTATTTCTGCTGAAAAACATGTTTTGACACTTTCTGCACACTGGGGTTAAGAGCTGAGTGTGTGGGCTCTTTTGAGCCTTGCAGTTACATAGGGATTCAGTTGTCTGAAAAAACGCGTTTATTTCGGGCTGAAAAACACGTTTTCAAAAGTGTGCTGTTACTGCCCCATAACTTACATGGGGTTGACCAAACTTGCAGAAACATGTTTATTTCTGCTGAAAATCATGTTTTGACACTTTCTGCACACTGGGGTTAAGAGCTGAGTGTGTGGGCTCTTCTGAGTCTTGCAGTTACATAGGGATTCAGTTGTCTGAAAAAACGTGTTTATTTCGGGCTGAAAAACACGTTTTCAAAAGTGTGCTGTTACTGCCCCATAACTTACATGGGGGTGACCAAACTTGCAGAAACATGTTTATTTCTGCTGAAAAACACGTTTTGACACTTTCTGCACACTGGGGTTAAGAGCTGAGTGTGTGGGCTCTTCTGAGTCTTGCAGTTACATAGGGATTCAGTTGTCTGAAAAAACGCGTTTATTTCGGGCTGAAAAACACGTTTTCAAAAGTGTGCTGTTACTGCCCCATAACTTACATGGGGGTGACCAAACTTGCAGAAACATGTTTATTTCTGCTGAAAATCATGTTTTGACACTTTCTGCACACTGGGGTTAAGAGCTGAGTGTGTGGGCTCTTTTGAGCCTTGCAGTTACATAGGGATTCAGTTGTCTGAAAAAACGCGTTTATTTCGGGCTGAAAAACACGTTTTAAAAAGTGTGCTGTTACTGCCCCATAACTTACATGGGGGTGACCAAACTTGCAGAAACATGTTTATTTCTGCTGAAAATCATGTTTTGACACTTTCTGCACACTGGGGTTAAGAGCTGAGTGTGTGGGCTCTTCTGAGTCTTGCAGTTACATAGGGATTCAGTTGTCTGAAAAAACGCGTTTATTTCGGGCTGAAAAACACGTTTTCAAAAGTGTGCTGTTACTGCCCCATAACTTACATGGGGGTGACCAAACTTGCAGAAACATGTTTATTTCTGCTGAAAAACACGTTTTGACACTTTCTGCACACTGGGGTTAAGAGCTGAGTGTGTGGGCTCTTCTGAGTCTTGCAGTTACATAGGGATTCAGTTGTCTGAAAAAACGCGTTTATTTCGGGCTGAAAAACACGTTTTCAAAAGTGTGCTGTTACTGCCCCATAACTTACATGGGGGTGACCAAACTTGCAGAAACATGTTTATTTCTGCTGAAAATCATGTTTTGACACTTTCTGCACACTGGGGTTAAGAGCTGAGTGTGTGGGCTCTTCTGAGTCTTGCAGTTACATAGGGATTCAGTTGTCTGAAAAAACGCGTTTATTTCGGGCTGAAAAACACGTTTTCAAAAGTGTGCTGTTACTGCCCCATAACTTACATGGGGGTGACCAAACTTGCAGAAACATGTTTATTTCTGCTGAAAAACACGTTTTGACACTTTCTGCACACTGGGGTTAAGAGCTGAGTGTGTGGGCTCTTTTGAGCCTTGCAGTTACATAGGGATTCAGTTGTCTGAAAAAACGCGTTTATTTCGGGCTGAAAAACACGTTTTCAAAAGTGTGCTGTTACTGCCCCATAACTTACATGGGGGTGACCAAACTTGCAGAAACATGTTTATTTCTGCTGAAAAACACGTTTTGACACTTTCTGCACACTGGGGTTAAGAGCTGAGTGTGTGGGCTCTTCTGAGTCTTGCAGTTACATAGGGATTCAGTTGTCTGAAAAAACGCGTTTATTTCGGGCTGAAAAACACGTTTTCAAAAGTGTGCTGTTACTGCCCCATAACTTACATGGGGGTGACCAAACTTGCAGAAACATGTTTATTTCTGCTGAAAAACATGTTTTGACACTTTCTGCACACTGGGGTTAAGAGCTGAGTGTGTGGGCTCTTTTGAGCCTTGCAGTTACATAGGGATTCAGTTGTCTGAAAAAACGCGTTTATTTCGGGCTGAAAAACACGTTTTCAAAAGTGTGCTGTTACTGCCCCATAACTTACATGGGGTTGACCAAACTTGCAGAAACATGTTTATTTCTGCTGAAAATCATGTTTTGACACTTTCTGCACACTGGGGTTAAGAGCTGAGTGTGTGGGCTCTTCTGAGTCTTGCAGTTACATAGGGATTCAGTTGTCTGAAAAAACGTGTTTATTTCAGGCTGAAAAACACGTTTTCAAAAGTGTGCTGTTACTGCCCCATAACTTACATGGGGGTGACCAAACTTGCAGAAACATGTTTATTTCTGCTGAAAAACACGTTTTGACACTTTCTGCACACTGGGGTTAAGAGCTGAGTGTGTGGGCTCTTCTGAGTCTTGCAGTTACATAGGGATTCAGTTGTCTGAAAAAACGCGTTTATTTCGGGCTGAAAAACACGTTTTCAAAAGTGTGCTGTTACTGCCCCATAACTTACATGGGGGTGACCAAACTTGCAGAAACATGTCTATTTCTGCTGAAAATCATGTTTTGTCACTTTCTGCACACTGGGGTTAAGAGCTGAGTGTGTGGGCTCTTCTGAGTCTTGCAGTTACATAGGGATTCAGTTGTCTGAAAAAACGCGTTTATTTCGGGCTGAAAAACACGTTTTAAAAAGTGTGCTGTTACTGCCCCATAACTTACATGGGGGTGACCAAACTTGCAGAAACATGTTTATTTCTGCTGAAAAACATGTTTTGACACTTTCTGCACACTGGGGTTAAGAGCTGAGTGTGTGGGCTCTTTTGAGCCTTGCAGTTACATAGGGATTCAGTTGTCTGAAAAAACGCGTTTATTTCGGGCTGAAAAACACGTTTTCAAAAGTGTGCTGTTACTGCCCCATAACTTACATGGGGGTGACCAAACTTGCAGAAACATGTTTATTTCTGCTGAAAAACACGTTTTGACACTTTCTGCACACTGGGGTTAAGAGCTGAGTGTGTGGGCTCTTCTGAGTCTTGCAGTTACATAGGGATTCAGTTGTCTGAAAAAACGCGTTTATTTCGGGCTGAAAAACACGTTTTCAAAAGTGTGCTGTTACTGCCCCATAACTTACATGGGGGTGACCAAACTTGCAGAAACATGTTTATTTCTGCTGAAAATCATGTTTTGACACTTTCTGCACACTGGGGTTAAGAGCTGAGTGTGTGGGCTCTTTTGAGCCTTGCAGTTACATAGGGATTCAGTTGTCTGAAAAAACGCGTTTATTTCGGGCTGAAAAACAAGTTTTAAAAAGTGTGCTGTTACTGCCCCATAACTTACATGGGGGTGACCAAACTTGCAGAAACATGTTTATTTCTGCTGAAAATCATGTTTTGACACTTTCTGCACACTGGGGTTAAGAGCTGAGTGTGTGGGCTCTTTTGAGCCTTGCAGTTACATAGGGATTCAGTTGTCTGAAAAAACGTGTTTATTTCGGGCTGAAAAACACGTTTTCAAAAGTGTGCTGTTACTGCCCCATAACTTACATGGGGGTGACCAAACTTGCAGAAACATGTTTATTTCTGCTGAAAAACACGTTTTGACACTTTCTGCACACTGGGGTTAAGAGCTGAGTGTGTGGGCTCTTCTGAGTCTTGCAGTTACATAGGGATTCAGTTGTCTGAAAAAACGCGTTTATTTCGGGCTGAAAAACACGTTTTCAAAAGTGTGCTGTTACTGCCCCATAACTTACATGGGGGTGACCAAACTTGCAGAAACATGTTTATTTCTGCTGAAAAACATGTTTTGACACTTTCTGCACACTGGGGTTAAGAGCTGAGTGTGTGGGCTCTTTTGAGCCTTGCAGTTACATAGGGATTCAGTTGTCTGAAAAAACGCGTTTATTTCGGGCTGAAAAACACGTTTTCAAAAGTGTGCTGTTACTGCCCCATAACTTACATGGGGTTGACCAAACTTGCAGAAACATGTTTATTTCTGCTGAAAATCATGTTTTGACACTTTCTGCACACTGGGGTTAAGAGCTGAGTGTGTGGGCTCTTCTGAGTCTTGCAGTTACATAGGGATTCAGTTGTCTGAAAAAACGTGTTTATTTCAGGCTGAAAAACACGTTTTCAAAAGTGTGCTGTTACTGCCCCATAACTTACATGGGGGTGACCAAACTTGCAGAAACATGTTTATTTCTGCTGAAAAGCATGTTTTGACACTTTCTGCACACTGGGGTTAAGAGCTGAGTGTGTGGGCTCTTCTGAGTCTTGCAGTTACATAGGGATTCAGTTGTCTGAAAAAACGTGTTTATTTCAGGCTGAAAAACACGTTTTCAAAAGTGTGCTGTTACTGCCCCATAACTTACATGGGGGTGACCAAACTTGCAGAAACATGTTTATTTCTGCTGAAAAACATGTTTTGACACTTTCTGCACACTGGGGTTAAGAGCTGAGTGTGTGGGCTCTTCTGAGTCTTGCAGTTACATAGGGATTCAGTTGTCTGAAAAAACGTGTTTATTTCAGGCTGAAAAACACGTTTTCAAAAGTGTGCTGTTACTGCCCCATAACTTACATGGGGGTGACCAAACTTGCAGAAACATGTTTATTTCTGCTGAAAAACATGTTTTGACACTTTCTGCACACTGGGGTTAAGAGCTGAGTGTGTGGGCTCTTCTGAGTCTTGCAGTTACATAGGGATTCAGTTGTCTGAAAAAACGCGTTTATTTCGGGCTGAAAAACACGTTTTCAAAAGTGTGCTGTTACTGCCCCATAACTTACATGGGGGTGACCAAACTTGCAGAAACATGTTTATTTCTGCTGAAAATCATGTTTTGACACTTTCTGCACACTGGGGTTAAGAGCTGAGTGTGTGGGCTCTTCTGAGTCTTGCAGTTACATAGGGATTCAGTTGTCTGAAAAAACGTGTTTATTTCAGGCTGAAAAACACGTTTTCAAAAGTGTGCTGTTACTGCCCCATAACTTACATGGGGGTGACCAAACTTGCAGAAACATGTTTATTTCTGCTGAAAAACACGTTTTGACACTTTCTGCACACTGGGGTTAAGAGCTGTGTGTGTGGGCTCTTCTGAGTCTTGCAGTTACATAGGGATTCAGTTGTCTGAAAAAACGCGTTTATTTCGGGCTGAAAAACACGTTTTCAAAAGTGTGCTGTTACTGCCCCATAACTTACATGGGGGTGACCAAACTTGCAGAAACATGTTTATTTCTGCTGAAAATCACGTTTTGACACTTTCTGCACACTGGGGTTAAGAGCTGAGTGTGTGGGCTCTTCTGAGTCTTGCAGTTACATAGGGATTCAGTTGTCTGAAAAAACGCGTTTATTTCGGGCTGAAAAACACGTTTTCAAAAGTGTGCTGTTACTGCCCCATAACTTACATGGGGGTGACCAAACTTGCAGAAACATGTTTATTTCTGCTGAAAATCACGTTTTGACACTTTCTGCACACTGGGGTTAAGAGCTGAGTGTGTGGGCTCTTCTGAGTCTTGCAGTTACATAGGGATTCAGTTGTCTGAAAAAACGCGTTTATTTCGGGCTGAAAAACACGTTTTCAAAAGTGTGCTGTTACTGCCCCATAACTTACATGGGGGTGACCAAACTTGCAGAAACATGTTTATTTCTGCTGAAAAACATGTTTTGACACTTTCTGCACACTGGGGTTAAGAGCTGAGTGTGTGGGCTCTTTTGAGCCTTGCAGTTACATAGGGATTCAGTTGTCTGAAAAAACGCGTTTATTTCGGGCTGAAAAACACGTTTTCAAAAGTGTGCTGTTACTGCCCCATAACTTACATGGGGTTGACCAAACTTGCAGAAACATGTTTATTTCTGCTGAAAATCATGTTTTGACACTTTCTGCACACTGGGGTTAAGAGCTGAGTGTGTGGGCTCTTCTGAGTCTTGCAGTTACATAGGGATTCAGTTGTCTGAAAAAACGCGTTTATTTCGGGCTGAAAAACACGTTTTCAAAAGTGTGCTGTTACTGCCCCATAACTTACATGGGGGTGACCAAACTTGCAGAAACATGTTTATTTCTGCTGAAAATCATGTTTTGACACTTTCTGCACACTGGGGTTAAGAGCTGAGTGTGTGGGCTCTTCTGAGTCTTGCAGTTACATAGGGATTCAGTTGTCTGAAAAAACGCGTTTATTTCGGGCTGAAAAACACGTTTTCAAAAGTGTGCTGTTACTGCCCCATAACTTACATGGGGGTGACCAAACTTGCAGAAACATGTTTATTTCTGCTGAAAAACATGTTTTGACACTTTCTGCACACTGGGGTTAAGAGCTGAGTGTGTGGGCTCTTTTGAGCCTTGCAGTTACATAGGGATTCAGTTGTCTGAAAAAACGCGTTTATTTCGGGCTGAAAAACACGTTTTCAAAAGTGTGCTGTTACTGCCCCATAACTTACATGGGGTTGACCAAACTTGCAGAAACATGTTTATTTCTGCTGAAAATCATGTTTTGACACTTTCTGCACACTGGGGTTAAGAGCTGAGTGTGTGGGCTCTTCTGAGTCTTGCAGTTACATAGGGATTCAGTTGTCTGAAAAAACGTGTTTATTTCAGGCTGAAAAACACGTTTTCAAAAGTGTGCTGTTACTGCCCCATAACTTACATGGGGGTGACCAAACTTGCAGAAACATGTTTATTTCTGCTGAAAAACACGTTTTGACACTTTCTGCACACTGGGGTTAAGAGCTGAGTGTGTGGGCTCTTCTGAGTCTTGCAGTTACATAGGGATTCAGTTGTCTGAAAAAACGCGTTTATTTCGGGCTGAAAAACACGTTTTCAAAAGTGTGCTGTTACTGCCCCATAACTTACATGGGGGTGACCAAACTTGCAGAAACATGTTTATTTCTGCTGAAAATCATGTTTTGTCACTTTCTGCACACTGGGGTTAAGAGCTGAGTGTGTGGGCTCTTCTGAGTCTTGCAGTTACATAGGGATTCAGTTGTCTGAAAAAACGCGTTTATTTCGGGCTGAAAAACACGTTTTCAAAAGTGTGCTGTTACTGCCCCATAACTTACATGGGGGTGACCAAACTTGCAGAAACATGTTTATTTCTGCTGAAAAACATGTTTTGACACTTTCTGCACACTGGGGTTAAGAGCTGAGTGTGTGGGCTCTTTTGAGCCTTGCAGTTACATAGGGATTCAGTTGTCTGAAAAAACGCGTTTATTTCGGGCTGAAAAACACGTTTTCAAAAGTGTGCTGTTACTGCCCCATAACTTACATGGGGGTGACCAAACTTGCAGAAACATGTTTATTTCTGCTGAAAAACACGTTTTGACACTTTCTGCACACTGGGGTTAAGAGCTGAGTGTGTGGGCTCTTCTGAGTCTTGCAGTTACATAGGGATTCAGTTGTCTGAAAAAACGCGTTTATTTCGGGCTGAAAAACACGTTTTCAAAAGTGTGCTGTTACTGCCCCATAACTTACATGGGGGTGACCAAACTTGCAGAAACATGTTTATTTCTGCTGAAAAACACGTTTTGACACTTTCTGCACACTGGGGTTAAGAGCTGAGTGTGTGGGCTCTTCTGAGTCTTGCAGTTACATAGGGATTCAGTTGTCTGAAAAAACGCGTTTATTTCGGGCTGAAAAACACGTTTTCAAAAGTGTGCTGTTACTGCCCCATAACTTACATGGGGGTGACCAAACTTGCAGAAACATGTTTATTTCTGCTGAAAATCATGTTTTGTCACTTTCTGCACACTGGGGTTAAGAGCTGAGTGTGTGGGCTCTTCTGAGTCTTGCAGTTACATAGGGATTCAGTTGTCTGAAAAAACGCGTTTATTTCGGGCTGAAAAACACGTTTTCAAAAGTGTGCTGTTACTGCCCCATAACTTACATGGGGGTGACCAAACTTGCAGAAACATGTTTATTTCTGCTGAAAAACATGTTTTGACACTTTCTGCACACTGGGGTTAAGAGCTGAGTGTGTGGGCTCTTTTGAGCCTTGCAGTTACATAGGGATTCAGTTGTCTGAAAAAACGCGTTTATTTCGGGCTGAAAAACACGTTTTCAAAAGTGTGCTGTTACTGCCCCATAACTTACATGGGGGTGACCAAACTTGCAGAAACATGTTTATTTCTGCTGAAAAACACGTTTTGACACTTTCTGCACACTGGGGTTAAGAGCTGAGTGTGTGGGCTCTTCTGAGTCTTGCAGTTACATAGGGATTCAGTTGTCTGAAAAAACGCGTTTATTTCGGGCTGAAAAACACGTTTTCAAAAGTGTGCTGTTACTGCCCCATAACTTACATGGGGGTGACCAAACTTGCAGAAACATGTTTATTTCTGCTGAAAATCATGTTTTGACACTTTCTGCACACTGGGGTTAAGAGCTGAGTGTGTGGGCTCTTTTGAGCCTTGCAGTTACATAGGGATTCAGTTGTCTGAAAAAACGCGTTTATTTCGGGCTGAAAAACAAGTTTTAAAAAGTGTGCTGTTACTGCCCCATAACTTACATGGTGGTGACCAAACTTGCAGAAACATGTTTATTTCTGCTGAAAATCATGTTTTGACACTTTCTGCACACTGGGGTTAAGAGCTGAGTGTGTGGGCTCTTTTGAGCCTTGCAGTTACATAGGGATTCAGTTGTCTGAAAAAACGTGTTTATTTCGGGCTGAAAAACACGTTTTCAAAAGTGTGCTGTTACTGCCCCATAACTTACATGGGGGTGACCAAACTTGCAGAAACATGTTTATTTCTGCTGAAAAACACGTTTTGACACTTTCTGCACACTGGGGTTAAGAGCTGAGTGTGTGGGCTCTTCTGAGTCTTGCAGTTACATAGGGATTCAGTTGTCTGAAAAAACGCGTTTATTTCGGGCTGAAAAACACGTTTTCAAAAGTGTGCTGTTACTGCCCCATAACTTACATGGGGGTGACCAAACTTGCAGAAACATGTTTATTTCTGCTGAAAATCATGTTTTGACACTTTCTGCACACTGGGGTTAAGAGCTGAGTGTGTGGGCTCTTTTGAGCCTTGCAGTTACATAGGGATTCAGTTGTCTGAAAAAACGCGTTTATTTCGGGCTGAAAAACACGTTTTAAAAAGTGTGCTGTTACTGTTCCATAACTTACATGGGGGTGACCAAACTTGCAGAAACATGTTTATTTCTGCTGAAAATCATGTTTTGACTCTTTCTGCACACTGGGGTTAAGAGCTGAGTGTGTGGGCTCTTTTGAGCCTTGCAGTTACATAGGGATTCAGTTGTCTGAAAAAACGCGTTTATTTCGGGCTGAAAAACACGTTTTCAAAAGTGTGCTGTTACTGCCCCATAACTTACATGGGGGTGACCAAACTTGCAGAAACATGTTTATTTCTGCTGAAAAACACGTTTTGACACTTTCTGCACACTGGGGTTAAGAGCTGAGTGTGTGGGCTCTTCTGAGTCTTGCAGTTACATAGGGATTCAGTTGTCTGAAATAACGCGTTTATTTCGGGCTGAAAAACACGTTTTCAAAAGTGTGCTGTTACTGCCCCATAACTTACATGGGGGTGACCAAACTTGCAGAAACATGTTTATTTCTGCTGAAAATCATGTTTTGACACTTTCTGCACACTGGGGTTAAGAGCTGAGTGTGTGGGCTCTTTTGAGCCTTGCAGTTACATAGGGATTCAGTTGTCTGAAAAAACGCGTTTATTTCGGGCTGAAAAACACGTTTTAAAAAGTGTGCTGTTACTGTTCCATAACTTACATGGGGGTGACCAAACTTGCAGAAACATGTTTATTTCTGCTGAAAATCATGTTTTGACTCTTTCTGCACACTGGGGTTAAGAGCTGAGTGTGTGGGCTCTTTTGAGCCTTGCAGTTACATAGGGATTCAGTTGTCTGAAAAAACGCGTTTATTTCGGGCTGAAAAACACGTTTTCAAAAGTGTGCTGTTACTGCCCCATAACTTACATGGGGGTGACCAAACTTGCAGAAACATGTTTATTTCTGCTGAAAAACACGTTTTGACACTTTCTGCACACTGGGGTTAAGAGCTGAGTGTGTGGGCTCTTTTGAGCCTTGCAGTTACATAGGGATTCAGTTCTCTGAAAAAACGCGTTTATTTCGGGCTGAAAAACACGTTTTCAAAAGTGTGCTGTTACTGCCCCATAACTTACATGGGGGTGACCAAACTTGCAGAAACATGTTTATTTCTGCTGAAAATCATGTTTTGACACTTTCTGCACACTGGGGTTAAGAGCTGAGTGTGTGGGCTCTTTTGAGCCTTGCAGTTACATAGGGATTCAGTTGTCTGAAAAAACGCGTTTATTTCGGGCTGAAAAACACGTTTTCAAAAGTGTGCTGTTACTGCCCCATAACTTACATGGGGGTGACCAAACTTGCAGAAACATGTTTATTTCTGCTGAAAATCATGTTTTGACACTTTCTGCACACTGGGGTTAAGAGCTGAGTGTGTGGGCTCTTTTGAGCCTTGCAGTTACATAGGGATTCAGTTGTCTGAAAAAACGCGTTTATTTCGGGCTGAAAAACAAGTTTTAAAAAGTGTGCTGTTACTGCCCCATAACTTACATGGGGGTGACCAAACTTGCAGAAACATGTTTATTTCTGCTGAAAATCATGTTTTGACACTTTCTGCACACTGGGGTTAAGAGCTGAGTGTGTGGGCTCTTTTGAGCCTTGCAGTTACATAGGGATTCAGTTGTCTGAAAAAACGTGTTTATTTCGGGCTGAAAAACACGTTTTCAAAAGTGTGCTGTTACTGCCCCATAACTTACATGGGGGTGACCAAACTTGCAGAAACATGTTTATTTCTGCTGAAAAACACGTTTTGACACTTTCTGCACACTGGGGTTAAGAGCTGAGTGTGTGGGCTCTTCTGAGTCTTGCAGTTACATAGGGATTCAGTTGTCTGAAAAAACGCGTTTATTTCGGGCTGAAAAACACGTTTTCAAAAGTGTGCTGTTACTGCCCCATAACTTACATGGGGGTGACCAAACTTGCAGAAACATGTTTATTTCTGCTGAAAATCATGTTTTGACACTTTCTGCACACTGGGGTTAAGAGCTGAGTGTGTGGGCTCTTTTGAGCCTTGCAGTTACATAGGGATTCAGTTGTCTGAAAAAACGCGTTTATTTCGGGCTGAAAAACACGTTTTAAAAAGTGTGCTGTTACTGTTCCATAACTTACATGGGGGTGACCAAACTTGCAGAAACATGTTTATTTCTGCTGAAAATCATGTTTTGACTCTTTCTGCACACTGGGGTTAAGAGCTGAGTGTGTGGGCTCTTTTGAGCCTTGCAGTTACATAGGGATTCAGTTGTCTGAAAAAACGCGTTTATTTCGGGCTGAAAAACACGTTTTCAAAAGTGTGCTGTTACTGCCCCATAACTTACATGGGGGTGACCAAACTTGCAGAAACATGTTTATTTCTGCTGAAAAACACGTTTTGACACTTTCTGCACACTGGGGTTAAGAGCTGAGTGTGTGGGCTCTTCTGAGTCTTGCAGTTACATAGGGATTCAGTTGTCTGAAAAAACGCGTTTATTTCGGGCTGAAAAACACGTTTTCAAAAGTGTGCTGTTACTGCCCCATAACTTACATGGGGGTGACCAAACTTGCAGAAACATGTTTATTTCTGCTGAAAATCATGTTTTGACACTTTCTGCACACTGGGGTTAAGAGCTGAGTGTGTGGGCTCTTTTGAGCCTTGCAGTTACATAGGGATTCAGTTGTCTGAAAAAACGCGTTTATTTCGGGCTGAAAAACACGTTTTCAAAAGTGTGCTGTTACTGCCCCATAACTTACATGGGGGTGACCAAACTTGCAGAAACATGTTTATTTCTGCTGAAAATCATGTTTTGACACTTTCTGCACACTGGGGTTAAGAGCTGAGTGTGTGGGCTCTTTTGAGCCTTGCAGTTACATAGGGATTCAGTTGTCTGAAAAAACGCGTTTATTTCGGGCTGAAAAACACGTTTTCAAAAGTGTGCTGTTACTGCCCCATAACTTACATGGGGGTGACCAAACTTGCAGAAACATGTTTATTTCTGCTGAAAAACATGTTTTGACACTTTCTGCACACTGGGGTTAAGAGCTGAGTGTGTGGGCTCTTTTGAGCCTTGCAGTTACATAGGGATTCAGTTGTCTGAAAAAACGCGTTTATTTCGGGCTGAAAAACATGTTTTAAAAAGTGTGCTGTTACTGTTCCATAACTTACATGGGGGTGACCAAACTTGCAGAAACATGTTTATTTCTGCTGAAAATCATGTTTTGACTCTTTCTGCACACTGGGGTTAAGAGCTGAGTGTGTGGGCTCTTTTGAGCCTTGCAGTTACATAGGGATTCAGTTGTCTGAAAAAACGCGTTTATTTCGGGCTGAAAAACACGTTTTCAAAAGTGTGCTGTTACTGCCCCATAACTTACATGGGGGTGACCAAACTTGCAGAAACATGTTTATTTCTGCTGAAAAACACGTTTTGACACTTTCTGCACACTGGGGTTAAGAGCTGAGTGTGTGGGCTCTTTTGAGCCTTGCAGTTACATAGGGATTCAGTTGTCTGAAAAAACGCGTTTATTTCGGGCTGAAAAACACGTTTTCAAAAGTGTGCTGTTACTGCCCCATAACTTACATGGGGGTGACCAAACTTGCAGAAACATGTTTATTTCTGCTGAAAATCATGTTTTGACACTTTCTGCACACTGGGGTTAAGAGCTGAGTGTGTGGGCTCTTTTGAGCCTTGCAGTTACATAGGGATTCAGTTGTCTGAAAAAACGCGTTTATTTCGGGCTGAAAAACACGTTTTAAAAAGTGTGCTGTTACTGCCCCATAACTTACATGGGGGTGACCAAACTTGCAGAAACATGTTTATTTCTGCTGAAAATCATGTTTTGACTCTTTCTGCACACTGGGGTTAAGAGCTGAGTGTGTGGGCTCTTCTGAGTCTTGCAGTTACATAGGGATTCAGTTGTCTGAAAAAACGCGTTTATTTCGGGCTGAAAAACACGTTTTCAAAAGTGTGCTGTTACTGCCCCATAACTTACATGGGGGTGACCAAACTTGCAGAAACATGTTTATTTCTGCTGAAAATCATGTTTTGACACTTTCTGCACACTGGGGTTAAGAGCTGAGTGTGTGGGCTCTTTTGAGCCTTGCAGTTACATAGGGATTCAGTTGTCTGAAAAAACGCGTTTATTTCGGGCTGAAAAACACGTTTTCAAAAGTGTGCTGTTACTGCCCCATAACTTACATGGGGGTGACCAAACTTGCAGAAACATGTTTATTTCTGCTGAAAAACATGTTTTGACACTTTCTGCACACTGGGGTTAAGAGCTGAGTGTGTGGGCTCTTTTGAGCCTTGCAGTTACATAGGGATTCAGTTGTCTGAAAAAACGCGTTTATTTCGGGCTGAAAAACACGTTTTCAAAAGTGTGCTGTTACTGCCCCATAACTTACATGGGGTTGACCAAACTTGCAGAAACATGTTTATTTCTGCTGAAAATCATGTTTTGACACTTTCTGCACACTGGGGTTAAGAGCTGAGTGTGTGGGCTCTTCTGAGTCTTGCAGTTACATAGGGATTCAGTTGTCTGAAAAAACGTGTTTATTTCAGGCTGAAAAACACGTTTTCAAAAGTGTGCTGTTACTGCCCCATAACTTACATGGGGGTGACCAAACTTGCAGAAACATGTTTATTTCTGCTGAAAAACACGTTTTGACACTTTCTGCACACTGGGGTTAAGAGCTGAGTGTGTGGGCTCTTCTGAGTCTTGCAGTTACATAGGGATTCAGTTGTCTGAAAAAACGCGTTTATTTCGGGCTGAAAAACACGTTTTCAAAAGTGTGCTGTTACTGCCCCATAACTTACATGGGGGTGACCAAACTTGCAGAAACATGTTTATTTCTGCTGAAAAACACGTTTTGACACTTTCTGCACACTGGGGTTAAGAGCTGAGTGTGTGGGCTCTTCTGAGTCTTGCAGTTACATAGGGATTCAGTTGTCTGAAAAAACGCGTTTATTTCGGGCTGAAAAACACGTTTTCAAAAGTGTGCTGTTACTGCCCCATAACTTACATGGGGGTGACCAAACTTGCAGAAACATGTTTATTTCTGCTGAAAATCATGTTTTGACACTTTCTGCACACTGGGGTTAAGAGCTGAGTGTGTGGGCTCTTCTGAGTCTTGCAGTTACATAGGGATTCAGTTGTCTGAAAAAACGCGTTTATTTCGGGCTCAAAAACACGTTTTCAAAAGTGTGCTGTTACTGCCCCATAACTTACATGGGGGTGACCAAACTTGCAGAAACATGTTTATTTCTGCTGAAAAACACGTTTTGACACTTTCTGCACACTGGGGTTAAGAGCTGAGTGTGTGGGCTCTTTTGAGCCTTGCAGTTACATAGGGATTCAGTTGTCTGAAAAAACGCGTTTATTTCGGGCTGAAAAACACGTTTTCAAAAGTGTGCTGTTACTGCCCCATAACTTACATGGGGGTGACCAAACTTGCAGAAACATGTTTATTTCTGCTGAAAAACACGTTTTGACACTTTCTGCACACTGGGGTTAAGAGCTGAGTGTGTGGGCTCTTCTGAGTCTTGCAGTTACATAGGGATTCAGTTGTCTGAAAAAACGCGTTTATTTCGGGCTGAAAAACACGTTTTCAAAAGTGTGCTGTTACTGCCCCATAACTTACATGGGGGTGACCAAACTTGCAGAAACATGTTTATTTCTGCTGAAAAACACGTTTTGACACTTTCTGCACACTGGGGTTAAGAGCTGAGTGTGTGGGCTCTTCTGAGTCTTGCAGTTACATAGGGATTCAGTTGTCTGAAAAAACGCGTTTATTTCGGGCTGAAAAACACGTTTTCAAAAGTGTGCTGTTACTGCCCCATAACTTACATGGGGGTGACCAAACTTGCAGAAACATGTTTATTTCTGCTGAAAATCATGTTTTGACACTTTCTGCACACTGGGGTTAAGAGCTGAGTGTGTGGGCTCTTCTGAGTCTTGCAGTTACATAGGGATTCAGTTGTCTGAAAAAACGCGTTTATTTCGGGCTCAAAAACACGTTTTCAAAAGTGTGCTGTTACTGCCCCATAACTTACATGGGGGTGACCAAACTTGCAGAAACATGTTTATTTCTGCTGAAAAACACGTTTTGACACTTTCTGCACACTGGGGTTAAGAGCTGAGTGTGTGGGCTCTTTTGAGCCTTGCAGTTACATAGGGATTCAGTTGTCTGAAAAAACGCGTTTATTTCGGGCTGAAAAACACGTTTTCAAAAGTGTGCTGTTACTGCCCCATAACTTACATGGGGGTGACCAAACTTGCAGAAACATGTTTATTTCTGCTGAAAAACACGTTTTGACACTTTCTGCACACTGGGGTTAAGAGCTGAGTGTGTGGGCTCTTCTGAGTCTTGCAGTTACATAGGGATTCAGTTGTCTGAAAAAACGCGTTTATTTCGGGCTGAAAAACACGTTTTCAAAAGTGTGCTGTTACTGCCCCATAACTTACATGGGGGTGACCAAACTTGCAGAAACATGTTTATTTCTGCTGAAAAACATGTTTTGACACTTTCTGCACACTGGGGTTAAGAGCTGAGTGTGTGGGCTCTTTTGAGCCTTGCAGTTACATAGGGATTCAGTTGTCTGAAAAAACGCGTTTATTTCGGGCTGAAAAACACGTTTTCAAAAGTGTGCTGTTACTGCCCCATAACTTACATGGGGTTGACCAAACTTGCAGAAACATGTTTATTTCTGCTGAAAATCATGTTTTGACACTTTCTGCACACTGGGGTTAAGAGCTGAGTGTGTGGGCTCTTCTGAGTCTTGCAGTTACATAGGGATTCAGTTGTCTGAAAAAACGTGTTTATTTCAGGCTGAAAAACACGTTTTCAAAAGTGTGCTGTTACTGCCCCATAACTTACATGGGGGTGACCAAACTTGCAGAAACATGTTTATTTCTGCTGAAAAACATGTTTTGACACTTTCTGCACACTGGGGTTAAGAGCTGAGTGTGTGGGCTCTTCTGAGTCTTGCAGTTACATAGGGATTCAGTTGTCTGAAAAAACGTGTTTATTTCAGGCTGAAAAACACGTTTTCAAAAGTGTGCTGTTACTGCCCCATAACTTACATGGGGGTGACCAAACTTGCAGAAACATGTTTATTTCTGCTGAAAAACACGTTTTGACACTTTCTGCACACTGGGGTTAAGAGCTGAGTGTGTGGGCTCTTCTGAGTCTTGCAGTTACATAGGGATTCAGTTGTCTGAAAAAACGCGTTTATTTCGGGCTGAAAAACACGTTTTCAAAAGTGTGCTGTTACTGCCCCATAACTTACATGGGGGTGACCAAACTTGCAGAAACATGTCTATTTCTGCTGAAAATCATGTTTTGTCACTTTCTGCACACTGGGGTTAAGAGCTGAGTGTGTGGGCTCTTCTGAGTCTTGCAGTTACATAGGGATTCAGTTGTCTGAAAAAACGCGTTTATTTCGGGCTGAAAAACACGTTTTCAAAAGTGTGCTGTTACTGCCCCATAACTTACATGGGGGTGACCAAACTTGCAGAAACATGTTTATTTCTGCTGAAAAACATGTTTTGACACTTTCTGCACACTGGGGTTAAGAGCTGAGTGTGTGGGCTCTTTTGAGCCTTGCAGTTACATAGGGATTCAGTTGTCTGAAAAAACGCGTTTATTTCGGGCTGAAAAACACGTTTTCAAAAGTGTGCTGTTACTGCCCCATAACTTACATGGGGGTGACCAAACTTGCAGAAACATGTTTATTTCTGCTGAAAAACACGTTTTGACACTTTCTGCACACTGGGGTTAAGAGCTGAGTGTGTGGGCTCTTCTGAGTCTTGCAGTTACATAGGGATTCAGTTGTCTGAAAAAACGCGTTTATTTCGGGCTGAAAAACACGTTTTCAAAAGTGTGCTGTTACTGCCCCATAACTTACATGGGGGTGACCAAACTTGCAGAAACATGTTTATTTCTGCTGAAAATCATGTTTTGACACTTTCTGCACACTGGGGTTAAGAGCTGAGTGTGTGGGCTCTTTTGAGCCTTGCAATTACATAGGGATTCAGTTGTCTGAAAAAACGCGTTTATTTCGGGCTGAAAAACAAGTTTTAAAAAGTGTGCTGTTACTGCCCCATAACTTACATGGGGGTGACCAAACTTGCAGAAACATGTTTATTTCTGCTGAAAATCATGTTTTGACACTTTCTGCACACTGGGGTTAAGAGCTGAGTGTGTGGGCTCTTTTGAGCCTTGCAGTTACATAGGGATTCAGTTGTCTGAAAAAACGTGTTTATTTCGGGCTGAAAAACACGTTTTCAAAAGTGTGCTGTTACTGCCCCATAACTTACATGGGGGTGACCAAACTTGCAGAAACATGTTTATTTCTGCTGAAAAACACGTTTTGACACTTTCTGCACACTGGGGTTAAGAGCTGAGTGTGTGGGCTCTTCTGAATCTTGCAGTTACATAGGGATTCAGTTGTCTGAAAAAACGCGTTTATTTCGGGCTGAAAAACACGTTTTCAAAAGTGTGCTGTTACTGCCCCATAACTTACATGGGGGTGACCAAACTTGCAGAAACATGTTTATTTCTGCTGAAAAACATGTTTTGACACTTTCTGCACACTGGGGTTAAGAGCTGAGTGTGTGGGCTCTTTTGAGCCTTGCAGTTACATAGGGATTCAGTTGTCTGAAAAAACGCGTTTATTTCGGGCTGAAAAACACGTTTTCAAAAGTGTGCTGTTACTGCCCCATAACTTACATGGGGTTGACCAAACTTGCAGAAACATGTTTATTTCTGCTGAAAATCATGTTTTGACACTTTCTGCACACTGGGGTTAAGAGCTGAGTGTGTGGGCTCTTCTGAGTCTTGCAGTTACATAGGGATTCAGTTGTCTGAAAAAACGTGTTTATTTCAGGCTGAAAAACACGTTTTCAAAAGTGTGCTGTTACTGCCCCATAACTTACATGGGGGTGACCAAACTTGCAGAAACATGTTTATTTCTGCTGAAAAACATGTTTTGACACTTTCTGCACACTGGGGTTAAGAGCTGAGTGTGTGGGCTCTTCTGAGTCTTGCAGTTACATAGGGATTCAGTTGTCTGAAAAAACGCGTTTATTTCGGGCTGAAAAACACGTTTTCAAAAGTGTGCTGTTACTGCCCCATAACTTACATGGGGGTGACCAAACTTGCAGAAACATGTTTATTTCTGCTGAAAATCATGTTTTGACACTTTCTGCACACTGGGGTTAAGAGCTGAGTGTGTGGGCTCTTCTGAGTCTTGCAGTTACATAGGGATTCAGTTGTCTGAAAAAACGTGTTTATTTCAGGCTGAAAAACACGTTTTCAAAAGTGTGCTGTTACTGCCCCATAACTTACATGGGGGTAACCAAACTTGCAGAAACATGTTTATTTCTGCTGAAAAACACGTTTTGACACTTTCTGCACACTGGGGTTAAGAGCTGTGTGTGTGGGCTCTTCTGAGTCTTGCAGTTACATAGGGATTCAGTTGTCTGAAAAAACGCGTTTATTTCGGGCTGAAAAACACGTTTTCAAAAGTGTGCTGTTACTGCCCCATAACTTACATGGGGGTGACCAAACTTGCAGAAACATGTTTATTTCTGCTGAAAATCACGTTTTGACACTTTCTGCACACTGGGGTTAAGAGCTGAGTGTGTGGGCTCTTCTGAGTCTTGCAGTTACATAGGGATTCAGTTGTCTGAAAAAACGCGTTTATTTCGGGCTGAAAAACACGTTTTCAAAAGTGTGCTGTTACTGCCCCATAACTTACATGGGGGTGACCAAACTTGCAGAAACATGTTTATTTCTGCTGAAAATCACGTTTTGACACTTTCTGCACACTGGGGTTAAGAGCTGAGTGTGTGGGCTCTTCTGAGTCTTGCAGTTACATAGGGATTCAGTTGTCTGAAAAAACGCGTTTATTTCGGGCTGAAAAACACGTTTTCAAAAGTGTGCTGTTACTGCCCCATAACTTACATGGGGGTGACCAAACTTGCAGAAACATGTTTATTTCTGCTGAAAAACATGTTTTGACACTTTCTGCACACTGGGGTTAAGAGCTGAGTGTGTGGGCTCTTTTGAGCCTTGCAGTTACATAGGGATTCAGTTGTCTGAAAAAACGCGTTTATTTCGGGCTGAAAAACACTTTTTCAAAAGTGTGCTGTTACTGCCCCATAACTTACATGGGGTTGACCAAACTTGCAGAAACATGTTTATTTCTGCTGAAAATCATGTTTTGACACTTTCTGCACAATGGGGTTAAGAGCTGAGTGTGTGGGCTCTTCTGAGTCTTGCAGTTACATAGGGATTCAGTTGTCTGAAAAAACGTGTTTATTTCAGGCTGAAAAACACGTTTTCAAAAGTGTGCTGTTACTGCCCCATAACTTACATGGGGGTGACCAAACTTGCAGAAACATGTTTATTTCTGCTGAAAAACATGTTTTGACACTTTCTGCACACTGGGGTTAAGAGCTGAGTGTGTGGGCTCTTCTGAGTCTTGCAGTTACATAGGGATTCAGTTGTCTGAAAAAACGCGTTTATTTCGGGCTGAAAAACACGTTTTCAAAAGTGTGCTGTTACTGCCCCATAACTTACATGGGGGTGACCAAACTTGCAGAAACATGTTTATTTCTGCTGAAAATCATGTTTTGACACTTTCTGCACACTGGGGTTAAGAGCTGAGTGTGTGGGCTCTTCTGAGTCTTGCAGTTACATAGGGATTCAGTTGTCTGAAAAAACGCGTTTATTTCGGGCTGAAAAACACGTTTTCAAAAGTGTGCTGTTACTGCCCCATAACTTACATGGGGTTGACCAAACTTGCAGAAACATGTTTATTTCTGCTGAAAATCATGTTTTGACACTTTCTGCACACTGGGGTTAAGAGCTGAGTGTGTGGGCTCTTCTGAGTCTTGCAGTTACATAGGGATTCAGTTGTCTGAAAAAACGTGTTTATTTCAGGCTGAAAAACACGTTTTCAAAAGTGTGCTGTTACTGCCCCATAACTTACATGGGGGTGACCAAACTTGCAGAAACATGTTTATTTCTGCTGAAAAACACGTTTTGACACTTTCTGCACACTGGGGTTAAGAGCTGAGTGTGTGGGCTCTTCTGAGTCTTGCAGTTACATAGGGATTCAGTTGTCTGAAAAAACGCGTTTATTTCGGGCTGAAAAACACGTTTTCAAAAGTGTGCTGTTACTGCCCCATAACTTACATGGGGGTGACCAAACTTGCAGAAACATGTTTATTTCTGCTGAAAATCATGTTTTGTCACTTTCTGCACACTGGGGTTAAGAGCTGAGTGTGTGGGCTCTTCTGAGTCTTGCAGTTACATAGGGATTCAGTTGTCTGAAAAAACGCGTTTATTTCGGGCTGAAAAACACGTTTTCAAAAGTGTGCTGTTACTGCCCCATAACTTACATGGGGGTGACCAAACTTGCAGAAACATGTTTATTTCTGCTGAAAAACATGTTTTGACACTTTCTGCACACTGGGGTTAAGAGCTGAGTGTGTGGGCTCTTTTGAGCCTTGCAGTTACATAGGGATTCAGTTGTCTGAAAAAACGCGTTTATTTCGGGCTGAAAAACACGTTTTCAAAAGTGTGCTGTTACTGCCCCATAACTTACATGGGGGTGACCAAACTTGCAGAAACATGTTTATTTCTGCTGAAAAACACGTTTTGACACTTTCTGCACAATGGGGTTAAGAGCTGAGTGTGTGGGCTCTTCTGAGTCTTGCAGTTACATAGGGATTCAGTTGTCTGAAAAAACGCGTTTATTTCGGGCTGAAAAACACGTTTTCAAAAGTGTGCTGTTACTGCCCCATAACTTACATGGGGGTGACCAAACTTGCAGAAACATGTTTATTTCTGCTGAAAATCATGTTTTGACACTTTCTGCACACTGGGGTTAAGAGCTGAGTGTGTGGGCTCTTTTGAGCCTTGCAGTTACATAGGGATTCAGTTGTCTGAAAAAACGCGTTTATTTCGGGCTGAAAAACAAGTTTTAAAAAGTGTGCTGTTACTGCCCCATAACTTACATGGGGGTGACCAAACTTGCAGAAACATGTTTATTTCTGCTGAAAATCATGTTTTGACACTTTCTGCACACTGGGGTTAAGAGCTGAGTGTGTGGGCTCTTTTGAGCCTTGCAGTTACATAGGGATTCAGTTGTCTGAAAAAACGTGTTTATTTCGGGCTGAAAAACACGTTTTCAAAAGTGTGCTGTTACTGCCCCATAACTTACATGGGGGTGACCAAACTTGCAGAAACATGTTTATTTCTGCTGAAAAACACGTTTTGACACTTTCTGCACACTGGGGTTAAGAGCTGAGTGTGTGGGCTCTTCTGAGTCTTGCAGTTACATAGGGATTCAGTTGTCTGAAAAAACGCGTTTATTTCGGGCTGAAAAACACGTTTTCAAAAGTGTGCTGTTACTGCCCCATAACTTACATGGGGGTGACCAAGCTTGCAGAAACATGTTTATTTCTGCTGAAAATCATGTTTTGACACTTTCTGCACACTGGGGTTAAGAGCTGAGTGTGTGGGCTCTTTTGAGCCTTGCAGTTACATAGGGATTCAGTTGTCTGAAAAAACGCGTTTATTTCGGGCTGAAAAACACGTTTTCAAAAGTGTGCTGTTACTGCCCCATAACTTACATGGGGGTGACCAAACTTGCAGAAACATGTTTATTTCTGCTGAAAAACACGTTTTGACACTTTCTGCACACTGGGGTTAAGAGCTGAGTGTGTGGGCTCTTCTGAGTCTTGCAGTTACATAGGGATTCAGTTGTCTGAAAAAACGCGTTTATTTCGGGCTGAAAAACACGTTTTCAAAAGTGTGCTGTTACTGCCCCATAACTTACATGGGGGTGACCAAACTTGCAGAAACATGTTTATTTCTGCTGAAAATCATGTTTTGACACTTTCTGCACACTGGGGTTAAGAGCTGAGTGTGTGGGCTCTTTTGAGCCTTGCAGTTACATAGGGATTCAGTTGTCTGAAAAAACGCGTTTATTTCGGGCTGAAAAACACGTTTTCAAAAGTGTGCTGTTACTGTTCCATAACTTACATGGGGGTGACCAAACTTGCAGAAACATGTTTATTTCTGCTGAAAATCATGTTTTGACTCTTTCTGCACACTGGGGTTAAGAGCTGAGTGTGTGGGCTCTTTTGAGCCTTGCAGTTACATAGGGATTCAGTTGTCTGAAAAAACGCGTTTATTTCGGGCTGAAAAACACGTTTTCAAAAGTGTGCTGTTACTGCCCCATAACTTACATGGGGGTGACCAAACTTGCAGAAACATGTTTATTTCTGCTGAAAAACACGTTTTGACACTTTCTGCACACTGGGGTTAAGAGCTGAGTGTGTGGGCTCTTCTGAGTCTTGCAGTTACATAGGGATTCAGTTGTCTGAAAAAACGCGTTTATTTCGGGCTGAAAAACACGTTTTCAAAAGTGTGCTGTTACTGCCCCATAACTTACATGGGGGTGACCAAACTTGCAGAAACATGTTTATTTCTGCTGAAAATCATGTTTTGACACTTTCTGCACACTGGGGTTAAGAGCTGAGTGTGTGGGCTCTTTTGAACCTTGCAGTTACATAGGGATTCAGTTGTCTGAAAAAACGCGTTTATTTCGGGCTGAAAAACACGTTTTCAAAAGTGTGCTGTTACTGCCCCATAACTTACATGGGGGTGACCAAACTTGCAGAAACATGTTTATTTCTGCTGAAAATCATGTTTTGACACTTTCTGCACACTGGGGTTAAGAGCTGAGTGTGTGGGCTCTTTTGAGCCTTGCAGTTACATAGGGATTCAGTTGTCTGAAAAAACGCGTTTATTTCGGGCTGAAAAACAAGTTTTAAAAAGTGTGCTGTTACTGCCCCATAACTTACATGGGGGTGACCAAACTTGCAGAAACATGTTTATTTCTGCTGAAAATCATGTTTTGACACTTTCTGCACACTGGGGTTAAGAGCTGAGTGTGTGGGCTCTTTTGAGCCTTGCAGTTACATAGGGATTCAGTTGTCTGAAAAAACGTGTTTATTTCGGGCTGAAAAACACGTTTTCAAAAGTGTGCTGTTACTGCCCCATAACTTACATGGGGGTGACCAAACTTGCAGAAACATGTTTATTTCTGCTGAAAAACACGTTTTGACACTTTCTGCACACTGGGGTTAAGAGCTGAGTGTGTGGGCTCTTCTGAGTCTTGCAGTTACATAGGGATTCAGTTGACTGAAAAAACGCGTTTATTTCGGGCTGAAAAACACGTTTTCAAAAGTGTGCTGTTACTGCCCCATAACTTACATGGGGGTGACCAAACTTGCAGAAACATGTTTATTTCTGCTGAAAATCATGTTTTGACACTTTCTGCACACTGGGGTTAAGAGCTGAGTGTGTGGGCTCTTTTGAGCCTTGCAGTTACATAGGGATTCAGTTGTCTGAAAAAACGCGTTTATTTCGGGCTGAAAAACACGTTTTAAAAAGTGTGCTGTTACTGTTCCATAACTTACATGGGGGTGACCAAACTTGCAGAAACATGTTTATTTCTGCTGAAAATCATGTTTTGACTCTTTCTGCACACTGGGGTTAAGAGCTGAGTGTGTGGGCTCTTTTGAGCCTTGCAGTTACATAGGGATTCAGTTGTCTGAAAAAACGCGTTTATTTCGGGCTGAAAAACACGTTTTCAAAAGTGTGCTGTTACTGCCCCATAACTTACATGGGGGTGACCAAACTTGCAGAAACATGTTTATTTCTGCTGAAAAACACGTTTTGACACTTTCTGCACACTGGGGTTAAGAGCTGAGTGTGTGGGCTCTTCTGAGTCTTGCAGTTACATAGGGATTCAGTTGTCTGAAAAAACGCGTTTATTTCGGGCTGAAAAACACGTTTTCAAAAGTGTGCTGTTACTGCCCCATAACTTACATGGGGGTGACCAAACTTGCAGAAACATGTTTATTTCTGCTGAAAATCATGTTTTGACACTTTCTGCACACTGGGGTAAAGAGCTGAGTGTGTGGGCTCTTTTGAGCCTTGCAGTTACATAGGGATTCAGTTGTCTGAAGAAACGCGTTTATTTCGGGCTGAAAAACACGTTTTAAAAAGTGTGCTGTTACTGTTCCATAACTTACATGGGGGTGACCAAACTTGCAGAAACATGTTTATTTCTGCTGAAAATCATGTTTTGACTCTTTCTGCACACTGGGGTTAAGAGCTGAGTGTGTGGGCTCTTTTGAGCCTTGCAGTTACATAGGGATTCAGTTGTCTGAAAAAACGCGTTTATTTCGGGCTGAAAAACACGTTTTCAAAAGTGTGCTGTTACTGCCCCATAACTTACATGGGGGTGACCAAACTTGCAGAAACATGTTTATTTCTGCTGAAAATCATGTTTTGACTCTTTCTGCACACTGGGGTTAAGAGCTGAGTGTGTGGGCTCTTTTGAGCCTTGCAGTTACATAGGGATTCAGTTGTCTGAAGAAACGCGTTTATTTCGGGCTGAAAAACACGTTTTAAAAAGTGTGCTGTTACTGTTCCATAACTTACATGGGGGTGACCAAACTTGCAGAAACATGTTTATTTCTGCTGAAAATCATGTTTTGACTCTTTCTGCACACTGGGGTTAAGAGCTGAGTGTGTGGGCTCTTTTGAGCCTTGCAGTTACATAGGGATTCAGTTGTCTGAAAAAACGCGTTTATTTCGGGCTGAAAAACACGTTTTCAAAAGTGTGCTGTTACTGCCCCATAACTTACATGGGGGTGACCAAACTTGCAGAAACATGTTTATTTCTGCTGAAAATCATGTTTTGACACTTTCTGCACACTGGGGTTAAGAGCTGAGTGTGTGGGCTCTTTTGAGCCTTGCAGTTACATAGGGATTCAGTTGTCTGAAAAAACGCGTTTATTTCGGGCTGAAAAACACGTTTTCAAAAGTGTGCTGTTACTGCCCCATAACTTACATGGGGGTGACCAAACTTGCAGAAACATGTTTATTTCTGCTGAAAATCATGTTTTGACTCTTTCTGCACACTGGGGTTAAGAGCTGAGTGTGTGGGCTCTTTTGAGCCTTGCAGTTACATAGGGATTCAGTTGTCTGAAAAAACGCGTTTATTTCGGGCTGAAAAACACGTTTTAAAAAGTGTGCTGTTACTGTTCCATAACTTACATGGGGGTGACCAAACTTGCAGAAACATGTTTATTTCTGCTGAAAATCATGTTTTGACTCTTTCTGCACACTGGGGTTAAGAGCTGAGTGTGTGGGCTCTTTTGAGCCTTGCAGTTACATAGGGATTCAGTTGTCTGAAAAAACGCGTTTATTTCGGGCTGAAAAACACGTTTTCAAAAGTGTGCTGTTACTGCCCCATAACTTACATGGGGGTGACCAAACTTGCAGAAACATGTTTATTTCTGCTGAAAAACACGTTTTGACACTTTCTGCACACTGGGGTTAAGAGCTGAGTGTGTGGGCTCTTTTGAGCCTTGCAGTTACATAGGGATTCAGTTGTCTGAAAAAACGCGTTTATTTCGGGCTGAAAAACACGTTTTCAAAAGTGTGCTGTTACTGCCCCATAACTTACATGGGGGTGACCAAACTTGCAGAAACATGTTTATTTCTGCTGAAAATCATGTTTTGACACTTTCTGCACACTGGGGTTAAGAGCTGAGTGTGTGGGCTCTTTTGAGCCTTGCAGTTACATAGGGATTCAGTTGTCTGAAAAAACGCGTTTATTTCGGGCTGAAAAACAAGTTTTAAAAAGTGTGCTGTTACTGCCCCATAACTTACATGGGGGTGACCAAACTTGCAGAAACATGTTTATTTCTGCTGAAAATCATGTTTTGACACTTTCTGCACACTGGGGTTAAGAGCTGAGTGTGTGGGCTCTTTTGAGCCTTGCAGTTACATAGGGATTCAGTTGTCTGAAAAAACGTGTTTATTTCGGGCTGAAAAACACGTTTTCAAAAGTGTGCTGTTACTGCCCCATAACTTACATGGGGGTGACCAAACTTGCAGAAACATGTTTATTTCTGCTGAAAAACACGTTTTGACACTTTCTGCACACTGGGGTTAAGAGCTGAGTGTGTGGGCTCTTCTGAGTCTTGCAGTTACATAGGGATTCAGTTGTCTGAAAAAACGCGTTTATTTCGGGCTGAAAAACACGTTTTCAAAAGTGTGCTGTTACTGCCCCATAACTTACATGGGGGTGACCAAACTTGCAGAAACATGTTTATTTCTGCTGAAAATCATGTTTTGACACTTTCTGCACACTGGGGTAAAGAGCTGAGTGTGTGGGCTCTTTTGAGCCTTGCAGTTACATAGGGATTCAGTTGTCTGAAAAAACGCGTTTATTTCGGGCTGAAAAACACGTTTTAAAAAGTGTGCTGTTACTGTTCCATAACTTACATGGGGGTGACCAAACTTGCAGAAACATGTTTATTTCTGCTGAAAATCATGTTTTGACTCTTTCTGCACACTGGGGTTAAGAGCTGAGTGTGTGGGCTCTTTTGAGCCTTGCAGTTACATAGGGATTCAGTTGTCTGAAAAAACGCGTTTATTTCGGGCTGAAAAACACGTTTTCAAAAGTGTGCTGTTACTGCCCCATAACTTACATGGGGGTGACCAAACTTGCAGAAACATGTTTATTTCTGCTGAAAAACACGTTTTGACACTTTCTGCACACTGGGGTTAAGAGCTGAGTGTGTGGGCTCTTTTGAGCCTTGCAGTTACATAGGGATTCAGTTGTCTGAAAAAACGCGTTTATTTCGGGCTGAAAAACACGTTTTAAAAAGTGTGCTGTTACTGTTCCATAACTTACATGGGGGTGACCAAACTTGCAGAAACATGTTTATTTCTGCTGAAAATCATGTTTTGACTCTTTCTGCACACTGGGGTTAAGAGCTGAGTGTGTGGGCTCTTTTGAGCCTTGCAGTTACATAGGGATTCAGTTGTCTGAAAAAACGCGTTTATTTCGGGCTGAAAAACACGTTTTCAAAAGTGTGCTGTTACTGCCCCATAACTTACATGGGGGTGACCAAACTTGCAGAAACATGTTTATTTCTGCTGAAAAACACGTTTTGACACTTTCTGCACACTGGGGTTAAGAGCTGAGTGTGTGGGCTCTTCTGAGTCTTGCAGTTACATAGGGATTCAGTTGTCTGAAAAAACGCGTTTATTTCGGGATGAAAAACACGTTTTCAAAAGTGTGCTGTTACTGCCCCATAACTTACATGGGGTTGACCAAACTTGCAGAAACATGTTTATTTCTGCTGAAAATCATGTTTTGACACTTTCTGCACACTGGGGTTAAGAGCTGAGTGTGTGGGCTCTTCTGAGTCTTGCAGTTACATAGGGATTCAGTTGTCTGAAAAAACGTGTTTATTTCAGGCTGAAAAACACGTTTTCAAAAGTGTGCTGTTACTGCCCCATAACTTACATGGGGGTGACCAAACTTGCAGAAACATGTTTATTTCTGCTGAAAAACACGTTTTGACACTTTCTGCACACTGGGGTTAAGAGCTGAGTGTGTGGGCTCTTCTGAGTCTTGCAGTTACATAGGGATTCAGTTGTCTGAAAAAACGTGTTTATTTCAGGCTGAAAAACACGTTTTCAAAAGTGTGCTGTTACTGCCCCATGACTTACATGGGGGTGACCAAACTTGCAGAAACATTTTTATTTCTGCTGAAAAACATGTTTTGACACTTTCTGCACACTGGGGTTAAGAGCTGAGTGTGTGGGCTCTTTTGAGCCTTGCAGTTACATAGGGATTCAGTTGTCTGAAAAAACGCGTTTATTTCGGGCTGAAAAACACGTTTTCAAAAGTGTGCTGTTACTGCCCCATAACTTACATGGGGGTGACCAAACTTGCAGAAACATGTTTATTTCTGCTGAAAAACACGTTTTGACACTTTCTGCACACTGGGGTTAAGAGCTGAGTGTGTGGGCTCTTCTGAGTCTTGCAGTTACATAGGGATTCAGTTGTCTGAAAAAACGCGTTTATTTCGGGCTGAAAAACACGTTTTCAAAAGTGTGCTGTTACTGCCCCATAACTTACATGGGGGTGACCAAACTTGCAGAAACATGTTTATTTCTGCTGAAAAACACGTTTTGACACTTTCTGCACACTGGGGTTAAGAGCTGAGTGTGTGGGCTCTTCTGAGTCTTGCAGTTACATAGGGATTCAGTTGTCTGAAAAAACGCGTTTATTTCGGGCTGAAAAACACGTTTTCAAAAGTGTGCTGTTACTGCCCCATAACTTACATGGGGGTGACCAAACTTGCAGAAACATGTTTATTTCTGCTGAAAATCATGTTTTGACACTTTCTGCACACTGGGGTTAAGAGCTGAGTGTGTGGGCTCTTTTGAGCCTTGCAGTTACATAGGGATTCAGTTGTCTGAAAAAACGCGTTTATTTCGGGCTGAAAAACAAGTTTTAAAAAGTGTGCTGTTACTGCCCCATAACTTACATGGGGGTGACCAAACTTGCAGAAACATGTTTATTTCTGCTGAAAATCATGTTTTGACACTTTCTGCACACTGGGGTTAAGAGCTGAGTGTGTGGGCTCTTTTGAGCCTTGCAGTTACATAGGGATTCAGTTGTCTGAAAAAACGTGTTTATTTCGGGCTGAAAAACACGTTTTCAAAAGTGTGCTGTTACTGCCCCATAACTTACATGGGGGTGACCAAACTTGCAGAAACATGTTTATTTCTGCTGAAAAACACGTTTTGACACTTTCTGCACACTGGGGTTAAGAGCTGAGTGTGTGGGCTCTTCTGAGTCTTGCAGTTACATAGGGATTCAGTTGTCTGAAAAAACGCGTTTATTTCGGGCTGAAAAACACGTTTTCAAAAGTGTGCTGTTACTGCCCCATAACTTACATGGGGGTGACCAAACTTGCAGAAACATGTTTATTTCTGCTGAAAATCATGTTTTGACACTTTCTGCACACTGGGGTTAAGAGCTGAGTGTGTGGGCTCTTTTGAGCCTTGCAGTTACATAGGGATTCAGTTGTCTGAAAAAACGCGTTTATTTCGGGCTGAAAAACACGTTTTAAAAAGTGTGCTGTTACTGTTCCATATCTTACATGGGGGTGACCAAACTTGCAGAAACATGTTTATTTCTGCTGAAAATCATGTTTTGACTCTTTCTGCACACTGGGGTTAAGAGCTGAGTGTGTGGGCTCTTTTGAGCCTTGCAGTTACATAGGGATTCAGTTGTCTGAAAAAACGCGTTTATTTCGGGCTGAAAAACACGTTTTCAAAAGTGTGCTGTTACTGCCCCATAACTTACATGGGGGTGACCAAACTTGCAGAAACATGTTTATTTCTGCTGAAAAACACGTTTTGACACTTTCTGCACACTGGGGTTAAGAGCTGAGTGTGTGGGCTCTTCTGAGTCTTGCAGTTACATAGGGATTCAGTTGTCTGAAAAAACGCGTTTATTTCGGGCTGAAAAACACGTTTTCAAAAGTGTGCTGTTACTGCCCCATAACTTACATGGGGGTGACCAAACTTGCAGAAACATGTTTATTTCTGCTGAAAATCATGTTTTGACACTTTCTGCACACTGGGGTTAAGAGCTGAGTGTGTGGGCTCTTTTGAGCCTTGCAGTTACATAGGGATTCAGTTGTCTGAAAAAACGCGTTTATTTCGGGCTGAAAAACACGTTTTAAAAAGTGTGCTGTTACTGTTCCATAACTTACATGGGGGTGACCAAACTTGCAGAAACATGTTTATTTCTGCTGAAAATCATGTTTTGACTCTTTCTGCACACTGGGGTTAAGAGCTGAGTGTGTGGGCTCTTTTGAGCCTTGCAGTTACATAGGGATTCAGTTGTCTGAAAAAACGCGTTTATTTCGGGCTGAAAAACACGTTTTCAAAAGTGTGCTGTTACTGCCCCATAACTTACATGGGGGTGACCAAACTTGCAGAAACATGTTTATTTCTGCTGAAAAACACGTTTTGACACTTTCTGCACACTGGGGTTAAGAGCTGAGTGTGTGGGCTCTTCTGAGTCTTGCAGTTACATAGGGATTCAGTTGTCTGAAAAAACGCGTTTATTTCGGGCTGAAAAACACGTTTTCAAAAGTGTGCTGTTACTGCCCCATAACTTACATGGGGGTGACCAAACTTGCAGAAACATGTTTATTTCTGCTGAAAATCATGTTTTGACACTTTCTGCACACTGGGGTTAAGAGCTGAGTGTGTGGGCTCTTTTGAGCCTTGCAGTTACATAGGGATTCAGTTGTCTGAAAAAACGCGTTTATTTCGGGCTGAAAAACACGTTTTCAAAAGTGTGCTGTTACTGCCCCATAACTTACATGGGGGTGACCAAATTTGCAGAAACATGTTTATTTCTGCTGAAAATCATGTTTTGACACTTTCTGCACACTGGGGTTAAGAGCTGAGTGTGTGGGCTCTTTTGAGCCTTGCAGTTACATAGGGATTCAGTTGTCTGAAAAAACGCGTTTATTTCGGGCTGAAAAACAAGTTTTAAAAAGTGTGCTGTTACTGCCCCATAACTTACATGGGGGTGACCAAACTTGCAGAAACATGTTTATTTCTGCTGAAAATCATGTTTTGACACTTTCTGCACACTGGGGTTAAGAGCTGAGTGTGTGGGCTCTTTTGAGCCTTGCAGTTACATAGGGATTCAGTTGTCTGAAAAAACGTGTTTATTTCGGGCTGAAAAACACGTTTTCAAAAGTGTGCTGTTACTGCCCCATAACTTACATGGGGGTGACCAAACTTGCAGAAACATGTTTATTTCTGCTGAAAAACACGTTTTGACACTTTCTGCACACTGGGGTTAAGAGCTGAGTGTGTGGGCTCTTCTGAGTCTTGCAGTTACATAGGGATTCAGTTGTCTGAAAAAACGCGTTTATTTCGGGCTGAAAAACACGTTTTCAAAAGTGTGCTGTTACTGCCCCATAACTTACATGGGGGTGACCAAACTTGCAGAAACATGTTTATTTCTGCTGAAAATCATGTTTTGACACTTTCTGCACACTGGGGTTAAGAGCTGAGTGTGTGGGCTCTTTTGAGCCTTGCAGTTACATAGGGATTCAGTTGTCTGAAAAAACGCGTTTATTTCGGGCTGAAAAACACGTTTTAAAAAGTGTGCTGTTACTGTTCCATAACTTACATGGGGGTGACCAAACTTGCAGAAACATGTTTATTTCTGCTGAAAATCATGTTTTGACTCTTTCTGCACACTAGGGTTAAGAGCTGAGTGTGTGGGCTCTTTTGAGCCTTGCAGTTACATAGGGATTCAGTTGTCTGAAAAAACGCGTTTATTTCGGGCTGAAAAACACGTTTTCAAAAGTGTGCTGTTACTGCCCCATAACTTACATGGGGGTGACCAAACTTGCAGAAACATGTTTATTTCTGCTGAAAAACACGTTTTGACACTTTCTGCACACTGGGGTTAAGAGCTGAGTGTGTGGGCTCTTCTGAGTCTTGCAGTTACATAGGGATTCAGTTGTCTGAAAAAACGCGTTTATTTCGGGCTGAAAAACACGTTTTCAAAAGTGTGCTGTTACTGCCCCATAACTTACATGGGGGTGACCAAACTTGCAGAAACATGTTTATTTCTGCTGAAAATCATGTTTTGACACTTTCTGCACACTGGGGTAAAGAGCTGAGTGTGTGGGCTCTTTTGAGCCTTGCAGTTACATAGGGATTCAGTTGTCTGAAAAAACGCGTTTATTTCGGGCTGAAAAACACGTTTTAAAAAGTGTGCTGTTACTGTTCCATAACTTACATGGGGGTGACCAAACTTGCAGAAACATGTTTATTTCTGCTGAAAATCATGTTTTGACTCTTTCTGCACACTGGGGTTAAGAGCTGAGTGTGTGGGCTCTTTTGAGCCTTGCAGTTACATAGGGATTCAGTTGTCTGAAAAAACGCGTTTATTTCGGGCTGAAAAACACGTTTTCAAAAGTGTGCTGTTACTGCCCCATAACTTACATGGGGGTGACCAAACTTGCAGAAACATGTTTATTTCTGCTGAAAATCATGTTTTGACACTTTCTGCACACTGGGGTTAAGAGCTGAGTGTGTGGGCTCTTTTGAGCCTTGCAGTTACATAGGGATTCAGTTGTCTGAAAAAACGCGTTTATTTCGGGCTGAAAAACACGTTTTCAAAAGTGTGCTGTTACTGCCCCATAACTTACATGGGGGTGACCAAACTTGCAGAAACATGTTTATTTCTGCTGAAAAACATGTTTTGACACTTTCTGCACACTGGGGTTAAGAGCTGAGTGTGTGGGCTCTTTTGAGCCTTGCAGTTACATAGGGATTCAGTTGTCTGAAAAAACGCGTTTATTTCGGGCTGAAAAACACGTTTTAAAAAGTGTGCTGTTACTGTTCCATAACTTACATGGGGGTGACCAAACTTGCAGAAACATGTTTATTTCTGCTGAAAATCATGTTTTGACTCTTTCTGCACACTGGGGTTAAGAGCTGAGTGTGTGGGCTCTTTTGAGCCTTGCAGTTACATAGGGATTCAGTTGTCTGAAAAAACGCGTTTATTTCGGGCTGAAAAACACGTTTTCAAAAGTGTGCTGTTACTGCCCCATAACTTACATGGGGGTGACCAAACTTGCAGAAACATGTTTATTTCTGCTGAAAAACACGTTTTGACACTTTCTGCACACTGGGGTTAAGAGCTGAGTGTGTGGGCTCTTTTGAGCCTTGCAGTTACATAGGGATTCAGTTGTCTGAAAAAACGCGTTTATTTCGGGCTGAAAAACACGTTTTCAAAAGTGTGCTGTTACTGCCCCATAACTTACATGGGGGTGACCAAACTTGCAGAAACATGTTTATTTCTGCTGAAAAACACGTTTTGACACTTTCTGCACACTGGGGTTAAGAGCTGAGTGTGTGGGCTCTTCTGAGTCTTGCAGTTACATAGGGATTCAGTTGTCTGAAAAAACGCGTTTATTTCGGGCTGAAAAACACGTTTTCAAAAGTGTGCTGTTACTGCCCCATAACTTACATGGGGGTGACCAAACTTGCAGAAACATGTTTATTTCTGCTGAAAAACACGTTTTGACACTTTCTGCACACTGGGGTTAAGAGCTGAGTGTGTGGGCTCTTTTGAGCCTTGCAGTTACATAGGGATTCAGTTGTCTGAAAAAACGCGTTTATTTCGGGCTGAAAAACACGTTTTCAAAAGTGTGCTGTTACTGCCCCATAACTTACATGGGGGTGACCAAACTTGCAGAAACATGTTTATTTCTGCTGAAAAACACGTTTTGACACTTTCTGCACACTGGGGTTAAGAGCTGAGTGTGTGGGCTCTTCTGAGTCTTGCAGTTACATAGGGATTCAGTTGTCTGAAAAAACGCGTTTATTTCGGGCTGAAAAACACGTTTTCAAAAGTGTGCTGTTACTGCCCCATAACTTACATGGGGGTGACCAAACTTGCAGAAACATGTTTATTTCTGCTGAAAATCATGTTTTGACACTTTCTGCACACTGGGGTTAAGAGCTGAGTGTGTGGGCTCTTTTGAGCCTTGCAGTTACATAGGGATTCAGTTGTCTGAAAAAACGCGTTTATTTCGGGCTGAAAAACACGTTTTAAAAAGTGTGCTGTTACTGCCCCATAACTTACATGGGGGTGACCAAACTTGCAGAAACATGTTTATTTCTGCTGAAAATCATGTTTTGACTCTTTCTGCACACTGGGGTTAAGAGCTGAGTGTGTGGGCTCTTCTGAGTCTTGCAGTTACATAGGGATTCAGTTGTCTGAAAAAACGCGTTTATTTCGGGCTGAAAAACACGTTTTCAAAAGTGTGCTGTTACTGCCCCATAACTTACATGGGGGTGACCAAACTTGCAGAAACATGTTTATTTCTGCTGAAAAACATGTTTTGACACTTTCTGCACACTGGGGTTAAGAGCTGAGTGTGTGGGCTCTTTTGAGCCTTGCAGTTACATAGGGATTCAGTTGTCTGAAAAAACGCGTTTATTTCGGGCTGAAAAACACGTTTTCAAAAGTGTGCTGTTACTGCCCCATAACTTACATGGGGTTGACCAAACTTGCAGAAACATGTTTATTTCTGCTGAAAATCATGTTTTGACACTTTCTGCACACTGGGGTTAAGAGCTGAGTGTGTGGGCTCTTCTGAGTCTTGCAGTTACATAGGGATTCAGTTGTCTGAAAAAACGTGTTTATTTCAGGCTGAAAAACACGTTTTCAAAAGTGTGCTGTTACTGCCCCATAACTTACATGGGGGTGACCAAACTTGCAGAAACATGTTTATTTCTGCTGAAAAACACGTTTTGACACTTTCTGCACACTGGGGTTAAGAGCTGAGTGTGTGGGCTCTTCTGAGTCTTGCAGTTACATAGGGATTCAGTTGTCTGAAAAAACGCGTTTATTTCGGGCTGAAAAACACGTTTTCAAAAGTGTGCTGTTACTGCCCCATAACTTACATGGGGGTGACCAAACTTGCAGAAACATGTTTATTTCTGCTGAAAATCATGTTTTGACACTTTCTGCACACTGGGGTTAAGAGCTGAGTGTGTGGGCTCTTTTGAGCCTTGCAGTTACATAGGGATTCAGTTGTCTGAAAAAACGCGTTTATTTCGGGCTGAAAAACACGTTTTAAAAAGTGTGCTGTTACTGCCCCATAACTTACATGGGGGTGACCAAACTTGCAGAAACATGTTTATTTCTGCTGAAAATCATGTTTTGACACTTTCTGCACACTGGGGTTAAGAGCTGAGTGTGTGGGCTCTTCTGAGTCTTGCAGTTACATAGGGATTCAGTTGTCTGAAAAAACGCGTTTATTTCGGGCTGAAAAACACGTTTTCAAAAGTGTGCTGTTACTGCCCCATAACTTACATGGGGGAGACCAAACTTGCAGAAACATGTTTATTTCTGCTGAAAAACACGTTTTGACACTTTCTGCACACTGGGGTTAAGAGCTGAGTGTGTGGGCTCTTCTGAGTCTTGCAGTTACATAGGGATTCAGTTGTCTGAAAAAACGCGTTTATTTCGGGCTGAAAAACACGTTTTCAAAAGTGTGCTGTTACTGCCCCATAACTTACATGGGGGTGACCAAACTTGCAGAAACATGTTTATTTCTGCTGAAAATCATGTTTTGACACTTTCTGCACACTGGGGTTAAGAGCTGAGTGTGTGGGCTCTTCTGAGTCTTGCAGTTACATAGGGATTCAGTTGTCTGAAAAAACGCGTTTATTTCGGGCTGAAAAACACGTTTTCAAAAGTGTGCTGTTACTGCCCCATAACTTACATGGGGGTGACCAAACTTGCAGAAACATGTTTATTTCTGCTGAAAAACACGTTTTGACACTTTCTGCACACTGGGGTTAAGAGCTGAGTGTGTGGGCTCTTTTGAGCCTTGCAGTTACATAGGGATTCAGTTGTCTGAAAAAACGCGTTTATTTCGGGCTGAAAAACACGTTTTCAAAAGTGTGCTGTTACTGCCCCATAACTTACATGGGGGTGACCAAACTTGCAGAAACATGTTTATTTCTGCTGAAAAACACGTTTTGACACTTTCTGCACACTGGGGTTAAGAGCTGAGTGTGTGGGCTCTTCTGAGTCTTGCAGTTACATAGGGATTCAGTTGTCTGAAAAAACGCGTTTATTTCGGGCTGAAAAACACGTTTTCAAAAGTGTGCTGTTACTGCCCCATAACTTACATGGGGGTGACCAAACTTGCAGAAACATGTTTATTTCTGCTGAAAAACATGTTTTGACACTTTCTGCACACTGGGGTTAAGAGCTGAGTGTGTGGGCTCTTTTGAGCCTTGCAGTTACATAGGGATTCAGTTGTCTGAAAAAACGCGTTTATTTCGGGCTGAAAAACACGTTTTCAAAAGTGTGCTGTTACTGCCCCATAACTTACATGGGGTTGACCAAACTTGCAGAAACATGTTTATTTCTGCTGAAAATCATGTTTTGACACTTTCTGCACACTGGGGTTAAGAGCTGAGTGTGTGGGCTCTTCTGAGTCTTGCAGTTACATAGGGATTCAGTTGTCTGAAAAAACGTGTTTATTTCAGGCTGAAAAACACGTTTTCAAAAGTGTGCTGTTACTGCCCCATAACTTACATGGGGGTGACCAAACTTGCAGAAACATGTTTATTTCTGCTGAAAAACATGTTTTGACACTTTCTGCACACTGGGGTTAAGAGCTGAGTGTGTGGGCTCTTCTGAGTCTTGCAGTTACATAGGGATTCAGTTGTCTGAAAAAACGTGTTTATTTCAGGCTGAAAAACACGTTTTCAAAAGTGTGCTGTTACTGCCCCATAACTTACATGGGGGTGACCAAACTTGCAGAAACATGTTTATTTCTGCTGAAAAACACGTTTTGACACTTTCTGCACACTGGGGTTAAGAGCTGAGTGTGTGGGCTCTTCTGAGTCTTGCAGTTACATAGGGATTCAGTTGTCTGAAAAAACGCGTTTATTTCGGGCTGAAAAACACGTTTTCAAAAGTGTGCTGTTACTGCCCCATAACTTACATGGGGGTGACCAAACTTGCAGAAACATGTCTATTTCTGCTGAAAATCATGTTTTGTCACTTTCTGCACACTGGGGTTAAGAGCTGAGTGTGTGGGCTCTTCTGAGTCTTGCAGTTACATAGGGATTCAGTTGTCTGAAAAAACGCGTTTATTTCGGGCTGAAAAACAAGTTTTAAAAAGTGTGCTGTTACTGCCCCATAACTTACATGGGGGTGACCAAACTTGCAGAAACATGTTTATTTCTGCTGAAAATCATGTTTTGACACTTTCTGCACACTGGGGTTAAGAGCTGAGTGTGTGGGCTCTTTTGAGCCTTGCAGTTACATAGGGATTCAGTTGTCTGAAAAAACGTGTTTATTTCGGGCTGAAAAACACGTTTTCAAAAGTGTGCTGTTACTGCCCCATAACTTACATGGGGGTGACCAAACTTGCAGAAACATGTTTATTTCTGCTGAAAAACATGTTTTGACACTTTCTGCACACTGGGGTTAAGAGCTGAGTGTGTGGGCTCTTTTGAGCCTTGCAGTTACATAGGGATTCAGTTGTCTGAAAAAACGCGTTTATTTCGGGCTGAAAAACACGTTTTCAAAAGTGTGCTGTTACTGCCCCATAACTTACATGGGGTTGACCAAACTTGCAGAAACATGTTTATTTCTGCTGAAAATCATGTTTTGACACTTTCTGCACACTGGGGTTAAGAGCTGAGTGTGTGGGCTCTTCTGAGTCTTGCAGTTACATAGGGATTCAGTTGTCTGAAAAAACGTGTTTATTTCAGGCTGAAAAACACGTTTTCAAAAGTGTGCTGTTACTGCCCCATAACTTACATGGGGGTGACCAAACTTGCAGAAACATGTTTATTTCTGCTGAAAAACATGTTTTGACACTTTCTGCACACTGGGGTTAAGAGCTGAGTGTGTGGGCTCTTCTGAGTCTTGCAGTTACATAGGGATTCAGTTGTCTGAAAAAACGTGTTTATTTCAGGCTGAAAAACACGTTTTCAAAAGTGTGCTGTTACTGCCCCATAACTTACATGGGGGTGACCAAACTTGCAGAAACATGTTTATTTCTGCTGAAAAACATGTTTTGACACTTTCTGCACACTGGGGTTAAGAGCTGAGTGTGTGGGCTCTTCTGAGTCTTGCAGTTACATAGGGATTCAGTTGTCTGAAAAAACGCGTTTATTTCGGGCTGAAAAACACGTTTTCAAAAGTGTGCTGTTACTGCCCCATAACTTACATGGGGGTGACCAAACTTGCAGAAACATGTTTATTTCTGCTGAAAATCATGTTTTGACACTTTCTGCACACTGGGGTTAAGAGCTGAGTGTGTGGGCTCTTCTGAGTCTTGCAGTTACATAGGGATTCAGTTGTCTGAAAAAACGTGTTTATTTCAGGCTGAAAAACACGTTTTCAAAAGTGTGCTGTTACTGCCCCATAACTTACATGGGGGTGACCAAACTTGCAGAAACATGTTTATTTCTGCTGAAAAACACGTTTTGACACTTTCTGCACACTGGGGTTAAGAGCTGAGTGTGTGGGCTCTTCTGAGTCTTGCAGTTACATAGGGATTCAGTTGTCTGAAAAAACGCGTTTATTTCGGGCTGAAAAACACGTTTTCAAAAGTGTGCTGTTACTGCCCCATAACTTACATGGGGGTGACCAAACTTGCAGAAACATGTTTATTTCTGCTGAAAAACATGTTTTGACACTTTCTGCACACTGGGGTTAAGAGCTGAGTGTGTGGGCTCTTTTGAGCCTTGCAGTTACATAGGGATTCAGTTGTCTGAAAAAACGCGTTTATTTCGGGCTGAAAAACACGTTTTCAAAAGTGTGCTGTTACTGCCCCATAACTTACATGGGGTTGACCAAACTTGCAGAAACATGTTTATTTCTGCTGAAAATCATGTTTTGACACTTTCTGCACACTGGGGTTAAGAGCTGAGTGTGTGGGCTCTTCTGAGTCTTGCAGTTACATAGGGATTCAGTTGTCTGAAAAAACGTGTTTATTTCAGGCTGAAAAACACGTTTTCAAAAGTGTGCTGTTACTGCCCCATAACTTACATGGGGGTGACCAAACTTGCAGAAACATGTTTATTTCTGCTGAAAAACATGTTTTGACACTTTCTGCACACTGGGGTTAAGAGCTGAGTGTGTGGGCTCTTCTGAGTCTTGCAGTTACATAGGGATTCAGTTGTCTGAAAAAACGTGTTTATTTCAGGCTGAAAAACACGTTTTCAAAAGTGTGCTGTTACTGCCCCATAACTTACATGGGGGTGACCAAACTTGCAGAAACATGTTTATTTCTGCTGAAAAACACGTTTTGACACTTTCTGCACACTGGGGTTAAGAGCTGAGTGTGTGGGCTCTTCTGAGTCTTGCAGTTACATAGGGATTCAGTTGTCTGAAAAAACGCGTTTATTTCGGGCTGAAAAACACGTTTTCAAAAGTGTGCTGTTACTGCCCCATAACTTACATGGGGGTGACCAAACTTGCAGAAACATGTCTATTTCTGCTGAAAATCATGTTTTGTCACTTTCTGCACACTGGGGTTAAGAGCTGAGTGTGTGGGCTCTTCTGAGTCTTGCAGTTACATAGGGATTCAGTTGTCTGAAAAAACGCGTTTATTTCGGGCTGAAAAACAAGTTTTAAAAAGTGTGCTGTTACTGCCCCATAACTTACATGGGGGTGACCAAACTTGCAGAAACATGTTTATTTCTGCTGAAAATCATGTTTTGACACTTTCTGCACACTGGGGTTAAGAGCTGAGTGTGTGGGCTCTTTTGAGCCTTGCAGTTACATAGGGATTCAGTTGTCTGAAAAAACGTGTTTATTTCGGGCTGAAAAACACGTTTTCAAAAGTGTGCTGTTACTGCCCCATAACTTACATGGGGGTGACCAAACTTGCAGAAACATGTTTATTTCTGCTGAAAAACATGTTTTGACACTTTCTGCACACTGGGGTTAAGAGCTGAGTGTGTGGGCTCTTTTGAGCCTTGCAGTTACATAGGGATTCAGTTGTCTGAAAAAACGCGTTTATTTCGGGCTGAAAAACACGTTTTCAAAAGTGTGCTGTTACTGCCCCATAACTTACATGGGGTTGACCAAACTTGCAGAAACATGTTTATTTCTGCTGAAAATCATGTTTTGACACTTTCTGCACACTGGGGTTAAGAGCTGAGTGTGTGGGCTCTTCTGAGTCTTGCAGTTACATAGGGATTCAGTTGTCTGAAAAAACGTGTTTATTTCAGGCTGAAAAACACGTTTTCAAAAGTGTGCTGTTACTGCCCCATAACTTACATGGGGGTGACCAAACTTGCAGAAACATGTTTATTTCTGCTGAAAAACATGTTTTGACACTTTCTGCACACTGGGGTTAAGAGCTGAGTGTGTGGGCTCTTCTGAGTCTTGCAGTTACATAGGGATTCAGTTGTCTGAAAAAACGTGTTTATTTCAGGCTGAAAAACACGTTTTCAAAAGTGTGCTGTTACTGCCCCATAACTTACATGGGGGTGACCAAACTTGCAGAAACATGTTTATTTCTGCTGAAAAACATGTTTTGACACTTTCTGCACACTGGGGTTAAGAGCTGAGTGTGTGGGCTCTTCTGAGTCTTGCAGTTACATAGGGATTCAGTTGTCTGAAAAAACGCGTTTATTTCGGGCTGAAAAACACGTTTTCAAAAGTGTGCTGTTACTGCCCCATAACTTACATGGGGGTGACCAAACTTGCAGAAACATGTTTATTTCTGCTGAAAATCATGTTTTGACACTTTCTGCACACTGGGGTTAAGAGCTGAGTGTGTGGGCTCTTCTGAGTCTTGCAGTTACATAGGGATTCAGTTGTCTGAAAAAACGTGTTTATTTCAGGCTGAAAAACACGTTTTCAAAAGTGTGCTGTTACTGCCCCATAACTTACATGGGGGTGACCAAACTTGCAGAAACATGTTTATTTCTGCTGAAAAACACGTTTTGACACTTTCTGCACACTGGGGTTAAGAGCTGTGTGTGTGGGCTCTTCTGAGTCTTGCAGTTACATAGGGATTCAGTTGTCTGAAAAAACGCGTTTATTTCGGGCTGAAAAACACGTTTTCAAAAGTGTGCTGTTACTGCCCCATAACTTACATGGGGGTGACCAAACTTGCAGAAACATGTTTATTTCTGCTGAAAATCACGTTTTGACACTTTCTGCACACTGGGGTTAAGAGCTGAGTGTGTGGGCTCTTCTGAGTCTTGCAGTTACATAGGGATTCAGTTGTCTGAAAAAACGCGTTTATTTCGGGCTGAAAAACACGTTTTCAAAAGTGTGCTGTTACTGCCCCATAACTTACATGGGGGTGACCAAACTTGCAGAAACATGTTTATTTCTGCTGAAAATCACGTTTTGACACTTTCTGCACACTGGGGTTAAGAGCTGAGTGTGTGGGCTCTTCTGAGTCTTGCAGTTACATAGGGATTCAGTTGTCTGAAAAAACGCGTTTATTTCGGGCTGAAAAACACGTTTTCAAAAGTGTGCTGTTACTGCCCCATAACTTACATGGGGGTGACCAAACTTGCAGAAACATGTTTATTTCTGCTGAAAAACATGTTTTGACACTTTCTGCACACTGGGGTTAAGAGCTGAGTGTGTGGGCTCTTTTGAGCCTTGCAGTTACATAGGGATTCAGTTGTCTGAAAAAACGCGTTTATTTCGGGCTGAAAAACACGTTTTCAAAAGTGTGCTGTTACTGCCCCATAACTTACATGGGGTTGACCAAACTTGCAGAAACATGTTTATTTCTGCTGAAAATCATGTTTTGACACTTTCTGCACAATGGGGTTAAGAGCTGAGTGTGTGGGCTCTTCTGAGTCTTGCAGTTACATAGGGATTCAGTTGTCTGAAAAAACGTGTTTATTTCAGGCTGAAAAATACGTTTTCAAAAGTGTGCTGTTACTGCCCCATAACTTACATGGGGGTGACCAAACTTGCAGAAACATGTTTATTTCTGCTGAAAAACATGTTTTGACACTTTCTGCACACTGGGGTTAAGAGCTGAGTGTGTGGGCTCTTCTGAGTCTTGCAGTTACATAGGGATTCAGTTGTCTGAAAAAACGTGTTTATTTCAGGCTGAAAAACACGTTTTCAAAAGTGTGCTGTTACTGCCCCATAACTTACATGGGGGTGACCAAACTTGCAGAAACATGTTTATTTCTGCTGAAAAACATGTTTTGACACTTTCTGCACACTGGGGTTAAGAGCTGAGTGTGTGGGCTCTTCTGAGTCTTGCAGTTACATAGGGATTCAGTTGTCTGAAAAAACGTGTTTATTTCAGGCTGAAAAACACGTTTTCAAAAGTGTGCTGTTACTGCCCCATAACTTACATGGGGGTGACCAAACTTGCAGAAACATGTTTATTTCTGCTGAAAAACACGTTTTGACACTTTCTGCACACTGGGGTTAAGAGCTGAGTGTGTGGGCTCTTCTGAGTCTTGCAGTTACATAGGGATTCAGTTGTCTGAAAAAACGCGTTTATTTCGGGCTGAAAAACACGTTTTCAAAAGTGTGCTGTTACTGCCCCATAACTTACATGGGGGTGACCAAACTTGCAGAAACATGTCTATTTCTGCTGAAAATCATGTTTTGTCACTTTCTGCACACTGGGGTTAAGAGCTGAGTGTGTGGGCTCTTCTGAGTCTTGCAGTTACATAGGGATTCAGTTGTCTGAAAAAACGCGTTTATTTCGGGCTGAAAAACAAGTTTTAAAAAGTGTGCTGTTACTGCCCCATAACTTACATGGGGGTGACCAAACTTGCAGAAACATGTTTATTTCTGCTGAAAATCATGTTTTGACACTTTCTGCACACTGGGGTTAAGAGCTGAGTGTGTGGGCTCTTTTGAGCCTTGCAGTTACATAGGGATTCAGTTGTCTGAAAAAACGTGTTTATTTCGGGCTGAAAAACACGTTTTCAAAAGTGTGCTGTTACTGCCCCATAACTTACATGGGGGTGACCAAACTTGCAGAAACATGTTTATTTCTGCTGAAAAACATGTTTTGACACTTTCTGCACACTGGGGTTAAGAGCTGAGTGTGTGGGCTCTTTTGAGCCTTGCAGTTACATAGGGATTCAGTTGTCTGAAAAAACGCGTTTATTTCGGGCTGAAAAACACGTTTTCAAAAGTGTGCTGTTACTGCCCCATAACTTACATGGGGTTGACCAAACTTGCAGAAACATGTTTATTTCTGCTGAAAATCATGTTTTGACACTTTCTGCACACTGGGGTTAAGAGCTGAGTGTGTGGGCTCTTCTGAGTCTTGCAGTTACATAGGGATTCAGTTGTCTGAAAAAACGTGTTTATTTCAGGCTGAAAAACACGTTTTCAAAAGTGTGCTGTTACTGCCCCATAACTTACATGGGGGTGACCAAACTTGCAGAAACATGTTTATTTCTGCTGAAAAACATGTTTTGACACTTTCTGCACACTGGGGTTAAGAGCTGAGTGTGTGGGCTCTTCTGAGTCTTGCAGTTACATAGGGATTCAGTTGTCTGAAAAAACGTGTTTATTTCAGGCTGAAAAACACGTTTTCAAAAGTGTGCTGTTACTGCCCCATAACTTACATGGGGGTGACCAAACTTGCAGAAACATGTTTATTTCTGCTGAAAAACATGTTTTGACACTTTCTGCACACTGGGGTTAAGAGCTGAGTGTGTGGGCTCTTCTGAGTCTTGCAGTTACATAGGGATTCAGTTGTCTGAAAAAACGCGTTTATTTCGGGCTGAAAAACACGTTTTCAAAAGTGTGCTGTTACTGCCCCATAACTTACATGGGGGTGACCAAACTTGCAGAAACATGTTTATTTCTGCTGAAAATCATGTTTTGACACTTTCTGCACACTGGGGTTAAGAGCTGAGTGTGTGGGCTCTTCTGAGTCTTGCAGTTACATAGGGATTCAGTTGTCTGAAAAAACGTGTTTATTTCAGGCTGAAAAACACGTTTTCAAAAGTGTGCTGTTACTGCCCCATAACTTACATGGGGGTGACCAAACTTGCAGAAACATGTTTATTTCTGCTGAAAAACACGTTTTGACACTTTCTGCACACTGGGGTTAAGAGCTGTGTGTGTGGGCTCTTCTGAGTCTTGCAGTTACATAGGGATTCAGTTGTCTGAAAAAACGCGTTTATTTCGGGCTGAAAAACACGTTTTCAAAAGTGTGCTGTTACTGCCCCATAACTTACATGGGGGTGACCAAACTTGCAGAAACATGTTTATTTCTGCTGAAAATCACGTTTTGACACTTTCTGCACACTGGGGTTAAGAGCTGAGTGTGTGGGCTCTTCTGAGTCTTGCAGTTACATAGGGATTCAGTTGTCTGAAAAAACGCGTTTATTTCGGGCTGAAAAACACGTTTTCAAAAGTGTGCTGTTACTGCCCCATAACTTACATGGGGGTGACCAAACTTGCAGAAACATGTTTATTTCTGCTGAAAATCACGTTTTGACACTTTCTGCACACTGGGGTTAAGAGCTGAGTGTGTGGGCTCTTCTGAGTCTTGCAGTTACATAGGGATTCAGTTGTCTGAAAAAACGCGTTTATTTCGGGCTGAAAAACACGTTTTCAAAAGTGTGCTGTTACTGCCCCATAACTTACATGGGGGTGACCAAACTTGCAGAAACATGTTTATTTCTGCTGAAAAACATGTTTTGACACTTTCTGCACACTGGGGTTAAGAGCTGAGTGTGTGGGCTCTTTTGAGCCTTGCAGTTACATAGGGATTCAGTTGTCTGAAAAAACGCGTTTATTTCGGGCTGAAAAACACGTTTTCAAAAGTGTGCTGTTACTGCCCCATAACTTACATGGGGTTGACCAAACTTGCAGAAACATGTTTATTTCTGCTGAAAATCATGTTTTGACACTTTCTGCACAATGGGGTTAAGAGCTGAGTGTGTGGGCTCTTCTGAGTCTTGCAGTTACATAGGGATTCAGTTGTCTGAAAAAACGTGTTTATTTCAGGCTGAAAAATACGTTTTCAAAAGTGTGCTGTTACTGCCCCATAACTTACATGGGGGTGACCAAACTTGCAGAAACATGTTTATTTCTGCTGAAAAACATGTTTTGACACTTTCTGCACACTGGGGTTAAGAGCTGAGTGTGTGGGCTCTTCTGAGTCTTGCAGTTACATAGGGATTCAGTTGTCTGAAAAAACGCGTTTATTTCGGGCTGAAAAACACGTTTTCAAAAGTGTGCTGTTACTGCCCCATAACTTACATGGGGGTGACCAAACTTGCAGAAACATGTTTATTTCTGCTGAAAATCATGTTTTGACACTTTCTGCACACTGGGGTTAAGAGCTGAGTGTGTGGGCTCTTCTGAGTCTTGCAGTTACATAGGGATTCAGTTGTCTGAAAAAACGCGTTTATTTCGGGCTGAAAAACACGTTTTCAAAAGTGTGCTGTTACTGCCCCATAACTTACATGGGGGTGACCAAACTTGCAGAAACATGTTTATTTCTGCTGAAAAACATGTTTTGACACTTTCTGCACACTGGGGTTAAGAGCTGAGTGTGTGGGCTCTTTTGAGCCTTGCAGTTACATAGGGATTCAGTTGTCTGAAAAAACGCGTTTATTTCGGGCTGAAAAACACGTTTTCAAAAGTGTGCTGTTACTGCCCCATAACTTACATGGGGTTGACCAAACTTGCAGAAACATGTTTATTTCTGCTGAAAATCATGTTTTGACACTTTCTGCACACTGGGGTTAAGAGCTGAGTGTGTGGGCTCTTCTGAGTCTTGCAGTTACATAGGGATTCAGTTCTGAAAAAACGTGTTTATTTCAGGCTGAAAAACACGTTTTCAAAAGTGTGCTGTTACTGCCCCATAACTTACATGGGGGTGACCAAACTTGCAGAAACATGTTTATTTCTGCTGAAAAACACGTTTTGACACTTTCTGCACACTGGGGTTAAGAGCTGAGTGTGTGGGCTCTTCTGAGTCTTGCAGTTACATAGGGATTCAGTTGTCTGAAAAAACGCGTTTATTTCGGGCTGAAAAACACGTTTTCAAAAGTGTGCTGTTACTGCCCCATAACTTACATGGGGGTGACCAAACTTGCAGAAACATGTTTATTTCTGCTGAAAATCATGTTTTGTCACTTTCTGCACACTGGGGTTAAGAGCTGAGTGTGTGGGCTCTTCTGAGTCTTGCAGTTACATAGGGATTCAGTTGTCTGAAAAATCGCGTTTATTTCGGGCTGAAAAACACGTTTTCAAAAGTGTGCTGTTACTGCCCCATAACTTACATGGGGGTGACCAAACTTGCAGAAACATGTTTATTTCTGCTGAAAAACATGTTTTGACACTTTCTGCACACTGGGGTTAAGAGCTGAGTGTGTGGGCTCTTTTGAGCCTTGCAGTTACATAGGGATTCAGTTGTCTGAAAAAACGCGTTTATTTCGGGCTGAAAAACACGTTTTCAAAAGTGTGCTGTTACTGCCCCATAACTTACATGGGGGTGACCAAACTTGCAGAAACATGTTTATTTCTGCTGAAAAACACGTTTTGACACTTTCTGCACACTGGGGTTAAGAGCTGAGTGTGTGGGCTCTTCTGAGTCTTGCAGTTACATAGGGATTCAGTTGTCTGAAAAAACGCGTTTATTTCGGGCTGAAAAACACGTTTTCAAAAGTGTGCTGTTACTGCCCCATAACTTACATGGGGGTGACCAAACTTGCAGAAACATGTTTATTTCTGCTGAAAATCATGTTTTGACACTTTCTGCACACTGGGGTTAAGAGCTGAGTGTGTGGGCTCTTTTGAGCCTTGCAGTTACATAGGGATTCAGTTGTCTGAAAAAACGCGTTTATTTCGGGCTGAAAAACAAGTTTTAAAAAGTGTGCTGTTACTGCCCCATAACTTACATGGGGGTGACCAAACTTGCAGAAACATGTTTATTTCTGCTGAAAATCATGTTTTGACACTTTCTGCACACTGGGGTTAAGAGCTGAGTGTGTGGGCTCTTTTGAGCCTTGCAGTTACATAGGGATTCAGTTGTCTGAAAAAACGTGTTTATTTCGGGCTGAAAAACACGTTTTCAAAAGTGTGCTGTTACTGCCCCATAACTTACATGGGGGTGACCAAACTTGCAGAAACATGTTTATTTCTGCTGAAAAACACGTTTTGACACTTTCTGCACACTGGGGTTAAGAGCTGAGTGTGTGGGCTCTTCTGAGTCTTGCAGTTACATAGGGATTCAGTTGTCTGAAAAAACGCGTTTATTTCGGGCTGAAAAACACGTTTTCAAAAGTGTGCTGTTACTGCCCCATAACTTACATGGGGGTGACCAAACTTGCAGAAACATGTTTATTTCTGCTGAAAATCATGTTTTGACACTTTCTGCACACTGGGGTTAAGAGCTGAGTGTGTGGGCTCTTTTGAGCCTTGCAGTTACATAGGGATTCAGTTGTCTGAAAAAACGCGTTTATTTCGGGCTGAAAAACACGTTTTAAAAAGTGTGCTGTTACTGCCCCATAACTTACATGGGGGTGACCAAACTTGCAGAAACATGTTTATTTCTGCTGAAAATCATGTTTTGACACTTTCTGCACACTGGGGTTAAGAGCTGAGTGTGTGGGCTCTTCTGAGTCTTGCAGTTACATAGGGATTCAGTTGTCTGAAAAAACGTGTTTATTTCAGGCTGAAAAACACGTTTTCAAAAGTGTGCTGTTACTGCCCCATAACTTACATGGGGGTGACCAAACTTGCAGAAACATGTTTATTTCTGCTGAAAAACACGTTTTGACACTTTCTGCACACTGGGGTTAAGAGCTGTGTGTGTGGGCTCTTCTGAGTCTTGCAGTTACATAGGGATTCAGTTGTCTGAAAAAACGCGTTTATTTCGGGCTGAAAAACACGTTTTCAAAAGTGTGCTGTTACTGCCCCATAACTTACATGGGGGTGACCAAACTTGCAGAAACATGTTTATTTCTGCTGAAAATCACGTTTTGACACTTTCTGCACACTGGGGTTAAGAGCTGAGTGTGTGGGCTCTTCTGAGTCTTGCAGTTACATAGGGATTCAGTTGTCTGAAAAAACGCGTTTATTTCGGGCTGAAAAACACGTTTTCAAAAGTGTGCTGTTACTGCCCCATAACTTACATGGGGGTGACCAAACTTGCAGAAACATGTTTATTTCTGCTGAAAATCACGTTTTGACACTTTCTGCACACTGGGGTTAAGAGCTGAGTGTGTGGGCTCTTCTGAGTCTTGCAGTTACATAGGGATTCAGTTGTCTGAAAAAACGCGTTTATTTCGGGCTGAAAAACACGTTTTCAAAAGTGTGCTGTTACTGCCCCATAACTTACATGGGGGTGACCAAACTTGCAGAAACATGTTTATTTCTGCTGAAAAACATGTTTTGACACTTTCTGCACACTGGGGTTAAGAGCTGAGTGTGTGGGCTCTTTTGAGCCTTGCAGTTACATAGGGATTCAGTTGTCTGAAAAAACGCGTTTATTTCGGGCTGAAAAACACGTTTTCAAAAGTGTGCTGTTACTGCCCCATAACTTACATGGGGTTGACCAAACTTGCAGAAACATGTTTATTTCTGCTGAAAATCATGTTTTGACACTTTCTGCACAATGGGGTTAAGAGCTGAGTGTGTGGGCTCTTCTGAGTCTTGCAGTTACATAGGGATTCAGTTGTCTGAAAAAACGTGTTTATTTCAGGCTGAAAAATACGTTTTCAAAAGTGTGCTGTTACTGCCCCATAACTTACATGGGGGTGACCAAACTTGCAGAAACATGTTTATTTCTGCTGAAAAACATGTTTTGACACTTTCTGCACACTGGGGTTAAGAGCTGAGTGTGTGGGCTCTTCTGAGTCTTGCAGTTACATAGGGATTCAGTTGTCTGAAAAAACGCGTTTATTTCGGGCTGAAAAACACGTTTTCAAAAGTGTGCTGTTACTGCCCCATAACTTACATGGGGGTGACCAAACTTGCAGAAACATGTTTATTTCTGCTGAAAATCATGTTTTGACACTTTCTGCACACTGGGGTTAAGAGCTGAGTGTGTGGGCTCTTCTGAGTCTTGCAGTTACATAGGGATTCAGTTGTCTGAAAAAACGCGTTTATTTCGGGCTGAAAAACACGTTTTCAAAAGTGTGCTGTTACTGCCCCATAACTTACATGGGGGTGACCAAACTTGCAGAAACATGTTTATTTCTGCTGAAAAACATGTTTTGACACTTTCTGCACACTGGGGTTAAGAGCTGAGTGTGTGGGCTCTTTTGAGCCTTGCAGTTACATAGGGATTCAGTTGTCTGAAAAAACGCGTTTATTTCGGGCTGAAAAACACGTTTTCAAAAGTGTGCTGTTACTGCCCCATAACTTACATGGGGTTGACCAAACTTGCAGAAACATGTTTATTTCTGCTGAAAATCATGTTTTGACACTTTCTGCACACTGGGGTTAAGAGCTGAGTGTGTGGGCTCTTCTGAGTCTTGCAGTTACATAGGGATTCAGTTCTGAAAAAACGTGTTTATTTCAGGCTGAAAAACACGTTTTCAAAAGTGTGCTGTTACTGCCCCATAACTTACATGGGGGTGACCAAACTTGCAGAAACATGTTTATTTCTGCTGAAAAACACGTTTTGACACTTTCTGCACACTGGGGTTAAGAGCTGAGTGTGTGGGCTCTTCTGAGTCTTGCAGTTACATAGGGATTCAGTTGTCTGAAAAAACGCGTTTATTTCGGGCTGAAAAACACGTTTTCAAAAGTGTGCTGTTACTGCCCCATAACTTACATGGGGGTGACCAAACTTGCAGAAACATGTTTATTTCTGCTGAAAATCATGTTTTGTCACTTTCTGCACACTGGGGTTAAGAGCTGAGTGTGTGGGCTCTTCTGAGTCTTGCAGTTACATAGGGATTCAGTTGTCTGAAAAATCGCGTTTATTTCGGGCTGAAAAACACGTTTTCAAAAGTGTGCTGTTACTGCCCCATAACTTACATGGGGGTGACCAAACTTGCAGAAACATGTTTATTTCTGCTGAAAAACATGTTTTGACACTTTCTGCACACTGGGGTTAAGAGCTGAGTGTGTGGGCTCTTTTGAGCCTTGCAGTTACATAGGGATTCAGTTGTCTGAAAAAACGCGTTTATTTCGGGCTGAAAAACACGTTTTCAAAAGTGTGCTGTTACTGCCCCATAACTTACATGGGGGTGACCAAACTTGCAGAAACATGTTTATTTCTGCTGAAAAACACGTTTTGACACTTTCTGCACACTGGGGTTAAGAGCTGAGTGTGTGGGCTCTTCTGAGTCTTGCAGTTACATAGGGATTCAGTTGTCTGAAAAAACGCGTTTATTTCGGGCTGAAAAACACGTTTTCAAAAGTGTGCTGTTACTGCCCCATAACTTACATGGGGGTGACCAAACTTGCAGAAACATGTTTATTTCTGCTGAAAATCATGTTTTGACACTTTCTGCACACTGGGGTTAAGAGCTGAGTGTGTGGGCTCTTTTGAGCCTTGCAGTTACATAGGGATTCAGTTGTCTGAAAAAACGCGTTTATTTCGGGCTGAAAAACAAGTTTTAAAAAGTGTGCTGTTACTGCCCCATAACTTACATGGGGGTGACCAAACTTGCAGAAACATGTTTATTTCTGCTGAAAATCATGTTTTGACACTTTCTGCACACTGGGGTTAAGAGCTGAGTGTGTGGGCTCTTTTGAGCCTTGCAGTTACATAGGGATTCAGTTGTCTGAAAAAACGTGTTTATTTCGGGCTGAAAAACACGTTTTCAAAAGTGTGCTGTTACTGCCCCATAACTTACATGGGGGTGACCAAACTTGCAGAAACATGTTTATTTCTGCTGAAAAACACGTTTTGACACTTTCTGCACACTGGGGTTAAGAGCTGAGTGTGTGGGCTCTTCTGAGTCTTGCAGTTACATAGGGATTCAGTTGTCTGAAAAAACGCGTTTATTTCGGGCTGAAAAACACGTTTTCAAAAGTGTGCTGTTACTGCCCCATAACTTACATGGGGGTGACCAAACTTGCAGAAACATGTTTATTTCTGCTGAAAATCATGTTTTGACACTTTCTGCACACTGGGGTTAAGAGCTGAGTGTGTGGGCTCTTTTGAGCCTTGCAGTTACATAGGGATTCAGTTGTCTGAAAAAACGCGTTTATTTCGGGCTGAAAAACACGTTTTAAAAAGTGTGCTGTTACTGTTCCATAACTTACATGGGGGTGACCAAACTTGCAGAAACATGTTTATTTCTGCTGAAAATCATGTTTTGACTCTTTCTGCACACTGGGGTTAAGAGCTGAGTGTGTGGGCTCTTTTGAGCCTTGCAGTTACATAGGGATTCAGTTGTCTGAAAAAACGCGTTTATTTCGGGCTGAAAAACACGTTTTCAAAAGTGTGCTGTTACTGCCCCATAACTTACATGGGGGTGACCAAACTTGCAGAAACATGTTTATTTCTGCTGAAAAACACGTTTTGACACTTTCTGCACACTGGGGTTAAGAGCTGAGTGTGTGGGCTCTTCTGAGTCTTGCAGTTACATAGGGATTCAGTTGTCTGAAAAAACGCGTTTATTTCGGGCTGAAAAACACGTTTTCAAAAGTGTGCTGTTACTGCCCCATAACTTACATGGGGGTGACCAAACTTGCAGAAACATGTTTATTTCTGCTGAAAAACATGTTTTGACACTTTCTGCACACTGGGGTTAAGAGCTGAGTGTGTGGGCTCTTTTGAGCCTTGCAGTTACATAGGGATTCAGTTGTCTGAAAAAACGCGTTTATTTCGGGCTGAAAAACACGTTTTAAAAAGTGTGCTGTTACTGTTCCATAACTTACATGGGGGTGACCAAACTTGCAGAAACATGTTTATTTCTGCTGAAAATCATGTTTTGACTCTTTCTGCACACTGGGGTTAAGAGCTGAGTGTGTGGGCTCTTTTGAGCCTTGCAGTTACATAGGGATTCAGTTGTCTGAAAAAACGCGTTTATTTCGGGCTGAAAAACACGTTTTCAAAAGTGTGCTGTTACTGCCCCATAACTTACATGGGGGTGACCAAACTTGCAGAAACATGTTTATTTCTGCTGAAAAACACGTTTTGACACTTTCTGCACACTGGGGTTAAGAGCTGAGTGTGTGGGCTCTTTTGAGCCTTGCAGTTACATAGGGATTCAGTTGTCTGAAAAAACGCGTTTATTTCGGGCTGAAAAACACGTTTTCAAAAGTGTGCTGTTACTGCCCCATAACTTACATGGGGGTGACCAAACTTGCAGAAACATGTTTATTTCTGCTGAAAATCATGTTTTGACACTTTCTGCACACTGGGGTTAAGAGCTGAGTGTGTGGGCTCTTTTGAGCCTTGCAGTTACATAGGGATTCAGTTGTCTGAAAAAACGCGTTTATTTCGGGCTGAAAAACACGTTTTCAAAAGTGTGCTGTTACTGCCCCATAACTTACATGGGGGTGACCAAACTTGCAGAAACATGTTTATTTCTGCTGAAAATCATGTTTTGTCACTTTCTGCACACTGGGGTTAAGAGCTGAGTGTGTTGGCTCTTCTGAGTCTTGCAGTTACATAGGGATTCAGTTGTCTGAAAAAACGCGTTTATTTCGGGCTGAAAAACACGTTTTCAAAAGTGTGCTGTTACTGCCCCATAACTTACATGGGGGTGACCAAACTTGCAGAAACATGTTTATTTCTGCTGAAAAACATGTTTTGACACTTTCTGCACACTGGGGTTAAGAGCTGAGTGTGTGGGCTCTTTTGAGCCTTGCAGTTACATAGGGATTCAGTTGTCTGAAAAAACGCGTTTATTTCGGGCTGAAAAACACGTTTTCAAAAGTGTGCTGTTACTGCCCCATAACTTACATGGGGGTGACCAAACTTGCAGAAACATGTTTATTTCTGCTGAAAAACACGTTTTGACACTTTCTGCACACTGGGGTTAAGAGCTGAGTGTGTGGGCTCTTCTGAGTCTTGCAGTTACATAGGGATTCAGTTGTCTGAAAAAACGCGTTTATTTCGGGCTGAAAAACACGTTTTCAAAAGTGTGCTGTTACTGCCCCATAACTTACATGGGGGTGACCAAACTTGCAGAAACATGTTTATTTCTGCTGAAAATCATGTTTTGACACTTTCTGCACACTGGGGTTAAGAGCTGAGTGTGTGGGCTCTTTTGAGCCTTGCAGTTACATAGGGATTCAGTTGTCTGAAAAAACGCGTTTATTTCGGGCTGAAAAACAAGTTTTAAAAAGTGTGCTGTTACTGCCCCATAACTTACATGGGGGTGACCAAACTTGCAGAAACATGTTTATTTCTGCTGAAAATCATGTTTTGACACTTTCTGCACACTGGGGTTAAGAGCTGAGTGTGTGGGCTCTTTTGAGCCTTGCAGTTACATAGGGATTCAGTTGTCTGAAAAAACGTGTTTATTTCGGGCTGAAAAACACGTTTTCAAAAGTGTGCTGTTACTGCCCCATAACTTACATGGGGGTGACCAAACTTGCAGAAACATGTTTATTTCTGCTGAAAAACACGTTTTGACACTTTCTGCACACTGGGGTTAAGAGCTGAGTGTGTGGGCTCTTCTGAGTCTTGCAGTTACATAGGGATTCAGTTGTCTGAAAAAACGCGTTTATTTCGGGCTGAAAAACACGTTTTCAAAAGTGTGCTGTTACTGCCCCATAACTTACATGGGGGTGACCAAACTTGCAGAAACATGTTTATTTCTGCTGAAAATCATGTTTTGACACTTTCTGCACACTGGGGTTAAGAGCTGAGTGTGTGGGCTCTTTTGAGCCTTGCAGTTACATAGGGATTCAGTTGTCTGAAAAAACGCGTTTATTTCGGGCTGAAAAACACGTTTTAAAAAGTGTGCTGTTACTGTTCCATAACTTACATGGGGGTGACCAAACTTGCAGAAACATGTTTATTTCTGCTGAAAATCATGTTTTGACTCTTTCTGCACACTGGGGTTAAGAGCTGAGTGTGTGGGCTCTTTTGAGCCTTGCAGTTACATAGGGATTCAGTTGTCTGAAAAAACGCGTTTATTTCGGGCTGAAAAACACGTTTTCAAAAGTGTGCTGTTACTGCCCCATAACTTACATGGGGGTGACCAAACTTGCAGAAACATGTTTATTTCTGCTGAAAAACACGTTTTGACACTTTCTGCACACTGGGGTTAAGAGCTGAGTGTGTGGGCTCTTCTGAGTCTTGCAGTTACATAGGGATTCAGTTGTCTGAAAAAACGCGTTTATTTCGGGCTGAAAAACACGTTTTCAAAAGTGTGCTGTTACTGCCCCATAACTTACATGGGGGTGACCAAACTTGCAGAAACATGTTTATTTCTGCTGAAAATCATGTTTTGACACTTTCTGCACACTGGGGTTAAGAGCTGAGTGTGTGGGCTCTTTTGAGCCTTGCAGTTACATAGGGATTCAGTTGTCTGAAAAAACGCGTTTATTTCGGGCTGAAAAACACGTTTTCAAAAGTGTGCTGTTACTGCCCCATAACTTACATGGGGGTGACCAAACTTGCAGAAACATGTTTATTTCTGCTGAAAAACACGTTTTGACACTTTCTGCACACTGGGGTTAAGAGCTGAGTGTGTGGGCTCTTCTGAGTCTTGCAGTTACATAGGGATTCAGTTGTCTGAAAAAACGCGTTTATTTCGGGCTGAAAAACACGTTTTCAAAAGTGTGCTGTTACTGCCCCATAACTTACATGGGGGTGACCAAACTTGCAGAAACATGTTTATTTCTGCTGAAAATCATGTTTTGACACTTTCTGCACACTGGGGTTAAGAGCTGAGTGTGTGGGCTCTTTTGAGCCTTGCAGTTACATAGGGATTCAGTTGTCTGAAAAAACGCGTTTATTTCGGGCTGAAAAACACGTTTTCAAAAGTGTGCTGTTACTGCCCCATAACTTACATGGGGGTGACCAAACTTGCAGAAACATGTTTATTTCTGCTGAAAATCATGTTTTGACACTTTCTGCACACTGGGGTTAAGAGCTGAGTGTGTGGGCTCTTTTGAGCCTTGCAGTTACATAGGGATTCAGTTGTCTGAAAAAACGCGTTTATTTCGGGCTGAAAAACAAGTTTTAAAAAGTGTGCTGTTACTGCCCCATAACTTACATGGGGGTGACCAAACTTGCAGAAACATGTTTATTTCTGCTGAAAATCATGTTTTGACACTTTCTGCACACTGGGGTTAAGAGCTGAGTGTGTGGGCTCTTTTGAGCCTTGCAGTTACATAGGGATTCAGTTGTCTGAAAAAACGTGTTTATTTCGGGCTGAAAAACACGTTTTCAAAAGTGTGCTGTTACTGCCCCATAACTTACATGGGGGTGACCAAACTTGCAGAAACATGTTTATTTCTGCTGAAAAACACGTTTTGACACTTTCTGCACACTGGGGTTAAGAGCTGAGTGTGTGGGCTCTTCTGAGTCTTGCAGTTACATAGGGATTCAGTTGTCTGAAAAAACGCGTTTATTTCGGGCTGAAAAACACGTTTTCAAAAGTGTGCTGTTACTGCCCCATAACTTACATGGGGGTGACCAAACTTGCAGAAACATGTTTATTTCTGCTGAAAATCATGTTTTGACACTTTCTGCACACTGGGGTTAAGAGCTGAGTGTGTGGGCTCTTTTGAGCCTTGCAGTTACATAGGGATTCAGTTGTCTGAAAAAACGCGTTTATTTCGGGCTGAAAAACACGTTTTAAAAAGTGTGCTGTTACTGTTCCATAACTTACATGGGGGTGACCAAACTTGCAGAAACATGTTTATTTCTGCTGAAAATCATGTTTTGACTCTTTCTGCACACTGGGGTTAAGAGCTGAGTGTGTGGGCTCTTTTGAGCCTTGCAGTTACATAGGGATTCAGTTGTCTGAAAAAACGCGTTTATTTCGGGCTGAAAAACACGTTTTCAAAAGTGTGCTGTTACTGCCCCATAACTTACATGGGGGTGACCAAACTTGCAGAAACATGTTTATTTCTGCTGAAAAACACGTTTTGACACTTTCTGCACACTGGGGTTAAGAGCTGAGTGTGTGGGCTCTTCTGAGTCTTGCAGTTACATAGGGATTCAGTTGTCTGAAAAAACGCGTTTATTTCGGGCTGAAAAACACGTTTTCAAAAGTGTGCTGTTACTGCCCCATAACTTACATGGGGGTGACCAAACTTGCAGAAACATGTTTATTTCTGCTGAAAATCATGTTTTGACACTTTCTGCACACTGGGGTAAAGAGCTGAGTGTGTGGGCTCTTTTGAGCCTTGCAGTTACATAGGGATTCAGTTGTCTGAAAAAACGCGTTTATTTCGGGCTGAAAAACACGTTTTAAAAAGTGTGCTGTTACTGTTCCATAACTTACATGGGGGTGACCAAACTTGCAGAAACATGTTTATTTCTGCTGAAAATCATGTTTTGACTCTTTCTGCACACTGGGGTTAAGAGCTGAGTGTGTGGGCTCTTTTGAGCCTTGCAGTTACATAGGGATTCAGTTGTCTGAAAAAACGCGTTTATTTCGGGCTGAAAAACACGTTTTCAAAAGTGTGCTGTTACTGCCCCATAACTTACATGGGGGTGACCAAACTTGCAGAAACATGTTTATTTCTGCTGAAAAACATGTTTTGACACTTTCTGCACACTGGGGTTAAGAGCTGAGTGTGTGGGCTCTTTTGAGCCTTGCAGTTACATAGGGATTCAGTTGTCTGAAAAAACGCGTTTATTTCGGGCTGAAAAACACGTTTTAAAAAGTGTGCTGTTACTGTTCCATAACTTACATGGGGGTGACCAAACTTGCAGAAACATGTTTATTTCTGCTGAAAATCATGTTTTGACTCTTTCTGCACACTGGGGTTAAGAGCTGAGTGTGTGGGCTCTTTTGAGCCTTGCAGTTACATAGGGATTCAGTTGTCTGAAAAAACGCGTTTATTTCGGGCTGAAAAACACGTTTTCAAAAGTGTGCTGTTACTGCCCCATAACTTACATGGGGGTGACCAAACTTGCAGAAACATGTTTATTTCTGCTGAAAAACACGTTTTGACACTTTCTGCACACTGGGGTTAAGAGCTGAGTGTGTGGGCTCTTTTGAGCCTTGCAGTTACATAGGGATTCAGTTGTCTGAAAAAACGCGTTTATTTCGGGCTGAAAAACACGTTTTCAAAAGTGTGCTGTTACTGCCCCATAACTTACATGGGGGTGACCAAACTTGCAGAAACATGTTTATTTCTGCTGAAAATCATGTTTTGACACTTTCTGCACACTGGGGTTAAGAGCTGAGTGTGTGGGCTCTTTTGAGCCTTGCAGTTACATAGGGATTCAGTTGTCTGAAAAAACGCGTTTATTTCGGGCTGAAAAACAAGTTTTAAAAAGTGTGCTGTTACTGCCCCATAACTTGCATGGGGGTGACCAAACTTGCAGAAACATGTTTATTTCTGCTGAAAATCATGTTTTGACACTTTCTGCACACTGGGGTTAAGAGCTGAGTGTGTGGGCTCTTTTGAGCCTTGCAGTTACATAGGGATTCAGTTGTCTGAAAAAACGTGTTTATTTCGGGCTGAAAAACACGTTTTCAAAAGTGTGCTGTTACTGCCCCATAACTTACATGGGGGTGACCAAACTTGCAGAAACATGTTTATTTCTGCTGAAAAACACGTTTTGACACTTTCTGCACACTGGGGTTAAGAGCTGAGTGTGTGGGCTCTTCTGAGTCTTGCAGTTACATAGGGATTCAGTTGTCTGAAAAAACGCGTTTATTTCGGGCTGAAAAACACGTTTTCAAAAGTGTGCTGTTACTGCCCCATAACTTACATGGGGGTGACCAAACTTGCAGAAACATGTTTATTTCTGCTGAAAATCATGTTTTGACACTTTCTGCACACTGGGGTTAAGAGCTGAGTGTGTGGGCTCTTTTGAGCCTTGCAGTTACATAGGGATTCAGTTGTCTGAAAAAACGCGTTTATTTCGGGCTGAAAAACAAGTTTTAAAAAGTGTGCTGTTACTGCCCCATAACTTACATGGGGGTGACCAAACTTGCAGAAACATGTTTATTTCTGCTGAAAATCATGTTTTGACACTTTCTGCACACTGGGGTTAAGAGCTGAGTGTGTGGGCTCTTTTGAGCCTTGCAGTTACATAGGGATTCAGTTGTCTGAAAAAACGCGTTTATTTCGGGCTGAAAAACACGTTTTCAAAAGTGTGCTGTTACTGCCCCATAACTTACATGGGGGTGACCAAACTTGCAGAAACATGTTTATTTCTGCTGAAAAACACGTTTTGACACTTTCTGCACACTGGGGTTAAGAGCTGAGTGTGTGGGCTCTTCTGAGTCTTGCAGTTACATAGGGATTCAGTTGTCTGAAAAAACGCGTTTATTTCGGGCTGAAAAACACGTTTTCAAAAGTGTGCTGTTACTGCCCCATAACTTACATGGGGGTGACCAAACTTGCAGAAACATGTTTATTTCTGCTGAAAATCATGTTTTGACACTTTCTGCACACTGGGGTAAAGAGCTGAGTGTGTGGGCTCTTTTGAGCCTTGCAGTTACATAGGGATTCAGTTGTCTGAAAAAACGCGTTTATTTCGGGCTGAAAAACACGTTTTAAAAAGTGTGCTGTTACTGTTCCATAACTTACATGGGGGTGACCAAACTTGCAGAAACATGTTTATTTCTGCTGAAAATCATGTTTTGACTCTTTCTGCACACTGGGGTTAAGAGCTGAGTGTGTGGGCTCTTTTGAGCCTTGCAGTTACATAGGGATTCAGTTGTCTGAAAAAACGCGTTTATTTCGGGCTGAAAAACACGTTTTCAAAAGTGTGCTGTTACTGCCCCATAACTTACATGGGGGTGACCAAACTTGCAGAAACATGTTTATTTCTGCTGAAAAACACGTTTTGACACTTTCTGCACACTGGGGTTAAGAGCTGAGTGTGTGGGCTCTTTTGAGCCTTGCAGTTACATAGGGATTCAGTTGTCTGAAAAAACGCGTTTATTTCGGGCTGAAAAACACGTTTTAAAAAGTGTGCTGTTACTGTTCCATAACTTACATGGGGGTGACCAAACTTGCAGAAACATGTTTATTTCTGCTGAAATTCATGTTTTGACTCTTTCTGCACACTGGGGTTAAGAGCTGAGTGTGTGGGCTCTTTTGAGCCTTGCAGTTACATAGGGATTCAGTTGTCTGAAAAAACGCGTTTATTTCGGGCTGAAAAACACGTTTTCAAAAGTGTGCTGTTACTGCCCCATAACTTACATGGGGGTGACCAAACTTGCAGAAACATGTTTATTTCTGCTGAAAAACACGTTTTGACACTTTCTGCACACTGGGGTTAAGAGCTGAGTGTGTGGGCTCTTCTGAGTCTTGCAGTTACATAGGGATTCAGTTGTCTGAAAAAACGCGTTTATTTCGGGCTGAAAAACACGTTTTCAAAAGTGTGCTGTTACTGCCCCATAACTTACATGGGGTTGACCAAACTTGCAGAAACATGTTTATTTCTGCTGAAAATCATGTTTTGACACTTTCTGCACACTGGGGTTAAGAGCTGAGTGTGTGGGCTCTTCTGAGTCTTGCAGTTACATAGGGATTCAGTTGTCTGAAAAAACGTGTTTATTTCAGGCTGAAAAACACGTTTTCAAAAGTGTGCTGTTACTGCCCCATAACTTACATGGGGGTGACCAAACTTGCAGAAACATGTTTATTTCTGCTGAAAAACACGTTTTGACACTTTCTGCACACTGGGGTTAAGAGCTGAGTGTGTGGGCTCTTCTGAGTCTTGCAGTTACATAGGGATTCAGTTGTCTGAAAAAACGTGTTTATTTCAGGCTGAAAAACACGTTTTCAAAAGTGTGCTGTTACTGCCCCATGACTTACATGGGGGTGACCAAACTTGCAGAAACATGTTTATTTCTGCTGAAAAACATGTTTTGACACTTTCTGCACACTGGGGTTAAGAGCTGAGTGTGTGGGCTCTTCTGAGTCTTGCAGTTACATAGGGATTCAGTTGTCTGAAAAAACGCGTTTATTTCGGGCTGAAAAACACGTTTTCAAAAGTGTGCTGTTACTGCCCCATAACTTACATGGGGGTGACCAAACTTGCAGAAACATGTTTATTTCTGCTGAAAATCATGTTTTGACACTTTCTGCACACTGGGGTTAAGAGCTGAGTGTGTGGGCTCTTCTGAGTCTTGCAGTTACATAGGGATTCAGTTGTCTGAAAAAACGCGTTTATTTCGGGCTGAAAAACACGTTTTCAAAAGTGTGCTGTTACTGCCCCATAACTTACATGGGGGTGACCAAACTTGCAGAAACATGTTTATTTCTGCTGAAAAACACGTTTTGACACTTTCTGCACACTGGGGTTAAGAGCTGAGTGTGTGGGCTCTTCTGAGTCTTGCAGTTACATAGGGATTCAGTTGTCTGAAAAAACGTGTTTATTTCAGGCTGAAAAACACGTTTTCAAAAGTGTGCTGTTACTGCCCCATAACTTACATGGGGGTGACCAAACTTGCAGAAACATGTTTATTTCTGCTGAAAAACACGTTTTGACACTTTCTGCACACTGGGGTTAAGAGCTGAGTGTGTGGGCTCTTCTGAGTCTTGCAGTTACATAGGGATTCAGTTGTCTGAAAAATCGCGTTTATTTCGGGATGAAAAACACGTTTTCAAAAGTGTGCTGTTACTGCCCCATAACTTACATGGGGGTGACCAAACTTGCAGAAACATGTTTATTTCTGCTGAAAATCATGTTTTGACACTTTCTGCACACTGGGGTTAAGAGCTGAGTGTGTGGGCTCTTTTGAGCCTTGCAGTTACATAGGGATTCAGTTGTCTGAAAAAACGCGTTTATTTCGGGCTGAAAAACACGTTTTCAAAAGTGTGCTGTTACTGCCCCATAACTTACATGGGGGTGACCAAACTTGCAGAAACATGTTTATTTCTGCTGAAAATCATGTTTTGTCACTTTCTGCACACTGGGGTTAAGAGCTGAGTGTGTGGGCTCTTCTGAGTCTTGCAGTTACATAGGGATTCAGTTGTCTGAAAAAACGCGTTTATTTCGGGCTGAAAAACACGTTTTCAAAAGTGTGCTGTTACTGCCCCATAACTTACATGGGGGTGACCAAACTTGCAGAAACATGTTTATTTCTGCTGAAAAACATGTTTTGACACTTTCTGCACACTGGGGTTAAGAGCTGAGTGTGTGGGCTCTTTTGAGCCTTGCAGTTACATAGGGATTCAGTTGTCTGAAAAAACGCGTTTATTTCGGGCTGAAAAACACGTTTTCAAAAGTGTGCTGTTACTGCCCCATAACTTACATGGGGGTGACCAAACTTGCAGAAACATGTTTATTTCTGCTGAAAAACACGTTTTGACACTTTCTGCACACTGAGGTTAAGAGCTGAGTGTGTGGGCTCTTCTGAGTCTTGCAGTTACATAGGGATTCAGTTGTCTGAAAAAACGCGTTTATTTCGGGCTGAAAAACACGTTTTCAAAAGTGTGCTGTTACTGCCCCATAACTTACATGGGGGTGACCAAACTTGTAGAAACATGTTTATTTCTGCTGAAAAACACGTTTTGACACTTTCTGCACACTGGGGTTAAGAGCTGAGTGTGTGGGCTCTTCTGAGTCTTGCAGTTACATAGGGATTCAGATGTCTGAAAAAACGGGTTTATTTCGGGCTGAAAAACACGTTTTCAAAAGTGTGCTGTTACTGCCCCATAACTTACATGGGGGTGACCAAACTTGCAGAAACATGTTTATTTCTGCTGAAAATCATGTTTTGACACTTTCTGCACACTGGGGTTAAGAGCTGAGTGTGTGGGCTCTTTTGAGCCTTGCAGTTACATAGGGATTCAGTTGTCTGAAAAAACGCGTTTATTTCGGGCTGAAAAACACGTTTTAAAAAGTGTGCTGTTACTGCCCCATAACTTACATGGGGGTGACCAAACTTGCAGAAACATGTTTATTTCTGCTGAAAATCATATTTTGACTCTTTCTGCACACTGGGGTTAAGAGCTGAGTGTGTGGGCTCTTTTGAGCCTTGCAGTTACATAGGGATTCAGTTGTCTGAAAAAACGCGTTTATTTCGGGCTGAAAAACACGTTTTCAAAAGTGTGCTGTTACTGCCCCATAACTTACATGGGGGTGACCAAACTTGCAGAAACATGTTTATTTCTGCTGAAAATCATGTTTTGACACTTTCTGCACACTGGGGTTAAGAGCTGAGTGTGTGGGCTCTTTTGAGCCTTGCAGTTACATAGGGATTCAGTTGTCTGAAAAAACGCGTTTATTTCGGGCTGAAAAACACGTTTTCAAAAGTGTGCTGTTACTGCCCCAAAACTTACATGGGGGTGACCAAACTTGCAGAAACATGTTTATTTCTGCTGAAAAACATGTATTGACAATTTCTGCACACTGGGGTTAAGAGCTGAGTGTGTGGGCTCTTTTGAGCCTTGCAGTTACATAGGGATTCAGTTGTCTGAAAAAACGCGTTTATTTCGGGCTGAAAAACACGTTTTCAAAAGTGTGCTGTTACTGCCCCATAACTTACATGGGGGTGACCAAACTTGCAGAAACATGTTTATTTCTGCTGAAAATCATGTTTTGACACTTTCTGCACACTGGGGTTAAGAGCTGAGTGTGTGGGCTCTTCTGAGTCTTGCAGTTACATAGGGATTCAGTTGTCTGAAAAAACGCGTTTATTTCGGGCTGAAAAACACGTTTTCAAAAGTGTGCTGTTACTGCCCCATAACTTACATGGGGGTGACCAAACTTGCAGAAACATGTTTATTTCTGCTGAAAAACCCGTTTTGACACTTTCTGCACACTGGGGTTAAGAGCTGAGTGTGTGGGCTCTTTTGAGCCTTGCAGTTACATAGGGATTCAGTTGTCTGAAAAAACGTGTTCATTTCGGGCTGAATAACACGTTTTCAAAAGTGTGCTGTTACTGCCCCATAACATACATGGGGGTGACCAAACCTGCAGAAACATGTTTATTTCTGCTGAAAAACACGTTTTGACACTTTCTGCACACTGGGGTTAAGAGCTGAGTGTGTGGGCTCTTTTGAGCCTTGCAGTTACATAGGGATTCAGTTGTCTGAAAAAACGCGTTTATTTCGGGCTGAAAAACACGTTTTCAAAAGTGTGCTGTTACTGCCCCATAACTTACATGGGGGTGACCAAACTTGCAGAAACATGTTTATTTCTGCTGAAAATCACGTTTTGACACTTTCTGCACACTGGGGTTAAGAGCTGAGTGTGTGGGCTCTTCTGAGTCTTGCAGTTACATAGGGATTCAGTTGTCTGAAAAAACGCGTTTATTTCGGGCTGAAAAACACATTTTCAAAAGTGTGCTGTTACTGCCCCATAACTTACATGGGGGTGACCAAACCTGCAGAAACATGTTTATTTCTGCTGAAAAACACGTTTTGACACTTTCTGCACACTGGGGTTAAGAGCTGAGTGTGTGGGCTCTTTTGAGCCTTGCAGTTACATAGGGATTCAGTTGTCTGAAAAAACGCGTTTATTTCGGGCTGAAAAACACGTTTTCAAAAGTGTGCTGTTACTGCCCCATAACTTACATGGGGGTGACCAAACTTGCAGAAACATGTTTATTTCTGCAGAAAATCACGTTTTGACACTTTCTGCACACTGGGGTTAAGAGCTGAGTGTGTGGGCTCTTCTGAGTCTTGCAGTTACATAGGGATTCAGTTGTCTGAAAAAACGCGTTTATTTCGGGCTGAAAAACACGTTTTCAAAAGTGTGCTGTTACTGCCCCATAACTTACATGGGGGTGACCAAACTTGCAGAAACATGTTTATTTCTGCTGAAAATCACGTTTTGACACTTTCTGCACACTGGGGTTAAGAGCTGAGTGTGTGGGCTCTTCTGAGTCTTGCAGTTACATAGGGATTCAGTTGTCTGAAAAAACGCGTTTATTTCGGGCTGAAAAACAAGTTTTCAAAAGTGTGCTGTTACTGCCCCATAACTTACATGGGGGTGACCAAACTTGCAGAAACATGTTTATTTCTGCTGAAAAACATGTTTTGACACTTTCTGCACACTGGGGTTAAGAGCTGAGTGTGTGGGCTCTTTTGAGCCTTGCAGTTACATAGGGATTCAGTTGTCTGAAAAAACGCGTTTATTTCGGGCTGAAAAACACGTTTTCAAAAGTGTGCTGTTACTGCCCCATAACTTACATGGGGTTGACCAAACTTGCAGAAACATGTTTATTTCTGCTGAAAATCATGTTTTGACACTTTCTGCACACTGGGGTTAAGAGCTGAGTGTGTGGGCTCTTCTGAGTCTTGCAGTTACATAGGGATTCAGTTGTCTGAAAAAACGCGTTTATTTCGGGCTGAAAAACACGTTTTCAAAAGTGTGCTGTTACTGCCCCATAACTTACATGGGGGTGACCAAACTTGCAGAAACATGTTTATTTCTGCTGAAAAACACGTTTTGACACTTTCTGCACACTGGGGTTAAGAGCTGAGTGTGTGGGCTCTTCTGAGTCTTGCAGTTACATAGGGATTCAGTTGTCTGAAAAAACGCGTTTATTTCGGGCTGAAAAACACGTTTTCAAAAGTGTGCTGTTACTGCCCCATAACTTACATGGGGGTGACCAAACTTGCAGAAACATGTTTATTTCTGCTGAAAAACATGTTTTGACACTTTCTGCACACTGGGGTTAAGAGCTGAGTGTGTGGGCTCTTTTGAGCCTTGCAGTTACATAGGGATTCAGTTGTCTGAAAAAACGCGTTTATTTCGGGCTGAAAAACACGTTTTCAAAAGTGTGCTGTTACTGCCCCATAACTTACATGGGGTTGACCAAACTTGCAGAAACATGTTTATTTCTGCTGAAAATCATGTTTTGTCACTTTCTGCACACTGGGGTTAAGAGCTGAGTGTGTGGGCTCTTCTGAGTCTTGCAGTTACATAGGGATTCAGTTGTCTGAAAAAACGCGTTTATTTCGGGCTGAAAAACACGTTTTCAAAAGTGTGCTGTTACTGCCCCATAACTTACATGGGGGTGACCAAACTTGCAGAAACATGTTTATTTCTGCTGAAAAACACGTTTTGACACTTTCTGCACACTGGGGTTAAGAGCTGAGTGTGTGGGCTCTTTTGAGCCTTGCAGTTACATAGGGATTCAGTTGTCTGAAAAAACGCGTTTATTTCGGGCTGAAAAACACGTTTTCAAAAGTGTGCTGTTACTGCCCCATAACTTACATGGGGGTGACCAAACTTGCAGAAACATGTTTATTTCTGCTGAAAATCATGTTTTGACACTTTCTGCACACTGGGGTTAAGAGCTGAGTGTGTGGGCTCTTCTGAGTCTTGCAGTTACATAGGGATTCAGTTGTCTGAAAAAACGTGTTTATTTCAGGCTGAAAAACACGTTTTCAAAAGTGTGCTGTTACTGCCCCATAACTTACATGGGGGTGACCAAACTTGCAGAAACATGTTTATTTCTGCTGAAAAACACGTTTTGACACTTTCTGCACACTGGGGTTAAGAGCTGAGTGTGTGGGCTCTTCTGAGTCTTGCAGTTACATAGGGATTCAGTTGTCTGAAAAATCGCGTTTATTTCGGGATGAAAAACACGTTTTCAAAAGTGTGCTGTTACTGCCCCATAACTTACATGGGGGTGACCAAACTTGCAGAAACATGTTTATTTCTGCTGAAAAACACGTTTTGACACTTTCTGCACACTTGGGTTAAGAGCTGAGTGTGTGGGCTCTTTTGAGCCTTGCAGTTACATAGGGATTCAGTTGTCTGAAAAAACGCGTTTATTTCGTGCTGAAAAACACGTTTTCAAAAGTGTGCTGTTACTGCCCCATAACTTACATGGGGGTGACCAAACTTGCAGAAACATGTTTATTTCTGCTGAAAAACACGTTTTGACACTTTCTGCACACTGGGGTTAAGAGCTGAGTGTGTGGGCTCTTTTGAGCCTTGCAGTTACATAGGGATTCAGATGTCTGAAAAAACGCGTTTATTTCGGGCTGAAAAACACGTTTTCAAAAGTGTGCTGTTACTGCCCCATAACTTACATGGGGGTGACCAAACTTGCAGAAACATGTTTATTTCTGCTGAAAAACACGTTTTGACACTTTCTGCACACTGGGGTTAAGAGCTGAGTGTGTGGGCTCTTTTGAGCCTTGCAGTTACATAGGGATTCAGTTGTCTGAAAAAACGCGTTTATTTCGGGATGAAAAACACGTTTTCAAAAGTGTGCTGTTACTGCCCCATAACTTACATGGGGGTGACCAAACTTGCAGAAACATGTTTATTTCTGCTGAAAATCATGTTTTGACACTTTCTGCACACTGGGGTTAAGAGCTGAGTGTGTGGGCTCTTCTGAGTCTTGCAGTTACATAGGGATTCAGTTGTCTGAAAAAACGTGTTTATTTCAGGCTGAAAAACACGTTTTCAAAAGTGTGCTGTTACTGCCCCATAACTTACATGGGGGTGACCAAACTTGCAGAAACATGTTTATTTCTGCTGAAAATCATGTTTTGACACTTTCTGCACACTGGGGTTAAGAGCTGAGTGTGTGGGCTCTTTTGAGCCTTGCAGTTACATAGGGATTCAGTTGTCTGAAAAAACGCGTTTATTTCGGGCTGAAAAACACGTTTTCAAAAGTGTGCTGTTACTGCCCCATAACTTACATGGGGGTGACCAAACTTGCAGAAACATGTTTATTTCTGCTGAAAATCATGTTTTGACACTTTCTGCACACTGGGGTTAAGAGCTGAGTGTGTGGGCTCTTCTGAGTCTTGCAGTTACATAGGGATTCAGTTGTCTGAAAAAACGCGTTTATTTCGGGCTGAAAAACACGTTTTCAAAAGTGTGCTGTTACTGCCCCATAACTTACATGGGGGTGACCAAACTTGCAGAAACATGTTTATTTCTGCTGAAAAACACGTTTTGACACTTTCTGCACACTGGGGTTAAGAGCTGAGTGTGTGGGCTCTTTTGAGCCTTGCAGTTACATAGGGATTCAGTTGTCTGAAAAAACGCGTTTATTTCGGGCTGAAAAACACGTTTTCAAAAGTGTGCTGTTACTGCCCCATAACTTACATGGGGGTGACCAAACTTGCAGAAACATGTTTATTTCTGCTGAAAAACACGTTTTGACACTTTCTGCACACTTGGGTTAAGAGCTGAGTGTGTGGGCTCTTTTGAGCCTTGCAGTTACATAGGGATTCAGTTGTCTGAAAAAACGCGTTTATTTCGTGCTGAAAAACACGTTTTCAAAAGTGTGCTGTTACTGCCCCATAACTTACATGGGGGTGACCAAACTTGCAGAAACATGTTTATTTCTGCTGAAAAACACGTTTTGACACTTTCTGCACACTGGGGTTAAGAGCTGAGTGTGTGGGCTCTTTTGAGCCTTGCAGTTACATAGGGATTCAGATGTCTGAAAAAACGCGTTTATTTCGGGCTGAAAAACACGTTTTCAAAAGTGTGCTGTTACTGCCCCATAACTTACATGGGGGTGACCAAACTTGCAGAAACATGTTTATTTCTGCTGAAAAACACGTTTTGACACTTTCTGCACACTGGGGTTAAGAGCTGAGTGTGTGGGCTCTTTTGAGCCTTGCAGTTACATAGGGATTCAGTTGTCTGAAAAAACGCGTTTATTTCGGGATGAAAAACACGTTTTCAAAAGTGTGCTGTTACTGCCCCATAACTTACATGGGGGTGACCAAACTTGCAGAAACATGTTTATTTCTGCTGAAAATCATGTTTTGACACTTTCTGCACACTGGGGTTAAGAGCTGAGTGTGTGGGCTCTTCTGAGTCTTGCAGTTACATAGGGATTCAGTTGTCTGAAAAAACGTGTTTATTTCAGGCTGAAAAACACGTTTTCAAAAGTGTGCTGTTACTGCCCCATAACTTACATGGGGGTGACCAAACTTGCAGAAACATGTTTATTTCTGCTGAAAAACACGTTTTGACACTTTCTGCACACTGGGGTTAAGAGCTGAGTGTGTGGGCTCTTCTGAGTCTTGCAGTTACATAGGGATTCAGTTGTCTGAAAAATCGCGTTTATTTCGGGATGAAAAACACGTTTTCAAAAGTGTGCTGTTACTGCCCCATAACTTACATGGGGGTGACCAAACTTGCAGAAACATGTTTATTTCTGCTGAAAATCATGTTTTGACACTTTCTGCACACTGGGGTTAAGAGCTGAGTGTGTGGGCTCTTTTGAGCCTTGCAGTTACATAGGGATTCAGTTGTCTGAAAAAACGCGTTTATTTCGGGCTGAAAAACACGTTTTCAAAAGTGTGCTGTTACTGCCCCATAACTTACATGGGGGTGACCAAACTTGCAGAAACATGTTTATTTCTGCTGAAAATCATGTTTTGACACTTTCTGCACACTGGGGTTAAGAGCTGAGTGTGTGGGCTCTTCTGAGTCTTGCAGTTACATAGGGATTCAGTTGTCTGAAAAAACGCGTTTATTTCGGGCTGAAAAACACGTTTTCAAAAGTGTGCTGTTACTGCCCCATAACTTACATGGGGGTGACCAAACTTGCAGAAACATGTTTATTTCTGCTGAAAAACACGTTTTGACACTTTCTGCACACTGGGGTTAAGAGCTGAGTGTGTGGGCTCTTTTGAGCCTTGCAGTTACATAGGGATTCAGTTGTCTGAAAAAACGCGTTTATTTCGGGCTGAAAAACACGTTTTCAAAAGTGTGCTGTTACTGCCCCATAACTTACATGGGGGTGACCAAACTTGCAGAAACATGTTTATTTCTGCTGAAAAACACGTTTTGACACTTTCTGCACACTGGGGTTAAGAGCTGAGTGTGTGGGCTCTTCTGAGTCTTGCAGTTACATAGGGATTCAGTTGTCTGAAAAAACGTGTTTATTTCGGGCTGAAAAACACGTTTTCAAAAGTGTGCTGTTACTGCCCCATAACTTACATGGGGGTGACCAAACTTGCAGAAACATGTTTATTTCTGCTGAAAAACATGTTTTGACACTTTCTGCACACTGGGGTTAAGAGCTGAGTGTGTGGGCTCTTTTGAGCCTTGCAGTTACATAGGGATTCAGTTGTCTGAAAAAACGCGTTTATTTCGGGCTGAAAAACACGTTTTCAAAAGTGTGCTGTTACTGCCCCATAACTTACATGGGGTTGACCAAACTTGCAGAAACATGTTTATTTCTGCTGAAAATCATGTTTTGACACTTTCTGCACACTGGGGTTAAGAGCTGAGTGTGTGGGCTCTTTTGAGCCTTGCAGTTACATAGGGATTCAGTTGTCTGAAAAAACGCGTTTATTTCGGGCTGAAAAACAAGTTTTAAAAAGTGTGCTGTTACTGCCCCATAACTTACATGGGGGTGACCAAACTTGCAGAAACATGTTTATTTCTGCTGAAAATCATGTTTTGACACTTTCTGCACACTGGGGTTAAGAGCTGAGTGTGTGGGCTCTTTTGAGCCTTGCAGTTACATAGGGATTCAGTTGTCTGAAAAAACGCGTTTATTTCGGGCTGAAAAACACGTTTTAAAAAGTGTGCTGTTACTGCCCCATAACTTACATGGGGGTGACCAAACTTGCAGAAACATGTTTATTTCTGCTGAAAATCATGTTTTGACACTTTCTGCACACTGGGGTTAAGAGCTGAGTGTGTGGGCTCTTCTGAGTCTTGCAGTTACATAGGGATTCAGTTGTCTGAAAAAACGCGTTTATTTCGGGCTGAAAAACACGTTTTCAAAAGTGTGCTGTTACTGCCCCATAACTTACATGGGGGTGACCAAACTTGCAGAAACATGTTTATTTCTGCTGAAAAACACGTTTTGACACTTTCTGCACACTGGGGTTAAGAGCTGAGTGTGTGGGCTCTTCTGAGTCTTGCAGTTACATAGGGATTCAGTTGTCTGAAAAAACGCGTTTATTTCGGGCTGAAAAACACGTTTTCAAAAGTGTGCTGTTACTGCCCCATAACTTACATGGGGGTGACCAAACTTGCAGAAACATGTTTATTTCTGCTGAAAATCATGTTTTGACACTTTCGCACACTGGGGTTAAGAGCTGAGTGTGTGGGCTCTTCTGAGTCTTGCAGTTACATAGGGATTCAGTTGTCTGAAAAAACGCGTTTATTTCGGGCTGAAAAACACGTTTTCAAAAGTGTGCTGTTACTGCCCCATAACTTACATGGGGGTGACCAAACTTGCAGAAACATGTTTATTTCTGCTGAAAAACACGTTTTGACACTTTCTGCACACTGGGGTTAAGAGCTGAGTGTGTGGGCTCTTTTGAGCCTTGCAGTTACATAGGGATTCAGTTGTCTGAAAAAACGCGTTTATTTCGGGCTGAAAAACACGTTTTCAAAAGTGTGCTGTTACTGCCCCATAACTTACATGGGGGTGACCAAACTTGCAGAAACATGTTTATTTCTGCTGAAAAACACGTTTTGACACTTTCTGCACACTGGGGTTAAGAGCTGAGTGTGTGGGCTCTTCTGAGTCTTGCAGTTACATAGGGATTCAGTTGTCTGAAAAAACGCGTTTATTTCGGGCTGAAAAACACGTTTTCAAAAGTGTGCTGTTACTGCCCCATAACTTACATGGGGGTGACCAAACTTGCAGAAACATGTTTATTTCTGCTGAAAAACATGTTTTGACACTTTCTGCACACTGGGGTTAAGAGCTGAGTGTGTGGGCTCTTTTGAGCCTTGCAGTTACATAGGGATTCAGTTGTCTGAAAAAACGCGTTTATTTCGGGCTGAAAAACACGTTTTCAAAAGTGTGCTGTTACTGCCCCATAACTTACATGGGGTTGACCAAACTTGCAGAAACATGTTTATTTCTGCTGAAAATCATGTTTTGACACTTTCTGCACACTGGGGTTAAGAGCTGAGTGTGTGGGCTCTTTTGAGCCTTGCAGTTACATAGGGATTCAGTTGTCTGAAAAAACGCGTTTATTTCGGGCTGAAAAACAAGTTTTAAAAAGTGTGCTGTTACTGCCCCATAACTTACATGGGGGTGACCAAACTTGCAGAAACATGTTTATTTCTGCTGAAAATCATGTTTTGACACTTTCTGCACACTGGGGTTAAGAGCTGAGTGTGTGGGCTCTTTTGAGCCTTGCAGTTACATAGGGATTCAGTTGTCTGAAAAAACGCGTTTATTTCGGGCTGAAAAACACGTTTTAAAAAGTGTGCTGTTACTGCCCCATAACTTACATGGGGGTGACCAAACTTGCAGAAACATGTTTATTTCTGCTGAAAATCATGTTTTGACACTTTCTGCACACTGGGGTTAAGAGCTGAGTGTGTGGGCTCTTCTGAGTCTTGCAGTTACATAGGGATTCAGTTGTCTGAAAAAACGCGTTTATTTCGGGCTGAAAAACACGTTTTCAAAAGTGTGCTGTTACTGCCCCATAACTTACATGGGGGTGACCAAACTTGCAGAAACATGTTTATTTCTGCTGAAAAACACGTTTTGACACTTTCTGCACACTGGGGTTAAGAGCTGAGTGTGTGGGCTCTTCTGAGTCTTGCAGTTACATAGGGATTCAGTTGTCTGAAAAAACGCGTTTATTTCGGGCTGAAAAACACGTTTTCAAAAGTGTGCTGTTACTGCCCCATAACTTACATGGGGGTGACCAAACTTGCAGAAACATGTTTATTTCTGCTGAAAATCATGTTTTGACACTTTCTGCACACTGGGGTTAAGAGCTGAGTGTGTGGGCTCTTCTGAGTCTTGCAGTTACATAGGGATTCAGTTGTCTGAGAAAACGCGTTTATTTCGGGCTGAAAAACACGTTTTCAAAAGTGTGCTGTTACTGCCCCATAACTTACATGGGGGTGACCAAACTTGCAGAAACATGTTTATTTCTGCTGAAAAACACGTTTTGACACTTTCTGCACACTGGGGTTAAGAGCTGAGTGTGTGGGCTCTTTTGAGCCTTGCAGTTACATAGGGATTCAGTTGTCTGAAAAAACGCGTTTATTTCGGGCTGAAAAACACGTTTTCAAAAGTGTGCTGTTACTGCCCCATAACTTACATGGGGGTGACCAAACTTGCAGAAACATGTTTATTTCTGCTGAAAAACACGTTTTGACACTTTCTGCACACTGGGGTTAAGAGCTGAGTGTGTGGGCTCTTCTGAGTCTTGCAGTTACATAGGGATTCAGTTGTCTGAAAAAACGCGTTTATTTCGGGCTGAAAAACACGTTTTCAAAAGTGTGCTGTTACTGCCCCATAACTTACATGGGGGTGACCAAACTTGCAGAAACATGTTTATTTCTGCTGAAAAACATGTTTTGACACTTTCTGCACACTGGGGTTAAGAGCTGAGTGTGTGGGCTCTTTTGAGCCTTGCAGTTACATAGGGATTCAGTTGTCTGAAAAAACGCGTTTATTTCGGGCTGAAAAACACGTTTTCAAAAGTGTGCTGTTACTGCCCCATAACTTACATGGGGTTGACCAAACTTGCAGAAACATGTTTATTTCTGCTGAAAATCATGTTTTGACACTTTCTGCACACTGGGGTTAAGAGCTGAGTGTGTGGGCTCTTCTGAGTCTTGCAGTTACATAGGGATTCAGTTGTCTGAAAAAACGTGTTTATTTCAGGCTGAAAAACACGTTTTCAAAAGTGTGCTGTTACTGCCCCATAACTTACATGGGGGTGACCAAACTTGCAGAAACATGTTTATTTCTGCTGAAAAACATGTTTTGACACTTTCTGCACACTGGGGTTAAGAGCTGAGTGTGTGGGCTCTTCTGAGTCTTGCAGTTACATAGGGATTCAGTTGTCTGAAAAAACGTGTTTATTTCAGGCTGAAAAACACGTTTTCAAAAGTGTGCTGTTACTGCCCCATAACTTACATGGGGGTGACCAAACTTGCAGAAACATGTTTATTTCTGCTGAAAAACATGTTTTGACACTTTCTGCACACTGGGGTTAAGAGCTGAGTGTGTGGGCTCTTCTGAGTCTTGCAGTTACATAGGGATTCAGTTGTCTGAAAAAACGTGTTTATTTCAGGCTGAAAAACACGTTTTCAAAAGTGTGCTGTTACTGCCCCATAACTTACATGGGGGTGACCAAACTTGCAGAAACATGTTTATTTCTGCTGAAAAACACGTTTTGACACTTTCTGCACACTGGGGTTAAGAGCTGAGTGTGTGGGCTCTTCTGAGTCTTGCAGTTACATAGGGATTCAGTTGTCTGAAAAAACGCGTTTATTTCGGGCTGAAAAACACGTTTTCAAAAGTGTGCTGTTACTGCCCCATAACTTACATGGGGGTGACCAAACTTGCAGAAACATGTTTATTTCTGCTGAAAATCATGTTTTGACACTTTCTGCACACTGGGGTTAAGAGCTGAGTGTGTGGGCTCTTTTGAGCCTTGCAGTTACATAGGGATTCAGTTGTCTGAAAAAACGCGTTTATTTCGGGCTGAAAAACAAGTTTTAAAAAGTGTGCTGTTACTGCCCCATAACTTACATGGGGGTGACCAAACTTGCAGAAACATGTTTATTTCTGCTGAAAATCATGTTTTGACACTTTCTGCACACTGGGGTTAAGAGCTGAGTGTGTGGGCTCTTTTGAGCCTTGCAGTTACATAGGGATTCAGTTGTCTGAAAAAACGTGTTTATTTCGGGCTGAAAAACACGTTTTCAAAAGTGTGCTGTTACTGCCCCATAACTTACATGGGGGTGACCAAACTTGCAGAAACATGTTTATTTCTGCTGAAAAACACGTTTTGACACTTTCTGCACACTGGGGTTAAGAGCTGAGTGTGTGGGCTCTTTTGAGCCTTGCAGTTACATAGGGATTCAGTTGTCTGAAAAAACGCGTTTATTTCGGGCTGAAAAACACGTTTTCAAAAGTGTGCTGTTACTGCCCCATAACTTACATGGGGTTGACCAAACTTGCAGAAACATGTTTATTTCTGCTGAAAATCATGTTTTGACACTTTCTGCACACTGGGGTTAAGAGCTGAGTGTGTGGGCTCTTCTGAGTCTTGCAGTTACATAGGGATTCAGTTGTCTGAAAAAACGTGTTTATTTCAGGCTGAAAAACACGTTTTCAAAAGTGTGCTGTTACTGCCCCATAACTTACATGGGGGTGACCAAACTTGCAGAAACATGTTTATTTCTGCTGAAAAACATGTTTTGACACTTTCTGCACACTGGGGTTAAGAGCTGAGTGTGTGGGCTCTTCTGAGTCTTGCAGTTACATAGGGATTCAGTTGTCTGAAAAAACGCGTTTATTTCGGGCTGAAAAACACGTTTTCAAAAGTGTGCTGTTACTGCCCCATAACTTACATGGGGGTGACCAAACTTGCAGAAACATGTTTATTTCTGCTGAAAATCATGTTTTGACACTTTCTGCACACTGGGGTTAAGAGCTGAGTGTGTGGGCTCTTCTGAGTCTTGCAGTTACATAGGGATTCAGTTGTCTGAAAAAACGCGTTTATTTCGGGCTGAAAAACACGTTTTCAAAAGTGTGCTGTTACTGCCCCATAACTTACATGGGGGTGACCAAACTTGCAGAAACATGTTTATTTCTGCTGAAAAACATGTTTTGACACTTTCTGCACACTGGGGTTAAGAGCTGAGTGTGTGGGCTCTTTTGAGCCTTGCAGTTACATAGGGATTCAGTTGTCTGAAAAAACGCGTTTATTTCGGGCTGAAAAACACGTTTTCAAAAGTGTGCTGTTACTGCCCCATAACTTACATGGGGTTGACCAAACTTGCAGAAACATGTTTATTTCTGCTGAAAATCATGTTTTGACACTTTCTGCACACTGGGGTTAAGAGCTGAGTGTGTGGGCTCTTCTGAGTCTTGCAGTTACATAGGGATTCAGTTGTCTGAAAAAACGCGTTTATTTCGGGCTGAAAAACACGTTTTCAAAAGTGTGCTGTTACTGCCCCATAACTTACATGGGGGTGACCAAACTTGCAGAAACATGTTTATTTCTGCTGAAAAACACGTTTTGACACTTTCTGCACACTGGGGTTAAGAGCTGAGTGTGTGGGCTCTTCTGAGTCTTGCAGTTACATAGGGATTCAGTTGTCTGAAAAAACGCGTTTATTTCGGGCTGAAAAACACGTTTTCAAAAGTGTGCTGTTACTGCCCCATAACTTACATGGGGGTGACCAAACTTGCAGAAACATGTTTATTTCTGCTGAAAAACATGTTTTGACACTTTCTGCACACTGGGGTTAAGAGCTGAGTGTGTGGGCTCTTTTGAGCCTTGCAGTTACATAGGGATTCAGTTGTCTGAAAAAACGCGTTTATTTCGGGCTGAAAAACACGTTTTCAAAAGTGTGCTGTTACTGCCCCATAACTTACATGGGGTTGACCAAACTTGCAGAAACATGTTTATTTCTGCTGAAAATCATGTTTTGACACTTTCTGCACACTGGGGTTAAGAGCTGAGTGTGTGGGCTCTTCTGAGTCTTGCAGTTACATAGGGATTCAGTTGTCTGAAAAAACGTGTTTATTTCAGGCTGAAAAACACGTTTTCAAAAGTGTGCTGTTACTGCCCCATAACTTACATGGGGGTGACCAAACTTGCAGAAACATGTTTATTTCTGCTGAAAAACACGTTTTGACACTTTCTGCACACTGGGGTTAAGAGCTGAGTGTGTGGGCTCTTCTGAGTCTTGCAGTTACATAGGGATTCAGTTGTCTGAAAAAACGCGTTTATTTCGGGCTGAAAAACACGTTTTCAAAAGTGTGCTGTTACTGCCCCATAACTTACATGGGGGTGACCAAACTTGCAGAAACATGTTTATTTCTGCTGAAAATCATGTTTTGACACTTTCTGCACACTGGGGTTAAGAGCTGAGTGTGTGGGCTCTTTTGAGCCTTGCAGTTACATAGGGATTCAGTTGTCTGAAAAAACGCGTTTATTTCGGGCTGAAAAACAAGTTTTAAAAAGTGTGCTGTTACTGCCCCATAACTTACATGGGGGTGACCAAACTTGCAGAAACATGTTTATTTCTGCTGAAAAACACGTTTTGACACTTTCTGCACACTGGGGTTAAGAGCTGAGTGTGTGGGCTCTTTTGAGCCTTGCAGTTACATAGGGATTCAGTTGTCTGAAAAAACGCGTTTATTTCGGGCTGAAAAACACGTTTTCAAAAGTGTGCTGTTACTGCCCCATAACTTACATGGGGGTGACCAAACTTGCAGAAACATGTTTATTTCTGCTGAAAAACACGTTTTGACACTTTCTGCACACTGGGGTTAAGAGCTGAGTGTGTGGGCTCTTCTGAGTCTTGCAGTTACATAGGGATTCAGTTGTCTGAAAAAACGCGTTTATTTCGGGCTGAAAAACACGTTTTCAAAAGTGTGCTGTTACTGCCCCATAACTTACATGGGGGTGACCAAACTTGCAGAAACATGTTTATTTCTGCTGAAAATCATGTTTTGACACTTTCTGCACACTGGGGTTAAGAGCTGAGTGTGTGGGCTCTTTTGAGCCTTGCAGTTACATAGGGATTCAGTTGTCTGAAAAAACGCGTTTATTTCGGGCTGAAAAACAAGTTTTAAAAAGTGTGCTGTTACTGCCCCATAACTTACATGGGGGTGACCAAACTTGCAGAAACATGTTTATTTCTGCTGAAAATCATGTTTTGACACTTTCTGCACACTGGGGTTAAGAGCTGAGTGTGTGGGCTCTTTTGAGCCTTGCAGTTACATAGGGATTCAGTTGTCTGAAAAAACGTGTTTATTTCGGGCTGAAAAACACGTTTTCAAAAGTGTGCTGTTACTGCCCCATAACTTACATGGGGGTGACCAAACTTGCAGAAACATGTTTATTTCTGCTGAAAAACACGTTTTGACACTTTCTGCACACTGGGGTTAAGAGCTGAGTGTGTGGGCTCTTCTGAGTCTTGCAGTTACATAGGGATTCAGTTGTCTGAAAAAACGCGTTTATTTCGGGCTGAAAAACACGTTTTCAAAAGTGTGCTGTTACTGCCCCATAACTTACATGGGGGTGACCAAACTTGCAGAAACATGTTTATTTCTGCTGAAAATCATGTTTTGACACTTTCTGCACACTGGGGTTAAGAGCTGAGTGTGTGGGCTCTTTTGAGCCTTGCAGTTACATAGGGATTCAGTTGTCTGAAAAAACGCGTTTATTTCGGGCTGAAAAACACGTTTTAAAAAGTGTGCTGTTACTGTTCCATAACTTACATGGGGGTGACCAAACTTGCAGAAACATGTTTATTTCTGCTGAAAATCATGTTTTGACTCTTTCTGCACACTGGGGTTAAGAGCTGAGTGTGTGGGCTCTTTTGAGCCTTGCAGTTACATAGGGATTCAGTTGTCTGAAAAAACGCGTTTATTTCGGGCTGAAAAACACGTTTTCAAAAGTGTGCTGTTACTGCCCCATAACTTACATGGGGGTGACCAAACTTGCAGAAACATGTTTATTTCTGCTGAAAAACACGTTTTGACACTTTCTGCACACTGGGGTTAAGAGCTGAGTGTGTGGGCTCTTCTGAGTCTTGCAGTTACATAGGGATTCAGTTGTCTGAAAAAACGCGTTTATTTCGGGCTGAAAAACACGTTTTCAAAAGTGTGCTGTTACTGCCCCATAACTTACATGGGGGTGACCAAACTTGCAGAAACATGTTTATTTCTGCTGAAAATCATGTTTTGACACTTTCTGCACACTGGGGTTAAGAGCTGAGTGTGTGGGCTCTTTTGAGCCTTGCAGTTACATAGGGATTCAGTTGTCTGAAAAAACGCGTTTATTTCGGGCTGAAAAACACGTTTTAAAAAGTGTGCTGTTACTGTTCCATAACTTACATGGGGGTGACCAAACTTGCAGAAACATGTTTATTTCTGCTGAAAATCATGTTTTGACTCTTTCTGCACACTGGGGTTAAGAGCTGAGTGTGTGGGCTCTTTTGAGCCTTGCAGTTACATAGGGATTCAGTTGTCTGAAAAAACGCGTTTATTTCGGGCTGAAAAACACGTTTTCAAAAGTGTGCTGTTACTGCCCCATAACTTACATGGGGGTGACCAAACTTGCAGAAACATGTTTATTTCTGCTGAAAAACACGTTTTGACACTTTCTGCACACTGGGGTTAAGAGCTGAGTGTGTGGGCTCTTCTGAGTCTTGCAGTTACATAGGGATTCAGTTGTCTGAAAAAACGCGTTTATTTCGGGCTGAAAAACACGTTTTCAAAAGTGTGCTGTTACTGCCCCATAACTTACATGGGGGTGACTAAACTTGCAGAAACATGTTTATTTCTGCTGAAAATCATGTTTTGACACTTTCTGCACACTGGGGTTAAGAGCTGAGTGTGTGGGCTCTTTTGAGCCTTGCAGTTACATAGGGATTCAGTTGTCTGAAAAAACGCGTTTATTTCGGGCTGAAAAACACGTTTTCAAAAGTGTGCTGTTACTGCCCCATAACTTACATGGGGGTGACCAAACTTGCAGAAACATGTTTATTTCTGCTGAAAATCATGTTTTGACACTTTCTGCACACTGGGGTTAAGAGCTGAGTGTGTGGGCTCTTTTGAGCCTTGCAGTTACATAGGGATTCAGTTGTCTGAAAAAACGCGTTTATATCGGGCTGAAAAACAAGTTTTAAAAAGTGTGCTGTTACTGCCCCATAACTTACATGGGGGTGACCAAACTTGCAGAAACATGTTTATTTCTGCTGAAAATCATGTTTTGACACTTTCTGCACACTGGGGTTAAGAGCTGAGTGTGTGGGCTCTTTTGAGCCTTGCAGTTACATAGGGATTCAGTTGTCTGAAAAAACGTGTTTATTTCGGGCTGAAAAACACGTTTTCAAAAGTGTGCTGTTACTGCCCCATAACTTACATGGGGGTGACCAAACTTGCAGAAACATGTTTATTTCTGCTGAAAAATACGTTTTGACACTTTCTGCACACTGGGGTTAAGAGCTGAGTGTGTGGGCTCTTCTGAGTCTTGCAGTTACATAGGGATTCAGTTGTCAGAAAAAACGCGTTTATTTCGGGCTGAAAAACACGTTTTCAAAAGTGTGCTGTTACTGCCCCATAACTTACATGGGGGTGACCAAACTTGCAGAAACATGTTTATTTCTGCTGAAAAACACGTTTTGACACTTTCTGCACACTGGGGTTAAGAGCTGAGTGTGTGGGCTCTTCTGAGTCTTGCAGTTACATAGGGATTCAGTTGTCTGAAAAAACGCGTTTATTTCGGGCTGAAAAACACGTTTTCAAAAGTGTGCTGTTACTGCCCCATAACTTACATGGGGGTGACCAAACTTGCAGAAACATGTTTATTTCTGCTGAAAATCATGTTTTGACACTTTCTGCACACTGGGGTTAAGAGCTGAGTGTGTGGGCTCTTTTGAGCCTTGCAGTTACATAGGGATTCAGTTGTCTGAAAAAACGCGTTTATTTCGGGCTGAAAAACACGTTTTAAAAAGTGTGCTGTTACTGTTCCATAACTTACATGGGGGTGACCAAACTTTGAGAAACATGTTTATTTCTGCTGAAAATCATGTTTTGACTCTTTCTGCACACTGGGGTTAAGAGCTGAGTGTGTGGGCTCTTTTGAGCCTTGCAGTTACATAGGGATTCAGTTGTCTGAAAAAACGCGTTTATTTCGGGCTGAAAAACACGTTTTCAAAAGTGTGCTGTTACTGCCCCATAACTTACATGGGGGTGACCAAACTTGCAGAAACATGTTTATTTCTGCTGAAAATCATGTTTTGACACTTTCTGCACACTGGGGTTAAGAGCTGAGTGTGTGGGCTCTTTTGAGCCTTGCAGTTACATAGGGATTCAGTTGTCTGAAAATACGCGTTTATTTCGGGCTGAAAAACACGTTTTCAAAAGTGTGCTGTTACTGCCCCATAACTTACATGGGGGTGACCAAACTTGCAGAAACATGTTTATTTCTGCTGAAAAACATGTTTTGACACTTTCTGCACACTGGGGTTAAGAGCTGAGTGTGTGGGCTCTTTTGAGCCTTGCAGTTACATAGGGATTCAGTTGTCTGAAAAAACGCGTTTATTTCGGGCTGAAAAACACGTTTTCAAAAGTGTGCTGTTACTGCCCCATAACTTACATGGGGGTGACCAAACTTGCAGAAACATGTTTATTTCTGCTGAAAAACACGTTTTGACACTTTCTGCACACTGGGGTTAAGAGCTGAGTGTGTGGGCTCTTCTGAGTCTTGCAGTTACATAGGGATTCAGTTGTCTGAAAAAACGCGTTTATTTCGGGCTGAAAAACACGTTTTCAAAAGTGTGCTGTTACTGCCCCATAACTTACATGGGGTTGACCAAACTTGCAGAAACATGTTTATTTCTGCTGAAAATCATGTTTTGACACTTTCTGCACACTGGGGTTAAGAGCTGAGTGTGTGGGCTCTTCTGAGTCTTGCAGTTACATAGGGATTCAGTTGTCTGAAAAAACGTGTTTATTTCAGGCTGAAAAACACGTTTTCAAAAGTGTGCTGTTACTGCCCCATAACTTACATGGGGGTGACCAAACTTGCAGAAACATGTTTATTTCTGCTGAAAAACACGTTTTGACACTTTCTGCACACTGGGGTTAAGAGCTGAGTGTGTGGGCTCTTCTGAGTCTTGCAGTTACATAGGGATTCAGTTGTCTGAAAAAACGTGTTTATTTCAGGCTGAAAAACACGTTTTCAAAAGTGTGCTGTTACTGCCCCATGACTTACATGGGGGTGACCAAACTTGCAGAAACATGTTTATTTCTGCTGAAAATCATGTTTTGACACTTTCTGCACACTGGGGTTAAGAGCTGAGTGTGTGGGCTCTTCTGAGTCTTGCAGTTACATAGGGATTCAGTTGTCTGAAAAAACGCGTTTATTTCGGGCTGAAAAACACGTTTTCAAAAGTGTGCTGTTACTGCCCCATAACTTACATGGGGGTGACCAAACTTGCAGAAACATGTTTATTTCTGCTGAAAATCATGTTTTGACACTTTCTGCACACTGGGGTTAAGAGCTGAGTGTGTGGGCTCTTCTGAGTCTTGCAGTTACATAGGGATTCAGTTGTCTGAAAAAACGCGTTTATTTCGGGCTGAAAAACACGTTTTCAAAAGTGTGCTGTTACTGCCCCATAACTTACATGGGGGTGACCAAACTTGCAGAAACATGTTTATTTCTGCTGAAAAACACGTTTTGACACTTTCTGCACACTGGGGTTAAGAGCTGAGTGTGTGGGCTCTTCTGAGTCTTGCAGTTACATAGGGATTCAGTTGTCTGAAAAAACGCGTTTATTTCGGGCTGAAAAACACGTTTTCAAAAGTGTGCTGTTACTGCCCCATAACTTACATGGGGGTGACCAAACTTGCAGAAACATGTTTATTTCTGCTGAAAATCATGTTTTGATACTTTCTGCACACTGGGGTTAAGAGCTGAGTGTGTGGGCTCTTCTGAGTCTTGCAGTTACATAGGGATTCAGTTGTCTGAAAAAACGTGTTTATTTCAGGCTGAAAAACACGTTTTCAAAAGTGTGCTGTTACTGCCCCATAACTTACATGGGGGTGACCAAACTTGCAGAAACATGTTTATTTCTGCTGAAAAACACGTTTTGACACTTTCTGCACACTGGGGTTAAGAGCTGAGTGTGTGGGCTCTTCTGAGTCTTGCAGTTACATAGGGATTCAGTTGTCTGAAAAATCGCGTTTATTTCGGGATGAAAAACACGTTTTCAAAAGTGTGCTGTTACTGCCCCATAACTTACATGGGGGTGACCAAACTTGCAGAAACATGTTTATTTCTGCTGAAAATCATGTTTTGACACTTTCTGCACACTGGGGTTAAGAGCTGAGTGTGTGGGCTCTTTTGAGCCTTGCAGTTACATAGGGATTCAGTTGTCTGAAAAAACGCGTTTATTTCGGGCTGAAAAACACGTTTTCAAAAGTGTGCTGTTACTGCCCCATAACTTACATGGGGGTGACCAAACTTGCAGAAACATGTTTATTTCTGCTGAAAATCACGTTTTGACACTTTCTGCACACTGGGGTTAAGAGCTGAGTGTGTGGGCTCTTCTGAGTCTTGCAGTTACATAAGGATTCAGTTGTCTGAAAAAACGCGTTTATTTCGGGCTGAAAAACACGTTTTCAAAAGTGTGCTGTTACTGCCCCATAACTTACATGGGGGTGACCAAACTTGCAGAAACATGTTTATTTCTGCTGAAAATCACGTTTTGTCACTTTCTGCACACTGGGGTTAAGAGCTGAGTGTGTGGGCTCTTCTGAGTCTTGCAGTTACATAGGGATTCAGTTGTCTGAAAAAACGCGTTTATTTCGGGCTGAAAAACACGTTTTCAAAAGTGTGCTGTTACTGCCCCATAACTTACATGGGGGTGACCAAACTTGCAGAAACATGTTTATTTCTGCTGAAAAACATGTTTTGACACTTTCTGCACACTGGGGTTAAGAGCTGAGTGTGTGGGCTCTTTTGAGCCTTGCAGTTACATAGGGATTCAGTTGTCTGAAAAAACGCGTTTATTTCGGGCTGAAAAACACGTTTTCAAAAGTGTGCTGTTACTGCCCCATAACTTACGTGGGGGTGACCAAACTTGCAGAAACATGTTTATTTCTGCTGAAAAACACGTTTTGACACTTTCTGCACACTGGGGTTAAGAGCTGAGTGTGTGGGCTCTTCTGAGTCTTGCAGTTACATAGGGATTCAGTTGTCTGAAAAAACGCGTTTATTTCGGGCTGAAAAACACGTTTTCAAAAGTGTGCTGTTACTGCCCCATAACTTACATGGGGGTGACCAAACTTGCAGAAACATGTTTATTTCTGCTGAAAATCATGTTTTGACACTTTCTGCACACTGGGGTTAAGAGCTGAGTGTGTGGGCTCTTTTGAGCCTTGCAGTTACATAGGGATTCAGTTGTCTGAAAAAACGCGTTTATTTCGGGCTGAAAAACAAGTTTTAAAAAGTGTGCTGTTACTGCCCCATAACTTACATGGGGGTGACCAAACTTGCAGAAACATGTTTATTTCTGCTGAAAATCATGTTTTGACACTTTCTGCACACTGGGGTTAAGAGCTGAGTGTGTGGGCTCTTTTGAGCCTTGCAGTTACATAGGGATTCAGTTGTCTGAAAAAACGTGTTTATTTCGGGCTGAAAAATACGTTTTCAAAAGTGTGCTGTTACTGCCCCATAACTTACATGGGGGTGACCAAACTTGTAGAAACATGTTTATTTCTGCTGAAAAACACGTTTTGACACTTTCTGCACACTGGGGTTAAGAGCTGAGTGTGTGGGCTCTTCTGAGTCTTGCAGTTACATAGGGATTCAGATGTCTGAAAAAACGGGTTTATTTCGGGCTGAAAAACACGTTTTCAAAAGTGTGCTGTTACTGCCCCATAACTTACATGGGGGTGACCAAACTTGCAGAAACATGTTTATTTCTGCTGAAAATCATGTTTTGACACTTTCTGCACACTGGGGTTAAGAGCTGAGTGTGTGGGCTCTTTTGAGCCTTGCAGTTACATAGGGATTCAGTTGTCTGAAAAAACGCGTTTATTTCGGGCTGAAAAACACGTTTTAAAAAGTGTGCTGTTACTGCCCCATAACTTACATGGGGGTGACCAAACTTGCAGAAACATGTTTATTTCTGCTGAAAATCATATTTTGACTCTTTCTGCACACTGGGGTTAAGAGCTGAGTGTGTGGGCTCTTTTGAGCCTTGCAGTTACATAGGGATTCAGTTGTCTGAAAAAACGCGTTTATTTCGGGCTGAAAAACACGTTTTCAAAAGTGTGCTGTTACTGCCCCATAACTTACATGGGGGTGACCAAACTTGCAGAAACATGTTTATTTCTGCTGAAAATCATGTTTTGACACTTTCTGCACACTGGGGTTAAGAGCTGAGTGTGTGGGCTCTTTTGAGCCTTGCAGTTACATAGGGATTCAGTTGTCTGAAAAAACGCGTTTATTTCGGGCTGAAAAACACGTTTTCAAAAGTGTGCTGTTACTGCCCCATAACTTACATGGGGGTGACCAAACTTGCAGAAACATGTTTATTTCTGCTGAAAATCATGTTTTGACACTTTCTGCACACTGGGGTTAAGAGCTGAGTGTGTGGGCTCTTCTGAGTCTTGCAGTTACATAGGGATTCAGTTGTCTGAAAAAACGCGTTTATTTCGGGCTGAAAAACACGTTTTCAAAAGTGTGCTGTTACTGCCCCATAACTTACATGGGGGTGACCAAACTTGCAGAAACATGTTTATTTCTGCTGAAAAACCCGTTTTGACACTTTCTGCACACTGGGGTTAAGAGCTGAGTGTGTGGGCTCTTTTGAGCCTTGCAGTTACATAGGGATTCAGTTGTCTGAAAAAACGTGTTTATTTCGGGCTGAATAACACGTTTTCAAAAGTTTGCTGTTACTGCCCCATAACATACATGGGGGTGACCAAACCTGCAGAAACATGTTTATTTCTGCTGAAAAACACGTTTTGACACTTTCTGCACACTGGGGTTAAGAGCTGAGTGTGTGGGCTCTTTTGAGCCTTGCAGTTACATAGGGATTCAGTTGTCTGAAAAAACGCGTTTATTTCGGGCTGAAAAACACGTTTTCAAAAGTGTGCTGTTACTGCCCCATAACTTACATGGGGGTGACCAAACTTGCAGAAACATGTTTATTTCTGCTGAAAATCACGTTTTGACACTTTCTGCACACTGGGGTTAAGAGCTGAGTGTGTGGGCTCTTCTGAGTCTTGCAGTTACATAGGGATTCAGTTGTCTGAAAAAACGCGTTTATTTCGGGCTGAAAAACACATTTTCAAAAGTGTGCTGTTACTGCCCCATAACTTACATGGGGGTGACCAAACCTGCAGAAACATGTTTATTTCTGCTGAAAAACACGTTTTGACACTTTCTGCACACTGGGGTTAAGAGCTGAGTGTGTGGGCTCTTTTGAGCCTTGCAGTTACATAGGGATTCAGTTGTCTGAAAAAAACGCGTTTATTTCGGGCTGAAAAACACGTTTTCAAAAGTGTGCTGTTACTGCCCCATAACTTACATGGGGGTGACCAAACTTGCAGAAACATGTTTATTTCTGCAGAAAATCACGTTTTGACACTTTCTGCACACTGGGGTTAAGAGCTGAGTGTGTGGGCTCTTCTGAGTCTTGCAGTTACATAGGGATTCAGTTGTCTGAAAAAACGCGTTTATTTCGGGCTGAAAAACACGTTTTCAAAAGTGTGCTGTTACTGCCCCATAACTTACATGGGGGTGACCAAACTTGCAGAAACATGTTTATTTCTGCTGAAAAACACGTTTTGACACTTTCTGCACACTGGGGTTAAGAGCTGAGTGTGTGGGCTCTTCTGAGTCTTGCAGTTACATAGGGATTCAGTTGTCTGAAAAAACGCGTTTATTTCGGGCTGAAAAACAAGTTTTCAAAAGTGTGCTGTTACTGCCCCATAACTTACATGGGGGTGACCAAACTTGCAGAAACATGTTTATTTCTGCTGAAAAACATGTTTTGACACTTTCTGCACACTGGGGTTAAGAGCTGAGTGTGTGGGCTCTTTTGAGCCTTGCAGTTACATAGGGATTCAGTTGTCTGAAAAAACGCGTTTATTTCGGGCTGAAAAACACGTTTTCAAAAGTGTGCTGTTACTGCCCCATAACTTACATGGGGTTGACCAAACTTGCAGAAACATGTTTATTTCTGCTGAAAATCATGTTTTGACACTTTCTGCACACTGGGGTTAAGAGCTGAGTGTGTGGGCTCTTCTGAGTCTTGCAGTTACATAGGGATTCAGTTGTCTGAAAAAACGCGTTTATTTTGGGCTGAAAAACACGTTTTCAAAAGTGTGCTGTTACTGCCCCATAACTTACATGGGGGTGACCAAACTTGCAGAAACATGTTTATTTCTGCTGAAAAACACGTTTTGACACTTTCTGCACACTGGGGTTAAGAGCTGAGTGTGTGGGCTCTTCTGAGTCTTGCAGTTACATAGGGATTCAGTTGTCTGAAAAAACGCGTTTATTTCGGGCTGAAAAACACGTTTTCAAAAGTGTGCTGTTACTGCCCCATAACTTACATGGGGGTGACCAAACTTGCAGAAACATGTTTATTTCTGCTGAAAAACATGTTTTGACACTTTCTGCACACTGGGGTTAAGAGCTGAGTGTGTGGGCTCTTTTGAGCCTTGCAGTTACATAGGGATTCAGTTGTCTGAAAAAACGCGTTTATTTCGGGCTGAAAAACACGTTTTCAAAAGTGTGCTGTTACTGCCCCATAACTTACATGGGGGTGACCAAACTTGCAGAAACATGTTTATTTCTGCTGAAAATCATGTTTTGTCACTTTCTGCACACTGGGGTTAAGAGCTGAGTGTGTGGGCTCTTCTGAGTCTTGCAGTTACATAGGGATTCAGTTGTCTGAAAAAACGCGTTTATTTCGGGCTGAAAAACACGTTTTCAAAAGTGTGCTGTTACTGCCCCATAACTTACATGGGGGTGACCAAACTTGCAGAAACATGTTTATTTCTGCTGAAAAACACGTTTTGACACTTTCTGCACACTGGGGTTAAGAGCTGAGTGTGTGGGCTCTTTTGAGCCTTGCAGTTACATAGGGATTCAGTTGTCTGAAAAAACGCGTTTATTTCGGGCTGAAAAACACGTTTTCAAAAGTGTGCTGTTACTGCCCCATAACTTACATGGGGGTGACCAAACTTGCAGAAACATGTTTATTTCTGCTGAAAATCATGTTTTGACACTTTCTGCACACTGGGGTTAAGAGCTGAGTGTGTGGGCTCTTCTGAGTCTTGCAGTTACATAGGGATTCAGTTGTCTGAAAAAACGTGTTTATTTCAGGCTGACAAACACATTTTCAAAAGTGTGCTGTTACTGCCCCATAACTTACATGGGGGTGACCAAACTTGCAGAAACATGTTTATTTCTGCTGAAAAACACGTTTTGACACTTTCTGCACACTGGGGTTAAGAGCTGAGTGTGTGGGCTCTTCTGAGTCTTGCAGTTACATAGGGATTCAGTTGTCTGAAAAAACGCGTTTATTTCGGGCTGAAAAACACGTTTTCAAAAGTGTGCTGTTACTGCCCCATAACTTACATGGGGGTGACCAAACTTGCAGAAACATGTTTATTTCTGCTGAAAATCATGTTTTGACACTTTCTGCACACTGGGGTTAAGAGCTGAGTGTGTGGGCTCTTCTGAGTCTTGCAGTTACATAGGGATTCAGTTGTCTGAAAAAACGCGTTTATTTCGGGCTGAAAAACACGTTTTCAAAAGTGTGCTGTTACTGCCCCATAACTTACATGGGGGTGACCAAACTTGCAGAAACATGTTTATTTCTGCTGAAAAACACGTTTTGACACTTTCTGCACACTGGGGTTAAGAGCTGAGTGTGTGGGCTCTTTTGAGCCTTGCAGTTACATAGGGATTCAGTTGTCTGAAAAAACGCGTTTATTTCGTGCTGAAAAACACGTTTTCAATAGTGTGCTGTTACTGCCCCATAACTTACATGGGGGTGACCAAACTTGCAGAAACATGTTTATTTCTGCTGAAAAACACGTTTTGACACTTTCTGCACACTGGGGTTAAGAGCTGAGTGTGTGGGCTCTTCTGAGTCTTGCAGTTACATAGGGATTCAGTTGTCTGAAAAAAACGCGTTTATTTCGGGCTGAAAAACACGTTTTCAAAAGTGTGCTGTTACTGCCCCATAACTTACATGGGGGTGACCAAACTTGCAGAAACATGTTTATTTCTGCTGAAAAACACGTTTTGACACTTTCTGCACACTGGGGTTAAGAGCTGAGTGTGTGGGCTCTTTTGAGCCTTGCAGTTACATAGGGATTCAGTTGTCTGAAAAAACGCGTTTATTTCGGGCTGAAAAACACGTTTTCAAAAGTGTGCTGTTACTGCCCCATAACTTACATGGGGGTGACCAAACTTGCAGAAACATGTTTATTTCTGCTGAAAATCATGTTTTGACACTTTCTGCACACTGGGGTTAAGAGCTGAGTGTGTGGGCTCTTCTGAGTCTTGCAGTTACATAGGGATTCAGTTGTCTGAAAAAACGTGTTTATTTCAGGCTGAAAAACACGTTTTCAAAAGTGTGCTGTTACTGCCCCATAACTTACATGGGGGTGACCAAACTTGCAGAAACATGTTTATTTCTGCTGAAAAACACGTTTTGACACTTTCTGCACACTGGGGTTAAGAGCTGAGTGTGTGGGCTCTTCTGAGTCTTGCAGTTACATAGGGATTCAGTTGTCTGAAAAATCGCGTTTATTTCGGGATGAAAAACACGTTTTCAAAAGTGTGCTGTTACTGCCCCATAACTTACATGGGGGTGACCAAACTTGCAGAAACATGTTTATTTCTGCTGAAAAACACGTTTTGACACTTTCTGCACACTGGGGTTAAGAGCTGAGTGTGTGGGCTCTTTTGAGCCTTGCAGTTACATAGGGATTCAGTTGTCTGAAAAAACGCGTTTATTTCGTGCTGAAAAACACGTTTTCAAAAGTGTGCTGTTACTGCCCCATAACTTACATGGGGGTGACCAAACTTGCAGAAACATGTTTATTTCTGCTGAAAAACACGTTTTGACACTTTCTGCACACTGGGGTTAAGAGCTGAGTGTGTGGGCTCTTCTGAGTCTTGCAGTTACATAGGGATTCAGTTGTCTGAAAAAACGCGTTTATTTCGGGCTGAAAAACACGTTTTCAAAAGTGTGCTGTTACTGCCCCATAACTTACATGGGGGTGACCAAACTTGCAGAAACATGTTTATTTCTGCTGAAAAACACGTTTTGACACTTTCTGCACACTGGGGTTAAGAGCTGAGTGTGTGGGCTCTTCTGAGTCTTGCAGTTACATAGGGATTCAGTTGTCTGAAAAAACGCGTTTATTTCGGGCTGAAAAACACGTTTTCAAAAGTGTGCTGTTACTGCCCCATAACTTACATGGGGGTGACCAAACTTGCAGAAACATGTTTATTTCTGCTGAAAATCATGTTTTGACACTTTCTGCACACTGGGGTTAAGAGCTGAGTGTGTGGGCTCTTTTGAGCCTTGCAGTTACATAGGGATTCAGATGTCTGAAAAAACGCGTTTATTTCGGGCTGAAAAACACGTTTTCAAAAGTGTGCTGTTACTGCCCCATAACTTACATGGGGGTGACCAAACTTGCAGAAACATGTTTATTTCTGCTGAAAAACACGTTTTGACACTTTCTGCACACTGGGGTTAAGAGCTGAGTGTGTGGGCTCTTTTGAGCCTTGCAGTTACATAGGGATTCAGTTGTCTGAAAAAACGCGTTTATTTCGGGATGAAAAACACGTTTTCAAAAGTGTGCTGTTACTGCCCCATAACTTACATGGGGGTGACCAAACTTGCAGAAACATGTTTATTTCTGCTGAAAATCATGTTTTGACACTTTCTGCACACTGGGGTTAAGAGCTGAGTGTGTGGGCTCTTCTGAGTCTTGCAGTTACATAGGGATTCAGTTGTCTGAAAAAACGTGTTTATTTCAGGCTGAAAAACACGTTTTCAAAAGTGTGCTGTTACTGCCCCATAACTTACATGGGGGTGACCAAACTTGCAGAAACATGTTTATTTCTGCTGAAAAACACGTTTTGACACTTTCTGCACACTGGGGTTAAGAGCTGAGTGTGTGGGCTCTTCTGAGTCTTGCAGTTACATAGGGATTCAGTTGTCTGAAAAATCGCGTTTATTTCGGGATGAAAAACACGTTTTCAAAAGTGTGCTGTTACTGCCCCATAACTTACATGGGGGTGACCAAACTTGCAGAAACATGTTTATTTCTGCTGAAAATCATGTTTTGACACTTTCTGCACACTGGGGTTAAGAGCTGAGTGTGTGGGCTCTTCTGAGTCTTGCAGTTACATAGGGATTCAGTTGTCTGAAAAAACGCGTTTATTTCGGGCTGAAAAACACGTTTTCAAAAGTGTGCTGTTACTGCCCCATAACTTACATGGGGGTGACCAAACTTGCAGAAACATGTTTATTTCTGCTGAAAAACACGTTTTGACACTTTCTGCACACTGGGGTTAAGAGCTGAGTGTGTGGGCTCTTTTGAGCCTTGCAGTTACATAGGGATTCAGTTGTCTGAAAAAACGCGTTTATTTCGGGCTGAAAAACACGTTTTCAAAAGTGTGCTGTTACTGCCCCATAACTTACATGGGGGTGACCAAACTTGCAGAAACATGTTTATTTCTGCTGAAAATCATGTTTTGTCACTTTCTGCACACTGGGGTTAAGAGCTGAGTGTGTGGGCTCTTTTGAGCCTTGCAGTTACATAGGGATTCAGTTGTCTGAAAAAACGCGTTTATTTCGGGCTGAAAAACACGTTTTCAAAAGTGTGCTGTTACTGCCCCATAACTTACATGGGGGTGACCAAACTTGCAGAAACATGTTTATTTCTGCTGAAAAACACGTTTTGACACTTTCTGCACACTGGGGTTAAGAGCTGAGTGTGTGGGCTCTTCTGAGTCTTGCAGTTACATAGGGATTCAGTTGTCTGAAAAAACGCGTTTATTTCGGGCTGAAAAACACGTTTTCAAAAGTGTGCTGTTACTGCCCCATAACTTACATGGGGGTGACCAAACTTGCAGAAACATGTTTATTTCTGCTGAAAATCATGTTTTGACACTTTCTGCACACTGGGGTTAAGAGCTGAGTGTGTGGGCTCTTTTGAGCCTTGCAGTTACATAGGGATTCAGTTGTCTGAAAAAACGCGTTTATTTCGGGCTGAAAAACAAGTTTTAAAAAGTGTGCTGTTACTGCCCCATAACTTACATGGGGGTGACCAAACTTGCAGAAACATGTTTATTTCTGCTGAAAATCATGTTTTGACACTTTCTGCACACTGGGGTTAAGAGCTGAGTGTGTGGGCTCTTTTGAGCCTTGCAGTTACATAGGGATTCAGTTGTCTGAAAAAACGCGTTTATTTCGGGCTGAAAAACACGTTTTAAAAAGTGTGCTGTTACTGCCCCATAACTTACATGGGGGTGACCAAACTTGCAGAAACATGTTTATTTCTGCTGAAAATCATGTTTTGACACTTTCTGCACACTGGGGTTAAGAGCTGAGTGTGTGGGCTCTTCTGAGTCTTGCAGTTACATAGGGATTCAGTTGTCTGAAAAAACGCGTTTATATCGGGCTGAAAAACACGTTTTCAAAAGTGTGCTGTTACTGCCCCATAACTTACATGGGGGTGACCAAACTTGCAGAAACATGTTTATTTCTGCTGAAAAACACGTTTTGACACTTTCTGCACACTGGGGTTAAGAGCTGAGTGTGTGGGCTCTTCTGAGTCTTGCAGTTACATAGGGATTCAGTTGTCTGAAAAAACGCGTTTATTTCGGGCTGAAAAACACGTTTTCAAAAGTGTGCTGTTACTGCCCCATAACTTACATGGGGGTGACCAAACTTGCAGAAACATGTTTATTTCTGCTGAAAATCATGTTTTGACACTTTCTGCACACTGGGGTTAAGAGCTGAGTGTGTGGGCTCTTCTGAGTCTTGCAGTTACATAGGGATTCAGTTGTCTGAAAAAACGCGTTTATTTCGGGCTGAAAAACACGTTTTCAAAAGTGTGCTGTTACTGCCCCATAACTTACATGGGGGTGACCAAACTTGCAGAAACATGTTTATTTCTGCTGAAAAACACGTTTTGACACTTTCTGCACACTGGGGTTAAGAGCTGAGTGTGTGGGCTCTTTTGAGCCTTGCAGTTACATAGGGATTCAGTTGTCTGAAAAAACGCGTTTATTTCGGGCTGAAAAACACGTTTTCAAAAGTGTGCTGTTACTGCCCCATAACTTACATGGGGGTGACCAAACTTGCAGAAACATGTTTATTTCTGCTGAAAAACACGTTTTGACACTTTCTGCACACTGGGGTTAAGAGCTGAGTGTGTGGGCTCTTCTGAGTCTTGCAGTTACATAGGGATTCAGTTGTCTGAAAAAACGCGTTTATTTCGGGCTGAAAAACACGTTTTCAAAAGTGTGCTGTTACTGCCCCATAACTTACATGGGGGTGACCAAACTTGCAGAAACATGTTTATTTCTGCTGAAAAACATGTTTTGACACTTTCTGCACACTGGGGTTAAGAGCTGAGTGTGTGGGCTCTTTTGAGCCTTGCAGTTACATAGGGATTCAGTTGTTTGAAAAAACGCGTTTATTTCGGGCTGAAAAACACGTTTTCAAAAGTGTGCTGTTACTGCCCCATAAGTTACATGGGGTTGACCAAACTTGCAGAAACATGTTTATTTCTGCTGAAAATCATGTTTTGACACTTTCTGCACACTGGGGTTAAGAGCTGAGTGTGTGGGCTCTTCTGAGTCTTGCAGTTACATAGGGATTCAGTTGTCTGAAAAAACGTGTTTATTTCAGGCTGAAAAACACGTTTTCAAAAGTGTGCTGTTACTGCCCCATAACTTACATGGGGGTGACCAAACTTGCAGAAACATGTTTATTTCTGCTGAAAAACATGTTTTGACACTTTCTGCACACTGGGGTTAAGAGCTGAGTGTGTGGGCTCTTCTGAGTCTTGCAGTTACATAGGGATTCAGTTGTCTGAAAAAACGCGTTTATTTCAGGCTGAAAAACACGTTTTCAAAAGTGTGCTGTTACTGCCCCATAACTTACATGGGGGTGACCAAACTTGCAGAAACATGTTTATTTCTGCTGAAAAACATGTTTTGACACTTTCTGCACACTGGGGTTAAGAGCTGAGTGTGTGGGCTCTTCTGAGTCTTGCAGTTACATAGGGATTCAGTTGTCTGAAAAAACGTGTTTATTTCAGGCTGAAAAACACGTTTTCAAAAGTGTGCTGTTACTGCCCCATAACTTACATGGGGGTGACCAAACTTGCAGAAACATGTTTATTTCTGCTGAAAATCATGTTTTGACACTTTCTGCACACTGGGGTTAAGAGCTGAGTGTGTGGGCTCTTTTGAGCCTTGCAGTTACATAGGGATTCAGTTGTCTGAAAAAACGCGTTTATTTCGGGCTGAAAAACAAGTTTTAAAAAGTGTGCTGTTACTGCCCCATAACTTACATGGGGGTGACCAAACTTGCAGAAACATGTTTATTTCTGCTGAAAATCATGTTTTGACACTTTCTGCACACTGGGGTTAAGAGCTGAGTGTGTGGGCTCTTTTGAGCCTTGCAGTTACATAGGGATTCAGTTGTCTGAAAAAACGTGTTTATTTCGGGCTGAAAAACACGTTTTCAAAAGTGTGCTGTTACTGCCCCATAACTTACATGGGGGTGACCAAACTTGCAGAAACATGTTTATTTCTGCTGAAAAACACGTTTTGACACTTTCTGCACACTGGGGTTAAGAGCTGAGTGTGTGGGCTCTTCTGAGTCTTGCAGTTACATAGGGATTCAGTTGTCTGAAAAAACGCGTTTATTTCGGGCAAAAAAACACGTTTTCAAAAGTGTGCTGTTACTGCCCCATAACTTACATGGGGGTGACCAAACTTGCAGAAACATGTTTATTTCTGCTGAAAATCATGTTTTGTCACTTTCTGCACACTGGGGTTAAGAGCTGAGTGTGTGGGCTCTTTTGAGCCTTGCAGTTACATAGGGATTCAGTTGTCTGAAAAAACGCGTTTATTTCGGGCTGAAAAACACGTTTTCAAAAGTGTGCTGTTACTGCCCCATAACTTACATGGGGGTGACCAAACTTGCAGAAACATGTTTATTTCTGCTGAAAAACACGTTTTGACACTTTCTGCACACTGGGGTTAAGAGCTGAGTGTGTGGGCTCTTCTGAGTCTTGCAGTTACATAGGGATTCAGTTGTCTGAAAAAACGCGTTTATTTCGGGCTGAAAAACACGTTTTCAAAAGTGTGCTGTTACTGCCCCATAACTTACATGGGGGTGACCAAACTTGCAGAAACATGTTTATTTCTGCTGAAAATCATGTTTTGACACTTTCTGCACACTGGGGTTAAGAGCTGAGTGTGTGGGCTCTTTTGAGCCTTGCAGTTACATAGGGATTCAGTTGTCTGAAAAAACGCGTTTATTTCGGGCTGAAAAACAAGTTTTAAAAAGTGTGCTGTTACTGCCCCATAACTTACATGGGGGTGACCAAACTTGCAGAAACATGTTTATTTCTGCTGAAAATCATGTTTTGACACTTTCTGCACACTGGGGTTAAGAGCTGAGTGTGTGGGCTCTTTTGAGCCTTGCAGTTACATAGGGATTCAGTTGTCTGAAAAAACGCGTTTATTTCGGGCTGAAAAACACGTTTTAAAAAGTGTGCTGTTACTGCCCCATAACTTACATGGGGGTGACCAAACTTGCAGAAACATGTTTATTTCTGCTGAAAATCATGTTTTGACACTTTCTGCACACTGGGGTTAAGAGCTGAGTGTGTGGGCTCTTCTGAGTCTTGCAGTTACATAGGGATTCAGTTGTCTGAAAAAACGCGTTTATTTCGGGCTGAAAAACACGTTTTCAAAAGTGTGCTGTTACTGCCCCATAACTTACATGGGGGTGACCAAACTTGCAGAAACATGTTTATTTCTGCTGAAAAACACGTTTTGACACTTTCTGCACACTGGGGTTAAGAGCTGAGTGTGTGGGCTCTTCTGAGTCTTGCAGTTACATAGGGATTCAGTTGTCTGAAAAAACGCGTTTATTTCGGGCTGAAAAACACGTTTTCAAAAGTGTGCTGTTACTGCCCCATAACTTACATGGGGGTGACCAAACTTGCAGAAACATGTTTATTTCTGCTGAAAATCATGTTTTGACACTTTCTGCACACTGGGGTTAAGAGCTGAGTGTGTGGGCTCTTCTGAGTCTTGCAGTTACATAGGGATTCAGTTGTCTGAAAAAACGCGTTTATTTCGGGCTGAAAAACACGTTTTCAAAAGTGTGCTGTTACTGCCCCATAACTTACATGGGGGTGACCAAACTTGCAGAAACATGTTTATTTCTGCTGAAAAACACGTTTTGACACTTTCTGCACACTGGGGTTAAGAGCTGAGTGTGTGGGCTCTTTTGAGCCTTGCAGTTACATAGGGATTCAGTTGTCTGAAAAAACGCGTTTATTTCGGGCTGAAAAACACGTTTTCAAAAGTGTGCTGTTACTGCCCCATAACTTACATGGGGGTGACCAAACTTGCAGAAACATGTTTATTTCTGCTGAAAAACACGTTTTGACACTTTCTGCACACTGGGGTTAAGAGCTGAGTGTGTGGGCTCTTCTGAGTCTTGCAGTTACATAGGGATTCAGTTGTCTGAAAAAACGCGTTTATTTCGGGCTGAAAAACACGTTTTCAAAAGTGTGCTGTTACTGCCCCATAACTTACATGGGGGTGACCAAACTTGCAGAAACATGTTTATTTCTGCTGAAAAACATGTTTTGACACTTTCTGCACACTGGGGTTAAGAGCTGAGTGTGTGGGCTCTTTTGAGCCTTGCAGTTACATAGGGATTCAGTTGTTTGAAAAAACGCGTTTATTTCGGGCTGAAAAACACGTTTTCAAAAGTGTGCTGTTACTGCCCCATAACTTACATGGGGTTGACCAAACTTGCAGAAACATGTTTATTTCTGCTGAAAATCATGTTTTGACACTTTCTGCACACTGGGGTTAAGAGCTGAGTGTGTGGGCTCTTCTGAGTCTTGCAGTTACATAGGGATTCAGTTGTCTGAAAAAACGTGTTTATTTCAGGCTGAAAAACACGTTTTCAAAAGTGTGCTGTTACTGCCCCATAACTTACATGGGGGTGACCAAACTTGCAGAAACATGTTTATTTCTGCTGAAAAACATGTTTTGACACTTTCTGCACACTGGGGTTAAGAGCTGAGTGTGTGGGCTCTTCTGAGTCTTGCAGTTACATAGGGATTCAGTTGTCTGAAAAAACGTGTTTATTTCAGGCTGAAAAACACGTTTTCAAAAGTGTGCTGTTACTGCCCCATAACTTACATGGGGGTGACCAAACTTGCAGAAACATGTTTATTTCTGCTGAAAATCATGTTTTGACACTTTCTGCACACTGGGGTTAAGAGCTGAGTGTGTGGGCTCTTTTGAGCCTTGCAGTTACATAGGGATTCAGTTGTCTGAAAAAACGCGTTTATTTCGGGCTGAAAAACAAGTTTTAAAAAGTGTGCTGTTACTGCCCCATAACTTACATGGGGGTGACCAAACTTGCAGAAACATGTTTATTTCTGCTGAAAATCATGTTTTGACACTTTCTGCACACTGGGGTTAAGAGCTGAGTGTGTGGGCTCTTTTGAGCCTTGCAGTTACATAGGGATTCAGTTGTCTGAAAAAACGCGTTTATTTCGGGCTGAAAAACAAGTTTTAAAAAGTGTGCTGTTACTGCCCCATAACTTACATGGGGGTGACCAAACTTGCAGAAACATGTTTATTTCTGCTGAAAATCATGTTTTGACACTTTCTGCACACTGGGGTTAAGAGCTGAGTGTGTGGGCTCTTTTGAGCCTTGCAGTTACATAGGGATTCAGTTGTCTGAAAAAACGCGTTTATTTCGGGCTGAAAAACACGTTTTAAAAAGTGTGCTGTTACTGCCCCATAACTTACATGGGGGTGACCAAACTTGCAGAAACATGTTTATTTCTGCTGAAAATCATGTTTTGACACTTTCTGCACACTGGGGTTAAGAGCTGAGTGTGTGGGCTCTTCTGAGTCTTGCAGTTACATAGGGATTCAGTTGTCTGAAAAAACGCGTTTATTTCGGGCTGAAAAACACGTTTTCAAAAGTGTGCTGTTACTGCCCCATAACTTACATGGGGGTGACCAAACTTGCAGAAACATGTTTATTTCTGCTGAAAAACACGTTTTGACACTTTCTGCACACTGGGGTTAAGAGCTGAGTGTGTGGGCTCTTCTGAGTCTTGCAGTTACATAGGGATTCAGTTGTCTGAAAAAACGCGTTTATTTCGGGCTGAAAAACACGTTTTCAAAAGTGTGCTGTTACTGCCCCATAACTTACATGGGGGTGACCAAACTTGCAGAAACATGTTTATTTCTGCTGAAAATCATGTTTTGACACTTTCTGCACACTGGGGTTAAGAGCTGAGTGTGTGGGCTCTTCTGAGTCTTGCAGTTACATAGGGATTCAGTTGTCTGAAAAAACGCGTTTATTTCGGGCTGAAAAACACGTTTTCAAAAGTGTGCTGTTACTGCCCCATAACTTACATGGGGGTGACCAAACTTGCAGAAACATGTTTATTTCTGCTGAAAAACACGTTTTGACACTTTCTGCACACTGGGGTTAAGAGCTGAGTGTGTGGGCTCTTTTGAGCCTTGCAGTTACATAGGGATTCAGTTGTCTGAAAAAACGCGTTTATTTCGGGCTGAAAAACACGTTTTCAAAAGTGTGCTGTTACTGCCCCATAACTTACATGGGGGTGACCAAACTTGCAGAAACATGTTTATTTCTGCTGAAAAACACGTTTTGACACTTTCTGCACACTGGGGTTAAGAGCTGAGTGTGTGGGCTCTTCTGAGTCTTGCAGTTACATAGGGATTCAGTTGTCTGAAAAAACGCGTTTATTTCGGGCTGAAAAACACGTTTTCAAAAGTGTGCTGTTACTGCCCCATAACTTACATGGGGGTGACCAAACTTGCAGAAACATGTTTATTTCTGCTGAAAAACATGTTTTGACACTTTCTGCACACTGGGGTTAAGAGCTGAGTGTGTGGGCTCTTTTGAGCCTTGCAGTTACATAGGGATTCAGTTGTTTGAAAAAACGCGTTTATTTCGGGCTGAAAAACACGTTTTCAAAAGTGTGCTGTTACTGCCCCATAACTTACATGGGGTTGACCAAACTTGCAGAAACATGTTTATTTCTGCTGAAAATCATGTTTTGACACTTTCTGCACACTGGGGTTAAGAGCTGAGTGTGTGGGCTCTTCTGAGTCTTGCAGTTACATAGGGATTCAGTTGTCTGAAAAAACGTGTTTATTTCAGGCTGAAAAACACGTTTTCAAAAGTGTGCTGTTACTGCCCCATAACTTACATGGGGGTGACCAAACTTGCAGAAACATGTTTATTTCTGCTGAAAAACATGTTTTGACACTTTCTGCACACTGGGGTTAAGAGCTGAGTGTGTGGGCTCTTCTGAGTCTTGCAGTTACATAGGGATTCAGTTGTCTGAAAAAACGTGTTTATTTCAGGCTGAAAAACACGTTTTCAAAAGTGTGCTGTTACTGCCCCATAACTTACATGGGGGTGACCAAACTTGCAGAAACATGTTTATTTCTGCTGAAAATCATGTTTTGACACTTTCTGCACACTGGGGTTAAGAGCTGAGTGTGTGGGCTCTTTTGAGCCTTGCAGTTACATAGGGATTCAGTTGTCTGAAAAAACGCGTTTATTTCGGGCTGAAAAACAAGTTTTAAAAAGTGTGCTGTTACTGCCCCATAACTTACATGGGGGTGACCAAACTTGCAGAAACATGTTTATTTCTGCTGAAAATCATGTTTTGACACTTTCTGCACACTGGGGTTAAGAGCTGAGTGTGTGGGCTCTTTTGAGCCTTGCAGTTACATAGGGATTCAGTTGTCTGAAAAAACGTGTTTATTTCGGGCTGAAAAACACGTTTTCAAAAGTGTGCTGTTACTGCCCCATAACTTACATGGGGGTGACCAAACTTGCAGAAACATGTTTATTTCTGCTGAAAAACACGTTTTGACACTTTCTGCACACTGGGGTTAAGAGCTGAGTGTGTGGGCTCTTCTGAGTCTTGCAGTTACATAGGGATTCAGTTGTCTGAAAAAACGCGTTTATTTCGGGCAAAAAAACACGTTTTCAAAAGTGTGCTGTTACTGCCCCATAACTTACATGGGGGTGACCAAACTTGCAGAAACATGTTTATTTCTGCTGAAAATCATGTTTTGTCACTTTCTGCACACTGGGGTTAAGAGCTGAGTGTGTGGGCTCTTTTGAGCCTTGCAGTTACATAGGGATTCAGTTGTCTGAAAAAACGCGTTTATTTCGGGCTGAAAAACACGTTTTCAAAAGTGTGCTGTTACTGCCCCATAACTTACATGGGGGTGACCAAACTTGCAGAAACATGTTTATTTCTGCTGAAAAACACGTTTTGACACTTTCTGCACACTGGGGTTAAGAGCTGAGTGTGTGGGCTCTTCTGAGTCTTGCAGTTACATAGGGATTCAGTTGTCTGAAAAAACGCGTTTATTTCGGGCTGAAAAACACGTTTTCAAAAGTGTGCTGTTACTGCCCCATAACTTACATGGGGGTGACCAAACTTGCAGAAACATGTTTATTTCTGCTGAAAATCATGTTTTGACACTTTCTGCACACTGGGGTTAAGAGCTGAGTGTGTGGGCTCTTTTGAGCCTTGCAGTTACATAGGGATTCAGTTGTCTGAAAAAACGCGTTTATTTCGGGCTGAAAAACAAGTTTTAAAAAGTGTGCTGTTACTGCCCCATAACTTACATGGGGGTGACCAAACTTGCAGAAACATGTTTATTTCTGCTGAAAATCATGTTTTGACACTTTCTGCACACTGGGGTTAAGAGCTGAGTGTGTGGGCTCTTTTGAGCCTTGCAGTTACATAGGGATTCAGTTGTCTGAAAAAACGCGTTTATTTCGGGCTGAAAAACACGTTTTAAAAAGTGTGCTGTTACTGCCCCATAACTTACATGGGGGTGACCAAACTTGCAGAAACATGTTTATTTCTGCTGAAAATCATGTTTTGACACTTTCTGCACACTGGGGTTAAGAGCTGAGTGTGTGGGCTCTTCTGAGTCTTGCAGTTACATAGGGATTCAGTTGTCTGAAAAAACGCGTTTATTTCGGGCTGAAAAACACGTTTTCAAAAGTGTGCTGTTACTGCCCCATAACTTACATGGGGGTGACCAAACTTGCAGAAACATGTTTATTTCTGCTGAAAAACACGTTTTGACACTTTCTGCACACTGGGGTTAAGAGCTGAGTGTGTGGGCTCTTCTGAGTCTTGCAGTTACATAGGGATTCAGTTGTCTGAAAAAACGCGTTTATTTCGGGCTGAAAAACACGTTTTCAAAAGTGTGCTGTTACTGCCCCATAATTTACATGGGGGTGACCAAACTTGCAGAAACATGTTTATTTCTGCTGAAAATCATGTTTTGACACTTTCTGCACACTGGGGTTAAGAGCTGAGTGTGTGGGCTCTTCTGAGTCTTGCAGTTACATAGGGATTCAGTTGTCTGAAAAAACGCGTTTATTTCGGGCTGAAAAACACGTTTTCAAAAGTGTGCTGTTACTGCCCCATAACTTACATGGGGGTGACCAAACTTGCAGAAACATGTTTATTTCTGCTGAAAAACACGTTTTGACACTTTCTGCACACTGGGGTTAAGAGCTGAGTGTGTGGGCTCTTTTGAGCCTTGCAGTTACATAGGGATTCAGTTGTCTGAAAAAACGCGTTTATTTCGGGCTGAAAAACACGTTTTCAAAAGTGTGCTGTTACTGCCCCATAACTTACATGGGGGTGACCAAACTTGCAGAAACATGTTTATTTCTGCTGAAAAACACGTTTTGACACTTTCTGCACACTGGGGTTAAGAGCTGAGTGTGTGGGCTCTTCTGAGTCTTGCAGTTACATAGGGATTCAGTTGTCTGAAAAAACGCGTTTATTTCGGGCTGAAAAACACGTTTTCAAAAGTGTGCTGTTACTGCCCCATAACTTACATGGGGGTGACCAAACTTGCAGAAACATGTTTATTTCTGCTGAAAAACATGTTTTGACACTTTCTGCACACTGGGGTTAAGAGCTGAGTGTGTGGGCTCTTTTGAGCCTTGCAGTTACATAGGGATTCAGTTGTTTGAAAAAACGCGTTTATTTCGGGCTGAAAAACACGTTTTCAAAAGTGTGCTGTTACTGCCCCATAACTTACATGGGGTTGACCAAACTTGCAGAAACATGTTTATTTCTGCTGAAAATCATGTTTTGACACTTTCTGCACACTGGGGTTAAGAGCTGAGTGTGTGGGCTCTTCTGAGTCTTGCAGTTACATAGGGATTCAGTTGTCTGAAAAAACGTGTTTATTTCAGGCTGAAAAACACGTTTTCAAAAGTGTGCTGTTACTGCCCCATAACTTACATGGGGGTGACCAAACTTGCAGAAACATGTTTATTTCTGCTGAAAAACATGTTTTGACACTTTCTGCACACTGGGGTTAAGAGCTGAGTGTGTGGGCTCTTCTGAGTCTTGCAGTTACATAGGGATTCAGTTGTCTGAAAAAACGCGTTTATTTCAGGCTGAAAAACACGTTTTCAAAAGTGTGCTGTTACTGCCCCATAACTTACATGGGGGTGACCAAACTTGCAGAAACATGTTTATTTCTGCTGAAAAACATGTTTTGACACTTTCTGCACACTGGGGTTAAGAGCTGAGTGTGTGGGCTCTTCTGAGTCTTGCAGTTACATAGGGATTCAGTTGTCTGAAAAAACGTGTTTATTTCAGGCTGAAAAACACGTTTTCAAAAGTGTGCTGTTACTGCCCCATAACTTACATGGGGGTGACCAAACTTGCAGAAACATGTTTATTTCTGCTGAAAATCATGTTTTGACACTTTCTGCACACTGGGGTTAAGAGCTGAGTGTGTGGGCTCTTTTGAGCCTTGCAGTTACATAGGGATTCAGTTGTCTGAAAAAACGCGTTTATTTCGGGCTGAAAAACAAGTTTTAAAAAGTGTGCTGTTACTGCCCCATAACTTACATGGGGGTGACCAAACTTGCAGAAACATGTTTATTTCTGCTGAAAATCATGTTTTGACACTTTCTGCACACTGGGGTTAAGAGCTGAGTGTGTGGGCTCTTTTGAGCCTTGCAGTTACATAGGGATTCAGTTGTCTGAAAAAACGTGTTTATTTCGGGCTGAAAAACACGTTTTCAAAAGTGTGCTGTTACTGCCCCATAACTTACATGGGGGTGACCAAACTTGCAGAAACATGTTTATTTCTGCTGAAAAACACGTTTTGACACTTTCTGCACACTGGGGTTAAGAGCTGAGTGTGTGGGCTCTTCTGAGTCTTGCAGTTACATAGGGATTCAGTTGTCTGAAAAAACGCGTTTATTTCGGGCAAAAAAACACGTTTTCAAAAGTGTGCTGTTACTGCCCCATAACTTACATGGGGGTGACCAAACTTGCAGAAACATGTTTATTTCTGCTGAAAATCATGTTTTGACACTTTCTGCACACTGGGGTTAAGAGCTGAGTGTGTGGGCTCTTTTGAGCCTTGCAGTTACATAGGGATTCAGTTGTCTGAAAAAACGCGTTTATTTCGGGCTGAAAAACACGTTTTAAAAAGTGTGCTGTTACTGCCCCATAACTTACATGGGGGTGACCAAACTTGCAGAAATATGTTTATTTCTGCTGAAAATCATGTTTTGACTCTTTCTGCACACTGGGGTTAAGAGCTGAGTGTGTGGGCTCTTCTGAGTCTTGCAGTTACATAGGGATTCAGTTGTCTGAAAAAACGCGTTTATTTCGGGCTGAAAAACACGTTTTCAAAAGTGTGCTGTTACTGCCCCATAACTTACATGGGGGTGACCAAACTTGCAGAAACATGTTTATTTCTGCTGAAAATCATGTTTTGACACTTTCTGCACACTGGGGTTAAGAGCTGAGTGTGTGGGCTCTTTTGAGCCTTGCAGTTACATAGGGATTCAGTTGTCTGAAAAAACGCGTTTATTTCGGGCTGAAAAACACGTTTTCAAAAGTGTGCTGTTACTGCCCCATAACTTACATGGGGGTGACCAAACTTGCAGAAACATGTTTATTTCTGCTGAAAAACATGTTTTGACACTTTCTGCACACTGGGGTTAAGAGCTGAGTGTGTGGGCTCTTTTGAGCCTTGCAGTTACACAGGGATTCAGTTGTCTTAAAAAACGCGTTTATTTCGGGCTGAAAAACACGTTTTCAAAAGTGTGCTGTTACTGCCCCATAACTTACATGGGGTTGACCAAACTTGCAGAAACATGTTTATTTCTGCTGAAAATCATGTTTTGACACTTTCTGCACACTGGGGTTAAGAGCTGAGTGTGTGGGCTCTTCTGAGTCTTGCAGTTACATAGGGATTCAGTTGTCTGAAAAAACGTGTTTATTTCAGGCTGAAAAACACGTTTTCAAAAGTGTGCTGTTACTGCCCCATAACTTACATGGGGGTGACCAAACTTGCAGAAACATGTTTATTTCTGCTGAAAAACACGTTTTGACACTTTCTGCACACTGGGGTTAAGAGCTGAGTGTGTGGGCTCTTCTGAGTCTTGCAGTTACATAGGGATTCAGTTGTCTGAAAAAACGCGTTTATTTCGGGCTGAAAAACACGTTTTCAAAAGTGTGCTGTTACTGCCCCATAACTTACATGGGGGTGACCAAACTTGCAGAAACATGTTTATTTCTGCTGAAAATCATGTTTTGACACTTTCTGCACACTGGGGTTAAGAGCTGAGTGTGTGGGCTCTTTTGAGCCTTGCAGTTACATAGGGATTCAGTTGTCTGAAAAAACGCGTTTATTTCGGGCTGAAAAACACGTTTTAAAAAGTGTGCTGTTACTGCCCCATAACTTACATGGGGGTGACCAAACTTGCAGAAACATGTTTATTTCTGCTGAAAATCATGTTTTGACACTTTCTGCACACTGGGGTTAAGAGCTGAGTGTGTGGGCTCTTCTGAGTCTTGCAGTTACATAGGGATTCAGTTGTCTGAAAAAACGCGTTTATTTCGGGCTGAAAAACACGTTTTCAAAAGTGTGCTGTTACTGCCCCATAACTTACATGGGGGTGACCAAACTTGCAGAAACATGTTTATTTCTGCTGAAAAACACGTTTTGACACTTTCTGCACACTGGGGTTAAGAGCTGAGTGTGTGGGCTCTTCTGAGTCTTGCAGTTACATAGGGATTCAGTTGTCTGAAAAAACGCGTTTATTTCGGGCTGAAAAACACGTTTTCAAAAGTGTGCTGTTACTGCCCCATAACTTACATGGGGGTGACCAAACTTGCAGAAACATGTTTATTTCTGCTGAAAATCATGTTTTGACACTTTCTGCACACTGGGGTTAAGAGCTGAGTGTGTGGGCTCTTCTGAGTCTTGCAGTTACATAGGGATTCAGTTGTCTGAAAAAACGCGTTTATTTCGGGCTGAAAAACACGTTTTCAAAAGTGTGCTGTTACTGCCCCATAACTTACATGGGGGTGACCAAACTTGCAGAAACATGTTTATTTCTGCTGAAAAACACGTTTTGACACTTTCTGCACACTGGGGTTAAGAGCTGAGTGTGTGGGCTCTTCTGAGTCTTGCAGTTACATAGGGATTCAGTTGTCTGAAAAAACGCGTTTATTTCGGGCTGAAAAACACGTTTTCAAAAGTGTGCTGTTACTGCCCCATAACTTACATGGGGGTGACCAAACTTGCAGAAACATGTTTATTTCTGCTGAAAAACATGTTTTGACACTTTCTGCACACTGGGGTTAAGAGCTGAGTGTGTGGGCTCTTTTGAGCCTTGCAGTTACATAGGGATTCAGTTGTCTGAAAAAACGCGTTTATTTCGGGCTGAAAAACACGTTTTCAAAAGTGTGCTGTTACTGCCCCATAACTTACATGGGGTTGACCAAACTTGCAGAAACATGTTTATTTCTGCTGAAAATCATGTTTTGACACTTTCTGCACACTGGGGTTAAGAGCTGAGTGTGTGGGCTCTTCTGAGTCTTGCAGTTACATAGGGATTCAGTTGTCTGAAAAAACGTGTTTATTTCAGGCTGAAAAACACGTTTTCAAAAGTGTGCTGTTACTGCCCCATAACTTACATGGGGGTGACCAAACTTGCAGAAACATGTTTATTTCTGCTGAAAAACATGTTTTGACACTTTCTGCACACTGGGGTTAAGAGCTGAGTGTGTGGGCTCTTCTGAGTCTTGCAGTTACATAGGGATTCAGTTGTCTGAAAAAACGTGTTTATTTCAGGCTGAAAAACACGTTTTCAAAAGTGTGCTGTTACTGCCCCATAACTTACATGGGGGTGACCAAACTTGCAGAAACATGTTTATTTCTGCTGAAAAACACGTTTTGACACTTTCTGCACACTGGGGTTAAGAGCTGAGTGTGTGGGCTCTTCTGAGTCTTGCAGTTACATAGGGATTCAGTTGTCTGAAAAAACGCGTTTATTTCGGGCTGAAAAACACGTTTTCAAAAGTGTGCTGTTACTGCCCCATAACTTACATGGGGGTGACCAAACTTGCAGAAACATGTTTATTTCTGCTGAAAATCATGTTTTGACACTTTCTGCACACTGGGGTTAAGAGCTGAGTGTGTGGGCTCTTTTGAGCCTTGCAGTTACATAGGGATTCAGTTGTCTGAAAAAACGCGTTTATTTCGGGCTGAAAAACAAGTTTTAAAAAGTGTGCTGTTACTGCCCCATAACTTACATGGGGGTGACCAAACTTGCAGAAACATGTTTATTTCTGCTGAAAATCATGTTTTGACACTTTCTGCACACTGGGGTTAAGAGCTGAGTGTGTGGGCTCTTTTGAGCCTTGCAGTTACATAGGGATTCAGTTGTCTGGAAAAACGTGTTTATTTCGGGCTGAAAAACACGTTTTCAAAAGTGTGCTGTTACTGCCCCATAACTTACATGGGGGTGACCAAACTTGCAGAAACATGTTTATTTCTGCTGAAAAACACGTTTTGACACTTTCTGCACACTGGGGTTAAGAGCTGAGTGTGTGGGCTCTTCTGAGTCTTGCAGTTACATAGGGATTCAGTTGTCTGAAAAAACGCGTTTATTTCGGGCTGAAAAACACGTTTTCAAAAGTGTGCTGTTACTGCCCCATAACTTACATGGGGGTGACCAAACTTGCAGAAACATGTTTATTTCTGCTGAAAATCATGTTTTGACACTTTCTGCACACTGGGGTTAAGAGCTGAGTGTGTGGGCTCTTTTGAGCCTTGCAGTTACATAGGGATTCAGTTGTCTGAAAAAACGCGTTTATTTCGGGCTGAAAAACACGTTTTAAAAAGTGTGCTGTTACTGCCCCATAACTTACATGGGGGTGACCAAACTTGCAGAAACATGTTTATTTCTGCTGAAAATCATGTTTTGACACTTTCTGCACACTGGGGTTAAGAGCTGAGTGTGTGGGCTCTTCTGAGTCTTGCAGTTACATAGGGATTCAGTTGTCTGAAAAAACGCGTTTATTTCGGGCTGAAAAACACGTTTTCAAAAGTGTGCTGTTACTGCCCCATAACTTACATGGGGGTGACCAAACTTGCAGAAACATGTTTATTTCTGCTGAAAAACACGTTTTGACACTTTCTGCACACTGGGGTTAAGAGCTGAGTGTGTGGGCTCTTCTGAGTCTTGCAGTTACATAGGGATTCAGTTGTCTGAAAAAACGCGTTTATTTCGGGCTGAAAAACACGTTTTCAAAAGTGTGCTGTTACTGCCCCATAACTTACATGGGGGTGACCAAACTTGCAGAAACATGTTTATTTCTGCTGAAAATCATGTTTTGACACTTTCTGCACACTGGGGTTAAGAGCTGAGTGTGTGGGCTCTTCTGAGTCTTGCAGTTACATAGGGATTCAGTTGTCTGAAAAAACGCGTTTATTTCGGGCTGAAAAACACGTTTTCAAAAGTGTGCTGTTACTGCCCCATAACTTACATGGGGGTGACCAAACTTGCAGAAACATGTTTATTTCTGCTGAAAAACACGTTTTGACACTTTCTGCACACTGGGGTTAAGAGCTGAGTGTGTGGGCTCTTTTGAGCCTTGCAGTTACATAGGGATTCAGTTGTCTGAAAAAACGCGTTTATTTCGGGCTGAAAAACACGTTTTCAAAAGTGTGCTGTTACTGCCCCATAACTTACATGGGGGTGACCAAACTTGCAGAAACATGTTTATTTCTGCTGAAAAACACGTTTTGACACTTTCTGCACACTGGGGTTAAGAGCTGAGTGTGTGGGCTCTTCTGAGTCTTGCAGTTACATAGGGATTCAGTTGTCTGAAAAAACGCGTTTATTTCGGGCTGAAAAACACGTTTTCAAAAGTGTGCTGTTACTGCCCCATAACTTACATGGGGGTGACCAAACTTGCAGAAACATGTTTATTTCTGCTGAAAAACATGTTTTGACACTTTCTGCACACTGGGGTTAAGAGCTGAGTGTGTGGGCTCTTTTGAGCCTTGCAGTTACATAGGGATTCAGTTGTCTGAAAAAACGCGTTTATTTCGGGCTGAAAAACACGTTTTCAAAAGTGTGCTGTTACTGCCCCATAACTTACATGGGGGTGACCAAACTTGCAGAAACATGGTTATTTCTGCTGAAAATCATGTTTTGACACTTTCTGCACACTGGGGTTAAGAGCTGAGTGTGTGGGCTCTTTTGAGCCTTGCAGTTACATAGGGATTCAGTTGTCTGAAAAAACGCGTTTATTTCGGGCTGAAAAACACGTTTTAAAAAGTGTGCTGTTACTGCCCCATAACTTACATGGGGGTGACCAAAGTTGCAGAAACATGTTTATTTCTGCTGAAAATCATGTTTTGACACTTTCTGCACACTGGGGTTAAGAGCTGAGTGTGTGGGCTCTTCTGAGTCTTGCAGTTACATAGGGATTCAGTTGTCTGAAAAAACGCGTTTATTTCGGGCTGAAAAACACGTTTTCAAAAGTGTGCTGTTACTGCCCCATAACTTACATGGGGGTGACCAAACTTGCAGAAACATGTTTATTTCTGCTGAAAAACACGTTTTGACACTTTCTGCACACTGGGGTTAAGAGCTGAGTGTGTGGGCTCTTCTGAGTCTTGCAGTTACATAGGGATTCAGTTGTCTGAAAAAACGCGTTTATTTCGGGCTGAAAAACACGTTTTCAAAAGTGTGCTGTTACTGCCCCATAACTTACATGGGGGTGACCAAACTTGCAGAAACATGTTTATTTCTGCTGAAAATCATGTTTTGACACTTTCTGCACACTGGGGTTAAGAGCTGAGTGTGTGGGCTCTTCTGAGTCTTGCAGTTACATAGGGATTCAGTTGTCTGAAAAAACGCGTTTATTTCGGGCTGAAAAACACGTTTTCAAAAGTGTGCTGTTACTGCCCCATAACTTACATGGGGGTGACCAAACTTGCAGAAACATGTTTATTTCTGCTGAAAAACACGTTTTGACACTTTCTGCACACTGGGGTTAAGAGCTGAGTGTGTGGGCTCTTTTGAGCCTTGCAGTTACATAGGGATTCAGTTGTCTGAAAAAACGCGTTTATTTCGGGCTGAAAAACACGTTTTCAAAAGTGTGCTGTTACTGCCCCATAACTTACATGGGGGTGACCAAACTTGCAGAAACATGTTTATTTCTGCTGAAAAACACGTTTTGACACTTTCTGCACACTGGGGTTAAGAGCTGAGTGTGTGGGCTCTTCTGAGTCTTGCAGTTACATAGGGATTCAGTTGTCTGAAAAAACGCGTTTATTTCGGGCTGAAAAACACGTTTTCAAAAGTGTGCTGTTACTGCCCCATAACTTACATGGGGGTGACCAAACTTGCAGAAACATGTTTATTTCTGCTGAAAATCATGTTTTGACACTTTCTGCACACTGGGGTTAAGAGCTGAGTGTGTGGGCTCTTTTGAGCCTTGCAGTTACATAGGGATTCAGTTGTCTGAAAAAACGCGTTTATTTCGGGCTGAAAAACACGTTTTAAAAAGTGTGCTGTTACTGCCCCATAACTTACATGGGGGTGACCAAACTTGCAGAAACATGTTTATTTCTGCTGAAAATCATGTTTTGACACTTTCTGCACACTGGGGTTAAGAGCTGAGTGTGTGGGCTCTTCTGAGTCTTGCAGTTACATAGGGATTCAGTTGTCTGAAAAAACGCGTTTATTTCGGGCTGAAAAACACGTTTTCAAAAGTGTGCTGTTACTGCCCCATAACTTACATGGGGGTGACCAAACTTGCAGAAACATGTTTATTTCTGCTGAAAAACACGTTTTGACACTTTCTGCACACTGGGGTTAAGAGCTGAGTGTGTGGGCTCTTCTGAGTCTTGCAGTTACATAGGGATTCAGTTGTCTGAAAAAACGCGTTTATTTCGGGCTGAAAAACACGTTTTCAAAAGTGTGCTGTTACTGCCCCATAACTTACATGGGGGTGACCAAACTTGCAGAAACATGTTTATTTCTGCTGAAAATCATGTTTTGACACTTTCTGCACACTGGGGTTAAGAGCTGAGTGTGTGGGCTCTTCTGAGTCTTGCAGTTACATAGGGATTCAGTTGTCTGAAAAAACGCGTTTATTTCGGGCTGAAAAACACGTTTTCAAAAGTGTGCTGTTACTGCCCCATAACTTACATGGGGGTGACCAAACTTGCAGAAACATGTTTATTTCTGCTGAAAAACACGTTTTGACACTTTCTGCACACTGGGGTTAAGAGCTGAGTGTGTGGGCTCTTTTGAGCCTTGCAGTTACATAGGGATTCAGTTGTCTGAAAAAACGCGTTTATTTCGGGCTGAAAAACACGTTTTCAAAAGTGTGCTGTTACTGCCCCATAACTTACATGGGGGTGACCAAACTTGCAGAAACATGTTTATTTCTGCTGAAAAACACGTTTTGACACTTTCTGCACACTGGGGTTAAGAGCTGAGTGTGTGGGCTCTTCTGAGTCTTGCAGTTACATAGGGATTCAGTTGTCTGAAAAAACGCGTTTATTTCGGGCTGAAAAACACGTTTTCAAAAGTGTGCTGTTACTGCCCCATAACTTACATGGGGGTGACCAAACTTGCAGAAACATGTTTATTTCTGCTGAAAAACATGTTTTGACACTTTCTGCACACTGGGGTTAAGAGCTGAGTGTGTGGGCTCTTTTGAGCCTTGCAGTTACATAGGGATTCAGTTGTCTGAAAAAACGCGTTTATTTCGGGCTGAAAAACACGTTTTCAAAAGTGTGCTGTTACTGCCCCATAACTTACATGGGGGTGACCAAACTTGCAGAAACATGGTTATTTCTGCTGAAAATCATGTTTTGACACTTTCTGCACACTGGGGTTAAGAGCTGAGTGTGTGGGCTCTTTTGAGCCTTGCAGTTACATAGGGATTCAGTTGTCTGAAAAAACGCGTTTATTTCGGGCTGAAAAACACGTTTTAAAAAGTGTGCTGTTACTGCCCCATAACTTACATGGGGGTGACCAAAGTTGCAGAAACATGTTTATTTCTGCTGAAAATCATGTTTTGACACTTTCTGCACACTGGGGTTAAGAGCTGAGTGTGTGGGCTCTTCTGAGTCTTGCAGTTACATAGGGATTCAGTTGTCTGAAAAAACGCGTTTATTTCGGGCTGAAAAACACGTTTTCAAAAGTGTGCTGTTACTGCCCCATAACTTACATGGGGGTGACCAAACTTGCAGAAACATGTTTATTTCTGCTGAAAAACACGTTTTGACACTTTCTGCACACTGGGGTTAAGAGCTGAGTGTGTGGGCTCTTCTGAGTCTTGCAGTTACATAGGGATTCAGTTGTCTGAAAAAACGCGTTTATTTCGGGCTGAAAAACACGTTTTCAAAAGTGTGCTGTTACTGCCCCATAACTTACATGGGGGTGACCAAACTTGCAGAAACATGTTTATTTCTGCTGAAAATCATGTTTTGACACTTTCTGCACACTGGGGTTAAGAGCTGAGTGTGTGGGCTCTTCTGAGTCTTGCAGTTACATAGGGATTCAGTTGTCTGAAAAAACGTGTTTATTTCAGGCTGAAAAACACGTTTTCAAAAGTGTGCTGTTACTGCCCCATAACTTACATGGGGGTGACCAAACTTGCAGAAACATGTTTATTTCTGCTGAAAAACACGTTTTGACACTTTCTGCACACTGGGGTTAAGAGCTGAGTGTGTGGGCTCTTCTGAGTCTTGCAGTTACATAGGGATTCAGTTGTCTGAAAAAACGTGTTTATTTCAGGCTGAAAAACACGTTTTCAAAAGTGTGCTGTTACTGCCCCATAACTTACATGGGGGTGACCAAACTTGCAGAAACATGTTTATTTCTGCTGAAAAACATGTTTTGACACTTTCTGCACACTGGGGTTAAGAGCTGAGTGTGTGGGCTCTTCTGAGTCTTGCAGTTACATAGGGATTCAGTTGTCTGAAAAAACGTGTTTATTTCAGGCTGAAAAACACGTTTTCAAAAGTGTGCTGTTACTGCCCCATAACTTACATGGGGGTGACCAAACTTGCAGAAACATGTTTATTTCTGCTGAAAAACACGTTTTGACACTTTCTGCACACTGGGGTTAAGAGCTGAGTGTGTGGGCTCTTCTGAGTCTTGCAGTTACATAGGGATTCAGTTGTCTGAAAAAACGCGTTTATTTCGGGCTGAAAAACACGTTTTCAAAAGTGTGCTGTTACTGCCCCATAACTTACATGGGGGTGACCAAACTTGCAGAAACATGTTTATTTCTGCTGAAAATCATGTTTTGACACTTTCTGCACACTGGGGTTAAGAGCTGAGTGTGTGGGCTCTTTTGAGCCTTGCAGTTACATAGGGATTCAGTTGTCTGAAAAAACGCGTTTATTTCGGGCTGAAAAACAAGTTTTAAAAAGTGTGCTGTTACTGCCCCATAACTTACATGGGGGTGACCAAACTTGCAGAAACATGTTTATTTCTGCTGAAAATCATGTTTTGACACTTTCTGCACACTGGGGTTAAGAGCTGAGTGTGTGGGCTCTTTTGAGCCTTGCAGTTACATAGGGATTCAGTTGTCTGAAAAAACGTGTTTATTTCGGGCTGAAAAACACGTTTTCAAAAGTGTGCTGTTACTGCCCCATAACTTACATGGGGGTGACCAAACTTGCAGAAACATGTTTATTTCTGCTGAAAAACACGTTTTGACACTTTCTGCACACTGGGGTTAAGAGCTGAGTGTGTGGGCTCTTCTGAGTCTTGCAGTTACATAGGGATTCAGTTGTCTGAAAAAACGCGTTTATTTCGGGCTGAAAAACACGTTTTCAAAAGTGTGCTGTTACTGCCCCATAACTTACATGGGGGTGACCAAACTTGCAGAAACATGTTTATTTCTGCTGAAAATCATGTTTTGACACTTTCTGCACACTGGGGTTAAGAGCTGAGTGTGTGGGCTCTTTTGAGCCTTGCAGTTACATAGGGATTCAGTTGTCTGAAAAAACGCGTTTATTTCGGGCTGAAAAACACGTTTTAAAAAGTGTGCTGTTACTGCCCCATAACTTACATGGGGGTGACCAAACTTGCAGAAACATGTTTATTTCTGCTGAAAATCATGTTTTGACACTTTCTGCACACTGGGGTTAAGAGCTGAGTGTGTGGGCTCTTCTGAGTCTTGCAGTTACATAGGGATTCAGTTGTCTGAAAAAACGCGTTTATTTCGGGCTGAAAAACACGTTTTCAAAAGTGTGCTGTTACTGCCCCATAACTTACATGGGGGTGACCAAACTTGCAGAAACATGTTTATTTCTGCTGAAAAACACGTTTTGACACTTTCTGCACACTGGGGTTAAGAGCTGAGTGTGTGGGCTCTTCTGAGTCTTGCAGTTACATAGGGATTCAGTTGTCTGAAAAAACGCGTTTATTTCGGGCTGAAAAACACGTTTTCAAAAGTGTGCTGTTACTGCCCCATAACTTACATGGGGGTGACCAAACTTGCAGAAACATGTTTATTTCTGCTGAAAATCATGTTTTGACACTTTCTGCACACTGGGGTTAAGAGCTGAGTGTGTGGGCTCTTCTGAGTCTTGCAGTTACTTAGGGATTCAGTTGTCTGAAAAAACGCGTTTATTTCGGGCTGAAAAACACGTTTTCAAAAGTGTGCTGTTACTGCCCCATAACTTACATGGGGGTGACCAAACTTGCAGAAACATGTTTATTTCTGCTGAAAAACATGTTTTGACACTTTCTGCACACTGGGGTTAAGAGCTGAGTGTGTGGGCTCTTTTGAGCCTTGCAGTTACATAGGGATTCAGTTGTCTGAAAAAACGCGTTTATTTCGGGCTGAAAAACACGTTTTCAAAAGTGTGCTGTTACTGCCCCATAACTTACATGGGGTTGACCAAACTTGCAGAAACATGTTTATTTCTGCTGAAAATCATGTTTTGACACTTTCTGCACACTGGGGTTAAGAGCTGAGTGTGTGGGCTCTTCTGAGTCTTGCAGTTACATAGGGATTCAGTTGTCTGAAAAAACGTGTTTATTTCAGGCTGAAAAACACGTTTTCAAAAGTGTGCTGTTACTGCCCCATAACTTACATGGGGGTGACCAAACTTGCAGAAACATGTTTATTTCTGCTGAAAAACATGTTTTGACACTTTCTGCACACTGGGGTTAAGAGCTGAGTGTGTGGGCTCTTCTGAGTCTTGCAGTTACATAGGGATTCAGTTGTCTGAAAAAACGTGTTTATTTCAGGCTGAAAAACACGTTTTCAAAAGTGTGCTGTTACTGCCCCATAACTTACATGGGGGTGACCAAACTTGCAGAAACATGTTTATTTCTGCTGAAAAACATGTTTTGACACTTTCTGCACACTGGGGTTAAGAGCTGAGTGTGTGGGCTCTTCTGAGTCTTGCAGTTACATAGGGATTCAGTTGTCTGAAAAAACGTGTTTATTTCAGGCTGAAAAACACGTTTTCAAAAGTGTGCTGTTACTGCCCCATAACTTACATGGGGGTGACCAAACTTGCAGAAACATGTTTATTTCTGCTGAAAAACACGTTTTGACACTTTCTGCACACTGGGGTTAAGAGCTGAGTGTGTGGGCTCTTCTGAGTCTTGCAGTTACATAGGGATTCAGTTGTCTGAAAAAACGCGTTTATTTCGGGCTGAAAAACACGTTTTCAAAAGTGTGCTGTTACTGCCCCATAACTTACATGGGGGTGACCAAACTTGCAGAAACATGTTTATTTCTGCTGAAAATCATGTTTTGACACTTTCTGCACACTGGGGTTAAGAGCTGAGTGTGTGGGCTCTTTTGAGCCTTGCAGTTACATAGGGATTCAGTTGTCTGAAAAAACGCGTTTATTTCGGGCTGAAAAACAAGTTTTAAAAAGTGTGCTGTTACTGCCCCATAACTTACATGGGGGTGACCAAACTTGCAGAAACATGTTTATTTCTGCTGAAAATCATGTTTTGACACTTTCTGCACACTGGGGTTAAGAGCTGAGTGTGTGGGCTCTTTTGAGCCTTGCAGTTACATAGGGATTCAGTTGTCTGAAAAAACGCGTTTATTTCGGGCTGAAAAACACGTTTTCAAAAGTGTGCTGTTACTGCCCCATAACTTACATGGGGGTGACCAAACTTGCAGAAACATGTTTATTTCTGCTGAAAAACACGTTTTGACACTTTCTGCACACTGGGGTTAAGAGCTGAGTGTGTGGGCTCTTCTGAGTCTTGCAGTTACATAGGGATTCAGTTGTCTGAAAAAACGCGTTTATTTCGGGCTGAAAAACACGTTTTCAAAAGTGTGCTGTTACTGCCCCATAACTTACATGGGGGTGACCAAACTTGCAGAAACATGTTTATTTCTGCTGAAAAACATGTTTTGACACTTTCTGCACACTGGGGTTAAGAGCTGAGTGTGTGGGCTCTTTTGAGCCTTGCAGTTACATAGGGATTCAGTTGTCTGAAAAAACGCGTTTATTTCGGGCTGAAAAACACGTTTTCAAAAGTGTGCTGTTACTGCCCCATAACTTACATGGGGGTGACCAAACTTGCAGAAACATGTTTATTTCTGCTGAAAAACACGTTTTGACACTTTCTGCACACTGGGGTTAAGAGCTGAGTGTGTGGGCTCTTTTGAGCCTTGCAGTTACATAGGGATTCAGTTGTCTGAAAAAACGTGTTTATTTCGGGCTGAAAAACACGTTTTCAAAAGTGTGCTGTTACTGCCCCATAACTTACATGGGGGTGACCAAACTTGCAGAAACATGTTTATTTCTGCTGAAAAACACGTTTTGACACTTTCTGCACACTGGGGTTAAGAGCTGAGTGTGTGGGCTCTTCTGAGTCTTGCAGTTACATAGGGATTCAGTTGTCTGAAAAAACGCGTTTATTTCGGGCTGAAAAACACGTTTTCAAAAGTGTGCTGTTACTGCCCCATAACTTACATGGGGGTGACCAAACTTGCAGAAACATGTTTATTTCTGCTGAAAAACATGTTTTGACACTTTCTGCACACTGGGGTTAAGAGCTGAGTGTGTGGGCTCTTTTGAGCCTTGCAGTTACATAGGGATTCAGTTGTCTGAAAAAACGCGTTTATTTCGGGCTGAAAAACACGTTTTCAAAAGTGTGCTGTTACTGCCCCATAACTTACATGGGGTTGACCAAACTTGCAGAAACATGTTTATTTCTGCTGAAAATCATGTTTTGACACTTTCTGCACACTGGGGTTAAGAGCTGAGTGTGTGGGCTCTTCTGAGTCTTGCAGTTACATAGGGATTCAGTTGTCTGAAAAAACGTGTTTATTTCAGGCTGAAGAACACGTTTTCAAAAGTGTGCTGTTACTGCCCCATAACTTACATGGGGGTGACCAAACTTGCAGAAACATGTTTATTTCTGCTGAAAAACATGTTTTGACACTTTCTGCACACTGGGGTTAAGAGCTGAGTGTGTGGGCTCTTCTGAGTCTTGCAGTTACATAGGGATTCAGTTGTCTGAAAAAACGCGTTTATTTCGGGCTGAAAAACACGTTTTCAAAAGTGTGCTGTTACTGCCCCATAACTTACATGGGGGTGACCAAACTTGCAGAAACATGTTTATTTCTGCTGAAAATCATGTTTTGACACTTTCTGCACACTGGGGTTAAGAGCTGAGTGTGTGGGCTCTTCTGAGTCTTGCAGTTACATAGGGATTCAGTTGTCTGAAAAAACGCGTTTATTTCGGGCTGAAAAACACGTTTTCAAAAGTGTGCTGTTACTGCCCCATAACTTACATGGGGGTGACCAAACTTGCAGAAACATGTTTATTTCTGCTGAAAAACATGTTTTGACACTTTCTGCACACTGGGGTTAAGAGCTGAGTGTGTGGGCTCTTCTGAGTCTTGCAGTTACATAGGGATTCAGTTGTCTGAAAAAAACGTGTTTATTTCAGGCTGAAAAACACGTTTTCAAAAGTGTGCTGTTACTGCCCCATAACTTACATGGGGGTGACCAAACTTGCAGAAACATGTTTATTTCTGCTGAAAATCATGTTTTGACACTTTCTGCACACTGGGGTTAAGAGCTGAGTGTGTGGGCTCTTTTGAGCCTTGCAGTTACATAGGGATTCAGTTGTCTGAAAAAACGCGTTTATTTCGGGCTGAAAAACAAGTTTTAAAAAGTGTGCTGTTACTGCCCCATAACTTACATGGGGGTGACCAAACTTGCAGAAACATGTTTATTTCTGCTGAAAATCATGTTTTGACACTTTCTGCACACTGGGGTTAAGAGCTGAGTGTGTGGGCTCTTTTGAGCCTTGCAGTTACATAGGGATTCAGTTGTCTGAAAAAACGCGTTTATTTCGGGCTGAAAAACACGTTTTAAAAAGTGTGCTGTTACTGCCCCATAACTTACATGGGGGTGACCAAACTTGCAGAAACATGTTTATTTCTGCTGAAAATCATGTTTTGACACTTTCTGCACACTGGGGTTAAGAGCTGAGTGTGTGGGCTCTTCTGAGTCTTGCAGTTACATAGGGATTCAGTTGTCTGAAAAAACGCGTTTATTTCGGGCTGAAAAACACGTTTTCAAAAGTGTGCTGTTACTGCCCCATAACTTACATGGGGGTGACCAAACTTGCAGAAACATGTTTATTTCTGCTGAAAAACACGTTTTGACACTTTCTGCACACTGGGGTTAAGAGCTGAGTGTGTGGGCTCTTCTGAGTCTTGCAGTTACATAGGGATTCAGTTGTCTGAAAAAACGTGTTTATTTCAGGCTGAAAAACACGTTTTCAAAAGTGTGCTGTTACTGCCCCATAACTTACATGGGGGTGACCAAACTTGCAGAAACATGTTTATTTCTGCTGAAAAACATGTTTTGACACTTTCTGCACACTGGGGTTAAGAGCTGAGTGTGTGGGCTCTTCTGAGTCTTGCAGTTACATAGGGATTCAGTTGTCTGAAAAAAACGTGTTTATTTCAGGCTGAAAAACACGTTTTCAAAAGTGTGCTGTTACTGCCCCATAACTTACATGGGGGTGACCAAACTTGCAGAAACATGTTTATTTCTGCTGAAAAACATGTTTTGACACTTTCTGCACACTGGGGTTAAGAGCTGAGTGTGTGGGCTCTTCTGAGTCTTGCAGTTACATAGGGATTCAGTTGTCTGAAAAAACGTGTTTATTTCAGGCTGAAAAACACGTTTTCAAAAGTGTGCTGTTACTGCCCCATAACTTACATGGGGGTGACCAAACTTGCAGAAACATGTTTATTTCTGCTGAAAAACATGTTTTGACACTTTCTGCACACTGGGGTTAAGAGCTGAGTGTGTGGGCTCTTCTGAGTCTTGCAGTTACATAGGGATTCAGTTGTCTGAAAAAACGCGTTTATTTCGGGCTGAAAAACACGTTTTCAAAAGTGTGCTGTTACTGCCCCATAACTTACATGGGGGTGACCAAACTTGCAGAAACATGTTTATTTCTGCTGAAAATCATGTTTTGACACTTTCTGCACACTGGGGTTAAGAGCTGAGTGTGTGGGCTCTTCTGAGTCTTGCAGTTACATAGGGATTCAGTTGTCTGAAAAAACGCGTTTATTTCGGGCTGAAAAACACGTTTTCAAAAGTGTGCTGTTACTGCCCCATAACTTACATGGGGGTGACCAAACTTGCAGAAACATGTTTATTTCTGCTGAAAATCATGTTTTGTCACTTTCTGCACACTGGGGTTAAGAGCTGAGTGTGTGGGCTCTTTTGAGCCTTGCAGTTACATAGGGATTCAGTTGTCTGAAAAAACGCGTTTATTTCGGGCTGAAAAACACGTTTTCAAAAGTGTGCTGTTACTGCCCCATAACTTACATGGGGGTGACCAAACTTGCAGAAACATGTTTATTTCTGCTGAAAAACACGTTTTGACACTTTCTGCACACTGGGGTTAAGAGCTGAGTGTGTGGGCTCTTCTGAGTCTTGCAGTTACATAGGGATTCAGTTGTCTGAAAAAACGCGTTTATTTCGGGCTGAAAAACACGTTTTCAAAAGTGTGCTGTTACTGCCCCATAACTTACATGGGGGTGACCAAACTTGCAGAAACATGTTTATTTCTGCTGAAAATCATGTTTTGACACTTTCTGCACACTGGGGTTAAGAGCTGAGTGTGTGGGCTCTTCTGAGTCTTGCAGTTACATAGGGATTCAGTTGTCTGAAAAAACGCGTTTATTTCGGGCTGAAAAACACGTTTTCAAAAGTGTGCTGTTACTGCCCCATAACTTACATGGGGGTGACCAAACTTGCAGAAACATGTTTATTTCTGCTGAAAAACACGTTTTGACACTTTCTGCACACTGGGGTTAAGAGCTGAGTGTGTGGGCTCTTTTGAGCCTTGCAGTTACATAGGGATTCAGTTGTCTGAAAAAACGCGTTTATTTCGGGCTGAAAAACACGTTTTCAAAAGTGTGCTGTTACTGCCCCATAACTTACATGGGGGTGACCAAACTTGCAGAAACATGTTTATTTCTGCTGAAAAACACGTTTTGACACTTTCTGCACACTGGGGTTAAGAGCTGAGTGTGTGGGCTCTTCTGAGTCTTGCAGTTACATAGGGATTCAGTTGTCTGAAAAAACGCGTTTATTTCAGGCTGAAAAACACGTTTTCAAAAGTGTGCTGTTACTGCCCCATAACTTACATGGGGGTGACCAAACTTGCAGAAACATGTTTATTTCTGCTGAAAAACATGTTTTGACACTTTCTGCACACTGGGGTTAAGAGCTGAGTGTGTGGGCTCTTTTGAGCCTTGCAGTTACATAGGGATTCAGTTGTCTGAAAAAACGCGTTTATTTCGGGCTGAAAAACACGTTTTCAAAAGTGTGCTGTTACTGCCCCATAACTTACATGGGGGTGACCAAACTTGCAGAAACATGTTTATTTCTGCTGAAAATCATGTTTTGACACTTTCTGCACACTGGGGTTAAGAGCTGAGTGTGTGGGCTCTTTTGAGCCTTGCAGTTACATAGGGATTCAGTTGTCTGAAAAAACGCGTTTATTTCGGGCTGAAAAACAAGTTTTAAAAAGTGTGCTGTTACTGCCCCATAACTTACATGGGGGTGACCAAACTTGCAGAAACATGTTTATTTCTGCTGAAAATCATGTTTTGACACTTTCTGCACACTGGGGTTAAGAGCTGAGTGTGTGGGCTCTTTTGAGCCTTGCAGTTACATAGGGATTCAGTTGTCTGAAAAAACGCGTTTATTTCGGGCTGAAAAACACGTTTTAAAAAGTGTGCTGTTACTGCCCCATAACTTACATGGGGGTGACCAAACTTGCAGAAACATGTTTATTTCTGCTGAAAATCATGTTTTGACACTTTCTGCACACTGGGGTTAAGAGCTGAGTGTGTGGGCTCTTCTGAGTCTTGCAGTTACATAGGGATTCAGTTGTCTGAAAAAACGCGTTTATTTCGGGCTGAAAAACACGTTTTCAAAAGTGTGCTGTTACTGCCCCATAACTTACATGGGGGTGACCAAACTTGCAGAAACATGTTTATTTCTGCTGAAAAACATGTTTTGACACTTTCTGCACACTGGGGTTAAGAGCTGAGTGTGTGGGCTCTTCTGAGTCTTGCAGTTACATAGGGATTCAGTTGTCTGAAAAAAACGTGTTTATTTCAGGCTGAAAAACACGTTTTCAAAAGTGTGCTGTTACTGCCCCATAACTTACATGGGGGTGACCAAACTTGCAGAAACATGTTTATTTCTGCTGAAAAACATGTTTTGACACTTTCTGCACACTGGGGTTAAGAGCTGAGTGTGTGGGCTCTTCTGAGTCTTGCAGTTACATAGGGATTCAGTTGTCTGAAAAAACGTGTTTATTTCAGGCTGAAAAACACGTTTTCAAAAGTGTGCTGTTACTGCCCCATAACTTACATGGGGGTGATCAAACTTGCAGAAACATGTTTATTTCTGCTGAAAAACATGTTTTGACACTTTCTGCACACTGGGGTTAAGAGCTGAGTGTGTGGGCTCTTCTGAGTCTTGCAGTTACATAGGGATTCACTTGTCTGAAAAAACGCGTTTATTTCGGGCTGAAAAACACGTTTTCAAAAGTGTGCTGTTACTGCCCCATAACTTACATGGGGGTGACCAAACTTGCAGAAACATGTTTTTTTCTGCTGAAAATCATGTTTTGACACTTTCTGCACACTGGGGTTAAGAGCTGAGTGTGTGGGCTCTTCTGAGTCTTGCAGTTACATAGGGATTCAGTTGTCTGAAAAAACGCGTTTATTTCGGGCTGAAAAACACGTTTTCAAAAGTGTGCTGTTACTGCCCCATAACTTACATGGGGGTGACCAAACTTGCAGAAACATGTTTATTTCTGCTGAAAATCATGTTTTGACACTTTCTGCACACTGGGGTTAAGAGCTGAGTGTGTGGGCTCTTTTGAGCCTTTCAGTTACATAGGGATTCAGTTGTCTGAAAAAACGCGTTTATTTCGGGCTGAAAAACAAGTTTTAAAAAGTGTGCTGTTACTGCCCCATAACTTACATGGGGGTGACCAAACTTGCAGAAACATGTTTATTTCTGCTGAAAATCATGTTTTGACACTTTCTGCACACTGGGGTTAAGAGCTGAGTGTGTGGGCTCTTTTGAGCCTTGCAGTTACATAGGGATTCAGTTGTCTGAAAAAACGCGTTTATTTCGGGCTGAAAAACACGTTTTAAAAAGTGTGCCGTTACTGCCCCATAACTTACATGGGGGTGACCAAACTTGCAGAAACATGTTTATTTCTGCTGAAAATCATGTTTTGACACTTTCTGCACACTGGGGTTAAGAGCTGAGTGTGTGGGCTCTTCTGAGTCTTGCAGTTACATAGGGATTCAGTTGTCTGAAAAAACGCGTTTATTTCGGGCTGAAAAACACGTTTTCAAAAGTGTGCCGTTACTGCCCCATAACTTACATGGGGGTGACCAAACTTGCAGAAACATGTTTATTTCTGCTGAAAAACACGTTTTGACACTTTCTGCACACTGGGGTTAAGAGCTGAGTGTGTGGGCTCTTCTGAGTCTTGCAGTTACATAGGGATTCAGTTGTCTGAAAAAACGTGTTTATTTCAGGCTGAAAAACACGTTTTCAAAAGTGTGCTGTTACTGCCCCATAACTTACATGGGGGTGACCAAACTTGCAGAAACATGTTTATTTCTGCTGAAAAACATGTTTTGACACTTTCTGCACACTGGGGTTAAGAGCTGAGTGTGTGGGCTCTTCTGAGTCTTGCAGTTACATAGGGATTCAGTTGTCTGAAAAAAACGTGTTTATTTCAGGCTGAAAAACACGTTTTCAAAAGTGTGCTGTTACTGCCCCATAACTTACATGGGGGTGACCAAACTTGCAGAAACATGTTTATTTCTGCTGAAAAACATGTTTTGACACTTTCTGCACACTGGGGTTAAGAGCTGAGTGTGTGGGCTCTTCTGAGTCTTGCAGTTACATAGGGATTCAGTTGTCTGAAAAAACGTGTTTATTTCAGGCTGAAAAACACGTTTTCAAAAGTGTGCTGTTACTGCCCCATAACTTACATGGGGGTGACCAAACTTGCAGAAACATGTTTATTTCTGCTGAAAAACATGTTTTGACACTTTCTGCACACTGGGGTTAAGAGCTGAGTGTGTGGGCTCTTCTGAGTCTTGCAGTTACATAGGGATTCAGTTGTCTGAAAAAACGCGTTTATTTCGGGCTGAAAAACACGTTTTCAAAAGTGTGCTGTTACTGCCCCATAACTTACATGGGGGTGACCAAACTTGCAGAAACATGTTTATTTCTGCTGAAAATCATGTTTTGACACTTTCTGCACACTGGGGTTAAGAGCTGAGTGTGTGGGCTCTTCTGAGTCTTGCAGTTACATAGGGATTCAGTTGTCTGAAAAAACGCGTTTATTTCGGGCTGAAAAACACGTTTTCAAAAGTGTGCTGTTACTGCCCCATAACTTACATGGGGGTGACCAAACTTGCAGAAACATGTTTATTTCTGCTGAAAATCATGTTTTGTCACTTTCTGCACACTGGGGTTAAGAGCTGAGTGTGTGGGCTCTTTTGAGCCTTGCAGTTACATAGGGATTCAGTTGTCTGAAAAAACGCGTTTATTTCGGGCTGAAAAACACGTTTTCAAAAGTGTGCTGTTACTGCCCCATAACTTACATGGGGGTGACCAAACTTGCAGAAACATGTTTATTTCTGCTGAAAAACACGTTTTGACACTTTCTGCACACTGGGGTTAAGAGCTGAGTGTGTGGGCTCTTCTGAGTCTTGCAGTTACATAGGGATTCAGTTGTCTGAAAAAACGCGTTTATTTCGGGCTGAAAAACACGTTTTCAAAAGTGTGCTGTTACTGCCCCATAACTTACATGGGGGTGACCAAACTTGCAGAAACATGTTTATTTCTGCTGAAAATCATGTTTTGACACTTTCTGCACACTGGGGTTAAGAGCTGAGTGTGTGGGCTCTTTTGAGCCTTGCAGTTACGTAGGGATTCAGTTGTCTGAAAAAACGCGTTTATTTCGGGCTGAAAAACAAGTTTTAAAAAGTGTGCTGTTACTGCCCCATAACTTACATGGGGGTGACCAAACTTGCAGAAACATGTTTATTTCTGCTGAAAATCATGTTTTGACACTTTCTGCACACTGGGGTTAAGAGCTGAGTGTGTGGGCTCTTTTGAGCCTTGCAGTTACATAGGGATTCAGTTGTCTGAAAAAACGCGTTTATTTCGGGCTGAAAAACACGTTTTAAAAAGTGTGCTGTTACTGCCCCATAACTTACATGGGGGTGACCAAACTTGCAGAAACATGTTTATTTCTGCTGAAAATCATGTTTTGACACTTTCTGCACACTGGGGTTAAGAGCTGAGTGTGTGGGCTCTTCTGAGTCTTGCAGTTACATAGGGATTCAGTTGTCTGAAAAAACGCGTTTATTTCGGGCTGAAAAACACGTTTTCAAAAGTGTGCTGTTACTGCCCCATAACTTACATGGGGGTGACCAAACTTGCAGAAACATGTTTATTTCTGCTGAAAAACACGTTTTGACACTTTCTGCACACTGGGGTTAAGAGCTGAGTGTGTGGGCTCTTCTGAGTCTTGCAGTTACATAGGGATTCAGTTGTCTGAAAAAACGCGTTTATTTCCGGCTGAAAAACACGTTTTCAAAAGTGTGCTGTTACTGCCCCATAACTTACATGGGGGTGACCAAACTTGCAGAAACATGTTTATTTCTGCTGAAAATCATGTTTTGACACTTTATGCACACTGGGGTTAAGAGCTGAGTGTGTGGGCTCTTCTGAGTCTTGCAGTTACATAGGGATTCAGTTGTCTGAAAAAACGCGTTTATTTCGGGCTGAAAAACACGTTTTCAAAAGTGTGCTGTTACTGCCCCATAACTTACATGGGGGTGACCAAACTTGCAGAAACATGTTTATTTCTGCTGAAAAACACGTTTTGACACTTTCTGCACACTGGGGTTAAGAGCTGAGTGTGTGGGCTCTTTTGAGCCTTGCAGTTACATAGGGATTCAGTTGTCTGAAAAAACGCGTTTATTTCGGGCTGAAAAACACGTTTTCAAAAGTGTGCTGTTACTGCCCCATAACTTACATGGGGGTGACCAAACTTGCAGAAACATGTTTATTTCTGCTGAAAAACACGTTTTGACACTTTCTGCACACTGGGGTTAAGAGCTGAGTGTGTGGGCTCTTCTGAGTCTTGCAGTTACATAGGGATTCAGTTGTCTGAAAAAACGCGTTTATTTCGGGCTGAAAAACACGTTTTCAAAAGTGTGCTGTTACTGCCCCATAACTTACATGGGGGTGACCAAACTTGCAGAAACATGTTTATTTCTGCTGAAAAACATGTTTTGACACTTTCTGCACACTGGGGTTAAGAGCTGAGTGTGTGGGCTCTTTTGAGCCTTGCAGTTACATAGGGATTCAGTTGTCTGAAAAAACGCGTTTATTTCGGGCTGAAAAACACGTTTTCAAAAGTGTGCTGTTACTGCCCCATAACTTACATGGGGTTGACCAAACTTGCAGAAACATGTTTATTTCTGCTGAAAATCATGTTTTGACACTTTCTGCACACTGGGGTTAAGAGCTGAGTGTGTGGGCTCTTCTGAGTCTTGCAGTTACATAGGGATTCAGTTGTCTGAAAAAACGTGTTTATTTCAGGCTGAAAAACACGTTTTCAAAAGTGTGCTGTTACTGCCCCATAACTTACATGGGGGTGACCAAACTTGCAGAAACATGTTTATTTCTGCTGAAAAACATGTTTTGACACTTTCTGCACACTGGGGTTAAGAGCTGAGTGTGTGGGCTCTTCTGAGTCTTGCAGTTACATAGGGATTCAGTTGTCTGAAAAAACGTGTTTATTTCAGGCTGAAAAACACGTTTTCAAAAGTGTGCTGTTACTGCCCCATAACTTACATGGGGGTGACCAAACTTGCAGAAACATGTTTATTTCTGCTGAAAAACATGTTTTGACACTTTCTGCACACTGGGGTTAAGAGCTGAGTGTGTGGGCTCTTCTGAGTCTTGCAGTTACATAGGGATTCAGTTGTCTGAAAAAACGTGTTTATTTCAGGCTGAAAAACACGTTTTCAAAAGTGTGCTGTTACTGCCCCATAACTTACATGGGGGTGACCAAACTTGCAGAAACATGTTTATTTCTGCTGAAAAACACGTTTTGACACTTTCTGCACACTGGGGTTAAGAGCTGAGTGTGTGGGCTCTTCTGAGTCTTGCAGTTACATAGGGATTCAGTTGTCTGAAAAAACGCGTTTATTTCGGGCTGAAAAACACGTTTTCAAAAGTGTGCTGTTACTGCCCCATAACTTACATGGGGGTGACCAAACTTGCAGAAACATGTTTATTTCTGCTGAAAATCATGTTTTGACACTTTCTGCACACTGGGGTTAAGAGCTGAGTGTGTGGGCTCTTTTGAGCCTTGCAGTTACATAGGGATTCAGTTGTCTGAAAAAACGCGTTTATTTCGGGCTGAAAAACAAGTTTTAAAAAGTGTGCTGTTACTGCCCCATAACTTACATGGGGGTGACCAAACTTGCAGAAACATGTTTATTTCTGCTGAAAATCATGTTTTGACACTTTCTGCACACTGGGGTTAAGAGCTGAGTGTGTGGGCTCTTTTGAGCCTTGCAGTTACATAGGGATTCAGTTGTCTGAAAAAACGTGTTTATTTCGGGCTGAAAAACACGTTTTCAAAAGTGTGCTGTTACTGCCCCATAACTTACATGGGGGTGACCAAACTTGCAGAAACATGTTTATTTCTGCTGAAAAACACGTTTTGACACTTTCTGCACACTGGGGTTAAGAGCTGAGTGTGTGGGCTCTTCTGAGTCTTGCAGTTACATAGGGATTCAGTTGTCTGAAAAAACGCGTTTATTTCGGGCTGAAAAACACGTTTTCAAAAGTGTGCTGTTACTGCCCCATAACTTACATGGGGGTGACCAAACTTGCAGAAACATGTTTATTTCTGCTGAAAATCATGTTTTGACACTTTCTGCACACTGGGGTTAAGAGCTGAGTGTGTGGGCTCTTTTGAGCCTTGCAGTTACATAGGGATTCAGTTGTCTGAAAAAACGCGTTTATTTCGGGCTGAAAAACACGTTTTAAAAAGTGTGCTGTTACTGCCCCATAACTTACATGGGGGTGACCAAACTTGCAGAAACATGTTTATTTCTGCTGAAAATCATGTTTTGACTCTTTCTGCACACTGGGGTTAAGAGCTGAGTGTGTGGGCTCTTCTGAGTCTTGCAGTTACATAGGGATTCAGTTGTCTGAAAAAACGCGTTTATTTCGGGCTGAAAAACACGTTTTCAAAAGTGTGCTGTTACTGCCCCATAACTTACATGGGGGTGACCAAACTTGCAGAAACATGTTTATTTCTGCTGAAAATCATGTTTTGACACTTTCTGCACACTGGGGTTAAGAGCTGAGTGTGTGGGCTCTTTTGAGCCTTGCAGTTACATAGGGATTCAGTTGTCTGAAAAAACGCGTTTATTTCGGGCTGAAAAACACGTTTTCAAAAGTGTGCTGTTACTGCCCCATAACTTACATGGGGGTGACCAAACTTGCAGAAACATGTTTATTTCTGCTGAAAAACATGTTTTGACACTTTCTGCACACTGGGGTTAAGAGCTGAGTGTGTGGGCTCTTTTGAGCCTTGCAGTTACATAGGGATTCAGTTGTCTGAAAAAACGCGTTTATTTCGGGCTGAAAAACACGTTTTCAAAAGTGTGCTGTTACTGCCCCATAACTTACATGGGGTTGACCAAACTTGCAGAAACATGTTTATTTCTGCTGAAAATCATGTTTTGACACTTTCTGCACACTGGGGTTAAGAGCTGAGTGTGTGGGCTCTTCTGAGTCTTGCAGTTACATAGGGATTCAGTTGTCTGAAAAAACGTGTTTATTTCAGGCTGAAAAACACGTTTTCAAAAGTGTGCTGTTACTGCCCCATAACTTACATGGGGGTGACCAAACTTGCAGAAACATGTTTATTTCTGCTGAAAAACACGTTTTGACACTTTCTGCACACTGGGGTTAAGAGCTGAGTGTGTGGGCTCTTCTGAGTCTTGCAGTTACATAGGGATTCAGTTGTCTGAAAAAACGCGTTTATTTCGGGCTGAAAAACACGTTTTCAAAAGTGTGCTGTTACTGCCCCATAACTTACATGGGGGTGACCAAACTTGCAGAAACATGTTTATTTCTGCTGAAAATCATGTTTTGACACTTTCTGCACACTGGGGTTAAGAGCTGAGTGTGTGGGCTCTTTTGAGCCTTGCAGTTACATAGGGATTCAGTTGTCTGAAAAAACGCGTTTATTTCGGGCTGAAAAACACGTTTTAAAAAGTGTGCTGTTACTGCCCCATAACTTACATGGGGGTGACCAAACTTGCAGAAACATGTTTATTTCTGCTGAAAATCATGTTTTGACACTTTCTGCACACTGGGGTTAAGAGCTGAGTGTGTGGGCTCTTCTGAGTCTTGCAGTTACATAGGGATTCAGTTGTCTGAAAAAACGCGTTTATTTCGGGCTGAAAAACACGTTTTCAAAAGTGTGCTGTTACTGCCCCATAACTTACATGGGGGTGACCAAACTTGCAGAAACATGTTTATTTCTGCTGAAAAACACGTTTTGACACTTTCTGCACACTGGGGTTAAGAGCTGAGTGTGTGGGCTCTTCTGAGTCTTGCAGTTACATAGGGATTCAGTTGTCTGAAAAAACGCGTTTATTTCGGGCTGAAAAACACGTTTTCAAAAGTGTGCTGTTACTGCCCCATAACTTACATGGGGGTGACCAAACTTGCAGAAACATGTTTATTTCTGCTGAAAATCATGTTTTGACACTTTCTGCACACTGGGGTTAAGAGCTGAGTGTGTGGGCTCTTCTGAGTCTTGCAGTTACATAGGGATTCAGTTGTCTGAAAAAACGCGTTTATTTCGGGCTGAAAAACACGTTTTCAAAAGTGTGCTGTTACTGCCCCATAACTTACATGGGGGTGACCAAACTTGCAGAAACATGTTTATTTCTGCTGAAAAACACGTTTTGACACTTTCTGCACACTGGGGTTAAGAGCTGAGTGTGTGGGCTCTTTTGAGCCTTGCAGTTACATAGGGATTCAGTTGTCTGAAAAAACGCGTTTATTTCGGGCTGAAAAACACGTTTTCAAAAGTGTGCTGTTACTGCCACATAACTTACATGGGGGTGACCAAACTTGCAGAAACATGTTTATTTCTGCTGAAAAACACGTTTTGACACTTTCTGCACACTGGGGTTAAGAGCTGAGTGTGTGGGCTCTTCTGAGTCTTGCAGTTACATAGGGATTCAGTTGTCTGAAAAAACGCGTTTATTTCGGGCTGAAAAACACGTTTTCAAAAGTGTGCTGTTACTGCCCCATAACTTACATGGGGGTGACCAAACTTGCAGAAACATGTTTATTTCTGCTGAAAAACATGTTTTGACACTTTCTGCACACTGGGGTTAAGAGCTGAGTGTGTGGGCTCTTTTGAGCCTTGCAGTTACATAGGGATTCAGTTGTCTGAAAAAACGCGTTTATTTCGGGCTGAAAAACACGTTTTCAAAAGTGTGCTGTTACTGCCCCATAACTTACATGGGGTTGACCAAACTTGCAGAAACATGTTTATTTCTGCTGAAAATCATGTTTTGACACTTTCTGCACACTGGGGTTAAGAGCTGAGTGTGTGGGCTCTTCTGAGTCTTGCAGTTACATAGGGATTCAGTTGTCTGAAAAAACGTGTTTATTTCAGGCTGAAAAACACGTTTTCAAAAGTGTGCTGTTACTGCCCCATAACTTACATGGGGGTGACCAAACTTGCAGAAACATGTTTATTTCTGCTGAAAAACATGTTTTGACACTTTCTGCACACTGGGGTTAAGAGCTGAGTGTGTGGGCTCTTCTGAGTCTTGCAGTTACATAGGGATTCAGTTGTCTGAAAAAACGTGTTTATTTCAGGCTGAAAAACACGTTTTCAAAAGTGTGCTGTTACTGCCCCATAACTTACATGGGGGTGACCAAACTTGCAGAAACATGTTTATTTCTGCTGAAAAACATGTTTTGACACTTTCTGCACACTGGGGTTAAGAGCTGAGTGTGTGGGCTCTTCTGAGTCTTGCAGTTACATAGGGATTCAGTTGTCTGAAAAAACGCGTTTATTTCGGGCTGAAAAACACGTTTTCAAAAGTGTGCTGTTACTGCCCCATAACTTACATGGGGGTGACCAAACTTGCAGAAACATGTTTATTTCTGCTGAAAATCATGTTTTGACACTTTCTGCACACTGGGGTTAAGAGCTGAGTGTGTGGGCTCTTCTGAGTCTTGCAGTTACATAGGGATTCAGTTGTCTGAAAAAACGCGTTTATTTCGGGCTGAAAAACACGTTTTCAAAAGTGTGCTGTTACTGCCCCATAACTTACATGGGGGTGACCAAACTTGCAGAAACATGTTTATTTCTGCTGAAAATCATGTTTTGTCACTTTCTGCACACTGGGGTTAAGAGCTGAGTGTGTGGGCTCTTTTGAGCCTTGCAGTTACATAGGGATTCAGTTGTCTGAAAAAACGCGTTTATTTCGGGCTGAAAAACACGTTTTCAAAAGTGTGCTGTTACTGCCCCATAACTTACATGGGGGTGACCAAACTTGCAGAAACATGTTTATTTCTGCTGAAAAACACGTTTTGACACTTTCTGCACACTGGGGTTAAGAGCTGAGTGTGTGGGCTCTTCTGAGTCTTGCAGTTACATAGGGATTCAGTTGTCTGAAAAAACGCGTTTATTTCGGGCTGAAAAACACGTTTTCAAAAGTGTGCTGTTACTGCCCCATAACTTACATGGGGGTGACCAAACTTGCAGAAACATGTTTATTTCTGCTGAAAATCATGTTTTGACACTTTCTGCACACTGGGGTTAAGAGCTGAGTGTGTGGGCTCTTTTGAGCCTTGCAGTTACGTAGGGATTCAGTTGTCTGAAAAAACGCGTTTATTTCGGGCTGAAAAACAAGTTTTAAAAAGTGTGCTGTTACTGCCCCATAACTTACATGGGGGTGACCAAACTTGCAGAAACATGTTTATTTCTGCTGAAAATCATGTTTTGACACTTTCTGCACACTGGGGTTAAGAGCTGAGTGTGTGGGCTCTTTTGAGCCTTGCAGTTACATAGGGATTCAGTTGTCTGAAAAAACGCGTTTATTTCGGGCTGAAAAACACGTTTTAAAAAGTGTGCTGTTACTGCCCCATAACTTACATGGGGGTGACCAAACTTGCAGAAACATGTTTATTTCTGCTGAAAATCATGTTTTGACACTTTCTGCACACTGGGGTTAAGAGCTGAGTGTGTGGGCTCTTCTGAGTCTTGCAGTTACATAGGGATTCAGTTGTCTGAAAAAACGCGTTTATTTCGGGCTGAAAAACACGTTTTCAAAAGTGTGCTGTTACTGCCCCATAACTTACATGGGGGTGACCAAACTTGCAGAAACATGTTTATTTCTGCTGAAAAACACGTTTTGACACTTTCTGCACACTGGGGTTAAGAGCTGAGTGTGTGGGCTCTTCTGAGTCTTGCAGTTACATAGGGATTCAGTTGTCTGAAAAAACGCGTTTATTTCGGGCTGAAAAACACGTTTTCAAAAGTGTGCTGTTACTGCCCCATAACTTACATGGGGGTGACCAAACTTGCAGAAACATGTTTATTTCTGCTGAAAATCATGTTTTGACACTTTATGCACACTGGGGTTAAGAGCTGAGTGTGTGGGCTCTTCTGAGTCTTGCAGTTACATAGGGATTCAGTTGTCTGAAAAAACGCGTTTATTTCGGGCTGAAAAACACGTTTTCAAAAGTGTGCTGTTACTGCCCCATAACTTACATGGGGTTGACCAAACTTGCAGAAACATGTTTATTTCTGCTGAAAATCATGTTTTGACACTTTCTGCACACTGGGGTTAAGAGCTGAGTGTGTGGGCTCTTCTGAGTCTTGCAGTTACATAGGGATTCAGTTGTCTGAAAAAACGTGTTTATTTCAGGCTGAAAAACACGTTTTCAAAAGTGTGCTGTTACTGCCCCATAACTTACATGGGGGTGACCAAACTTGCAGAAACATGTTTATTTCTGCTGAAAAACATGTTTTGACACTTTCTGCACACTGGGGTTAAGAGCTGAGTGTGTGGGCTCTTCTGAGTCTTGCAGTTACATAGGGATTCAGTTGTCTGAAAAAACGTGTTTATTTCAGGCTGAAAAACACGTTTTCAAAAGTGTGCTGTTACTGCCCCATAACTTACATGGGGGTGACCAAACTTGCAGAAACATGTTTATTTCTGCTGAAAAACATGTTTTGACACTTTCTGCACACTGGGGTTAAGAGCTGAGTGTGTGGGCTCTTCTGAGTCTTGCAGTTACATAGGGATTCAGTTGTCTGAAAAAACGTGTTTATTTCAAGCTGAAAAACACGTTTTCAAAAGTGTGCTGTTACTGCCCCATAACTTACATGGGGGTGACCAAACTTGCAAAAACATGTTTATTTCTGCTGAAAAACACGTTTTGACACTTTCTGCACACTGGGGTTAAGAGCTGAGTGTGTGGGCTCTTCTGAGTCTTGCAGTTACATAGGGATTCAGTTGTCTGAAAAAACGCGTTTATTTCGGGCTGAAAAACACGTTTTCAAAAGTGTGCTGTTACTGCCCCATAACTTACATGGGGGTGACCAAACTTGCAGAAACATGTTTATTTCTGCTGAAAATCATGTTTTGACACTTTCTGCACACTGGGGTTAAGAGCTGAGTGTGTGGGCTCTTTTGAGCCTTGCAGTTACATAGGGATTCAGTTGTCTGAAAAAACGCGTTTATTTCGGGCTGAAAAACAAGTTTTAAAAAGTGTGCTGTTACTGCCCCATAACTTACATGGGGGTGACCAAACTTGCAGAAACATGTTTATTTCTGCTGAAAATCATGTTTTGACACTTTCTGCACACTGGGGTTAAGAGCTGAGTGTGTGGGCTCTTTTGAGCCTTGCAGTTACATAGGGATTCAGTTGTCTGAAAAAACGTGTTTATTTCGGGCTGAAAAACACGTTTTCAAAAGTGTGCTGTTACTGCCCCATAACTTACATGGGGGTGACCAAACTTGCAGAAACATGTTTATTTCTGCTGAAAAACACGTTTTGACACTTTCTGCACACTGGGGTTAAGAGCTGAGTGTGTGGGCTCTTCTGAGTCTTGCAGTTACATAGGGATTCAGTTGTCTGAAAAAACGCGTTTATTTCGGGCTGAAAAACACGTTTTCAAAAGTGTGCTGTTACTGCCCCATAACTTACATGGGGGTGACCAAACTTGCAGAAACATGTTTATTTCTGCTGAAAATCATGTTTTGACACTTTCTGCACACTGGGGTTAAGAGCTGAGTGTGTGGGCTCTTTTGAGCCTTGCAGTTACATAGGGATTCAGTTGTCTGAAAAAACGCGTTTATTTCGGGCTGAAAAACACGTTTTAAAAAGTGTGCTGTTACTGCCCCATAACTTACATGGGGGTGACCAAACTTGCAGAAACATGTTTATTTCTGCTGAAAATCATGTTTTGACTCTTTCTGCACACTGGGGTTAAGAGCTGAGTGTGTGGGCTCTTCTGAGTCTTGCAGTTACATAGGGATTCAGTTGTCTGAAAAAACGCGTTTATTTCGGGCTGAAAAACACGTTTTCAAAAGTGTGCTGTTACTGCCCCATAACTTACATGGGGGTGACCAAACTTGCAGAAACATGTTTATTTCTGCTGAAAATCATGTTTTGACACTTTCTGCACACTGGGGTTAAGAGCTGAGTGTGTGGGCTCTTTTGAGCCTTGCAGTTACATAGGGATTCAGTTGTCTGAAAAAACGCGTTTATTTCGGGCTGAAAAACACGTTTTCAAAAGTGTGCTGTTACTGCCCCATAACTTACATGGGGGTGACCAAACTTGCAGAAACATGTTTATTTCTGCTGAAAAACATGTTTTGACACTTTCTGCACACTGGGGTTAAGAGCTGAGTGTGTGGGCTCTTTTGAGCCTTGCAGTTACATAGGGATTCAGTTGTCTGAAAAAACGCGTTTATTTCGGGCTGAAAAACACGTTTTCAAAAGTGTGCTGTTACTGCCCCATAACTTACATGGGGTTGACCAAACTTGCAGAAACATGTTTATTTCTGCTGAAAATCATGTTTTGACACTTTCTGCACACTGGGGTTAAGAGCTGAGTGTGTGGGCTCTTCTGAGTCTTGCAGTTACATAGGGATTCAGTTGTCTGAAAAAACGTGTTTATTTCAGGCTGAAAAACACGTTTTCAAAAGTGTGCTGTTACTGCCCCATAACTTACATGGGGGTGACCAAACTTGCAGAAACATGTTTATTTCTGCTGAAAAACACGTTTTGACACTTTCTGCACACTGGGGTTAAGAGCTGAGTGTGTGGGCTCTTCTGAGTCTTGCAGTTACATAGGGATTCAGTTGTCTGAAAAAACGCGTTTATTTCGGGCTGAAAAACACGTTTTCAAAAGTGTGCTGTTACTGCCCCATAACTTACATGGGGGTGACCAAACTTGCAGAAACATGTTTATTTCTGCTGAAAATCATGTTTTGACACTTTCTGCACACTGGGGTTAAGAGCTGAGTGTGTGGGCTCTTCTGAGTCTTGCAGTTACATAGGGATTCAGTTGTCTGAAAAAACGCGTTTATTTCGGGCTGAAAAACACGTTTTCAAAAGTGTGCTGTTACTGCCCCATAACTTACATGGGGGTGACCAAACTTGCAGAAACATGTTTATTTCTGCTGAAAAACACGTTTTGACACTTTCTGCACACTGGGGTTAAGAGCTGAGTGTGTGGGCTCTTCTGAGTCTTGCAGTTACATAGGGATTCAGTTGTCTGAAAAAACGCGTTTATTTCGGGCTGAAAAACACGTTTTCAAAAGTGTGCTGTTACTGCCCCATAACTTACATGGGGGTGACCAAACTTGCAGAAACATGTTTATTTCTGCTGAAAATCATGTTTTGACACTTTCTGCACACTGGGGTTAAGAGCTGAGTGTGTGGGCTCTTCTGAGTCTTGCAGTTACATAGGGATTCAGTTGTCTGAAAAAACGCATTTATTTCGGGCTGAAAAACACGTTTTCAAAAGTGTGCTGTTACTGCCCCATAACTTACATGGGGGTGACCAAACTTGCAGAAACATGTTTATTTCTGCTGAAAAACACGTTTTGACACTTTCTGCACACTGGGGTTAAGAGCTGAGTGTGTGGGCTCTTTTGAGCCTTGCAGTTACATAGGGATTCAGTTGTCTGAAAAAACGCGTTTATTTCGGGCTGAAAAACACGTTTTCAAAAGTGTGCTGTTACTGCCCCATAACTTACATGGGGGTGACCAAACTTGCAGAAACATGTTTATTTCTGCTGAAAAACACGTTTTGACACTTTCTGCACACTGGGGTTAAGAGCTGAGTGTGTGGGCTCTTCTGAGTCTTGCAGTTACATAGGGATTCAGTTGTCTGAAAAAACGCGTTTATTTCGGGCTGAAAAACACGTTTTCAAAAGTGTGCTGTTACTGCCCCATAACTTACATGGGGGTGACCAAACTTGCAGAAACATGTTTATTTCTGCTGAAAAACATGTTTTGACACTTTCTGCACACTGGGGTTAAGAGCTGAGTGTGTGGGCTCTTTTGAGCCTTGCAGTTACATAGGGATTCAGTTGTCTGAAAAAACGCGTTTATTTCGGGCTGAAAAACACGTTTTCAAAAGTGTGCTGTTACTGCCCCATAACTTACATGGGGTTGACCAAACTTGCAGAAACATGTTTATTTCTGCTGAAAATCATGTTTTGACACTTTCTGCACACTGGGGTTAAGAGCTGAGTGTGTGGGCTCTTCTGAGTCTTGCAGTTACATAGGGATTCAGTTGTCTGAAAAAACGTGTTTATTTCAGGCTGAAAAACACGTTTTCAAAAGTGTGCTGTTACTGCCCCATAACTTACATGGGGGTGACCAAACTTGCAGAAACATGTTTATTTCTGCTGAAAAACATGTTTTGACACTTTCTGCACACTGGGGTTAAGAGCTGAGTGTGTGGGCTCTTCTGAGTCTTGCAGTTACATAGGGATTCAGTTGTCTGAAAAAACGTGTTTATTTCAGGCTGAAAAACACGTTTTCAAAAGTGTGCTGTTACTGCCCCATAACTTACATGGGGGTGACCAAACTTGCAGAAACATGTTTATTTCTGCTGAAAAACATGTTTTGACACTTTCTGCACACTGGGGTTAAGAGCTGAGTGTGTGGGCTCTTCTGAGTCTTGCAGTTACATAGGGATTCAGTTGTCTGAAAAAACGTGTTTATTTCAGGCTGAAAAACACGTTTTCAAAAGTGTGCTGTTACTGCCCCATAACTTACATGGGGGTGACCAAACTTGCAGAAACATGTTTATTTCTGCTGAAAAACACGTTTTGACACTTTCTGCACACTGGGGTTAAGAGCTGAGTGTGTGGGCTCTTCTGAGTCTTGCAGTTACATAGGGATTCAGTTGTCTGAAAAAACGCGTTTATTTCGGGCTGAAAAACACGTTTTCAAAAGTGTGCTGTTACTGCCCCATAACTTACATGGGGGTGACCAAACTTGCAGAAACATGTTTATTTCTGCTGAAAATCATGTTTTGACACTTTCTGCACACTGGGGTTAAGAGCTGAGTGTGTGGGCTCTTTTGAGACTTGCAGTTACATAGGGATTCAGTTGTCTGAAAAAACGCGTTTATTTCGGGCTGAAAAACAAGTTTTAAAAAGTGTGCTGTTACTGCCCCATAACTTACATGGGGGTGACCAAACTTGCAGAAACATGTTTATTTCTGCTGAAAATCATGTTTTGACACTTTCTGCACACTGGGGTTAAGAGCTGAGTGTGTGGGCTCTTTTGAGCCTTGCAGTTACATAGGGATTCAGTTGTCTGAAAAAACGTGTTTATTTCGGGCTGAAAAACACGTTTTCAAAAGTGTGCTGTTACTGCCCCATAACTTACATGGGGGTGACCAAACTTGCAGAAACATGTTTATTTCTGCTGAAAAACACGTTTTGACACTTTCTGCACACTGGGGTTAAGAGCTGAGTGTGTGGGCTCTTCTGAGTCTTGCAGTTACATAGGGATTCAGTTGTCTGAAAAAACGCGTTTATTTCGGGCTGAAAAACACGTTTTCAAAAGTGTGCTGTTACTGCCCCATAACTTACATGGGGGTGACCAAACTTGCAGAAACATGTTTATTTCTGCTGAAAATCATGTTTTGACTCTTTCTGCACACTGGGGTTAAGAGCTGAGTGTGTGGGCTCTTCTGAGTCTTGCAGTTACATAGGGATTCAGTTGTCTGAAAAAACGCGTTTATTTCGGGCTGAAAAACACGTTTTCAAAAGTGTGCTGTTACTGCCCCATAACTTACATGGGGGTGACCAAACTTGCAGAAACATGTTTATTTCTGCTGAAAATCATGTTTTGACACTTTCTGCACACTGGGGTTAAGAGCTGAGTGTGTGGGCTCTTTTGAGCCTTGCAGTTACATAGGGATTCAGTTGTCTGAAAAAACGCGTTTATTTCGGGCTGAAAAACAAGTTTTAAAAAGTGTGCTGTTACTGCCCCATAACTTACATGGGGGTGACCAAACTTGCAGGAACATGTTTATTTCTGCTGAAAATCATGTTTTGACACTTTCTGCACACTGGGGTTAAGAGCTGAGTGTGTGGGCTCTTTTGAGCCTTGCAGTTACATAGGGATTCAGTTGTCTGAAAAAACGTGTTTATTTCGGGCTGAAAAACACGTTTTCAAAAGTGTGCTGTTACTGCCCCATAACTTACATGGGGGTGACCAAACTTGCAGAAACATGTTTATTTCTGCTGAAAAACACGTTTTGACACTTTCTGCACACTGGGGTTAAGAGCTGAGTGTGTGGGCTCTTCTGAGTCTTGCAGTTACATAGGGATTCAGTTGTCTGAAAAAACGCGTTTATTTCGGGCTGAAAAACACGTTTTCAAAAGTGTGCTGTTACTGCCCCATAACTTACATGGGGGTGACCAAACTTGCAGAAACATGTTTATTTCTGCTGAAAATCATGTTTTGACACTTTCTGCACACTGGGGTTAAGAGCTGAGTGTGTGGGCTCTTTTGAGCCTTGCAGTTACATAGGGATTCAGTTGTCTGAAAAAACGCGTTTATTTCGGGCTGAAAAACACGTTTTAAAAAGTGTGCTGTTACTGCCCCATAACTTACATGGGGTTGACCAAACTTGCAGAAACATGTTTATTTCTGCTGAAAATCATGTTTTGACTCTTTCTGCACACTGGGGTTAAGAGCTGAGTGTGTGGGCTCTTCTGAGTCTTGCAGTTACATAGGGATTCAGTTGTCTGAAAAAACGCGTTTATTTCGGGCTGAAAAACACGTTTTCAAAAGTGTGCTGTTACTGCCCCATAACTTACATGGGGGTGACCAAACTTGCAGAAACATGTTTATTTCTGCTGAAAATCATGTTTTGACACTTTCTGCACACTGGGGTTAAGAGCTGAGTGTGTGGGCTCTTTTGAGCCTTGCAGTTACATAGGGATTCAGTTGTCTGAAAAAACGCGTTTATTTCGGGCTGAAAAACACGTTTTCAAAAGTGTGCTGTTACTGCCCCATAACTTACATGGGGGTGACCAAACTTGCAGAAACATGTTTATTTCTGCTGAAAAACATGTTTTGACACTTTCTGCACACTGGGGTTAAGAGCTGAGTGTGTGGGCTCTTTTGAGCCTTGCAGTTACATAGGGATTCAGTTGTCTGAAAAAACGCGTTTATTTCGGGCTGAAAAACACGTTTTCAAAAGTGTGCTGTTACTGCCCCATAACTTACATGGGGTTGACCAAACTTGCAGAAACATGTTTATTTCTGCTGAAAATCATGTTTTGACACTTTCTGCACACTGGGGTTAAGAGCTGAGTGTGTGGGCTCTTCTGAGTCTTGCAGTTACATAGGGATTCAGTTGTCTGAAAAAACGTGTTTATTTCAGGCTGAAAAACACGTTTTCAAAAGTGTGCTGTTACTGCCCCATAACTTACATGGGGGTGACCAAACTTGCAGAAACATGTTTATTTCTGCTGAAAAACACGTTTTGACACTTTCTGCACACTGGGGTTAAGAGCTGAGTGTGTGGGCTCTTCTGAGTCTTGCAGTTACATAGGGATTCAGTTGTATGAAAAAACGCATTTATTTCGGGCTGAAAAACACGTTTTCAAAAGTGTGCTGTTACTGCCCCATAACTTACATGGGGGTGACCAAACTTGCAGAAACATGTTTATTTCTGCTGAAAATCATGTTTTGACACTTTCTGCACACTGGGGTTAAGAGCTGAGTGTGTGGGCTCTTTTGAGCCTTGCAGTTACATAGGGATTCAGTTGTCTGAAAAAACGCGTTTATTTCGGGCTGAAAAACACGTTTTAAAAAGTGTGCTGTTACTGCCCCATAACTTACATGGGGGTGACCAAACTTGCAGAAACATGTTTATTTCTGCTGAAAATCATGTTTTGACACTTTCTGCACACTGGGGTTAAGAGCTGAGTGTGTGGGCTCTTCTGAGTCTTGCAGTTACATAGGGATTCAGTTGTCTGAAAAAACGCGTTTATTTCGGGCTGAAAAACACGTTTTCAAAAGTGTGCTGTTACTGCCCCATAACTTACATGGGGGTGACCAAACTTGCAGAAACATGTTTATTTCTGCTGAAAAACACGTTTTGACACTTTCTGCACACTGGGGTTAAGAGCTGAGTGTGTGGGCTCTTCTGAGTCTTGCAGTTACATAGGGATTCAGTTGTCTGAAAAAACGCGTTTATTTCGGGCTGAAAAACACGTTTTCAAAAGTGTGCTGTTACTGCCCCATAACTTACATGGGGGTGACCAAACTTGCAGAAACATGTTTATTTCTGCTGAAAATCATGTTTTGACACTTTCTGCACACTGGGGTTAAGAGCTGAGTGTGTGGGCTCTTCTGAGTCTTGCAGTTACATAGGGATTCAGTTGTCTGAAAAAACGCGTTTATTTCGGGCTGAAAAACACGTTTTCAAAAGTGTGCTGTTACTGCCCCATAACTTACATGGGGGTGACCAAACTTGCAGAAACATGTTTATTTCTGCTGAAAAACACGTTTTGACACTTTCTGCACACTGGGGTTAAGAGCTGAGTGTGTGGGCTCTTTTGAGCCTTGCAGTTACATAGGGATTCAGTTGTCTGAAAAAACGCGTTTATTTCGGGCTGAAAAACACGTTTTCAAAAGTGTGCTGTTACTGCCCCATAACTTACATGGGGGTGACCAAACTTGCAGAAACATGTTTATTTCTGCTGAAAAACACGTTTTGACACTTTCTGCACACTGGGGTTAAGAGCTGAGTGTGTGGGCTCTTCTGAGTCTTGCAGTTACATAGGGATTCAGTTGTCTGAAAAAACGCGTTTATTTCGGGCTGAAAAACACGTTTTCAAAAGTGTGCTGTTACTGCCCCATAACTTACATGGGGGTGACCAAACTTGCAGAAACATGTTTATTTCTGCTGAAAAACATGTTTTGACACTTTCTGCACACTGGGGTTAAGAGCTGAGTGTGTGGGCTCTTTTGAGCCTTGCAGTTACATAGGGATTCAGTTGTCTGAAAAAACGCGTTTATTTCGGGCTGAAAAACACGTTTTCAAAAGTGTGCTGTTACTGCCCCATAACTTACATGGGGTTGACCAAACTTGCAGAAACATGTTTATTTCTGCTGAAAATCATGTTTTGACACTTTCTGCACACTGGGGTTAAGAGCTGAGTGTGTGGGCTCTTCTGAGTCTTGCAGTTACATAGGGATTCAGTTGTCTGAAAAAACGTGTTTATTTCAGGCTGAAAAACACGTTTTCAAAAGTGTGCTGTTACTGCCCCATAACTTACATGGGGGTGACCAAACTTGCAGAAACATGTTTATTTCTGCTGAAAAACATGTTTTGACACTTTCTGCACACTGGGGTTAAGAGCTGAGTGTGTGGGCTCTTCTGAGTCTTGCAGTTACATAGGGATTCAGTTGTCTGAAAAAACGTGTTTATTTCAGGCTGAAAAACACGTTTTCAAAAGTGTGCTGTTACTGCCCCATAACTTACATGGGGGTGACCAAACTTGCAGAAACATGTTTATTTCTGCTGAAAAACATGTTTTGACACTTTCTGCACACTGGGGTTAAGAGCTGAGTGTGTGGGCTCTTCTGAGTCTTGCAGTTACATAGGGATTCAGTTGTCTGAAAAAACGCGTTTATTTCGGGCTGAAAAACACGTTTTCAAAAGTGTGCTGTTACTGCCCCATAACTTACATGGGGGTGACCAAACTTGCAGAAACATGTTTATTTCTGCTGAAAATCATGTTTTGACACTTTCTGCACACTGGGGTTAAGAGCTGAGTGTGTGGGCTCTTCTGAGTCTTGCAGTTACATAGGGATTCAGTTGTCTGAAAAAACGCGTTTATTTCGGGCTGAAAAACACGTTTTCAAAAGTGTGCTGTTACTGCCCCATAACTTACATGGGGGTGACCAAACTTGCAGAAACATGTTTATTTCTGCTGAAAAACACGTTTTGACACTTTCTGCACACTGGGGTTAAGAGCTGAGTGTGTGGGCTCTTTTGAGCCTTGCAGTTACATAGGGATTCAGTTGTCTGAAAAAACGCGTTTATTTCGGGCTGAAAAACACGTTTTCAAAAGTGTGCTGTTACTGCCCCATAACTTACATGGGGTTGACCAAACTTGCAGAAACATGTTTATTTCTGCTGAAAATCATGTTTTGACACTTTCTGCACACTGGGGTTAAGAGCTGAGTGTGTGGGCTCTTCTGAGTCTTGCAGTTACATAGGGATTCAGTTGTCTGAAAAAACGTGTTTATTTCAGGCTGAAAAACACGTTTTCAAAAGTGTGCTGTTACTGCCCCATAACTTACATGGGGGTGACCAAACTTGCAGAAACATGTTTATTTCTGCTGAAAAACACGTTTTGACACTTTCTGCACACTGGGGTTAAGAGCTGAGTGTGTGGGCTCTTCTGAGTCTTGCAGTTACATAGGGATTCAGTTGTATGAAAAAACGCATTTATTTCGGGCTGAAAAACACGTTTTCAAAAGTGTGCTGTTACTGCCCCATAACTTACATGGGGGTGACCAAACTTGCAGAAACATGTTTATTTCTGCTGAAAATCATGTTTTGACACTTTCTGCACACTGGGGTTAAGAGCTGAGTGTGTGGGCTCTTTTGAGCCTTGCAGTTACATAGGGATTCAGTTGTCTGAAAAAACGCGTTTATTTCGGGCTGAAAAACACGTTTTAAAAAGTGTGCTGTTACTGCCCCATAACTTACATGGGGGTGACCAAACTTGCAGAAACATGTTTATTTCTGCTGAAAATCATGTTTTGACACTTTCTGCACACTGGGGTTAAGAGCTGAGTGTGTGGGCTCTTCTGAGTCTTGCAGTTACATAGGGATTCAGTTGTCTGAAAAAACGCGTTTATTTCGGGCTGAAAAACACGTTTTCAAAAGTGTGCTGTTACTGCCCCATAACTTACATGGGGGTGACCAAACTTGCAGAAACATGTTTATTTCTGCTGAAAAACACGTTTTGACACTTTCTGCACACTGGGGTTAAGAGCTGAGTGTGTGGGCTCTTCTGAGTCTTGCAGTTACATAGGGATTCAGTTGTCTGAAAAAACGCGTTTATTTCGGGCTGAAAAACACGTTTTCAAAAGTGTGCTGTTACTGCCCCATAACTTACATGGGGGTGACCAAACTTGCAGAAACATGTTTATTTCTGCTGAAAATCATGTTTTGACACTTTCTGCACACTGGGGTTAAGAGCTGAGTGTGTGGGCTCTTCTGAGTCTTGCAGTTACATAGGGATTCAGTTGTCTGAAAAAACGCGTTTATTTCGGGCTGAAAAACACGTTTTCAAAAGTGTGCTGTTACTGCCCCATAACTTACATGGGGGTGACCAAACTTGCAGAAACATGTTTATTTCTGCTGAAAAACACGTTTTGACACTTTCTGCACACTGGGGTTAAGAGCTGAGTGTGTGGGCTCTTTTGAGCCTTGCAGTTACATAGGGATTCAGTTGTCTGAAAAAACGCGTTTATTTCGGGCTGAAAAACACGTTTTCAAAAGTGTGCTGTTACTGCCCCATAACTTACATGGGGGTGACCAAACTTGCAGAAACATGTTTATTTCTGCTGAAAAACACGTTTTGACACTTTCTGCACACTGGGGTTAAGAGCTGAGTGTGTGGGCTCTTCTGAGTCTTGCAGTTACATAGGGATTCAGTTGTCTGAAAAAACGCGTTTATTTCGGGCTGAAAAACACGTTTTCAAAAGTGTGCTGTTACTGCCCCATAACTTACATGGGGGTGACCAAACTTGCAGAAACATGTTTATTTCTGCTGAAAAACATGTTTTGACACTTTCTGCACACTGGGGTTAAGAGCTGAGTGTGTGGGCTCTTTTGAGCCTTGCAGTTACATAGGGATTCAGTTGTCTGAAAAAACGCGTTTATTTCGGGCTGAAAAACACGTTTTCAAAAGTGTGCTGTTACTGCCCCATAACTTACATGGGGTTGACCAAACTTGCAGAAACATGTTTATTTCTGCTGAAAATCATGTTTTGACACTTTCTGCACACTGGGGTTAAGAGCTGAGTGTGTGGGCTCTTCTGAGTCTTGCAGTTACATAGGGATTCAGTTGTCTGAAAAAACGTGTTTATTTCAGGCTGAAAAACACGTTTTCAAAAGTGTGCTGTTACTGCCCCATAACTTACATGGGGGTGACCAAACTTGCAGAAACATGTTTATTTCTGCTGAAAAACATGTTTTGACACTTTCTGCACACTGGGGTTAAGAGCTGAGTGTGTGGGCTCTTCTGAGTCTTGCAGTTACATAGGGATTCAGTTGTCTGAAAAAACGTGTTTATTTCAGGCTGAAAAACACGTTTTCAAAAGTGTGCTGTTACTGCCCCATAACTTACATGGGGGTGACCAAACTTGCAGAAACATGTTTATTTCTGCTGAAAAACATGTTTTGACACTTTCTGCACACTGGGGTTAAGAGCTGAGTGTGTGGGCTCTTCTGAGTCTTGCAGTTACATAGGGATTCAGTTGTCTGAAAAAACGCGTTTATTTCGGGCTGAAAAACACGTTTTCAAAAGTGTGCTGTTACTGCCCCATAACTTACATGGGGGTGACCAAACTTGCAGAAACATGTTTATTTCTGCTGAAAATCATGTTTTGACACTTTCTGCACACTGGGGTTAAGAGCTGAGTGTGTGGGCTCTTCTGAGTCTTGCAGTTACATAGGGATTCAGTTGTCTGAAAAAACGCGTTTATTTCGGGCTGAAAAACACGTTTTCAAAAGTGTGCTGTTACTGCCCCATAACTTACATGGGGGTGACCAAACTTGCAGAAACATGTTTATTTCTGCTGAAAAACACGTTTTGACACTTTCTGCACACTGGGGTTAAGAGCTGAGTGTGTGGGCTCTTTTGAGCCTTGCAGTTACATAGGGATTCAGTTGTCTGAAAAAACGCGTTTATTTCGGGCTGAAAAACACGTTTTCAAAAGTGTGCTGTTACTGCCCCATAACTTACATGGGGGTGACCAAACTTGCAGAAACATGTTTATTTCTGCTGAAAAACACGTTTTGACACTTTCTGCACACTGGGGTTAAGAGCTGAGTGTGTGGGCTCTTCTGAGTCTTGCAGTTACATAGGGATTCAGTTGTCTGAAAAAACGCGTTTATTTCGGGCTGAAAAACACGTTTTCAAAAGTGTGCTGTTACTGCCCCATAACTTACATGGGGGTGACCAAACTTGCAGAAACATGTTTATTTCTGCTGAAAAACACGTTTTGACACTTTCTGCACACTGGGGTTAAGAGCTGAGTGTGTGGGCTCTTCTGAGTCTTGCAGTTACATAGGGATTCAGTTGTCTGAAAAAACGCGTTTATTTCGGGCTGAAAAACACGTTTTCAAAAGTGTGCTGTTACTGCCCCATAACTTACATGGGGGTGACCAAACTTGCAGAAACATGTTTATTTCTGCTGAAAATCATGTTTTGACACTTTCTGCACACTGGGGTTAAGAGCTGAGTGTGTGGGCTCTTCTGAGTCTTGCAGTTACATAGGGATTCAGTTGTCTGAAAAAACGTGTTTATTTCAGGCTGAAAAACACGTTTTCAAAAGTGTGCTGTTACTGCCCCATAACTTACATGGGGGTGACCAAACTTGCAGAAACATGTTTATTTCTGCTGAAAAACACGTTTTGACACTTTCTGCACACTGGGGTTAAGAGCTGAGTGTGTGGGCTCTTCTGAGTCTTGCAGTTACATAGGGATTCAGTTGTCTGAAAAAACGCGTTTATTTCGGGCTGAAAAACACGTTTTCAAAAGTGTGCTGTTACTGCCCCATAACTTACATGGGGGTGACCAAACTTGCAGAAACATGTTTATTTCTGCTGAAAAACACGTTTTGACACTTTCTGCACACTGGGGTTAAGAGCTGAGTGTGTGGGCTCTTCTGAGTCTTGCAGTTACATAGGGATTCAGTTGTCTGAAAAAACGCGTTTATTTCGGGCTGAAAAACACGTTTTCAAAAGTGTGCTGTTACTGCCCCATAACTTACATGGGGGTGACCAAACTTGCAGAAACATGTTTATTTCTGCTGAAAATCACGTTTTGACACTTTCTGCACACTGGGGTTAAGAGCTGAGTGTGTGGGCTCTTTTGAGCCTTGCAGTTACATAGGGATTCAGTTGTCTGAAAAAACGCGTTTATTTCGGGCTGAAAAACACGTTTTCAAAAGTGTGCTGTTACTGCCCCATAACTTACATGGGGTTGACCAAACTTGCAGAAACATGTTTATTTCTGCTGAAAATCATGTTTTGACACTTTCTGCACACTGGGGTTAAGAGCTGAGTGTGTGGACTCTTCTGAGTCTTGCAGTTACATAGGGATTCAGTTGTCTGAAAAAACGTGTTTATTTCAGGCTGAAAAACACGTTTTCAAAAGTGTGCTGTTACTGCCCCATAACTTACATGGGGGTGACCAAACTTGCAGAAACATGTTTATTTCTGCTGAAAAACATGTTTTGACACTTTCTGCACACTGGGGTTAAGAGCTGAGTGTGTGGGCTCTTCTGAGTCTTGCAGTTACATAGGGATTCAGTTGTCTGAAAAAACGCGTTTATTTCGGGCTGAAAAACACGTTTTCAAAAGTGTGCTGTTACTGCCCCATAACTTACATGGGGTTGACTAAACTTGCAGAAACATGTTTATTTCTGCTGAAAATCATGTTTTGACACTTTCTGCACACTGGGGTTAAGAGCTGAGTGTGTGGGCTCTTCTGAGTCTTGCAGTTACATAGGGATTCAGTTGTCTGAAAAAACGCGTTTATTTCGGGCTGAAAAACACGTTTTCAAAAGTGTGCTGTTACTGCCCCATAACTTACATGGGGGTGACCAAACTTGCAGAAACATGTTTATTTCTGCTGAAAATCATGTTTTGACACTTTCTGCACACTGGGGTTAAGAGCTGAGTGTGTGGGCTCTTCTGAGTCTTGCAGTTACATAGGGATTCAGTTGTCTGAAAAAACGCGTTTATTTCGGGCTGAAAAACACGTTTTCAAAAGTGTGCTGTTACTGCCCCATAACTTACATGGGGGTGACCAAACTTGCAGAAACATGTTTATTTCTGCTGAAAAACATGTTTTGACACTTTCTGCACACTGGGGTTAAGAGCTGAGTGTGTGGGCTCTTCTGAGTCTTGCAGTTACATAGGGATTCAGTTGTCTGAAAAAACGTGTTTATTTCAGGCTGAAAAACACGTTTTCAAAAGTGTGCTGTTACTGCCCCATAACTTACATGGGGGTGACCAAACTTGCAGAAACATGTTTATTTCTGCTGAAAAACATGTTTTGACACTTTCTGCACACTGGGGTTAAGAGCTGAGTGTGTGGGCTCTTCTGAGTCTTGCAGTTACATAGGGATTCAGTTGTCTGAAAAAACGTGTTTATTTCAGGCTGAAAAACACGTTTTCAAAAGTGTGCTGTTACTGCCCCATAACTTACATGGGGGTGACCAAACTTGCAGAAACATGTTTATTTCTGCTGAAAAACATGTTTTGACACTTTCTGCACACTGGGGTTAAGAGCTGAGTGTGTGGGCTCTTCTGAGTCTTGCAGTTACATAGGGATTCAGTTGTCTGAAAAAACGCGTTTATTTCGGGCTGAAAAACACGTTTTCAAAAGTGTGCTGTTACTGCCCCATAACTTACATGGGGGTGACCAAACTTGCAGAAACATGTTTATTTCTGCTGAAAATCATGTTTTGACACTTTCTGCACACTGGGGTTAAGAGCTGAGTGTGTGGGCTCTTCTGAGTCTTGCAGTTACATAGGGATTCAGTTGTCTGAAAAAACGCGTTTATTTCGGGCTGAAAAACACGTTTTCAAAAGTGTGCTGTTACTGCCCCATAACTTACATGGGGGTGACCAAACTTGCAGAAACATGTTTATTTCTGCTGAAAAACATGTTTTGACACTTTCTGCACACTGGGGTTAAGAGCTGAGTGTGTGGGCTCTTCTGAGTCTTGCAGTTACATAGGGATTCAGTTGTCTGAAAAAACGTGTTTATTTCAGGCTGAAAAACACGTTTTCAAAAGTGTGCTGTTACTGCCCCATAACTTACATGGGGGTGACCAAACTTGCAGAAACATGTTTATTTCTGCTGAAAAACATGTTTTGACACTTTCTGCACACTGGGGTTAAGAGCTGAGTGTGTGGGCTCTTCTGAGTCTTGCAGTTACATAGGGATTCAGTTGTCTGAAAAAACGTGTTTATTTCAGGCTGAAAAACACGTTTTCAAAAGTGTGCTGTTACTGCCCCATAACTTACATGGGGGTGACCAAACTTGCAGAAACATGTTTATTTCTGCTGAAAAACATGTTTTGACACTTTCTGCACACTGGGGTTAAGAGCTGAGTGTGTGGGCTCTTCTGAGTCTTGCAGTTACATAGGGATTCAGTTGTCTGAAAAAACGTGTTTATTTCAGGCTGAAAAACACGTTTTCAAAAGTGTGCTGTTACTGCCCCATAACTTACATGGGGGTGACCAAACTTGCAGAAACATGTTTATTTCTGCTGAAAAACATGTTTTGACACTTTCTGCACACTGGGGTTAAGAGCTGAGTGTGTGGGCTCTTCTGAGTCTTGCAGTTACATAGGGATTCAGTTGTCTGAAAAAACGTGTTTATTTCAGGCTGAAAAACACGTTTTCAAAAGTGTGCTGTTACTGCCCCATAACTTACATGGGGGTGACCAAACTTGCAGAAACATGTTTATTTCTGCTGAAAAACATGTTTTGACACTTTCTGCACACTGGGGTTAAGAGCTGAGTGTGTGGGCTCTTCTGAGTCTTGCAGTTACATAGGGATTCAGTTGTCTGAAAAAACGCGTTTATTTCGGGCTGAAAAACACGTTTTCAAAAGTGTGCTGTTACTGCCCCATAACTTACATGGGGGTGACCAAACTTGCAGAAACATGTTTATTTCTGCTGAAAATCATGTTTTGACACTTTCTGCACACTGGGGTTAAGAGCTGAGTGTGTGGGCTCTTCTGAGTCTTGCAGTTACATAGGGATTCAGTTGTCTGAAAAAACGCGTTTATTTCGGGCTGAAAAACACGTTTTCAAAAGTGTGCTGTTACTGCCCCATAACTTACATGGGGGTGACCAAACTTGCAGAAACATGTTTATTTCTGCTGAAAAACACGTTTTGACACTTTCTGCACACTGGGGTTAAGAGCTGAGTGTGTGGGCTCTTCTGAGTCTTGCAGTTACATAGGGATTCAGTTGTCTGAAAAAACGTGTTTATTTCAGGCTGAAAAACACGTTTTCAAAAGTGTGCTGTTACTGCCCCATAACTTACATGGGGGTGACCAAACTTGCAGAAACATGTTTATTTCTGCTGAAAAACACGTTTTGACACTTTCTGCACACTGGGGTTAAGAGCTGAGTGTGTGGGCTCTTCTGAGTCTTGCAGTTACATAGGGATTCAGTTGTCTGAAAAAACGCGTTTATTTCGGGCTGAAAAACACGTTTTCAAAAGTGTGCTGTTACTGCCCCATAACTTACATGGGGGTGACCAAACTTGCAGAAACATGTTTATTTCTGCTGAAAATCACGTTTTGACACTTTCTGCACACTGGGGTTAAGAGCTGAGTGTGTGGGCTCTTCTGAGTCTTGCAGTTACATAGGGATTCAGTTGTCTGAAAAAACGCGTTTATTTCGGGCTGAAAAACACGTTTTCAAAAGTGTGCTGTTACTGCCCCATAACTTACATGGGGGTGACCAAACTTGCAGAAACATGTTTATTTCTGCTGAAAAACATGTTTTGACACTTTCTGCACACTGGGGTTAAGAGCTGAGTGTGTGGGCTCTTTTGAGCCTTGCAGTTACATAGGGATTCAGTTGTCTGAAAAAACGCGTTTATTTCGGGCTGAAAAACACGTTTTCAAAAGTGTGCTGTTACTGCCCCATAACTTACATGGGGTTGACCAAACTTGCAGAAACATGTTTATTTCTGCTGAAAATCATGTTTTGACACTTTCTGCACACTGGGGTTAAGAGCTGAGTGTGTGGACTCTTCTGAGTCTTGCAGTTACATAGGGATTCAGTTGTCTGAAAAAACGTGTTTATTTCAGGCTGAAAAACACGTTTTCAAAAGTGTGCTGTTACTGCCCCATAACTTACATGGGGGTGACCAAACTTGCAGAAACATGTTTATTTCTGCTGAAAAACATGTTTTGACACTTTCTGCACACTGGGGTTAAGAGCTGAGTGTGTGGGCTCTTCTGAGTCTTGCAGTTACATAGGGATTCAGTTGTCTGAAAAAACGCGTTTATTTCGGGCTGAAAAACACGTTTTCAAAAGTGTGCTGTTACTGCCCCATAACTTACATGGGGGTGACCAAACTTGCAGAAACATGTTTATTTCTGCTGAAAATCATGTTTTGACACTTTCTGCACACTGGGGTTAAGAGCTGAGTGTGTGGGCTCTTCTGAGTCTTGCAGTTACATAGGGATTCAGTTGTCTGAAAAAACGCGTTTATTTCGGGCTGAAAAACACGTTTTCAAAAGTGTGCTGTTACTGCCCCATAACTTACATGGGGGTGACCAAACTTGCAGAAACATGTTTATTTCTGCTGAAAAACATGTTTTGACACTTTCTGCACACTGGGGTTAAGAGCTGAGTGTGTGGGCTCTTTTGAGCCTTGCAGTTACACAGGGATTCAGTTGTCTGAAAAAACGCGTTTATTTCGGGCTGAAAAACACGTTTTCAAAAGTGTGCTGTTACTGCCCCATAACTTACATGGGGTTGACCAAACTTGCAGAAACATGTTTATTTCTGCTGAAAATCATGTTTTGACACTTTCTGCACACTGGGATTAAGAGCTGAGTGTGTGGGCTCTTCTGAGTCTTGCAGTTACATAGGGATTCAGTTGTCTGAAAAAACGTGTTTATTTCAGGCTGAAAAACACGTTTTCAAAAGTGTGCTGTTACTGCCCCATAACTTACATGGGGGTGACCAAACTTGCAGAAACATGTTTATTTCTGCTGAAAAACACGTTTTGACACTTTCTGCACACTGGGGTTAAGAGCTGAGTGTGTGGGCTCTTCTGAGTCTTGCAGTTACATAGGGATTCAGTTGTCTGAAAAAACGCGTTTATTTCGGGCTGAAAAACACGTTTTCAAAAGTGTGCTGTTACTGCCCCATAACTTACATGGGGGTGACCAAACTTGCAGAAACATGTTTATTTCTGCTGAAAATCACGTTTTGACACTTTCTGCACACTGGGGTTAAGAGCTGAGTGTGTGGGCTCTTCTGAGTCTTGCAGTTACATAGGGATTCAGTTGTCTGAAAAAACGAGTTTATTTCGGGCTGAAAAACACGTTTTCAAAAGTGTGCTGTTACTGCCCCATAACTTACATGGGGGTGACCAAACTTGCAGAAACATGTTTATTTCTGCTGAAAAACATGTTTTGACACTTTCTGCACACTGGGGTTAAGAGCTGAGTGTGTGGGCTCTTTTGAGCCTTGCAGTTACATAGGGATTCAGTTGTCTGAAAAAACGCGTTTATTTCGGGCTGAAAAACACGTTTTCAAAAGTGTGCTGTTACTGCCCCATAACTTACATGGGGTTGACCAAACTTGCAGAAACATGTTTATTTCTGCTGAAAATCATGTTTTGACACTTTCTGCACACTGGGGTTAAGAGCTGAGTGTGTGGACTCTTCTGAGTCTTGCAGTTACATAGGGATTCAGTTGTCTGAAAAAACGTGTTTATTTCAGTTTGAAAAACACGTTTTCAAAAGTGTGCTGTTACTGCCCCATAACTTACATGGGGGTGACCAAACTTGCAGAAACATGTTTATTTCTGCTGAAAAACATGTTTTGACACTTTCTGCACACTGGGGTTAAGAGCTGAGTGTGTGGGCTCTTCTGAGTCTTGCAGTTACATAGGGATTCAGTTGTCTGAAAAAACGCGTTTATTTCGGGCTGAAAAACACGTTTTCAAAAGTGTGCTGTTACTGCCCCATAACTTACATGGGGGTGACCAAACTTGCAGAAACATGTTTATTTCTGCTGAAAATCATGTTTTGACACTTTCTGCACACTGGGGTTAAGAGCTGAGTGTGTGGGCTCTTCTGAGTCTTGCAGTTACATAGGGATTCAGTTGTCTGAAAAAACGCGTTTATTTCGGGCTGAAAAACACGTTTTCAAAAGTGTGCTGTTACTGCCCCATAACTTACATGGGGGTGACCAAACTTGCAGAAACATGTTTATTTCTGCTGAAAAACACGTTTTGACACTTTCTGCACACTGGGGTTAAGAGCTGAGTGTGTGGGCTCTTCTGAGTCTTGCAGTTACATAGGGATTCAGTTGTCTAAAAAAACGCGTTTATTTTGGGCTGAAAAACACGTTTTCAAAAGTGTGCTGTTACTGCCCCATAACTTACATGGGGTTGACCAAACTTGCAGAAACATGTTTATTTCTGCTGAAAATCATGTTTTGACACTTTCTGCACACTGGGGTTAAGAGCTGAGTGTGTGGGCTCTTCTGAGTCTTGCAGTTACATAGGGATTCAGTTGTCTGAAAAAACGCGTTTATTTCGGGCTGAAAAACACGTTTTCAAAAGTGTGCTGTTACTGCCCCATAACTTACATGGGGGTGACCAAACTTGCAGAAACATGTTTATTTCTGCTGAAAATCATGTTTTGTCACTTTCTGCACACTGGGGTTAAGAGCTGAGTGTGTGGGCTCTTCTGAGTCTTGCAGTTACATAGGGATTCAGTTGTCTAAAAAAACGCGTTTATTTTGGGCTGAAAAACACGTTTTCAAAAGTGTGCTGTTACTGCCCCATAACTTACATGGGGTTGACCAAACTTGCAGAAACATGTTTATTTCTGCTGAAAATCATGTTTTGACACTTTCTGCACACTGGGGTTAAGAGCTGAGTGTGTGGGCTCTTCTGAGTCTTGCAGTTACATAGGGATTCAGTTGTCTGAAAAAACGCGTTTATTTCGGGCTGAAAAACACGTTTTCAAAAGTGTGCTGTTACTGCCCCATAACTTACATGGGGGTGACCAAACTTGCAGAAACATGTTTATTTCTGCTGAAAAACATGTTTTGACACTTTCTGCACACTGGGGTTAAGAGCTGAGTGTGTGGGCTCTTCTGAGTCTTGCAGTTACATAGGGATTCAGTTGTCTGAAAAAACGTGTTTATTTCAGGCTGAAAAACACGTTTTCAAAAGTGTGCTGTTACTGCCCCATAACTTACATGGGGGTGACCAAACTTGCAGAAACATGTTTATTTCTGCTGAAAAACATGTTTTGACACTTTCTGCACACTGGGGTTAAGAGCTGAGTGTGTGGGCTCTTCTGAGTCTTGCAGTTACATAGGGATTCAGTTGTCTGAAAAAACGTGTTTATTTCAGGCTGAAAAACACGTTTTCAAAAGTGTGCTGTTACTGCCCCATAACTTACATGGGGGTGACCAAACTTGCAGAAACATGTTTATTTCTGCTGAAAAACATGTTTTGACACTTTCTGCACACTGGGGTTAAGAGCTGAGTGTGTGGGCTCTTCTGAGTCTTGCAGTTACATAGGGATTCAGTTGTCTGAAAAAACGCGTTTATTTCGGGCTGAAAAACACGTTTTCAAAAGTGTGCTGTTACTGCCCCATAACTTACATGGGGGTGACCAAACTTGCAGAAACATGTTTATTTCTGCTGAAAATCATGTTTTGACACTTTCTGCACACTGGGGTTAAGAGCTGAGTGTGTGGGCTCTTCTGAGTCTTGCAGTTACATAGGGATTCAGTTGTCTGAAAAAACGCGTTTATTTCGGGCTGAAAAACACGTTTTCAAAAGTGTGCTGTTACTGCCCCATAACTTACATGGGGGTGACCAAACTTGCAGAAACATGTTTATTTCTGCTGAAAAACACGTTTTGACACTTTCTGCACACTGGGGTTAAGAGCTGAGTGTGTGGGCTCTTCTGAGTCTTGCAGTTACATAGGGATTCAGTTGTCTGAAAAAACGCGTTTATTTCGGGCTGAAAAACACGTTTTCAAAAGTGTGCTGTTACTGCCCCATAACTTACATGGGGGTGACCAAACTTGCAGAAACATGTTTATTTCTGCTGAAAATCATGTTTTGACACTTTCTGCACACTGGGGTTAAGAGCTGAGTGTGTGGGCTCTTCTGAGTCTTGCAGTTACATAGGGATTCAGTTGTCTGAAAAAACGTGTTTATTTCAGGCTGAAAAACACGTTTTCAAAAGTGTGCTGTTACTGCCCCATAACTTACATGGGGGTGACCAAACTTGCAGAAACATGTTTATTTCTGCTGAAAAACACGTTTTGACACTTTCTGCACACTGGGGTTAAGAGCTGAGTGTGTGGGCTCTTCTGAGTCTTGCAGTTACATAGGGATTCAGTTGTCTGAAAAAACGCGTTTATTTCGGGCTGAAAAACACGTTTTCAAAAGTGTGCTGTTACTGCCCCATAACTTACATGGGGGTGACCAAACTTGCAGAAACATGTTTATTTCTGCTGAAAATCACGTTTTGACACTTTCTGCACACTGGGGTTAAGAGCTGAGTGTGTGGGCTCTTCTGAGTCTTGCAGTTACATAGGGATTCAGTTGTCTGAAAAAACGCGTTTATTTCGGGCTGAAAAACACGTTTTCAAAAGTGTGCTGTTACTGCCCCATAACTTACATGGGGGTGACCAAACTTGCAGAAACATGTTTATTTCTGCTGAAAAACATGTTTTGACACTTTCTGCACACTGGGGTTAAGAGCTGAGTGTGTGGGCTCTTTTGAGCCTTGCAGTTACATAGGGATTCAGTTGTCTGAAAAAACGCGTTTATTTCGGGCTGAAAAACACGTTTTCAAAAGTGTGCTGTTACTGCCCCATAACTTACATGGGGTTGACCAAACTTGCAGAAACATGTTTATTTCTGCTGAAAATCATGTTTTGACACTTTCTGCACACTGGGGTTAAGAGCTGAGTGTGTGGACTCTTCTGAGTCTTGCAGTTACATAGGGATTCAGTTGTCTGAAAAAACGTGTTTATTTCAGGCTGAAAAACACGTTTTCAAAAGTGTGCTGTTACTGCCCCATAACTTACATGGGGGTGACCAAACTTGCAGAAACATGTTTATTTCTGCTGAAAAACATGTTTTGACACTTTCTGCACACTGGGGTTAAGAGCTGAGTGTGTGGGCTCTTCTGAGTCTTGCAGTTACATAGGGATTCAGTTGTCTGAAAAAACGCGTTTATTTCGGGCTGAAAAACACGTTTTCAAAAGTGTGCTGTTACTGCCCCATAACTTACATGGGGGTGACCAAACTTGCAGAAACATGTTTATTTCTGCTGAAAATCATGTTTTGACACTTTCTGCACACTGGGGTTAAGAGCTGAGTGTGTGGGCTCTTCTGAGTCTTGCAGTTACATAGGGATTCAGTTGTCTGAAAAAACGCGTTTATTTCGGGCTGAAAAACACGTTTTCAAAAGTGTGCTGTTACTGCCCCATAACTTACATGGGGGTGACCAAACTTGCAGAAACATGTTTATTTCTGCTGAAAAACATGTTTTGACACTTTCTGCACACTGGGGTTAAGAGCTGAGTGTGTGGGCTCTTTTGAGCCTTGCAGTTACACAGGGATTCAGTTGTCTGAAAAAACGCGTTTATTTCGGGCTGAAAAACACGTTTTCAAAAGTGTGCTGTTACTGCCCCATAACTTACATGGGGTTGACCAAACTTGCAGAAACATGTTTATTTCTGCTGAAAATCATGTTTTGACACTTTCTGCACACTGGGATTAAGAGCTGAGTGTGTGGGCTCTTCTGAGTCTTGCAGTTACATAGGGATTCAGTTGTCTGAAAAAACGTGTTTATTTCAGGCTGAAAAACACGTTTTCAAAAGTGTGCTGTTACTGCCCCATAACTTACATGGGGGTGACCAAACTTGCAGAAACATGTTTATTTCTGCTGAAAAACATGTTTTGACACTTTCTGCACACTGGGGTTAAGAGCTGAGTGTGTGGGCTCTTCTGAGTCTTGCAGTTACATAGGGATTCAGTTGTCTGAAAAAACGTGTTTATTTCAGGCTGAAAAACACGTTTTCAAAAGTGTGCTGTTACTGCCCCATAACTTACATGGGGGTGACCAAACTTGCAGAAACATGTTTATTTCTGCTGAAAAACATGTTTTGACACTTTCTGCACACTGGGGTTAAGAGCTGAGTGTGTGGGCTCTTCTGAGTCTTGCAGTTACATAGGGATTCAGTTGTCTGAAAAAACGTGTTTATTTCAGGCTGAAAAACACGTTTTCAAAAGTGTGCTGTTACTGCCCCATAACTTACATGGGGGTGACCAAACTTGCAGAAACATGTTTATTTCTGCTGAAAAACATGTTTTGACACTTTCTGCACACTGGGGTTAAGAGCTGAGTGTGTGGGCTCTTCTGAGTCTTGCAGTTACATAGGGATTCAGTTGTCTGAAAAAACGCGTTTATTTCGGGCTGAAAAACACGTTTTCAAAAGTGTGCTGTTACTGCCCCATAACTTACATGGGGGTGACCAAACTTGCAGAAACATGTTTATTTCTGCTGAAAATCATGTTTTGACACTTTCTGCACACTGGGGTTAAGAGCTGAGTGTGTGGGCTCTTCTGAGTCTTGCAGTTACATAGGGATTCAGTTGTCTGAAAAAACGCGTTTATTTCGGGCTGAAAAACACGTTTTCAAAAGTGTGCTGTTACTGCCCCATAACTTACATGGGGGTGACCAAACTTGCAGAAACATGTTTATTTCTGCTGAAAAACACGTTTTGACACTTTCTGCACACTGGGGTTAAGAGCTGAGTGTGTGGGCTCTTCTGAGTCTTGCAGTTACATAGGGATTCAGTTGTCTGAAAAAACGCGTTTATTTCGGGCTGAAAAACACGTTTTCAAAAGTGTGCTGTTACTGCCCCATAACTTACATGGGGGTGACCAAACTTGCAGAAACATGTTTATTTCTGCTGAAAATCATGTTTTGACACTTTCTGCACACTGGGGTTAAGAGCTGAGTGTGTGGGCTCTTCTGAGTCTTGCAGTTACATAGGGATTCAGTTGTCTGAAAAAACGTGTTTATTTCAGGCTGAAAAACACGTTTTCAAAAGTGTGCTGTTACTGCCCCATAACTTACATGGGGGTGACCAAACTTGCAGAAACATGTTTATTTCTGCTGAAAAACACGTTTTGACACTTTCTGCACACTGGGGTTAAGAGCTGAGTGTGTGGGCTCTTCTGAGTCTTGCAGTTACATAGGGATTCAGTTGTCTGAAAAAACGCGTTTATTTCGGGCTGAAAAACACGTTTTCAAAAGTGTGCTGTTACTGCCCCATAACTTACATGGGGGTGACCAAACTTGCAGAAACATGTTTATTTCTGCTGAAAATCACGTTTTGACACTTTCTGCACACTGGGGTTAAGAGCTGAGTGTGTGGGCTCTTCTGAGTCTTGCAGTTACATAGGGATTCAGTTGTCTGAAAAAACGCGTTTATTTCGGGCTGAAAAACACGTTTTCAAAAGTGTGCTGTTACTGCCCCATAACTTACATGGGGTTGACCAAACTTGCAGAAACATGTTTATTTCTGCTGAAAATCATGTTTTGACACTTTCTGCACACTGGGGTTAAGAGCTGAGTGTGTGGACTCTTCTGAGTCTTGCAGTTACATAGGGATTCAGTTGTCTGAAAAAACGTGTTTATTTCAGGCTGAAAAACACGTTTTCAAAAGTGTGCTGTTACTGCCCCATAACTTACATGGGGGTGACCAAACTTGCAGAAACATGTTTATTTCTGCTGAAAAACATGTTTTGACACTTTCTGCACACTGGGGTTAAGAGCTGAGTGTGTGGGCTCTTCTGAGTCTTGCAGTTACATAGGGATTCAGTTGTCTGAAAAAACGCGTTTATTTCGGGCTGAAAAACACGTTTTCAAAAGTGTGCTGTTACTGCCCCATAACTTACATGGGGGTGACCAAACTTGCAGAAACATGTTTATTTCTGCTGAAAATCATGTTTTGACACTTTCTGCACACTGGGGTTAAGAGCTGAGTGTGTGGGCTCTTCTGAGTCTTGCAGTTACATAGGGATTCAGTTGTCTGAAAAAACGCGTTTATTTCGGGCTGAAAAACACGTTTTCAAAAGTGTGCTGTTACTGCCCCATAACTTACATGGGGGTGACCAAACTTGCAGAAACATGTTTATTTCTGCTGAAAAACATGTTTTGACACTTTCTGCACACTGGGGTTAAGAGCTGAGTGTGTGGGCTCTTTTGAGCCTTGCAGTTACACAGGGATTCAGTTGTCTGAAAAAACGCGTTTATTTCGGGCTGAAAAACACGTTTTCAAAAGTGTGCTGTTACTGCCCCATAACTTACATGGGGTTGACCAAACTTGCAGAAACATGTTTATTTCTGCTGAAAATCATGTTTTGACACTTTCTGCACACTGGGATTAAGAGCTGAGTGTGTGGGCTCTTCTGAGTCTTGCAGTTACATAGGGATTCAGTTGTCTGAAAAAACGTGTTTATTTCAGGCTGAAAAACACGTTTTCAAAAGTGTGCTGTTACTGCCCCATAACTTACATGGGGGTGACCAAACTTGCAGAAACATGTTTATTTCTGCTGAAAAACACGTTTTGACACTTTCTGCACACTGGGGTTAAGAGCTGAGTGTGTGGGCTCTTCTGAGTCTTGCAGTTACATAGGGATTCAGTTGTCTGAAAAAACGCGTTTATTTCGGGCTGAAAAACACGTTTTCAAAAGTGTGCTGTTACTGCCCCATAACTTACATGGGGGTGACCAAACTTGCAGAAACATGTTTATTTCTGCTGAAAATCACGTTTTGACACTTTCTGCACACTGGGGTTAAGAGCTGAGTGTGTGGGCTCTTCTGAGTCTTGCAGTTACATAGGGATTCAGTTGTCTGAAAAAACGAGTTTATTTCGGGCTGAAAAACACGTTTTCAAAAGTGTGCTGTTACTGCCCCATAACTTACATGGGGGTGACCAAACTTGCAGAAACATGTTTATTTCTGCTGAAAAACATGTTTTGACACTTTCTGCACACTGGGGTTAAGAGCTGAGTGTGTGGGCTCTTTTGAGCCTTGCAGTTACATAGGGATTCAGTTGTCTGAAAAAACGCGTTTATTTCGGGCTGAAAAACACGTTTTCAAAAGTGTGCTGTTACTGCCCCATAACTTACATGGGGTTGACCAAACTTGCAGAAACATGTTTATTTCTGCTGAAAATCATGTTTTGACACTTTCTGCACACTGGGGTTAAGAGCTGAGTGTGTGGACTCTTCTGAGTCTTGCAGTTACATAGGGATTCAGTTGTCTGAAAAAACGTGTTTATTTCAGTTTGAAAAACACGTTTTCAAAAGTGTGCTGTTACTGCCCCATAACTTACATGGGGGTGACCAAACTTGCAGAAACATGTTTATTTCTGCTGAAAAACATGTTTTGACACTTTCTGCACACTGGGGTTAAGAGCTGAGTGTGTGGGCTCTTCTGAGTCTTGCAGTTACATAGGGATTCAGTTGTCTGAAAAAACGCGTTTATTTCGGGCTGAAAAACACGTTTTCAAAAGTGTGCTGTTACTGCCCCATAACTTACATGGGGGTGACCAAACTTGCAGAAACATGTTTATTTCTGCTGAAAATCATGTTTTGACACTTTCTGCACACTGGGGTTAAGAGCTGAGTGTGTGGGCTCTTCTGAGTCTTGCAGTTACATAGGGATTCAGTTGTCTGAAAAAACGCGTTTATTTCGGGCTGAAAAACACGTTTTCAAAAGTGTGCTGTTACTGCCCCATAACTTACATGGGGGTGACCAAACTTGCAGAAACATGTTTATTTCTGCTGAAAAACACGTTTTGACATTTTCTGCACACTGGGGTTAAGAGCTGAGTGTGTGGGCTCTTCTGAGTCTTGCAGTTACATAGGGATTCAGTTGTCTAAAAAAACGCGTTTATTTTGGGCTGAAAAACACGTTTTCAAAAGTGTGCTGTTACTGCCCCATAACTTACATGGGGTTGACCAAACTTGCAGAAACATGTTTATTTCTGCTGAAAATCATGTTTTGACACTTTCTGCACACTGGGGTTAAGAGCTGAGTGTGTGGGCTCTTCTGAGTCTTGCAGTTACATAGGGATTCAGTTGTCTGAAAAAACGCGTTTATTTCGGGCTGAAAAACACGTTTTCAAAAGTGTGCTGTTACTGCCCCATAACTTACATGGGGGTGACCAAACTTGCAGAAACATGTTTATTTCTGCTGAAAATCATGTTTTGTCACTTTCTGCACACTGGGGTTAAGAGCTGAGTGTGTGGGCTCTTCTGAGTCTTGCAGTTACATAGGGATTCAGTTGTCTGAAAAAACGCGTTTATTTCGGGCTGAAAAACACGTTTTCAAAAGTGTGCTGTTACTGCCCCATAACTTACATGGGGGTGACCAAACTTGCAGAAACATGTTTATTTCTGCTGAAAAACACGTTTTGACACTTTCTGCACACTGGGGTTAAGAGCTGAGTGTGTGGGCTCTTTTGAGCCTTGCAGTTACATAGGGATTCAGTTGTCTGAAAAAACGCGTTTATTTCGGGCTGAAAAACACGTTTTCAAAAGTGTGCTGTTACTGCCCCATAACTTACATGGGGTTGACCAAACTTGCAGAAACATGTTTATTTCTGCTGAAAATCATGTTTTGACACTTTCTGCACACTGGGGTTAAGAGCTGAATGTGTGGGCTCTTCTGAGTCTTGCAGTTACATAGGGATTCAGTTGTCTGAAAAAAACGTGTTTATTTCAGGCTGAAAAACACGTTTTCAAAAGTGTGCTGTTACTGCCCCATAACTTACATGGGGGTGACCAAACTTGCAGAAACATGTTTATTTCTGCTGAAAAACACGTTTTGACACTTTCTGCACACTGGGGTTAAGAGCTGAGTGTGTGGGCTCTTCTGAGTCTTGCAGTTACATAGGGATTCAGTTGTCTGAAAAAACGCGTTTATTTCGGGCTGAAAAACACGTTTTCAAAAGTGTGCTGTTACTGCCCCATAACTTACATGGGGGTGACCAAACTTGCAGAAACATGTTTATTTCTGCTGAAAATCATGTTTTGACACTTTCTGCACACTGGGGTTAAGAGCTGAGTGTGTGGGCTCTTCTGAGTCTTGCAGTTACATAGGGATTCAGTTGTCTGAAAAAACGCGTTTATTTCGGGCTGAAAAACACGTTTTCAAAAGTGTGCTGTTACTGCCCCATAACTTACATGGGGGTGACCAAACTTGCAGAAACATGTTTATTTCTGCTGAAAAACACGTTTTGACTCTTTCTGCACACTGGGGTTAAGAGCTGAGTGTGTGGGCTCTTTTGAGCCTTGCAGTTACATAGGGATTCAGTTGTCTGAAAAAACGCGTTTATTTCGGGCTGAAAAACACGTTTTCAAAAGTGTGCTGTTACTGCCCCATAACTTACATGGGGGTGACCAAACTTGCAGAAACATGTTTATTTCTGCTGAAAAACATGTTTTGACACGTTCTGCACACTGGGGTTAAGAGCTGAGTGTGTGGGCTCTTCTGAGTCTTGCAGTTACATAGGGATTCAGTTGTCTGAAAAAACGTGTTTATTTCAGGCTGAAAAACACGTTTTCAAAAGTGTGCTGTTACTGCCCCATAACTTACATGGGGGTGACCAAACTTGCAGAAACATGTTTATTTCTGCTGAAAAACATGTTTTGACACTTTCTGCACACTGGGGTTAAGAGCTGAGTGTGTGGGCTCTTCTGAGTCTTGCAGTTACATAGGGATTCAGTTGTCTGAAAAAACGTGTTTATTTCAGGCTGAAAAACACGTTTTCAAAAGTGTGCTGTTACTGCCCCATAACTTACATGGGGGTGACCAAACTTGCAGAAACATGTTTATTTCTGCTGAAAAACATGTTTTGACACTTTCTGCACACTGGGGTTAAGAGCTGAGTGTGTGGGCTCTTCTGAGTCTTGCAGTTACATAGGGATTCAGTTGTCTGAAAAAACGTGTTTATTTCAGGCTGAAAAACACGTTTTCAAAAGTGTGCTGTTACTGCCCCATAACTTACATGGGGGTGACCAAACTTGCAGAAACATGTTTATTTCTGCTGAAAATCATGTTTTGACACTTTCTGCACACTGGGGTTAAGAGCTGAGTGTGTGGGCTCTTCTGAGTCTTGCAGTTACATAGGGATTCAGTTGTCTGAAAAAACGCGTTTATTTCGGGCTGAAAAACACGTTTTCAAAAGTGTGCTGTTACTGCCCCATAACTTACATGGGGTTGACCAAACTTGCAGAAACATGTTTATTTCTGCTGAAAAACACGTTTTGACACTTTCTGCACACTGGGGTTAAGAGCTGAGTGTGTGGGCTGTTCTGAGTCTTGCAGTTACATAGGGATTCAGTTGTCTGAAAAAACGCGTTTATTTCGGGCTGAAAAACACGTTTTCAAAAGTGTGCTGTTACTGCCCCATAACTTACATGGGGGTGACCAAACTTGCAGAAACATGTTTATTTCTGCTGAAAATCATGTTTTGACACTTTCTGCACACTGGGGTTAAGAGCTGAGTGTGTGGGCTCTTCTGAGTCTTGCAGTTACATAGGGATTCAGTTGTCTGAAAAAACGTGTTTATTTCAGGCTGAAAAACACGTTTTCAAAAGTGTGCTGTTACTGCCCCATAACTTACATGGGGGTGACCAAACTTGCAGAAACATGTTTATTTCTGCTGAAAAACACGTTTTGACACTTTCTGCACACTGGGGTTAAGAGCTGAGTGTGTGGGCTCTTCTGAGTCTTGCAGTTACATAGGGATTCAGTTGTCTGAAAAAACGCGTTTATTTCGGGCTGAAAAACACGTTTTCAAAAGTGTGCTGTTACTGCCCCATAACTTACATGGGGGTGACCAAACTTGCAGAAACATGTTTATTTCTGCTGAAAATCACGTTTTGACACTTTCTGCACACTGGGGTTAAGAGCTGAGTGTGTGGGCTCTTCTGAGTCTTGCAGTTACATAGGGATTCAGTTGTCTGAAAAAACGCGTTTATTTCGGGCTGAAAAACACGTTTTCAAAAGTGTGCTGTTACTGCCCCATAACTTACATGGGGGTGACCAAACTTGCAGAAACATGTTTATTTCTGCTGAAAAACATGTTTTGACACTTTCTGCACACTGGGGTTAAGAGCTGAGTGTGTGGGCTCTTTTGAGCCTTGCAGTTACATAGGGATTCAGTTGTCTGAAAAAACGCGTTTATTTCGGGCTGAAAAACACGTTTTCAAAAGTGTGCTGTTACTGCCCCATAACTTACATGGGGTTGACCAAACTTGCAGAAACATGTTTATTTCTGCTGAAAATCATGTTTTGACACTTTCTGCACACTGGGGTTAAGAGCTGAGTGTGTGGACTCTTCTGAGTCTTGCAGTTACATAGGGATTCAGTTGTCTGAAAAAACGTGTTTATTTCAGGCTGAAAAACACGTTTTCAAAAGTGTGCTGTTACTGCCCCATAACTTACATGGGGGTGACCAAACTTGCAGAAACATGTTTATTTCTGCTGAAAAACATGTTTTGACACTTTCTGCACACTGGGGTTAAGAGCTGAGTGTGTGGGCTCTTCTGAGTCTTGCAGTTACATAGGGATTCAGTTGTCTGAAAAAACGCGTTTATTTCGGGCTGAAAAACACGTTTTCAAAAGTGTGCTGTTACTGCCCCATAACTTACATGGGGGTGACCAAACTTGCAGAAACATGTTTATTTCTGCTGAAAATCATGTTTTGACACTTTCTGCACACTGGGGTTAAGAGCTGAGTGTGTGGGCTCTTCTGAGTCTTGCAGTTACATAGGGATTCAGTTGTCTGAAAAAACGCGTTTATTTCGGGCTGAAAAACACGTTTTCAAAAGTGTGCTGTTACTGCCCCATAACTTACATGGGGGTGACCAAACTTGCAGAAACATGTTTATTTCTGCTGAAAAACACGTTTTGACACTTTCTGCACACTGGGGTTAAGAGCTGAGTGTGTGGGCTCTTCTGAGTCTTGCAGTTACATAGGGATTCAGTTGTCTGAAAAAACGCGTTTATTTCGGGCTGAAAAACACGTTTTCAAAAGTGTGCTGTTACTGCCCCATAACTTACATGGGGGTGACCAAACTTGCAGAAACATGTTTATTTCTGCTGAAAAACACGTTTTGACATTTTCTGCACACTGGGGTTAAGAGCTGAGTGTGTGGGCTCTTCTGAGTCTTGCAGTTACATAGGGATTCAGTTGTCTAAAAAAACGCGTTTATTTTGGGCTGAAAAACACGTTTTCAAAAGTGTGCTGTTACTGCCCCATAACTTACATGGGGTTGACCAAACTTGCAGAAACATGTTTATTTCTGCTGAAAATCATGTTTTGACACTTTCTGCACACTGGGGTTAAGAGCTGAGTGTGTGGGCTCTTCTGAGTCTTGCAGTTACATAGGGATTCAGTTGTCTGAAAAAACGCGTTTATTTCGGGCTGAAAAACACGTTTTCAAAAGTGTGCTGTTACTGCCCCATAACTTACATGGGGGTGACCAAACTTGCAGAAACATGTTTATTTCTGCTGAAAATCATGTTTTGTCACTTTCTGCACACTGGGGTTAAGAGCTGAGTGTGTGGGCTCTTCTGAGTCTTGCAGTTACATAGGGATTCAGTTGTCTGAAAAAACGCGTTTATTTCGGGCTGAAAAACACGTTTTCAAAAGTGTGCTGTTACTGCCCCATAACTTACATGGGGGTGACCAAACTTGCAGAAACATGTTTATTTCTGCTGAAAAACACGTTTTGACACTTTCTGCACACTGGGGTTAAGAGCTGAGTGTGTGGGCTCTTTTGAGCCTTGCAGTTACATAGGGATTCAGTTGTCTGAAAAAACGCGTTTATTTCGGGCTGAAAAACACGTTTTCAAAAGTGTGCTGTTACTGCCCCATAACTTACATGGGGTTGACCAAACTTGCAGAAACATGTTTATTTCTGCTGAAAATCATGTTTTGACACTTTCTGCACACTGGGGTTAAGAGCTGAATGTGTGGGCTCTTCTGAGTCTTGCAGTTACATAGGGATTCAGTTGTCTGAAAAAAACGTGTTTATTTCAGGCTGAAAAACACGTTTTCAAAAGTGTGCTGTTACTGCCCCATAACTTACATGGGGGTGACCAAACTTGCAGAAACATGTTTATTTCTGCTGAAAAACACGTTTTGACACTTTCTGCACACTGGGGTTAAGAGCTGAGTGTGTGGGCTCTTCTGAGTCTTGCAGTTACATAGGGATTCAGTTGTCTGAAAAAACGCGTTTATTTCGGGCTGAAAAACACGTTTTCAAAAGTGTGCTGTTACTGCCCCATAACTTACATGGGGGTGACCAAACTTGCAGAAACATGTTTATTTCTGCTGAAAATCATGTTTTGACACTTTCTGCACACTGGGGTTAAGAGCTGAGTGTGTGGGCTCTTCTGAGTCTTGCAGTTACATAGGGATTCAGTTGTCTGAAAAAACGCGTTTATTTCGGGCTGAAAAACACGTTTTCAAAAGTGTGCTGTTACTGCCCCATAACTTACATGGGGGTGACCAAACTTGCAGAAACATGTTTATTTCTGCTGAAAAACACGTTTTGACTCTTTCTGCACACTGGGGTTAAGAGCTGAGTGTGTGGGCTCTTTTGAGCCTTGCAGTTACATAGGGATTCAGTTGTCTGAAAAAACGCGTTTATTTCGGGCTGAAAAACACGTTTTCAAAAGTGTGCTGTTACTGCCCCATAACTTACATGGGGGTGACCAAACTTGCAGAAACATGTTTATTTCTGCTGAAAAACATGTTTTGACACGTTCTGCACACTGGGGTTAAGAGCTGAGTGTGTGGGCTCTTCTGAGTCTTGCAGTTACATAGGGATTCAGTTGTCTGAAAAAACGTGTTTATTTCAGGCTGAAAAACACGTTTTCAAAAGTGTGCTGTTACTGCCCCATAACTTACATGGGGGTGACCAAACTTGCAGAAACATGTTTATTTCTGCTGAAAAACATGTTTTGACACTTTCTGCACACTGGGGTTAAGAGCTGAGTGTGTGGGCTCTTCTGAGTCTTGCAGTTACATAGGGATTCAGTTGTCTGAAAAAACGTGTTTATTTCAGGCTGAAAAACACGTTTTCAAAAGTGTGCTGTTACTGCCCCATAACTTACATGGGGGTGACCAAACTTGCAGAAACATGTTTATTTCTGCTGAAAAACATGTTTTGACACTTTCTGCACACTGGGGTTAAGAGCTGAGTGTGTGGGCTCTTCTGAGTCTTGCAGTTACATAGGGATTCAGTTGTCTGAAAAAACGTGTTTATTTCAGGCTGAAAAACACGTTTTCAAAAGTGTGCTGTTACTGCCCCATAACTTACATGGGGGTGACCAAACTTGCAGAAACATGTTTATTTCTGCTGAAAATCATGTTTTGACACTTTCTGCACACTGGGGTTAAGAGCTGAGTGTGTGGGCTCTTCTGAGTCTTGCAGTTACATAGGGATTCAGTTGTCTGAAAAAACGCGTTTATTTCGGGCTGAAAAACACGTTTTCAAAAGTGTGCTGTTACTGCCCCATAACTTACATGGGGTTGACCAAACTTGCAGAAACATGTTTATTTCTGCTGAAAAACACGTTTTGACACTTTCTGCACACTGGGGTTAAGAGCTGAGTGTGTGGGCTCTTCTGAGTCTTGCAGTTACATAGGGATTCAGTTGTCTGAAAAAACGCGTTTATTTCGGGCTGAAAAACACGTTTTCAAAAGTGTGCTGTTACTGCCCCATAACTTACATGGGGGTGACCAAACTTGCAGAAACATGTTTATTTCTGCTGAAAATCATGTTTTGACACTTTCTGCACACTGGGGTTAAGAGCTGAGTGTGTGGGCTCTTCTGAGTCTTGCAGTTACATAGGGATTCAGTTGTCTGAAAAAACGTGTTTATTTCAGGCTGAAAAACACGTTTTCAAAAGTGTGCTGTTACTGCCCCATAACTTACATGGGGGTGACCAAACTTGCAGAAACATGTTTATTTCTGCTGAAAAACACGTTTTGACACTTTCTGCACACTGGGGTTAAGAGCTGAGTGTGTGGGCTCTTCTGAGTCTTGCAGTTACATAGGGATTCAGTTGTCTGAAAAAACGCGTTTATTTCGGGCTGAAAAACACGTTTTCAAAAGTGTGCTGTTACTGCCCCATAACTTACATGGGGGTGACCAAACTTGCAGAAACATGTTTATTTCTGCTGAAAATCACGTTTTGACACTTTCTGCACACTGGGGTTAAGAGCTGAGTGTGTGGGCTCTTCTGAGTCTTGCAGTTACATAGGGATTCAGTTGTCTGAAAAAACGCGTTTATTTCGGGCTGAAAAACACGTTTTCAAAAGTGTGCTGTTACTGCCCCATAACTTACATGGGGGTGACCAAACTTGCAGAAACATGTTTATTTCTGCTGAAAAACATGTTTTGACACTTTCTGCACACTGGGGTTAAGAGCTGAGTGTGTGGGCTCTTTTGAGCCTTGCAGTTACATAGGGATTCAGTTGTCTGAAAAAACGCGTTTATTTCGGGCTGAAAAACACGTTTTCAAAAGTGTGCTGTTACTGCCCCATAACTTACATGGGGTTGACCAAACTTGCAGAAACATGTTTATTTCTGCTGAAAATCATGTTTTGACACTTTCTGCACACTGGGGTTAAGAGCTGAGTGTGTGGACTCTTCTGAGTCTTGCAGTTACATAGGGATTCAGTTGTCTGAAAAAACGTGTTTATTTCAGGCTGAAAAACACGTTTTCAAAAGTGTGCTGTTACTGCCCCATAACTTACATGGGGGTGACCAAACTTGCAGAAACATGTTTATTTCTGCTGAAAAACATGTTTTGACACTTTCTGCACACTGGGGTTAAGAGCTGAGTGTGTGGGCTCTTCTGAGTCTTGCAGTTACATAGGGATTCAGTTGTCTGAAAAAACGCGTTTATTTCGGGCTGAAAAACACGTTTTCAAAAGTGTGCTGTTACTGCCCCATAACTTACATGGGGGTGACCAAACTTGCAGAAACATGTTTATTTCTGCTGAAAATCATGTTTTGACACTTTCTGCACACTGGGGTTAAGAGCTGAGTGTGTGGGCTCTTCTGAGTCTTGCAGTTACATAGGGATTCAGTTGTCTGAAAAAACGCGTTTATTTCGGGCTGAAAAACACGTTTTCAAAAGTGTGCTGTTACTGCCCCATAACTTACATGGGGGTGACCAAACTTGCAGAAACATGTTTATTTCTGCTGAAAAACACGTTTTGACACTTTCTGCACACTGGGGTTAAGAGCTGAGTGTGTGGGCTCTTCTGAGTCTTGCAGTTACATAGGGATTCAGTTGTCTAAAAAAACGCGTTTATTTTGGGCTGAAAAACACGTTTTCAAAAGTGTGCTGTTACTGCCCCATAACTTACATGGGGGTGACCAAACTTGCAGAAACATGTTTATTTCTGCTGAAAAACATGTTTTGACACTTTCTGCACACTGGGGTTAAGAGCTGAGTGTGTGGGCTCTTCTGAGTCTTGCAGTTACATAGGGATTCAGTTGTCTGAAAAAACGTGTTTATTTCAGGCTGAAAAACACGTTTTCAAAAGTGTGCTGTTACTGCCCCATAACTTACATGGGGGTGACCAAACTTGCAGAAACATGTTTATTTCTGCTGAAAAACATGTTTTGACACTTTCTGCACACTGGGGTTAAGAGCTGAGTGTGTGGGCTCTTCTGAGTCTTGCAGTTACATAGGGATTCAGTTGTCTGAAAAAACGCGTTTATTTCGGGCTGAAAAACACGTTTTCAAAAGTGTGCTGTTACTGCCCCATAACTTACATGGGGGTGACCAAACTTGCAGAAACATGTTTATTTCTGCTGAAAATCATGTTTTGACACTTTCTGCACACTGGGGTTAAGAGCTGAGTGTGTGGGCTCTTCTGAGTCTTGCAGTTACATAGGGATTCAGTTGTCTGAAAAAACGCGTTTATTTCGGGCTGAAAAACACGTTTTCAAAAGTGTGCTGTTACTGCCCCATAACTTACATGGGGGTGACCAAACTTGCAGAAACATGTTTATTTCTGCTGAAAAACACGTTTTGACACTTTCTGCACACTGGGGTTAAGAGCTGAGTGTGTGGGCTCTTCTGAGTCTTGCAGTTACATAGGGATTCAGTTGTCTGAAAAAACGCGTTTATTTCGGGCTGAAAAACACGTTTTCAAAAGTGTGCTGTTACTGCCCCATAACTTACATGGGGGTGACCAAACTTGCAGAAACATGTTTATTTCTGCTGAAAATCATGTTTTGACACTTTCTGCACACTGGGGTTAAGAGCTGAGTGTGTGGGCTCTTCTGAGTCTTGCAGTTACATAGGGATTCAGTTGTCTGAAAAAACGCGTTTATTTCGGGCTGAAAAACACGTTTTCAAAAGTGTGCTGTTACTGCCCCATAACTTACATGGGGGTGACCAAACTTGCAGAAACATGTTTATTTCTGCTGAAAAACATGTTTTGACACTTTCTGCACACTGGGGTTAAGAGCTGAGTGTGTGGGCTCTTCTGAGTCTTGCAGTTACATAGGGATTCAGTTGTCTGAAAAAACGTGTTTATTTCAGGCTGAAAAACACGTTTTCAAAAGTGTGCTGTTACTGCCCCATAACTTACATGGGGGTGACCAAACTTGCAGAAACATGTTTATTTCTGCTGAAAAACATGTTTTGACACTTTCTGCACACTGGGGTTAAGAGCTGAGTGTGTGGGCTCTTCTGAGTCTTGCAGTTACATAGGGATTCAGTTGTCTGAAAAAACGCGTTTATTTCGGGCTGAAAAACACGTTTTCAAAAGTGTGCTGTTACTGCCCCATAACTTACATGGGGGTGACCAAACTTGCAGAAACATGTTTATTTCTGCTGAAAATCATGTTTTGACACTTTCTGCACACTGGGGTTAAGAGCTGAGTGTGTGGGCTCTTCTGAGTCTTGCAGTTACATAGGGATTCAGTTGTCTGAAAAAACGCGTTTATTTCGGGCTGAAAAACACGTTTTCAAAAGTGTGCTGTTACTGCCCCATAACTTACATGGGGGTGACCAAACTTGCAGAAACATGTTTATTTCTGCTGAAAAACACGTTTTGACACTTTCTGCACACTGGGGTTAAGAGCTGAGTGTGTGGGCTCTTCTGAGTCTTGCAGTTACATAGGGATTCAGTTGTCTGAAAAAACGCGTTTATTTCGGGCTGAAAAACACGTTTTCAAAAGTGTGCTGTTACTGCCCCATAACTTACATGGGGGTGACCAAACTTGCAGAAACATGTTTATTTCTGCTGAAAAACACGTTTTGACTCTTTCTGCACACTGGGGTTAAGAGCTGAGTGTGTGGGCTCTTTTGAGCCTTGCAGTTACATAGGGATTCAGTTGTCTGAAAAAACGCGTTTATTTCGGGCTGAAAAACACGTTTTCAAAAGTGTGCTGTTACTGCCCCATAACTTACATGGGGGTGACCAAACTTGCAGAAACATGTTTATTTCTGCTGAAAAACATGTTTTGACACGTTCTGCACACTGGGGTTAAGAGCTGAGTGTGTGGGCTCTTCTGAGTCTTGCAGTTACATAGGGATTCAGTTGTCTGAAAAAACGTGTTTATTTCAGGCTGAAAAACACGTTTTCAAAAGTGTGCTGTTACTGCCCCATAACTTACATGGGGGTGACCAAACTTGCAGAAACATGTTTATTTCTGCTGAAAAACATGTTTTGACACTTTCTGCACACTGGGGTTAAGAGCTGAGTGTGTGGGCTCTTCTGAGTCTTGCAGTTACATAGGGATTCAGTTGTCTGAAAAAACGTGTTTATTTCAGGCTGAAAAACACGTTTTCAAAAGTGTGCTGTTACTGCCCCATAACTTACATGGGGGTGACCAAACTTGCAGAAACGTTTATTTCTGCTGAAAAACATGTTTTGACACTTTCTGCACACTGGGGTTAAGAGCTGAGTGTGTGGGCTCTTCTGAGTCTTGCAGTTACATAGGGATTCAGTTGTCTGAAAAAACGCGTTTATTTCGGGCTGAAAAACACGTTTTCAAAAGTGTGCTGTTACTGCCCCATAACTTACATGGGGGTGACCAAACTTGCAGAAACATGTTTATTTCTGCTGAAAATCATGTTTTGACACTTTCTGCACACTGGGGTTAAGAGCTGAGTGTGTGGGCTCTTCTGAGTCTTGCAGTTACATAGGGATTCAGTTGTCTGAAAAAACGCGTTTATTTCGGGCTGAAAAACACGTTTTCAAAAGTGTGCTGTTACTGCCCCATAACTTACATGGGGTTGACCAAACTTGCAGAAACATGTTTATTTCTGCTGAAAAACACGTTTTGACACTTTCTGCACACTGGGGTTAAGAGCTGAGTGTGTGGGCTCTTCTGAGTCTTGCAGTTACATAGGGATTCAGTTGTCTGAAAAAACGCGTTTATTTCGGGCTGAAAAACACGTTTTCAAAAGTGTGCTGTTACTGCCCCATAACTTACATGGGGGTGACCAAACTTGCAGAAACATGTTTATTTCTGCTGAAAATCATGTTTTGACACTTTCTGCACACTGGGGTTAAGAGCTGAGTGTGTGGGCTCTTCTGAGTCTTGCAGTTACATAGGGATTCAGTTGTCTGAAAAAACGTGTTTATTTCAGGCTGAAAAACACGTTTTCAAAAGTGTGCTGTTACTGCCCCATAACTTACATGGGGGTGACCAAACTTGCAGAAACATGTTTATTTCTGCTGAAAAACACGTTTTGACACTTTCTGCACACTGGGGTTAAGAGCTGAGTGTGTGGGCTCTTCTGAGTCTTGCAGTTACATAGGGATTCAGTTGTCTGAAAAAACGCGTTTATTTCGGGCTGAAAAACACGTTTTCAAAAGTGTGCTGTTACTGCCCCATAACTTACATGGGGGTGACCAAACTTGCAGAAACATGTTTATTTCTGCTGAAAATCACGTTTTGACACTTTCTGCACACTGGGGTTAAGAGCTGAGTGTGTGGGCTCTTCTGAGTCTTGCAGTTACATAGGGATTCAGTTGTCTGAAAAAACGCGTTTATTTCGGGCTGAAAAACACGTTTTCAAAAGTGTGCTGTTACTGCCCCATAACTTACATGGGGGTGACCAAACTTGCAGAAACATGTTTATTTCTGCTGAAAAACATGTTTTGACACTTTCTGCACACTGGGGTTAAGAGCTGAGTGTGTGGGCTCTTTTGAGCCTTGCAGTTACATAGGGATTCAGTTGTCTGAAAAAACGCGTTTATTTCGGGCTGAAAAACACGTTTTCAAAAGTGTGCTGTTACTGCCCCATAACTTACATGGGGTTGACCAAACTTGCAGAAACATGTTTATTTCTGCTGAAAATCATGTTTTGACACTTTCTGCACACTGGGGTTAAGAGCTGAGTGTGTGGACTCTTCTGAGTCTTGCAGTTACATAGGGATTCAGTTGTCTGAAAAAACGTGTTTATTTCAGGCTGAAAAACACGTTTTCAAAAGTGTGCTGTTACTGCCCCATAACTTACATGGGGGTGACCAAACTTGCAGAAACATGTTTATTTCTGCTGAAAAACATGTTTTGACACTTTCTGCACACTGGGGTTAAGAGCTGAGTGTGTGGGCTCTTCTGAGTCTTGCAGTTACATAGGGATTCAGTTGTCTGAAAAAACGCGTTTATTTCGGGCTGAAAAACACGTTTTCAAAAGTGTGCTGTTACTGCCCCATAACTTACATGGGGTTGACCAAACTTGCAGAAACATGTTTATTTCTGCTGAAAATCATGTTTTGACACTTTCTGCACACTGGGGTTAAGAGCTGAGTGTGTGGGCTCTTCTGAGTCTTGCAGTTACATAGGGATTCAGTTGTCTGAAAAAACGCGTTTATTTCGGGCTGAAAAATACGTTTTCAAAAGTGTGCTGTTACTGCCCCATAACTTACATGGGGGTGACCAAACTTGCAGAAACATGTTTATTTCTGCTGAAAAACACGTTTTGACACTTTCTGCACACTGGGGTTAAGAGCTGAGTGTGTGGGCTCTTCTGAGTCTTGCAGTTACATAGGGATTCAGTTGTCTGAAAAAACGCGTTTATTTCGGGCTGAAAAACACGTTTTCAAAAGTGTGCTGTTACTGCCCCATAACTTACATGGGGGTGACCAAACTTGCAGAAACATGTTTATTTCTGCTGAAAAACACGTTTTGACTCTTTCTGCACACTGGGGTTAAGAGCTGAGTGTGTGGGCTCTTTTGAGCCTTGCAGTTACATAGGGATTCAGTTGTCTGAAAAAACGCGTTTATTTCGGGCTGAAAAACACGTTTTCAAAAGTGTGCTGTTACTGCCCCATAACTTACATGGGGGTGACCAAACTTGCAGAAACATGTTTATTTCTGCTGAAAAACATGTTTTGACACGTTCTGCACACTGGGGTTAAGAGCTGAGTGTGTGGGCTCTTCTGAGTCTTGCAGTTACATAGGGATTCAGTTGTCTGAAAAAACGTGTTTATTTCAGGCTGAAAAACACGTTTTCAAAAGTGTGCTGTTACTGCCCCATAACTTACATGGGGGTGACCAAACTTGCAGAAACATGTTTATTTCTGCTGAAAAACATGTTTTGACACTTTCTGCACACTGGGGTTAAGAGCTGAGTGTGTGGGCTCTTCTGAGTCTTGCAGTTACATAGGGATTCAGTTGTCTGAAAAAACGTGTTTATTTCAGGCTGAAAAACACGTTTTCAAAAGTGTGCTGTTACTGCCCCATAACTTACATGGGGGTGACCAAACTTGCAGAAACGTTTATTTCTGCTGAAAAACATGTTTTGACACTTTCTGCACACTGGGGTTAAGAGCTGAGTGTGTGGGCTCTTCTGAGTCTTGCAGTTACATAGGGATTCAGTTGTCTGAAAAAACGCGTTTATTTCGGGCTGAAAAACACGTTTTCAAAAGTGTGCTGTTACTGCCCCATAACTTACATGGGGGTGACCAAACTTGCAGAAACATGTTTATTTCTGCTGAAAATCATGTTTTGACACTTTCTGCACACTGGGGTTAAGAGCTGAGTGTGTGGGCTCTTCTGAGTCTTGCAGTTACATAGGGATTCAGTTGTCTGAAAAAACGCGTTTATTTCGGGCTGAAAAACACGTTTTCAAAAGTGTGCTGTTACTGCCCCATAACTTACATGGGGTTGACCAAACTTGCAGAAACATGTTTATTTCTGCTGAAAAACACGTTTTGACACTTTCTGCACACTGGGGTTAAGAGCTGAGTGTGTGGGCTCTTCTGAGTCTTGCAGTTACATAGGGATTCAGTTGTCTGAAAAAACGCGTTTATTTCGGGCTGAAAAACACGTTTTCAAAAGTGTGCTGTTACTGCCCCATAACTTACATGGGGGTGACCAAACTTGCAGAAACATGTTTATTTCTGCTGAAAATCATGTTTTGACACTTTCTGCACACTGGGGTTAAGAGCTGAGTGTGTGGGCTCTTCTGAGTCTTGCAGTTACATAGGGATTCAGTTGTCTGAAAAAACGTGTTTATTTCAGGCTGAAAAACACGTTTTCAAAAGTGTGCTGTTACTGCCCCATAACTTACATGGGGGTGACCAAACTTGCAGAAACATGTTTATTTCTGCTGAAAATCACGTTTTGACACTTTCTGCACACTGGGGTTAAGAGCTGAGTGTGTGGGCTCTTCTGAGTCTTGCAGTTACATAGGGATTCAGTTGTCTGAAAAAACGCGTTTATTTCGGGCTGAAAAACACGTTTTCAAAAGTGTGCTGTTACTGCCCCATAACTTACATGGGGGTGACCAAACTTGCAGAAACATGTTTATTTCTGCTGAAAAACATGTTTTGACACTTTCTGCACACTGGGGTTAAGAGCTGAGTGTGTGGGCTCTTTTGAGCCTTGCAGTTACATAGGGATTCAGTTGTCTGAAAAAACGCGTTTATTTCGGGCTGAAAAACACGTTTTCAAAAGTGTGCTGTTACTGCCCCATAACTTACATGGGGTTGACCAAACTTGCAGAAACATGTTTATTTCTGCTGAAAATCATGTTTTGACACTTTCTGCACACTGGGGTTAAGAGCTGAGTGTGTGGACTCTTCTGAGTCTTGCAGTTACATAGGGATTCAGTTGTCTGAAAAAACGTGTTTATTTCAGGCTGAAAAACACGTTTTCAAAAGTGTGCTGTTACTGCCCCATAACTTACATGGGGGTGACCAAACTTGCAGAAACATGTTTATTTCTGCTGAAAAACATGTTTTGACACTTTCTGCACACTGGGGTTAAGAGCTGAGTGTGTGGGCTCTTCTGAGTCTTGCAGTTACATAGGGATTCAGTTGTCTGAAAAAACGCGTTTATTTCGGGCTGAAAAACACGTTTTCAAAAGTGTGCTGTTACTGCCCCATAACTTACATGGGGTTGACCAAACTTGCAGAAACATGTTTATTTCTGCTGAAAATCATGTTTTGACACTTTCTGCACACTGGGGTTAAGAGCTGAGTGTGTGGGCTCTTCTGAGTCTTGCAGTTACATAGGGATTCAGTTGTCTGAAAAAACGTGTTTATTTCAGGCTGAAAAACACGTTTTCAAAAGTGTGCTGTTACTGCCCCATAACTTACATGGGGGTGACCAAACTTGCAGAAACATGTTTATTTCTGCTGAAAAACATGTTTTGACACTTTCTGCACACTGGGGTTAAGAGCTGAGTGTGTGGGCTCTTCTGAGTCTTGCAGTTACATAGGGATTCAGTTGTCTGAAAAAACGTGTTTATTTCAGGCTAAAAAACACGTTTTCAAAAGTGTGCTGTTACTGCCCCATAACTTACATGGGGGTGACCAAACTTGCAGAAACATGTTTATTTCTGCTGAAAAACATGTTTTGACACTTTCTGCACACTGGGGTTAAGAGCTGAGTGTGTGGGCTCTTCTGAGTCTTGCAGTTACATAGGGATTCAGTTGTCTGAAAAAACGTGTTTATTTCAGGCTGAAAAACACGTTTTCAAAAGTGTGCTGTTACTGCCCCATAACTTACATGGGGGTGACCAAACTTGCAGAAACATGTTTATTTCTGCTGAAAAACATGTTTTGACACTTTCTGCACACTGGGGTTAAGAGCTGAGTGTGTGGGCTCTTCTGAGTCTTGCAGTTACATAGGGATTCAGTTGTCTGAAAAAACGTGTTTATTTCAGGCTGAAAAACACGTTTTCAAAAGTGTGCTGTTACTGCCCCATAACTTACATGGGGGTGACCAAACTTGCAGAAACATGTTTATTTCTGCTGAAAAACATGTTTTGACACTTTCTGCACACTGGGGTTAAGAGCTGAGTGTGTGGGCTCTTCTGAGTCTTGCAGTTACATAGGGATTCAGTTGTCTGAAAAAACGCGTTTATTTCGGGCTGAAAAACACGTTTTCAAAAGTGTGCTGTTACTGCCCCATAACTTACATGGGGGTGACCAAACTTGCAGAAACATGTTTATTTCTGCTGAAAATCATGTTTTGACACTTTCTGCACACTGGGGTTAAGAGCTGAGTGTGTGGGCTCTTCTGAGTCTTGCAGTTACATAGGGATTCAGTTGTCTGAAAAAACGCGTTTATTTCGGGCTGAAAAACACGTTTTCAAAAGTGTGCTGTTACTGCCCCATAACTTACATGGGGGTGACCAAACTTGCAGAAACATGTTTATTTCTGCTGAAAAACACGTTTTGACACTTTCTGCACACTGGGGTTAAGAGCTGAGTGTGTGGGCTCTTCTGAGTCTTGCAGTTACATAGGGATTCAGTTGTCTGAAAAAACGCGTTTATTTCGGGCTGAAAAACACGTTTTCAAAAGTGTGCTGTTACTGCCCCATAACTTACATGGGGGTGACCAAACTTGCAGAAACATGTTTATTTCTGCTGAAAATCATGTTTTGACACTTTCTGCACACTGGGGTTAAGAGCTGAGTGTGTGGGCTCTTCTGAGTCTTGCAGTTACATAGGGATTCAGTTGTCTGAAAAAACGCGTTTATTTCGGGCTGAAAAACACGTTTTCAAAAGTGTGCTGTTACTGCCCCATAACTTACATGGGGGTGACCAAACTTGCAGAAACATGTTTATTTCTGCTGAAAAACATGTTTTGACACTTTCTGCACACTGGGGTTAAGAGCTGAGTGTGTGGGCTCTTCTGAGTCTTGCAGTTACATAGGGATTCAGTTGTCTGAAAAAACGTGTTTATTTCAGGCTGAAAAACACGTTTTCAAAAGTGTGCTGTTACTGCCCCATAACTTACATGGGGGTGACCAAACTTGCAGAAACATGTTTATTTCTGCTGAAAAACATGTTTTGACACTTTCTGCACACTGGGGTTAAGAGCTGAGTGTGTGGGCTCTTCTGAGTCTTGCAGTTACATAGGGATTCAGTTGTCTGAAAAAACGCGTTTATTTCGGGCTGAAAAACACGTTTTCAAAAGTGTGCTGTTACTGCCCCATAACTTACATGGGGGTGACCAAACTTGCAGAAACATGTTTATTTCTGCTGAAAATCATGTTTTGACACTTTCTGCACACTGGGGTTAAGAGCTGAGTGTGTGGGCTCTTCTGAGTCTTGCAGTTACATAGGGATTCAGTTGTCTGAAAAAACGCGTTTATTTCGGGCTGAAAAACACGTTTTCAAAAGTGTGCTGTTACTGCCCCATAACTTACATGGGGGTGACCAAACTTGCAGAAACATGTTTATTTCTGCTGAAAAACACGTTTTGACACTTTCTGCACACTGGGGTTAAGAGCTGAGTGTGTGGGCTCTTCTGAGTCTTGCAGTTACATAGGGATTCAGTTGTCTGAAAAAACGCGTTTATTTCGGGCTGAAAAACACGTTTTCAAAAGTGTGCTGTTACTGCCCCATAACTTACATGGGGGTGACCAAACTTGCAGAAACATGTTTATTTCTGCTGAAAAACATGTTTTGACACTTTCTGCACACTGGGGTTAAGAGCTGAGTGTGTGGGCTCTTCTGAGTCTTGCAGTTACATAGGGATTCAGTTGTCTGAAAAAACGTGTTTATTTCAGGCTGAAAAACACGTTTTCAAAAGTGTGCTGTTACTGCCCCATAACTTACATGGGGGTGACCAAACTTGCAGAAACGTTTATTTCTGCTGAAAAACATGTTTTGACACTTTCTGCACACTGGGGTTAAGAGCTGAGTGTGTGGGCTCTTCTGAGTCTTGCAGTTACATAGGGATTCAGTTGTCTGAAAAAACGCGTTTATTTCGGGCTGAAAAACACGTTTTCAAAAGTGTGCTGTTACTGCCCCATAACTTACATGGGGGTGACCAAACTTGCAGAAACATGTTTATTTCTGCTGAAAATCATGTTTTGACACTTTCTGCACACTGGGGTTAAGAGCTGAGTGTGTGGGCTCTTCTGAGTCTTGCAGTTACATAGGGATTCAGTTGTCTGAAAAAACGCGTTTATTTCGGGCTGAAAAACACGTTTTCAAAAGTGTGCTGTTACTGCCCCATAACTTACATGGGGTTGACCAAACTTGCAGAAACATGTTTATTTCTGCTGAAAAACACGTTTTGACACTTTCTGCACACTGGGGTTAAGAGCTGAGTGTGTGGGCTCTTCTGAGTCTTGCAGTTACATAGGGATTCAGTTGTCTGAAAAAACGCGTTTATTTCGGGCTGAAAAACACGTTTTCAAAAGTGTGCTGTTACTGCCCCATAACTTACATGGGGGTGACCAAACTTGCAGAAACATGTTTATTTCTGCTGAAAATCATGTTTTGACACTTTCTGCACACTGGGGTTAAGAGCTGAGTGTGTGGGCTCTTCTGAGTCTTGCAGTTACATAGGGATTCAGTTGTCTGAAAAAACGTGTTTATTTCAGGCTGAAAAACACGTTTTCAAAAGTGTGCTGTTACTGCCCCATAACTTACATGGGGGTGACCAAACTTGCAGAAACATGTTTATTTCTGCTGAAAATCACGTTTTGACACTTTCTGCACACTGGGGTTAAGAGCTGAGTGTGTGGGCTCTTCTGAGTCTTGCAGTTACATAGGGATTCAGTTGTCTGAAAAAACGCGTTTATTTCGGGCTGAAAAACACGTTTTCAAAAGTGTGCTGTTACTGCCCCATAACTTACATGGGGGTGACCAAACTTGCAGAAACATGTTTATTTCTGCTGAAAAACATGTTTTGACACTTTCTGCACACTGGGGTTAAGAGCTGAGTGTGTGGGCTCTTTTGAGCCTTGCAGTTACATAGGGATTCAGTTGTCTGAAAAAACGCGTTTATTTCGGGCTGAAAAACACGTTTTCAAAAGTGTGCTGTTACTGCCCCATAACTTACATGGGGTTGACCAAACTTGCAGAAACATGTTTATTTCTGCTGAAAATCATGTTTTGACACTTTCTGCACACTGGGGTTAAGAGCTGAGTGTGTGGACTCTTCTGAGTCTTGCAGTTACATAGGGATTCAGTTGTCTGAAAAAACGTGTTTATTTCAGGCTGAAAAACACGTTTTCAAAAGTGTGCTGTTACTGCCCCATAACTTACATGGGGGTGACCAAACTTGCAGAAACATGTTTATTTCTGCTGAAAAACATGTTTTGACACTTTCTGCACACTGGGGTTAAGAGCTGAGTGTGTGGGCTCTTCTGAGTCTTGCAGTTACATAGGGATTCAGTTGTCTGAAAAAACGCGTTTATTTCGGGCTGAAAAACACGTTTTCAAAAGTGTGCTGTTACTGCCCCATAACTTACATGGGGTTGACCAAACTTGCAGAAACATGTTTATTTCTGCTGAAAATCATGTTTTGACACTTTCTGCACACTGGGGTTAAGAGCTGAGTGTGTGGGCTCTTCTGAGTCTTGCAGTTACATAGGGATTCAGTTGTCTGAAAAAACGTGTTTATTTCAGGCTGAAAAACACGTTTTCAAAAGTGTGCTGTTACTGCCCCATAACTTACATGGGGGTGACCAAACTTGCAGAAACATGTTTATTTCTGCTGAAAAACATGTTTTGACACTTTCTGCACACTGGGGTTAAGAGCTGAGTGTGTGGGCTCTTCTGAGTCTTGCAGTTACATAGGGATTCAGTTGTCTGAAAAAACGTGTTTATTTCAGGCTAAAAAACACGTTTTCAAAAGTGTGCTGTTACTGCCCCATAACTTACATGGGGGTGACCAAACTTGCAGAAACATGTTTATTTCTGCTGAAAAACATGTTTTGACACTTTCTGCACACTGGGGTTAAGAGCTGAGTGTGTGGGCTCTTCTGAGTCTTGCAGTTACATAGGGATTCAGTTGTCTGAAAAAACGTGTTTATTTCAGGCTGAAAAACACGTTTTCAAAAGTGTGCTGTTACTGCCCCATAACTTACATGGGGGTGACCAAACTTGCAGAAACATGTTTATTTCTGCTGAAAAACATGTTTTGACACTTTCTGCACACTGGGGTTAAGAGCTGAGTGTGTGGGCTCTTCTGAGTCTTGCAGTTACATAGGGATTCAGTTGTCTGAAAAAACGTGTTTATTTCAGGCTGAAAAACACGTTTTCAAAAGTGTGCTGTTACTGCCCCATAACTTACATGGGGGTGACCAAACTTGCAGAAACATGTTTATTTCTGCTGAAAAACATGTTTTGACACTTTCTGCACACTGGGGTTAAGAGCTGAGTGTGTGGGCTCTTCTGAGTCTTGCAGTTACATAGGGATTCAGTTGTCTGAAAAAACGCGTTTATTTCGGGCTGAAAAACACGTTTTCAAAAGTGTGCTGTTACTGCCCCATAACTTACATGGGGGTGACCAAACTTGCAGAAACATGTTTATTTCTGCTGAAAATCATGTTTTGACACTTTCTGCACACTGGGGTTAAGAGCTGAGTGTGTGGGCTCTTCTGAGTCTTGCAGTTACATAGGGATTCAGTTGTCTGAAAAAACGCGTTTATTTCGGGCTGAAAAACACGTTTTCAAAAGTGTGCTGTTACTGCCCCATAACTTACATGGGGGTGACCAAACTTGCAGAAACATGTTTATTTCTGCTGAAAAACACGTTTTGACACTTTCTGCACACTGGGGTTAAGAGCTGAGTGTGTGGGCTCTTCTGAGTCTTGCAGTTACATAGGGATTCAGTTGTCTGAAAAAACGCGTTTATTTCGGGCTGAAAAACACGTTTTCAAAAGTGTGCTGTTACTGCCCCATAACTTACATGGGGGTGACCAAACTTGCAGAAACATGTTTATTTCTGCTGAAAATCATGTTTTGACACTTTCTGCACACTGGGGTTAAGAGCTGAGTGTGTGGGCTCTTCTGAGTCTTGCAGTTACATAGGGATTCAGTTGTCTGAAAAAACGTGTTTATTTCGGGCTGAAAAACACGTTTTCAAAAGTGTGCTGTTACTGCCCCATAACTTACATGGGGGTGACCAAACTTGCAGAAACATGTTTATTTCTGCTGAAAAACATGTTTTGACACTTTCTGCACACTGGGGTTAAGAGCTGAGTGTGTGGGCTCTTCTGAGTCTTGCAGTTACATAGGGATTCAGTTGTCTGAAAAAACGTGTTTATTTCAGGCTGAAAAACACGTTTTCAAAAGTGTGCTGTTACTGCCCCATAACTTACATGGGGGTGACCAAACTTGCAGAAACATGTTTATTTCTGCTGAAAAACATGTTTTGACACTTTCTGCACACTGGGGTTAAGAGCTGAGTGTGTGGGCTCTTCTGAGTCTTGCAGTTACATAGGGATTCAGTTGTCTGAAAAAACGCGTTTATTTCGGGCTGAAAAACACGTTTTCAAAAGTGTGCTGTTACTGCCCCATAACTTACATGGGGGTGACCAAACTTGCAGAAACATGTTTATTTCTGCTGAAAATCATGTTTTGACACTTTCTGCACACTGGGGTTAAGAGCTGAGTGTGTGGGCTCTTCTGAGTCTTGCAGTTACATAGGGATTCAGTTGTCTGAAAAAACGCGTTTATTTCGGGCTGAAAAACACGTTTTCAAAAGTGTGCTGTTACTGCCCCATAACTTACATGGGGGTGACCAAACTTGCAGAAACATGTTTATTTCTGCTGAAAAACACGTTTTGACACTTTCTGCACACTGGGGTTAAGAGCTGAGTGTGTGGGCTCTTCTGAGTCTTGCAGTTACATAGGGATTCAGTTGTCTGAAAAAACGCGTTTATTTCGGGCTGAAAAACACGTTTTCAAAAGTGTGCTGTTACTGCCCCATAACTTACATGGGGGTGACCAAACTTGCAGAAACATGTTTATTTCTGCTGAAAATCATGTTTTGACACTTTCTGCACACTGGGGTTAAGAGCTGAGTGTGTGGGCTCTTCTGAGTCTTGCAGTTACATAGGGATTCAGTTGTCTGAAAAAACGCGTTTATTTCGGGCTGAAAAACACGTTTTCAAAAGTGTGCTGTTACTGCCCCATAACTTACATGGGGGTGACCAAACTTGCAGAAACATGTTTATTTCTGCTGAAAATCACGTTTTGACACTTTCTGCACACTGGGGTTAAGAGCTGAGTGTGTGGGCTCTTCTGAGTCTTGCAGTTACATAGGGATTCAGTTGTCTGAAAAAACGCGTTTATTTCGGGCTGAAAAACACGTTTTCAAAAGTGTGCTGTTACTGCCCCATAACTTACATGGGGGTGACCAAACTTGCAGAAACATGTTTATTTCTGCTGAAAAACATGTTTTGACACTTTCTGCACACTGGGGTTAAGAGCTGAGTGTGTGGGCTCTTTTGAGCCTTGCAGTTACATAGGGATTCAGTTGTCTGAAAAAACGCGTTTATTTCGGGCTGAAAAACACGTTTTCAAAAGTGTGCTGTTACTGCCCCATAACTTACATGGGGTTGACCAAACTTGCAGAAACATGTTTATTTCTGCTGAAAATCATGTTTTGACACTTTCTGCACACTGGGGTTAAGAGCTGAGTGTGTGGACTCTTCTGAGTCTTGCAGTTACATAGGGATTCAGTTGTCTGAAAAAACGTGTTTATTTCAGGCTGAAAAACACGTTTTCAAAAGTGTGCTGTTAGTGCCCCATTACTTACATGGGGGTGACCAAACTTGCAGAAACATGTTTATTTCTGCTGAAAAACATGTTTTGACACTTTCTGCACACTGGGGTTAAGAGCTGAGTGTGTGGGCTCTTCTGAGTCTTGCAGTTACATAGGGATTCAGTTGTCTGAAAATCGCGTTTATTTCGGGCTGAAAAACACGTTTTCAAAAGTGTGCTGTTACTGCCCCATAACTTACATGGGGGTGACCAAACTTGCAGAAACATGTTTATTTCTGCTGAAAATCATGTTTTGACACTTTCTGCACACTGGGGTTAAGAGCTGAGTGTGTGGGCTCTTCTGAGTCTTGCAGTTACATAGGGATTCAGTTGTCTGAAAAAACGCGTTTATTTCGGGCTGAAAAACACGTTTTCAAAAGTGTGCTGTTACTGCCCCATAACTTACATGGGGTTGACCAAACTTGCAGAAACATGTTTATTTCTGCTGAAAATCATGTTTTGACACTTTCTGCACACTGGGGTTAAGAGCTGAGTGTGTGGGCTCTTCTGAGTCTTGCAGTTACATAGGGATTCAGTTGTCTGAAAAAACGCGTTTATTTCGGGCTGAAAAACACGTTTTCAAAAGTGTGCTGTTACTGCCCCATAACTTACATGGGGGTGACCAAACTTGCAGAAACATGTTTATTTCTGCTGAAAAACATGTTTTGACACTTTCTGCACACTGGGGTTAAGAGCTGAGTTTGTGGGCTCTTCTGAGTCTTGCAGTTACATAGGGATTCAGTTGTCTGAAAAAACGTGTTTATTTCAGGCTGAAAAACACGTTTTCAAAAGTGTGCTGTTACTGCCCCATAACTTACATGGGGGTGACCAAACTTGCAGAAACATGTTTATTTCTGCTGAAAAACATGTTTTGACACTTTCTGCACACTGGGGTTAAGAGCTGAGTGTGTGGGCTCTTCTGAGTCTTGCAGTTACATAGGGATTCAGTTGTCTGAAAAAACGTGTTTATTTCAGGCTGAAAAACACGTTTTCAAAAGTGTGCTGTTACTGCCCCATAACTTACATGGGGGTGACCAAACTTGCAGAAACATGTTTATTTCTGCTGAAAAACATGTTTTGACACTTTCTGCACACTGGGGTTAAGAGCTGAGTGTGTGGGCTCTTCTGAGTCTTGCAGTTACATAGGGATTCAGTTGTCTGAAAAAACGCGTTTATTTCGGGCTGAAAAACACGTTTTCAAAAGTGTGCTGTTACTGCCCCATAACTTACATGGGGGTGACCAAACTTGCAGAAACATGTTTATTTCTGCTGAAAATCATGTTTTGACACTTTCTGCACACTGGGGTTAAGAGCTGAGTGTGTGGGCTCTTCTGAGTCTTGCAGTTACATAGGGATTCAGTTGTCTGAAAAAACGCGTTTATTTCGATCTGAAAAACACGTTTTCAAAAGTGTGCTGTTACTGCCCCATAACTTACATGGGGGTGACCAAACTTGCAGAAACATGTTTATTTCTGCTGAAAAACATGTTTTGACACTTTCTGCACACTGGGGTTAAGAGCTGAGTGTGTGGGCTCTTCTGAGTCTTGCAGTTACATAGGGATTCAGTTGTCTGAAAAAACGTGTTTATTTCAGGCTGAAAAACACGTTTTCAAAAGTGTGCTGTTACTGCCCCATAACTTACATGGGGGTGACCAAACTTGCAGAAACATGTTTATTTCTGCTGAAAAACATGTTTTGACACTTTCTGCACACTGGGGTTAAGAGCTGAGTGTGTGGGCTCTTCTGAGTCTTGCAGTTACATAGGGATTCAGTTGTCTGAAAAAACGTGTTTATTTCAGGCTGAAAAACACGTTTTCAAAAGTGTGCTGTTACTGCCCCATAACTTACATGGGGGTGACCAAACTTGCAGAAACATGTTTATTTCTGCTGAAAAACATGTTTTGACACTTTCTGCACACTGGGGTTAAGAGCTGAGTGTGTGGGCTCTTCTGAGTCTTGCAGTTACATAGGGATTCAGTTGTCTGAAAAAACGTGTTTATTTCAGGCTGAAAAACACGTTTTCAAAAGTGTGCTGTTACTGCCCCATAACTTACATGGGGGTGACCAAACTTGCAGAAACATGTTTATTTCTGCTGAAAAACATGTTTTGACACTTTCTGCACACTGGGGTTAAGAGCTGAGTGTGTGGGCTCTTCTGAGTCTTGCAGTTACATAGGGATTCAGTTGTCTGAAAAAACGTGTTTATTTCAGGCTGAAAAACACGTTTTCAAAAGTGTGCTGTTACTGCCCCATAACTTACATGGGGGTGACCAAACTTGCAGAAACATGTTTATTTCTGCTGAAAAACATGTTTTGACACTTTCTGCACACTGGGGTTAAGAGCTGAGTGTGTGGGCTCTTCTGAGTCTTGCAGTTACATAGGGATTCAGTTGTCTGAAAAAACGCGTTTATTTCGGGCTGAAAAACACGTTTTCAAAAGTGTGCTGTTACTGCCCCATAACTTACATGGGGGTGACCAAACTTGCAGAAACATGTTTATTTCTGCTGAAAATCATGTTTTGACACTTTCTGCACACTGGGGTTAAGAGCTGAGTGTGTGGGCTCTTCTGAGTCTTGCAGTTACATAGGGATTCAGTTGTCTGAAAAAACGCGTTTATTTCGGGCTGAAAAACACGTTTTCAAAAGTGTGCTGTTACTGCCCCATAACTTACATGGGGGTGACCAAACTTGCAGAAACATGTTTATTTCTGCTGAAAAACACGTTTTGACACTTTCTGCACACTGGGGTTAAGAGCTGAGTGTGTGGGCTCTTCTGAGTCTTGCAGTTACATAGGGATTCAGTTGTCTGAAAAAACGCGTTTATTTCGGGCTGAAAAACACGTTTTCAAAAGTGTGCTGTTACTGCCCCATAACTTACATGGGGGTGACCAAACTTGCAGAAACATGTTTATTTCTGCTGAAAATCATGTTTTGACACTTTCTGCACACTGGGGTTAAGAGCTGAGTGTGTGGGCTCTTCTGAGTCTTGCAGTTACATAGGGATTCAGTTGTCTGAAAAAACGTGTTTATTTCAGGCTGAAAAACACGTTTTCAAAAGTGTGCTGTTACTGCCCCATAACTTACATGGGGGTGACCAAACTTGCAGAAACATGTTTATTTCTGCTGAAAAACACGTTTTGACACTTTCTGCACACTGGGGTTAAGAGCTGAGTGTGTGGGCTCTTCTGAGTCTTGCAGTTACATAGGGATTCAGTTGTCTGAAAAAACGCGTTTATTTCGGGCTGAAAAACACGTTTTCAAAAGTGTGCTGTTACTGCCCCATAACTTACATGGGGGTGACCAAACTTGCAGAAACATGTTTATTTCTGCTGAAAATCACGTTTTGACACTTTCTGCACACTGGGGTTAAGAGCTGAGTGTGTGGGCTCTTCTGAGTCTTGCAGTTACATAGGGATTCAGTTGTCTGAAAAAACGCGTTTATTTCGGGCTGAAAAACACGTTTTCAAAAGTGTGCTGTTACTGCCCCATAACTTACATGGGGGTGACCAAACTTGCAGAAACATGTTTATTTCTGCTGAAAAACATGTTTTGACACTTTCTGCACACTGGGGTTAAGAGCTGAGTGTGTGGGCTCTTTTGAGCCTTGCAGTTACATAGGGATTCAGTTGTCTGAAAAAACGCGTTTATTTCGGGCTGAAAAACACGTTTTCAAAAGTGTGCTGTTACTGCCCCATAACTTACATGGGGTTGACCAAACTTGCAGAAACATGTTTATTTCTGCTGAAAATCATGTTTTGACACTTTCTGCACACTGGGGTTAAGAGCTGAGTGTGTGGACTCTTCTGAGTCTTGCAGTTACATAGGGATTTAGTTGTCTGAAAAAACGTGTTTATTTCAGGCTGAAAAACACGTTTTCAAAAGTGTGCTGTTACTGCCCCATAACTTACATGGGGGTGACCAAACTTGCAGAAACATGTTTATTTCTGCTGAAAAACATGTTTTGACACTTTCTGCACACTGGGGTTAAGAGCTGAGTGTGTGGGCTCTTCTGAGTCTTGCAGTTACATAGGGATTCAGTTGTCTGAAAAAACGCGTTTATTTCGGGCTGAAAAACACGTTTTCAAAAGTGTGCTGTTACTGCCCCATAACTTACATGGGGGTGACCAAACTTGCAGAAACATGTTTATTTCTGCTGAAAATCATGTTTTGACACTTTCTGCACACTGGGGTTAAGAGCTGAGTGTGTGGGCTCTTCTGAGTCTTGCAGTTACATAGGGATTCAGTTGTCTGAAAAAACGCGTTTATTTCGGGCTGAAAATCACGTTTTCAAAAGTGTGCTGTTACTGCCCCATAACTTACATGGGGGTGACCAAACTTGCAGAAACATGTTTATTTCTGCTGAAAAACATGTTTTGACACTTTCTGCACACTGGGGTTAAGAGCTGAGTGTGTGGGCTCTTTTGAGCCTTGCAGTTACACAGGGATTCAGTTGTCTGAAAAAACGCGTTTATTTCGGGCTGAAAAACACGTTTTCAAAAGTGTGCTGTTACTGCCCCATAACTTACATGGGGTTGACCAAACTTGCAGAAACATGTTTATTTCTGCTGAAAATCATGTTTTGACACTTTCTGCACACTGGGATTAAGAGCTGAGTGTGTGGGCTCTTCTGAGTCTTGCAGTTACATAGGGATTCAGTTGTCTGAAAAAACGTGTTTATTTCAGGCTGAAAAACACGTTTTCAAAAGTGTGCTGTTACTGCCCCATAACTTACATGGGGGTGACCAAACTTGCAGAAACATGTTTATTTCTGCTGAAAAACACGTTTTGACACTTTCTGCACACTGGGGTTAAGAGCTGAGTGTGTGGGCTCTTCTGAGTCTTGCAGTTACATAGGGATTCAGTTGTCTGAAAAAACGCGTTTATTTCGGGCTGAAAAACACGTTTTCAAAAGTGTGCTGTTACTGCCCCATAACTTACATGGGGGTGACCAAACTTGCAGAAACATGTTTATTTCTGCTGAAAATCACGTTTTGACACTTTCTGCACACTGGGGTTAAGAGCTGAGTGTGTGGGCTCTTCTGAGTCTTGCAGTTACATAGGGATTCAGTTGTCTGAAAAAACGCGTTTATTTCGGGCTGAAAAACACGTTTTCAAAAGTGTGCTGTTACTGCCCCATAACTTACATGGGGGTGACCAAACTTGCAGAAACATGTTTATTTCTGCTGAAAAACATGTTTTGACACTTTCTGCACACTGGGGTTAAGAGCTGAGTGTGTGGGCTCTTTTGAGCCTTGCAGTTACATAGGGATTCAGTTGTCTGAAAAAACGCGTTTATTTCGGGCTGAAAAACACGTTTTCAAAAGTGTGCTGTTACTGCCCCATAACTTACATGGGGTTGACCAAACTTGCAGAAACATGTTTATTTCTGCTGAAAATCATGTTTTGACACTTTCTGCACACTGGGGTTAAGAGCTGAGTGTGTGGACTCTTCTGAGTCTTGCAGTTACATAGGGATTCAGTTGTCTGAAAAAACGTGTTTATTTCAGGCTGAAAAACACGTTTTCAAAAGTGTGCTGTTACTGCCCCATAACTTACATGGGGGTGACCAAACTTGCAGAAACATGTTTATTTCTGCTGAAAAACATGTTTTGACACTTTCTGCACACTGGGGTTAAGAGCTGAGTGTGTGGGCTCTTCTGAGTCTTGCAGTTACATAGGGATTCAGTTGTCTGAAAAAACGCGTTTATTTCGGGCTAAACACGTTTTCAAAAGTGTGCTGTTACTGCCCCATAACTTACATGGGGGTGACCAAACTTGCAGAAACATGTTTATTTCTGCTGAAAAACACGTTTTGACACTTTCTGCACACTGGGGTTAAGAGCTGAGTGTGTGGGCTCTTCTGAGTCTTGCAGTTACATAGGGATTCAGTTGTCTGAAAAAACGCGTTTATTTCGGGCTGAAAAACACGTTTTCAAAAGTGTGCTGTTACTGCCCCATAACTTACATGGGGGTGACCAAACTTGCAGAAACATGTTTATTTCTGCTGAAAATCATGTTTTGACACTTTCTGCACACTGGGGTTAAGAGCTGAGTGTGTGGGCTCTTCTGAGTCTTGCAGTTACATAGGGATTCAGTTGTCTGAAAAAACGCGTTTATTTCGGGCTGAAAAACACGTTTTCAAAAGTGTGCTGTTACTGCCCCATAACTTACATGGGGGTGACCAAACTTGCAGAAACATGTTTATTTCTGCTGAAAAACATGTTTTGACACTTTCTGCACACTGGGGTTAAGAGCTGAGTGTGTGGGCTCTTCTGAGTCTTGCAGTTACATAGGGATTCAGTTGTCTGAAAAAACGTGTTTATTTCAGGCTGAAAAACACGTTTTCAAAAGTGTGCTGTTACTGCCCCATAACTTACATGGGGGTGACCAAACTTGCAGAAACATGTTTATTTCTGCTGAAAAACATGTTTTGACACTTTCTGCACACTGGGGTTAAGAGCTGAGTGTGTGGGCTCTTCTGAGTCTTGCAGTTACATAGGGATTCAGTTGTCTGAAAAAACGCGTTTATTTCGGGCTGAAAAACACGTTTTCAAAAGTGTGCTGTTACTGCCCCATAACTTACATGGGGGTGACCAAACTTGCAGAAACATGTTTATTTCTGCTGAAAATCATGTTTTGACACTTTCTGCACACTGGGGTTAAGAGCTGAGTGTGTGGGCTCTTCTGAGTCTTGCAGTTACATAGGGATTCAGTTGTCTGAAAAAACGCGTTTATTTCGGGCTGAAAAACACGTTTTCAAAAGTGTGCTGTTACTGCCCCATAACTTACATGGGGGTGACCAAACTTGCAGAAACATGTTTATTTCTGCTGAAAAACACGTTTTGACACTTTCTGCACACTGGGGTTAAGAGCTGAGTGTGTGGGCTCTTCTGAGTCTTGCAGTTACATAGGGATTCAGTTGTCTGAAAAAACGCGTTTATTTCGGGCTGAAAAACACGTTTTCAAAAGTGTGCTGTTACTGCCCCATAACTTACATGGGGGTGACCAAACTTGCAGAAACATGTTTATTTCTGCTGAAAATCATGTTTTGACACTTTCTGCACACTGGGGTTAAGAGCTGAGTGTGTGGGCTCTTCTGAGTCTTGCAGTTACATAGGGATTCAGTTGTCTGAAAAAACGCGTTTATTTCGGGCTGAAAAACACGTTTTCAAAAGTGTGCTGTTACTGCCCCATAACTTACATGGGGGTGACCAAACTTGCAGAAACATGTTTATTTCTGCTGAAAATCACGTTTTGACACTTTCTGCACACTGGGGTTAAGAGCTGAGTGTGTGGGCTCTTCTGAGTCTTGCAGTTACATAGGGATTCAGTTGTCTGAAAAAACGCGTTTATTTCGGGCTGAAAAACACGTTTTCAAAAGTGTGCTGTTACTGCCCCATAACTTACATGGGGGTGACCAAACTTGCAGAAACATGTTTATTTCTGCTGAAAAACATGTTTTGACACTTTCTGCACACTGGGGTTAAGAGCTGAGTGTGTGGGCTCTTTTGAGCCTTGCAGTTACATAGGGATTCAGTTGTCTGAAAAAACGCGTTTATTTCGGGCTGAAAAACACGTTTTCAAAAGTGTGCTGTTACTGCCCCATAACTTACATGGGGTTGACCAAACTTGCAGAAACATGTTTATTTCTGCTGAAAATCATGTTTTGACACTTTCTGCACACTGGGGTTAAGAGCTGAGTGTGTGGACTCTTCTGAGTCTTGCAGTTACATAGGGATTCAGTTGTCTGAAAAAACGTGTTTATTTCAGGCTGAAAAACACGTTTTCAAAAGTGTGCTGTTAGTGCCCCATTACTTACATGGGGGTGACCAAACTTGCAGAAACATGTTTATTTCTGCTGAAAAACATGTTTTGACACTTTCTGCACACTGGGGTTAAGAGCTGAGTGTGTGGGCTCTTCTGAGTCTTGCAGTTACATAGGGATTCAGTTGTCTGAAAATCGCGTTTATTTCGGGCTGAAAAACACGTTTTCAAAAGTGTGCTGTTACTGCCCCATAACTTACATGGGGGTGACCAAACTTGCAGAAACATGTTTATTTCTGCTGAAAATCATGTTTTGACACTTTCTGCACACTGGGGTTAAGAGCTGAGTGTGTGGGCTCTTCTGAGTCTTGCAGTTACATAGGGATTCAGTTGTCTGAAAAAACGCGTTTATTTCGGGCTGAAAAACACGTTTTCAAAAGTGTGCTGTTACTGCCCCATAACTTACATGGGGTTGACCAAACTTGCAGAAACATGTTTATTTCTGCTGAAAATCATGTTTTGACACTTTCTGCACACTGGGGTTAAGAGCTGAGTGTGTGGGCTCTTCTGAGTCTTGCAGTTACATAGGGATTCAGTTGTCTGAAAAAACGCGTTTATTTCGGGCTGAAAAACACGTTTTCAAAAGTGTGCTGTTACTGCCCCATAACTTACATGGGGGTGACCAAACTTGCAGAAACATGTTTATTTCTGCTGAAAAACATGTTTTGACACTTTCTGCACACTGGGGTTAAGAGCTGAGTTTGTGGGCTCTTCTGAGTCTTGCAGTTACATAGGGATTCAGTTGTCTGAAAAAACGTGTTTATTTCAGGCTGAAAAACACGTTTTCAAAAGTGTGCTGTTACTGCCCCATAACTTACATGGGGGTGACCAAACTTGCAGAAACATGTTTATTTCTGCTGAAAAACATGTTTTGACACTTTCTGCACACTGGGGTTAAGAGCTGAGTGTGTGGGCTCTTCTGAGTCTTGCAGTTACATAGGGATTCAGTTGTCTGAAAAAACGTGTTTATTTCAGGCTGAAAAACACGTTTTCAAAAGTGTGCTGTTACTGCCCCATAACTTACATGGGGGTGACCAAACTTGCAGAAACATGTTTATTTCTGCTGAAAAACATGTTTTGACACTTTCTGCACACTGGGGTTAAGAGCTGAGTGTGTGGGCTCTTCTGAGTCTTGCAGTTACATAGGGATTCAGTTGTCTGAAAAAACGCGTTTATTTCGGGCTGAAAAACACGTTTTCAAAAGTGTGCTGTTACTGCCCCATAACTTACATGGGGGTGACCAAACTTGCAGAAACATGTTTATTTCTGCTGAAAATCATGTTTTGACACTTTCTGCACACTGGGGTTAAGAGCTGAGTGTGTGGGCTCTTCTGAGTCTTGCAGTTACATAGGGATTCAGTTGTCTGAAAAAACGCGTTTATTTCGATCTGAAAAACACGTTTTCAAAAGTGTGCTGTTACTGCCCCATAACTTACATGGGGGTGACCAAACTTGCAGAAACATGTTTATTTCTGCTGAAAAACATGTTTTGACACTTTCTGCACACTGGGGTTAAGAGCTGAGTGTGTGGGCTCTTCTGAGTCTTGCAGTTACATAGGGATTCAGTTGTCTGAAAAAACGTGTTTATTTCAGGCTGAAAAACACGTTTTCAAAAGTGTGCTGTTACTGCCCCATAACTTACATGGGGGTGACCAAACTTGCAGAAACATGTTTATTTCTGCTGAAAAACATGTTTTGACACTTTCTGCACACTGGGGTTAAGAGCTGAGTGTGTGGGCTCTTCTGAGTCTTGCAGTTACATAGGGATTCAGTTGTCTGAAAAAACGTGTTTATTTCAGGCTGAAAAACACGTTTTCAAAAGTGTGCTGTTACTGCCCCATAACTTACATGGGGGTGACCAAACTTGCAGAAACATGTTTATTTCTGCTGAAAAACATGTTTTGACACTTTCTGCACACTGGGGTTAAGAGCTGAGTGTGTGGGCTCTTCTGAGTCTTGCAGTTACATAGGGATTCAGTTGTCTGAAAAAACGTGTTTATTTCAGGCTGAAAAACACGTTTTCAAAAGTGTGCTGTTACTGCCCCATAACTTACATGGGGGTGACCAAACTTGCAGAAACATGTTTATTTCTGCTGAAAAACATGTTTTGACACTTTCTGCACACTGGGGTTAAGAGCTGAGTGTGTGGGCTCTTCTGAGTCTTGCAGTTACATAGGGATTCAGTTGTCTGAAAAAACGTGTTTATTTCAGGCTGAAAAACACGTTTTCAAAAGTGTGCTGTTACTGCCCCATAACTTACATGGGGGTGACCAAACTTGCAGAAACATGTTTATTTCTGCTGAAAAACATGTTTTGACACTTTCTGCACACTGGGGTTAAGAGCTGAGTGTGTGGGCTCTTCTGAGTCTTGCAGTTACATAGGGATTCAGTTGTCTGAAAAAACGCGTTTATTTCGGGCTGAAAAACACGTTTTCAAAAGTGTGCTGTTACTGCCCCATAACTTACATGGGGGTGACCAAACTTGCAGAAACATGTTTATTTCTGCTGAAAATCATGTTTTGACACTTTCTGCACACTGGGGTTAAGAGCTGAGTGTGTGGGCTCTTCTGAGTCTTGCAGTTACATAGGGATTCAGTTGTCTGAAAAAACGCGTTTATTTCGGGCTGAAAAACACGTTTTCAAAAGTGTGCTGTTACTGCCCCATAACTTACATGGGGGTGACCAAACTTGCAGAAACATGTTTATTTCTGCTGAAAAACACGTTTTGACACTTTCTGCACACTGGGGTTAAGAGCTGAGTGTGTGGGCTCTTCTGAGTCTTGCAGTTACATAGGGATTCAGTTGTCTGAAAAAACGCGTTTATTTCGGGCTGAAAAACACGTTTTCAAAAGTGTGCTGTTACTGCCCCATAACTTACATGGGGGTGACCAAACTTGCAGAAACATGTTTATTTCTGCTGAAAATCATGTTTTGACACTTTCTGCACACTGGGGTTAAGAGCTGAGTGTGTGGGCTCTTCTGAGTCTTGCAGTTACATAGGGATTCAGTTGTCTGAAAAAACGTGTTTATTTCAGGCTGAAAAACACGTTTTCAAAAGTGTGCTGTTACTGCCCCATAACTTACATGGGGGTGACCAAACTTGCAGAAACATGTTTATTTCTGCTGAAAAACACGTTTTGACACTTTCTGCACACTGGGGTTAAGAGCTGAGTGTGTGGGCTCTTCTGAGTCTTGCAGTTACATAGGGATTCAGTTGTCTGAAAAAACGCGTTTATTTCGGGCTGAAAAACACGTTTTCAAAAGTGTGCTGTTACTGCCCCATAACTTACATGGGGGTGACCAAACTTGCAGAAACATGTTTATTTCTGCTGAAAATCACGTTTTGACACTTTCTGCACACTGGGGTTAAGAGCTGAGTGTGTGGGCTCTTCTGAGTCTTGCAGTTACATAGGGATTCAGTTGTCTGAAAAAACGCGTTTATTTCGGGCTGAAAAACACGTTTTCAAAAGTGTGCTGTTACTGCCCCATAACTTACATGGGGGTGACCAAACTTGCAGAAACATGTTTATTTCTGCTGAAAAACATGTTTTGACACTTTCTGCACACTGGGGTTAAGAGCTGAGTGTGTGGGCTCTTTTGAGCCTTGCAGTTACATAGGGATTCAGTTGTCTGAAAAAACGCGTTTATTTCGGGCTGAAAAACACGTTTTCAAAAGTGTGCTGTTACTGCCCCATAACTTACATGGGGTTGACCAAACTTGCAGAAACATGTTTATTTCTGCTGAAAATCATGTTTTGACACTTTCTGCACACTGGGGTTAAGAGCTGAGTGTGTGGACTCTTCTGAGTCTTGCAGTTACATAGGGATTTAGTTGTCTGAAAAAACGTGTTTATTTCAGGCTGAAAAACACGTTTTCAAAAGTGTGCTGTTACTGCCCCATAACTTACATGGGGGTGACCAAACTTGCAGAAACATGTTTATTTCTGCTGAAAAACATGTTTTGACACTTTCTGCACACTGGGGTTAAGAGCTGAGTGTGTGGGCTCTTCTGAGTCTTGCAGTTACATAGGGATTCAGTTGTCTGAAAAAACGCGTTTATTTCGGGCTGAAAAACACGTTTTCAAAAGTGTGCTGTTACTGCCCCATAACTTACATGGGGGTGACCAAACTTGCAGAAACATGTTTATTTCTGCTGAAAATCATGTTTTGACACTTTCTGCACACTGGGGTTAAGAGCTGAGTGTGTGGGCTCTTCTGAGTCTTGCAGTTACATAGGGATTCAGTTGTCTGAAAAAACGCGTTTATTTCGGGCTGAAAATCACGTTTTCAAAAGTGTGCTGTTACTGCCCCATAACTTACATGGGGGTGACCAAACTTGCAGAAACATGTTTATTTCTGCTGAAAAACATGTTTTGACACTTTCTGCACACTGGGGTTAAGAGCTGAGTGTGTGGGCTCTTTTGAGCCTTGCAGTTACACAGGGATTCAGTTGTCTGAAAAAACGCGTTTATTTCGGGCTGAAAAACACGTTTTCAAAAGTGTGCTGTTACTGCCCCATAACTTACATGGGGTTGACCAAACTTGCAGAAACATGTTTATTTCTGCTGAAAATCATGTTTTGACACTTTCTGCACACTGGGATTAAGAGCTGAGTGTGTGGGCTCTTCTGAGTCTTGCAGTTACATAGGGATTCAGTTGTCTGAAAAAACGTGTTTATTTCAGGCTGAAAAACACGTTTTCAAAAGTGTGCTGTTACTGCCCCATAACTTACATGGGGGTGACCAAACTTGCAGAAACATGTTTATTTCTGCTGAAAAACACGTTTTGACACTTTCTGCACACTGGGGTTAAGAGCTGAGTGTGTGGGCTCTTCTGAGTCTTGCAGTTACATAGGGATTCAGTTGTCTGAAAAAACGCGTTTATTTCGGGCTGAAAAACACGTTTTCAAAAGTGTGCTGTTACTGCCCCATAACTTACATGGGGGTGACCAAACTTGCAGAAACATGTTTATTTCTGCTGAAAATCACGTTTTGACACTTTCTGCACACTGGGGTTAAGAGCTGAGTGTGTGGGCTCTTCTGAGTCTTGCAGTTACATAGGGATTCAGTTGTCTGAAAAAACGCGTTTATTTCGGGCTGAAAAACACGTTTTCAAAAGTGTGCTGTTACTGCCCCATAACTTACATGGGGGTGACCAAACTTGCAGAAACATGTTTATTTCTGCTGAAAAACATGTTTTGACACTTTCTGCACACTGGGGTTAAGAGCTGAGTGTGTGGGCTCTTTTGAGCCTTGCAGTTACATAGGGATTCAGTTGTCTGAAAAAACGCGTTTATTTCGGGCTGAAAAACACGTTTTCAAAAGTGTGCTGTTACTGCCCCATAACTTACATGGGGTTGACCAAACTTGCAGAAACATGTTTATTTCTCCTGAAAATCATGTTTTGACACTTTCTGCACACTGGGGTTAAGAGCTGAGTGTGTGGACTCTTCTGAGTCTTGCAGTTACATAGGGATTCAGTTGTCTGAAAAAACGTGTTTATTTCAGGCTGAAAAACACGTTTTCAAAAGTGTGCTGTTACTGCCCCATAACTTACATGGGGGTGACCAAACTTGCAGAAACATGTTTATTTCTGCTGAAAAACATGTTTTGACACTTTCTGCACACTGGGGTTAAGAGCTGAGTGTGTGGGCTCTTCTGAGTCTTGCAGTTACATAGGGATTCAGTTGTCTGAAAAAACGCGTTTATTTCGGGCTGAAAAACACGTTTTCAAAAGTGTGCTGTTACTGCCCCATAACTTACATGGGGGTGACCAAACTTGCAGAAACATGTTTATTTCTGCTGAAAATCATGTTTTGACACTTTCTGCACACTGGGGTTAAGAGCTGAGTGTGTGGGCTCTTCTGAGTCTTGCAGTTACATAGGGATTCAGTTGTCTGAAAAAACGCGTTTATTTCGGGCTGAAAAACACGTTTTCAAAAGTGTGCTGTTACTGCCCCATAACTTACATGGGGGTGACCAAACTTGCAGAAACATGTTTATTTCTGCTGAAAAACACGTTTTGACACTTTCTGCACACTGGGGTTAAGAGCTGAGTGTGTGGGCTCTTCTGAGTCTTGCAGTTACATAGGGATTCAGTTGTCTAAAAAAACGCGTTTATTTTGGGCTGAAAAACACGTTTTCAAAAGTGTGCTGTTACTGCCCCATAACTTACATGGGGTTGACCAAACTTGCAGAAACATGTTTATTTCTGCTGAAAATCATGTTTTGACACTTTCTGCACACTGGGGTTAAGAGCTGAGTGTGTGGGCTCTTCTGAGTCTTGCAGTTACATAGGGATTCAGTTGTCTGAAAAAACGCGTTTATTTCGGGCTGAAAAACACGTTTTCAAAAGTGTGCTGTTACTGCCCCATAACTTACATGGGGGTGACCAAACTTGCAGAAACATGTTTATTTCTGCTGAAAATCATGTTTTGTCACTTTCTGCACACTGGGGTTAAGAGCTGAGTGTGTGGGCTCTTCTGAGTCTTGCAGTTACATAGGGATTCAGTTGTCTGAAAAAACGCGTTTATTTCGGGCTGAAAAACACGTTTTCAAAAGTGTGCTGTTACTGCCCCATAACTTACATGGGGGTGACCAAACTTGCAGAAACATGTTTATTTCTGCTGAAAAACACGTTTTGACACTTTCTGCACACTGGGGTTAAGAGCTGAGTGTGTGGGCTCTTTTGAGCCTTGCAGTTACATAGGGATTCAGTTGTCTGAAAAAACGCGTTTATTTCGGGCTGAAAAACACGTTTTCAAAAGTGTGCTGTTACTGCCCCATAACTTACATGGGGTTGACCAAACTTGCAGAAACATGTTTATTTCTGCTGAAAATCATGTTTTGACACTTTCTGCACACTGGGGTTAAGAGATGAATGTGTGGGCTCTTCTGAGTCTTGCAGTTACATAGGGATTCAGTTGTCTGAAAAAAACGTGTTTATTTCAGGCTGAAAAACACGTTTTCAAAAGTGTGCTGTTACTGCCCCATAACTTACATGGGGGTGACCAAACTTGCAGAAACATGTTTATTTCTGCTGAAAAACACGTTTTGACACTTTCTGCACACTGGGGTTAAGAGCTGAGTGTGTGGGCTCTTCTGAGTCTTGCAGTTACATAGGGATTCAGTTGTCTGAAAAAACGCGTTTATTTCGGGCTGAAAAACACGTTTTCAAAAGTGTGCTGTTACTGCCCCATAACTTACATGGGGGTGACCAAACTTGCAGAAACATGTTTATTTCTGCTGAAAATCATGTTTTGACACTTTCTGCACACTGGGGTTAAGAGCTGAGTGTGTGGGCTCTTCTGAGTCTTGCAGTTACATAGGGATTCAGTTGTCTGAAAAAACGCGTTTATTTCGGGCTGAAAAACACGTTTTCAAAAGTGTGCTGTTACTGCCCCATAACTTACATGGGGGTGACCAAACTTGCAGAAACATGTTTATTTCTGCTGAAAAACACGTTTTGACTCTTTCTGCACACTGGGGTTAAGAGCTGAGTGTGTGGGCTCTTTTGAGCCTTGCAGTTACATAGGGATTCAGTTGTCTGAAAAAACGCGTTTATTTCGGGCTGAAAAACACGTTTTCAAAAGTGTGCTGTTACTGCCCCATAACTTACATGGGGGTGACCAAACTTGCAGAAACATGTTTATTTCTGCTGAAAAACATGTTTTGACACGTTCTGCACACTGGGGTTAAGAGCTGAGTGTGTGGGCTCTTCTGAGTCTTGCAGTTACATAGGGATTCAGTTGTCTGAAAAAACGTGTTTATTTCAGGCTGAAAAACACGTTTTCAAAAGTGTGCTGTTACTGCCCCATAACTTACATGGGGGTGACCAAACTTGCAGAAACATGTTTATTTCTGCTGAAAAACATGTTTTGACACTTTCTGCACACTGGGGTTAAGAGCTGAGTGTGTGGGCTCTTCTGAGTCTTGCAGTTACATAGGGATTCAGTTGTCTGAAAAAACGTGTTTATTTCAGGCTGAAAAACACGTTTTCAAAAGTGTGCTGTTACTGCCCCATAACTTACATGGGGGTGACCAAACTTGCAGAAACATGTTTATTTCTGCTGAAAAACATGTTTTGACACTTTCTGCACACTGGGGTTAAGAGCTGAGTGTGTGGGCTCTTCTGAGTCTTGCAGTTACATAGGGATTCAGTTGTCTGAAAAAACGTGTTTATTTCAGGCTGAAAAACACGTTTTCAAAAGTGTGCTGTTACTGCCCCATAACTTACATGGGGGTGACCAAACTTGCAGAAACGTTTATTTCTGCTGAAAAACATGTTTTGACACTTTCTGCACACTGGGGTTAAGAGCTGAGTGTGTGGGCTCTTCTGAGTCTTGCAGTTACATAGGGATTCAGTTGTCTGAAAAAACGCGTTTATTTCGGGCTGAAAAACACGTTTTCAAAAGTGTGCTGTTACTGCCCCATAACTTACATGGGGGTGACCAAACTTGCAGAAACATGTTTATTTCTGCTGAAAATCATGTTTTGACACTTTCTGCACACTGGGGTTAAGAGCTGAGTGTGTGGGCTCTTCTGAGTCTTGCAGTTACATAGGGATTCAGTTGTCTGAAAAAACGCGTTTATTTCGGGCTGAAAAACACGTTTTCAAAAGTGTGCTGTTACTGCCCCATAACTTACATGGGGTTGACCAAACTTGCAGAAACATGTTTATTTCTGCTGAAAAACACGTTTTGACACTTTCTGCACACTGGGGTTAAGAGCTGAGTGTGTGGGCTCTTCTGAGTCTTGCAGTTACATAGGGATTCAGTTGTCTGAAAAAACGCGTTTATTTCGGGCTGAAAAACACGTTTTCAAAAGTGTGCTGTTACTGCCCCATAACTTACATGGGGTTGACCAAACTTGCAGAAACATGTTTATTTCTGCTGAAAATCATGTTTTGACACTTTCTGCACACTGGGGTTAAGAGCTGAGTGTGTGGGCTCTTCTGAGTCTTGCAGTTACATAGGGATTCAGTTGTCTGAAAAAACGCGTTTATTTCGGGCTGAAAAACACGTTTTCAAAAGTGTGCTGTTACTGCCCCATAACTTACATGGGGGTGACCAAACTTGCAGAAACATGTTTATTTCTGCTGAAAATCATGTTTTGTCACTTTCTGCACACTGGGGTTAAGAGCTGAGTGTGTGGGCTCTTCTGAGTCTTGCAGTTACATAGGGATTCAGTTGTCTGAAAAAACGCGTTTATTTCGGGCTGAAAAACACGTTTTCAAAAGTGTGCTGTTACTGCCCCATAACTTACATGGGGGTGACCAAACTTGCAGAAACATGTTTATTTCTGCTGAAAAACACGTTTTGACACTTTCTGCACACTGGGGTTAAGAGCTGAGTGTGTGGGCTCTTTTGAGCCTTGCAGTTACATAGGGATTCAGTTGTCTGAAAAAACGCGTTTATTTCGGGCTGAAAAACACGTTTTCAAAAGTGTGCTGTTACTGCCCCATAACTTACATGGGGTTGACCAAACTTGCAGAAACATGTTTATTTCTGCTGAAAATCATGTTTTGACACTTTCTGCACACTGGGGTTAAGAGCTGAATGTGTGGGCTCTTCTGAGTCTTGCAGTTACATAGGGATTCAGTTGTCTGAAAAAAACGTGTTTATTTCAGGCTGAAAAACACGTTTTCAAAAGTGTGCTGTTACTGCCCCATAACTTACATGGGGGTGACCAAACTTGCAGAAACATGTTTATTTCTGCTGAAAAACACGTTTTGACACTTTCTGCACACTGGGGTTAAGAGCTGAGTGTGTGGGCTCTTCTGAGTCTTGCAGTTACATAGGGATTCAGTTGTCTGAAAAAACGCGTTTATTTCGGGCTGAAAAACACGTTTTCAAAAGTGTGCTGTTACTGCCCCATAACTTACATGGGGGTGACCAAACTTGCAGAAACATGTTTATTTCTGCTGAAAATCATGTTTTGACACTTTCTGCACACTGGGGTTAAGAGCTGAGTGTGTGGGCTCTTCTGAGTCTTGCAGTTACATAGGGATTCAGTTGTCTGAAAAAACGCGTTTATTTCGGGCTGAAAAACACGTTTTCAAAAGTGTGCTGTTACTGCCCCATAACTTACATGGGGGTGACCAAACTTGCAGAAACATGTTTATTTCTGCTGAAAAACACGTTTTGACTCTTTCTGCACACTGGGGTTAAGAGCTGAGTGTGTGGGCTCTTTTGAGCCTTGCAGTTACATAGGGATTCAGTTGTCTGAAAAAACGCGTTTATTTCGGGCTGAAAAACACGTTTTCAAAAGTGTGCTGTTACTGCCCCATAACTTACATGGGGGTGACCAAACTTGCAGAAACATGTTTATTTCTGCTGAAAAACATGTTTTGACACGTTCTGCACACTGGGGTTAAGAGCTGAGTGTGTGGGCTCTTCTGAGTCTTGCAGTTACATAGGGATTCAGTTGTCTGAAAAAACGTGTTTATTTCAGGCTGAAAAACACGTTTTCAAAAGTGTGCTGTTACTGCCCCATAACTTACATGGGGGTGACCAAACTTGCAGAAACATGTTTATTTCTGCTGAAAAACATGTTTTGACACTTTCTGCACACTGGGGTTAAGAGCTGAGTGTGTGGGCTCTTCTGAGTCTTGCAGTTACATAGGGATTCAGTTGTCTGAAAAAACGTGTTTATTTCAGGCTGAAAAACACGTTTTCAAAAGTGTGCTGTTACTGCCCCATAACTTACATGGGGGTGACCAAACTTGCAGAAACATGTTTATTTCTGCTGAAAAACATGTTTTGACACTTTCTGCACACTGGGGTTAAGAGCTGAGTGTGTGGGCTCTTCTGAGTCTTGCAGTTACATAGGGATTCAGTTGTCTGAAAAAACGTGTTTATTTCAGGCTGAAAAACACGTTTTCAAAAGTGTGCTGTTACTGCCCCATAACTTACATGGGGGTGACCAAACTTGCAGAAACGTTTATTTCTGCTGAAAAACATGTTTTGACACTTTCTGCACACTGGGGTTAAGAGCTGAGTGTGTGGGCTCTTCTGAGTCTTGCAGTTACATAGGGATTCAGTTGTCTGAAAAAACGCGTTTATTTCGGGCTGAAAAACACGTTTTCAAAAGTGTGCTGTTACTGCCCCATAACTTACATGGGGGTGACCAAACTTGCAGAAACATGTTTATTTCTGCTGAAAATCATGTTTTGACACTTTCTGCACACTGGGGTTAAGAGCTGAGTGTGTGGGCTCTTCTGAGTCTTGCAGTTACATAGGGATTCAGTTGTCTGAAAAAACGCGTTTATTTCGGGCTGAAAAACACGTTTTCAAAAGTGTGCTGTTACTGCCCCATAACTTACATGGGGTTGACCAAACTTGCAGAAACATGTTTATTTCTGCTGAAAAACACGTTTTGACACTTTCTGCACACTGGGGTTAAGAGCTGAGTGTGTGGGCTCTTCTGAGTCTTGCAGTTACATAGGGATTCAGTTGTCTGAAAAAACGCGTTTATTTCGGGCTGAAAAACAAGTTTTCAAAAGTGTGCTGTTACTGCCCCATAACTTACATGGGGGTGACCAAACTTGCAGAAACATGTTTATTTCTGCTGAAAATCATGTTTTGACACTTTCTGCACACTGGGGTTAAGAGCTGAGTGTGTGGGCTCTTCTGAGTCTTGCAGTTACATAGGGATTCAGTTGTCTGAAAAAACGTGTTTATTTCAGGCTGAAAAACACGTTTTCAAAAGTGTGCTGTTACTGCCCCATAACTTACATGGGGGTGACCAAACTTGCAGAAACATGTTTATTTCTGCTGAAAAACACGTTTTGACACTTTCTGCACACTGGGGTTAAGAGCTGAGTGTGTGGGCTCTTCTGAGTCTTGCAGTTACATAGGGATTCAGTTGTCTGAAAAAACGCGTTTATTTCGGGCTGAAAAACACGTTTTCAAAAGTGTGCTGTTACTGCCCCATAACTTACATGGGGGTGACCAAACTTGCAGAAACATGTTTATTTCTGCTGAAAATCACGTTTTGACACTTTCTGCACACTGGGGTTAAGAGCTGAGTGTGTGGGCTCTTCTGAGTCTTGCAGTTACATAGGGATTCAGTTGTCTGAAAAAACGCGTTTATTTCGGGCTGAAAAACACGTTTTCAAAAGTGTGCTGTTACTGCCCCATAACTTACATGGGGGTGACCAAACTTGCAGAAACATGTTTATTTCTGCTGAAAAACATGTTTTGACACTTTCTGCACACTGGGGTTAAGAGCTGAGTGTGTGGGCTCTTTTGAGCCTTGCAGTTACATAGGGATTCAGTTGTCTGAAAAAACGCGTTTATTTCGGGCTGAAAAACACGTTTTCAAAAGTGTGCTGTTACTGCCCCATAACTTATATGGGGTTGACCAAACTTGCAGAAACATGTTTATTTCTGCTGAAAATCATGTTTTGACACTTTCTGCACACTGGGGTTAAGAGCTGAGTGTGTGGACTCTTCTGAGTCTTGCAGTTACATAGGGATTCAGTTGTCTGAAAAAACGTGTTTATTTCAGGCTGAAAAACACGTTTTCAAAAGTGTGCTGTTACTGCCCCATAACTTACATGGGGGTGACCAAACTTGCAGAAACATGTTTATTTCTGCTGAAAAACATGTTTTGACACTTTCTGCACACTGGGGTTAAGAGCTGAGTGTGTGGGCTCTTCTGAGTCTTGCAGTTACATAGGGATTCAGTTGTCTGAAAAAACGCGTTTATTTCGGGCTGAAAAACACGTTTTCAAAAGTGTGCTGTTACTGCCCCATAACTTACATGGGGTTGACCAAACTTGCAGAAACATGTTTATTTCTGCTGAAAATCATGTTTTGACACTTTCTGCACACTGGGGTTAAGAGCTGAGTGTGTGGGCTCTTCTGAGTCTTGCAGTTACATAGGGATTCAGTTGTCTGAAAAAACGTGTTTATTTCAGGCTGAAAAACACGTTTTCAAAAGTGTGCTGTTACTGCCCCATAACTTACATGGGGGTGACCAAACTTGCAGAAACATGTTTATTTCTGCTGAAAAACATGTTTTGACACTTTCTGCACACTGGGGTTAAGAGCTGAGTGTGTGGGCTCTTCTGAGTCTTGCAGTTACATAGGGATTCAGTTGTCTGAAAAAACGTGTTTATTTCAGGCTGAAAAACACGTTTTCAAAAGTGTGCTGTTACTGCCCCATAACTTACATGGGGGTGACCAAACTTGCAGAAACATGTTTATTTCTGCTGAAAAACATGTTTTGACACTTTCTGCACACTGGGGTTAAGAGCTGAGTGTGTGGGCTCTTCTGAGTCTTGCAGTTACATAGGGATTCAGTTGTCTGAAAAAACGTGTTTATTTCAGGCTGAAAAACACGTTTTCAAAAGTGTGCTGTTACTGCCCCATAACTTACATGGGGGTGACCAAACTTGCAGAAACATGTTTATTTCTGCTGAAAAACATGTTTTGACACTTTCTGCACACTGGGGTTAAGAGCTGAGTGTGTGGGCTCTTCTGAGTCTTGCAGTTACATAGGGATTCAGTTGTCTGAAAAAACGTGTTTATTTCAGGCTGAAAAACACGTTTTCAAAAGTGTGCTGTTACTGCCCCATAACTTACATGGGGGTGACCAAACTTGCAGAAACATGTTTATTTCTGCTGAAAAACATGTTTTGACACTTTCTGCACACTGGGGTTAAGAGCTGAGTGTGTGGGCTCTTCTGAGTCTTGCAGTTACATAGGGATTCAGTTGTCTGAAAAAACGCGTTTATTTCGGGCTGAAAAACACGTTTTCAAAAGTGTGCTGTTACTGCCCCATAACTTACATGGGGGTGACCAAACTTGCAGAAACATGTTTATTTCTGCTGAAAATCATGTTTTGACACTTTCTGCACACTGGGGTTAAGAGCTGAGTGTGTGGGCTCTTCTGAGTCTTGCAGTTACATAGGGATTCAGTTGTCTGAAAAAACGCGTTTATTTCGGGCTGAAAAACACGTTTTCAAAAGTGTGCTGTTACTGCCCCATAACTTACATGGGGGTGACCAAACTTGCAGAAACATGTTTATTTCTGCTGAAAAACACGTTTTGACACTTTCTGCACACTGGGGTTAAGAGCTGAGTGTGTGGGCTCTTCTGAGTCTTGCAGTTACATAGGGATTCAGTTGTCTAAAAAAACGCGTTTATTTTGGGCTGAAAAACACGTTTTCAAAAGTGTGCTGTTACTGCCCCATAACTTACATGGGGTTGACCAAACTTGCAGAAACATGTTTATTTCTGCTGAAAATCATGTTTTGACACTTTCTGCACACTGGGGTTAAGAGCTGAGTGTGTGGGCTCTTCTGAGTCTTGCAGTTACATAGGGATTCAGTTGTCTGAAAAAACGCGTTTATTTCGGGCTGAAAAACACGTTTTCAAAAGTGTGCTGTTACTGCCCCATAACTTACATGGGGGTGACCAAACTTGCAGAAACATGTTTATTTCTGCTGAAAATCATGTTTTGTCACTTTCTGCACACTGGGGTTAAGAGCTGAGTGTGTGGGCTCTTCTGAGTCTTGCAGTTACATAGGGATTCAGTTGTCTGAAAAAACGCGTTTATTTCGGGCTGAAAAACACGTTTTCAAAAGTGTGCTGTTACTGCCCCATAACTTACATGGGGGTGACCAAACTTGCAGAAACATGTTTATTTCTGCTGAAAAACACGTTTTGACACTTTCTGCACACTGGGGTTAAGAGCTGAGTGTGTGGGCTCTTTTGAGCCTTGCAGTTACATAGGGATTCAGTTGTCTGAAAAAACGCGTTTATTTCGGGCTGAAAAACACGTTTTCAAAAGTGTGCTGTTACTGCCCCATAACTTACATGGGGTTGACCAAACTTGCAGAAACATGTTTATTTCTGCTGAAAATCATGTTTTGACACTTTCTGCACACTGGGGTTAAGAGCTGAATGTGTGGGCTCTTCTGAGTCTTGCAGTTACATAGGGATTCAGTTGTCTGAAAAAAACGTGTTTATTTCAGGCTGAAAAACACGTTTTCAAAAGTGTGCTGTTACTGCCCCATAACTTACATGGGGGTGACCAAACTTGCAGAAACATGTTTATTTCTGCTGAAAAACACGTTTTGACACTTTCTGCACACTGGGGTTAAGAGCTGAGTGTGTGGGCTCTTCTGAGTCTTGCAGTTACATAGGGATTCAGTTGTCTGAAAAAACGCGTTTATTTCGGGCTGAAAAACACGTTTTCAAAAGTGTGCTGTTACTGCCCCATAACTTACATGGGGGTGACCAAACTTGCAGAAACATGTTTATTTCTGCTGAAAATCATGTTTTGACACTTTCTGCACACTGGGGTTAAGAGCTGAGTGTGTGGGCTCTTCTGAGTCTTGCAGTTACATAGGGATTCAGTTGTCTGAAAAAACGCGTTTATTTCGGGCTGAAAAACACGTTTTCAAAAGTGTGCTGTTACTGCCCCATAACTTACATGGGGGTGACCAAACTTGCAGAAACATGTTTATTTCTGCTGAAAAACACGTTTTGACTCTTTCTGCACACTGGGGTTAAGAGCTGAGTGTGTGGGCTCTTTTGAGCCTTGCAGTTACATAGGGATTCAGTTGTCTGAAAAAACGCGTTTATTTCGGGCTGAAAAACACGTTTTCAAAAGTGTGCTGTTACTGCCCCATAACTTACATGGGGGTGACCAAACTTGCAGAAACATGTTTATTTCTGCTGAAAAACATGTTTTGACACGTTCTGCACACTGGGGTTAAGAGCTGAGTGTGTGGGCTCTTCTGAGTCTTGCAGTTACATAGGGATTCAGTTGTCTGAAAAAACGTGTTTATTTCAGGCTGAAAAACACGTTTTCAAAAGTGTGCTGTTACTGCCCCATAACTTACATGGGGGTGACCAAACTTGCAGAAACATGTTTATTTCTGCTGAAAAACATGTTTTGACACTTTCTGCACACTGGGGTTAAGAGCTGAGTGTGTGGGCTCTTCTGAGTCTTGCAGTTACATAGGGATTCAGTTGTCTGAAAAAACGTGTTTATTTCAGGCTGAAAAACACGTTTTCAAAAGTGTGATGTTACTGTCCCATAACTTACATGGGGGTGACCAAACTTGCAGAAACATGTTTATTTCTGCTGAAAAACATGTTTTGACACTTTCTGCACACTGGGGTTAAGAGCTGAGTGTGTGGGCTCTTCTGAGTCTTGCAGTTACATAGGGATTCAGTTGTCTGAAAAAACGTGTTTATTTCAGGCTGAAAAACACGTTTTCAAAAGTGTGCTGTTACTGCCCCATAACTTACATGGGGGTGACCAAACTTGCAGAAACGTTTATTTCTGCTGAAAAACATGTTTTGACACTTTCTGCACACTGGGGTTAAGAGCTGAGTGTGTGGGCTCTTCTGAGTCTTGCAGTTACATAGGGATTCAGTTGTCTGAAAAAACGCGTTTATTTCGGGCTGAAAAACACGTTTTCAAAAGTGTGCTGTTACTGCCCCATAACTTACATGGGGGTGACCAAACTTGCAGAAACATGTTTATTTCTGCTGAAAATCATGTTTTGACACTTTCTGCACACTGGGGTTAAGAGCTGAGTGTGTGGGCTCTTCTGAGTCTTGCAGTTACATAGGGATTCAGTTGTCTGAAAAAACGCGTTTATTTCGGGCTGAAAAACACGTTTTCAAAAGTGTGCTGTTACTGCCCCATAACTTACATGGGGTTGACCAAACTTGCAGAAACATGTTTATTTCTGCTGAAAAACACGTTTTGACACTTTCTGCACACTGGGGTTAAGAGCTGAGTGTGTGGGCTCTTCTGAGTCTTGCAGTTACATAGGGATTCAGTTGTCTGAAAAAACGCGTTTATTTCGGGCTGAAAAACACGTTTTCAAAAGTGTGCTGTTACTGCCCCATAACTTACATGGGGTTGACCAAACTTGCAGAAACATGTTTATTTCTGCTGAAAATCATGTTTTGACACTTTCTGCACACTGGGGTTAAGAGCTGAGTGTGTGGGCTCTTCTGAGTCTTGCAGTTACATAGGGATTCAGTTGTCTGAAAAAACGCATTTATTTCGGGCTGAAAAACACGTTTTCAAAAGTGTGCTGTTACTGCCCCATAACTTACATGGGGGTGACCAAACTTGCAGAAACATGTTTATTTCTGCTGAAAATCATGTTTTGTCACTTTCTGCACACTGGGGTTAAGAGCTGAGTGTGTGGGCTCTTCTGAGTCTTGCAGTTACATAGGGATTCAGTTGTCTGAAAAAACGCGTTTATTTCGGGCTGAAAAACACGTTTTCAAAAGTGTGCTGTTACTGCCCCATAACTTACATGGGGGTGACCAAACTTGCAGAAACATGTTTATTTCTGCTGAAAAACACGTTTTGACACTTTCTGCACACTGGGGTTAAGAGCTGAGTGTGTGGGCTCTTTTGAGCCTTGCAGTTACATAGGGATTCAGTTGTCTGAAAAAACGCGTTTATTTCGGGCTGAAAAACACGTTTTCAAAAGTGTGCTGTTACTGCCCCATAACTTACATGGGGTTGACCAAACTTGCAGAAACATGTTTATTTCTGCTGAAAATCATGTTTTGACACTTTCTGCACACTGGGGTTAAGAGCTGAATGTGTGGGCTCTTCTGAGTCTTGCAGTTACATAGGGATTCAGTTGTCTGAAAAAAACGTGTTTATTTCAGGCTGAAAAACACGTTTTCAAAAGTGTGCTGTTACTGCCCCATAACTTACATGGGGGTGACCAAACTTGCAGAAACATGTTTATTTCTGCTGAAAAACACGTTTTGACACTTTCTGCACACTGGGGTTAAGAGCTGAGTGTGTGGGCTCTTCTGAGTCTTGCAGTTACATAGGGATTCAGTTGTCTGAAAAAACGCGTTTATTTCGGGCTGAAAAACACGTTTTCAAAAGTGTGCTGTTACTGCCCCATAACTTACATGGGGGTGACCAAACTTGCAGAAACATGTTTATTTCTGCTGAAAATCATGTTTTGACACTTTCTGCACACTGGGGTTAAGAGCTGAGTGTGTGGGCTCTTCTGAGTCTTGCAGTTACATAGGGATTCAGTTGTCTGAAAAAACGCGTTTATTTCGGGCTGAAAAACACGTTTTCAAAAGTGTGCTGTTACTGCCCCATAACTTACATGGGGGTGACCAAACTTGCAGAAACATGTTTATTTCTGCTGAAAAACACGTTTTGACTCTTTCTGCACACTGGGGTTAAGAGCTGAGTGTGTGGGCTCTTTTGAGCCTTGCAGTTACATAGGGATTCAGTTGTCTGAAAAAACGCGTTTATTTCGGGCTGAAAAACACGTTTTCAAAAGTGTGCTGTTACTGCCCCATAACTTACATGGGGGTGACCAAACTTGCAGAAACATGTTTATTTCTGCTGAAAAACATGTTTTGACACGTTCTGCACACTGGGGTTAAGAGCTGAGTGTGTGGGCTCTTCTGAGTCTTGCAGTTACATAGGGATTCAGTTGTCTGAAAAAACGTGTTTATTTCAGGCTGAAAAACACGTTTTCAAAAGTGTGCTGTTACTGCCCCATAACTTACATGGGGGTGACCAAACTTGCAGAAACATGTTTATTTCTGCTGAAAAACATGTTTTGACACTTTCTGCACACTGGGGTTAAGAGCTGAGTGTGTGGGCTCTTCTGAGTCTTGCAGTTACATAGGGATTCAGTTGTCTGAAAAAACGTGTTTATTTCAGGCTGAAAAACACGTTTTCAAAAGTGTGCTGTTACTGCCCCATAACTTACATGGGGGTGACCAAACTTGCAGAAACATGTTTATTTCTGCTGAAAAACATGTTTTGACACTTTCTGCACACTGGGGTTAAGAGCTGAGTGTGTGGGCTCTTCTGAGTCTTGCAGTTACATAGGGATTCAGTTGTCTGAAAAAACGTGTTTATTTCAGGCTGAAAAACACGTTTTCAAAAGTGTGCTGTTACTGCCCCATAACTTACATGGGGGTGACCAAACTTGCAGAAACGTTTATTTCTGCTGAAAAACATGTTTTGACACTTTCTGCACACTGGGGTTAAGAGCTGAGTGTGTGGGCTCTTCTGAGTCTTGCAGTTACATAGGGATTCAGTTGTCTGAAAAAACGCGTTTATTTCGGGCTGAAAAACACGTTTTCAAAAGTGTGCTGTTACTGCCCCATAACTTACATGGGGGTGACCAAACTTGCAGAAACATGTTTATTTCTGCTGAAAATCATGTTTTGACACTTTCTGCACACTGGGGTTAAGAGCTGAGTGTGTGGGCTCTTCTGAGTCTTGCAGTTACATAGGGATTCAGTTGTCTGAAAAAACGCGTTTATTTCGGGCTGAAAAACACGTTTTCAAAAGTGTGCTGTTACTGCCCCATAACTTACATGGGGTTGACCAAACTTGCAGAAACATGTTTATTTCTGCTGAAAAACACGTTTTGACACTTTCTGCACACTGGGGTTAAGAGCTGAGTGTGTGGGCTCTTCTGAGTCTTGCAGTTACATAGGGATTCAGTTGTCTGAAAAAACGCGTTTATTTCGGGCTGAAAAACAAGTTTTCAAAAGTGTGCTGTTACTGCCCCATAACTTACATGGGGGTGACCAAACTTGCAGAAACATGTTTATTTCTGCTGAAAATCATGTTTTGACACTTTCTGCACACTGGGGTTAAGAGCTGAGTGTGTGGGCTCTTCTGAGTCTTGCAGTTACATAGGGATTCAGTTGTCTGAAAAAACGTGTTTATTTCAGGCTGAAAAACACGTTTTCAAAAGTGTGCTGTTACTGCCCCATAACTTACATGGGGGTGACCAAACTTGCAGAAACATGTTTATTTCTGCTGAAAAACACGTTTTGACACTTTCTGCACACTGGGGTTAAGAGCTGAGTGTGTGGGCTCTTCTGAGTCTTGCAGTTACATAGGGATTCAGTTGTCTGAAAAAACGCGTTTATTTCGGGCTGAAAAACACGTTTTCAAAAGTGTGCTGTTACTGCCCCATAACTTACATGGGGGTGACCAAACTTGCAGAAACATGTTTATTTCTGCTGAAAATCACGTTTTGACACTTTCTGCACACTGGGGTTAAGAGCTGAGTGTGTGGGCTCTTCTGAGTCTTGCAGTTACATAGGGATTCAGTTGTCTGAAAAAACGCGTTTATTTCGGGCTGAAAAACACGTTTTCAAAAGTGTGCTGTTACTGCCCCATAACTTACATGGGGGTGACCAAACTTGCAGAAACATGTTTATTTCTGCTGAAAAACATGTTTTGACACTTTCTGCACACTGGGGTTAAGAGCTGAGTGTGTGGGCTCTTTTGAGCCTTGCAGTTACATAGGGATTCAGTTGTCTGAAAAAACGCGTTTATTTCGGGCTGAAAAACACGTTTTCAAAAGTGTGCTGTTACTGCCCCATAACTTACATGGGGTTGACCAAACTTGCAGAAACATGTTTATTTCTGCTGAAAATCATGTTTTGACACTTTCTGCACACTGGGGTTAAGAGCTGAGTGTGTGGACTCTTCTGAGTCTTGCAGTTACATAGGGATTCAGTTGTCTGAAAAAACGTGTTTATTTCAGGCTGAAAAACACGTTTTCAAAAGTGTGCTGTTACTGCCCCATAACTTACATGGGGGTGACCAAACTTGCAGAAACATGTTTATTTCTGCTGAAAAACATGTTTTGACACTTTCTGCACACTGGGGTTAAGAGCTGAGTGTGTGGGCTCTTCTGAGTCTTGCAGTTACATAGGGATTCAGTTGTCTGAAAAAACGCGTTTATTTCGGGCTGAAAAACACGTTTTCAAAAGTGTGCTGTTACTGCCCCATAACTTACATGGGGTTGACCAAACTTGCAGAAACATGTTTATTTCTGCTGAAAATCATGTTTTGACACTTTCTGCACACTGGGGTTAAGAGCTGAGTGTGTGGGCTCTTCTGAGTCTTGCAGTTACATAGGGATTCAGTTGTCTGAAAAAACGTGTTTATTTCAGGCTGAAAAACACGTTTTCAAAAGTGTGCTGTTACTGCCCCATAACTTACATGGGGGTGACCAAACTTGCAGAAACATGTTTATTTCTGCTGAAAAACATGTTTTGACACTTTCTGCACACTGGGGTTAAGAGCTGAGTGTGTGGGCTCTTCTGAGTCTTGCAGTTACATAGGGATTCAGTTGTCTGAAAAAACGTGTTTATTTCAGGCTGAAAAACACGTTTTCAAAAGTGTGCTGTTACTGCCCCATAACTTACATGGGGGTGACCAAACTTGCAGAAACATGTTTATTTCTGCTGAAAAACATGTTTTGACACTTTCTGCACACTGGGGTTAAGAGCTGAGTGTGTGGGCTCTTCTGAGTCTTGCAGTTACATAGGGATTCAGTTGTCTGAAAAAACGTGTTTATTTCAGGCTGAAAAACACGTTTTCAAAAGTGTGCTGTTACTGCCCCATAACTTACATGGGGGTGACCAAACTTGCAGAAACATGTTTATTTCTGCTGAAAAACATGTTTTGACACTTTCTGCACACTGGGGTTAAGAGCTGAGTGTGTGGGCTCTTCTGAGTCTTGCAGTTACATAGGGATTCAGTTGTCTGAAAAAACGCGTTTATTTCGGGCTGAAAAACACGTTTTCAAAAGTGTGCTGTTACTGCCCCATAACTTACATGGGGGTGACCAAACTTGCAGAAACATGTTTATTTCTGCTGAAAAACACGTTTTGACACTTTCTGCACACTGGGGTTAAGAGCTGAGTGTGTGGGCTCTTCTGAGTCTTGCAGTTACATAGGGATTCAGTTGTCTGAAAAAACGCGTTTATTTCGGGCTGAAAAACACGTTTTCAAAAGTGTGCTGTTACTGCCCCATAACTTACATGGGGGTGACCAAACTTGCAGAAACATGTTTATTTCTGCTGAAAATCATGTTTTGACACTTTCTGCACACTGGGGTTAAGAGCTGAGTGTGTGGGCTCTTCTGAGTCTTGCAGTTACATAGGGATTCAGTTGTCTGAAAAAACGCGTTTATTTCGGGCTGAAAAACACGTTTTCAAAAGTGTGCTGTTACTGCCCCATAACTTACATGGGGGTGACCAAACTTGCAGAAACATGTTTATTTCTGCTGAAAAACATGTTTTGACACTTTCTGCACACTGGGGTTAAGAGCTGAGTGTGTGGGCTCTTCTGAGTCTTGCAGTTACATAGGGATTCAGTTGTCTGAAAAAACGTGTTTATTTCAGGCTGAAAAACACGTTTTCAAAAGTGTGCTGTTACTGCCCCATAACTTACATGGGGGTGACCAAACTTGCAGAAACATGTTTATTTCTGCTGAAAAACATGTTTTGACACTTTCTGCACACTGGGGTTAAGAGCTGAGTGTGTGGGCTCTTCTGAGTCTTGCAGTTACATAGGGATTCAGTTGTCTGAAAAAACGTGTTTATTTCAGGCTGAAAAACACGTTTTCAAAAGTGTGCTGTTACTGCCCCATAACTTACATGGGGGTGACCAAACTTGCAGAAACATGTTTATTTCTGCTGAAAAACATGTTTTGACACTTTCTGCACACTGGGGTTAAGAGCTGAGTGTGTGGGCTCTTCTGAGTCTTGCAGTTACATAGGGATTCAGTTGTCTGAAAAAACGTGTTTATTTCAGGCTGAAAAACACGTTTTCAAAAGTGTGCTGTTACTGCCCCATAACTTACATGGGGGTGACCAAACTTGCAGAAACATGTTTATTTCTGCTGAAAAACATGTTTTGACACTTTCTGCACACTGGGGTTAAGAGCTGAGTGTGTGGGCTCTTCTGAGTCTTGCAGTTACATAGGGATTCAGTTGTCTGAAAAAACGCGTTTATTTCGGGCTGAAAAACACGTTTTCAAAAGTGTGCTGTTACTGCCCCATAACTTACATGGGGGTGACCAAACTTGCAGAAACATGTTTATTTCTGCTGAAAATCATGTTTTGACACTTTCTGCACACTGGGGTTAAGAGCTGAGTGTGTGGGCTCTTCTGAGTCTTGCAGTTACATAGGGATTCAGTTGTCTGAAAAAACGCGTTTATTTCGGGCTGAAAAACACGTTTTCAAAAGTGTGCTGTTACTGCCCCATAACTTACATGGGGGTGACCAAACTTGCAGAAACATGTTTATTTCTGCTGAAAAACACGTTTTGACACTTTCTGCACACTGGGGTTAAGAGCTGAGTGTGTGGGCTCTTCTGAGTCTTGCAGTTACATAGGGATTCAGTTGTCTGAAAAAACGCGTTTATTTCGGGCTGAAAAACACGTTTTCAAAAGTGTGCTGTTACTGCCCCATAACTTACATGGGGGTGACCAAACTTGCAGAAACATGTTTATTTCTGCTGAAAATCATGTTTTGACACTTTCTGCACACTGGGGTTAAGAGCTGAGTGTGTGGGCTCTTCTGAGTCTTGCAGTTACATAGGGATTCAGTTGTCTGAAAAAACGCGTTTATTTCGGGCTGAAAAACACGTTTTCAAAAGTGTGCTGTTACTGCCCCATAACTTACATGGGGGTGACCAAACTTGCAGAAACATGTTTATTTCTGCTGAAAATCACGTTTTGACACTTTCTGCACACTGGGGTTAAGAGCTGAGTGTGTGGGCTCTTCTGAGTCTTGCAGTTACATAGGGATTCAGTTGTCTGAAAAAACGCGTTTATTTCGGGCTGAAAAACACGTTTTCAAAAGTGTGCTGTTACTGCCCCATAACTTACATGGGGGTGACCAAACTTGCAGAAACATGTTTATTTCTGCTGAAAAACATGTTTTGACACTTTCTGCACACTGGGGTTAAGAGCTGAGTGTGTGGGCTCTTTTGAGCCTTGCAGTTACATAGGGATTCAGTTGTCTGAAAAAACGCGTTTATTTCGGGCTGAAAAACACGTTTTCAAAAGTGTGCTGTTACTGCCCCATAACTTACATGGGGTTGACCAAACTTGCAGAAACATGTTTATTTCTGCTGAAAATCATGTTTTGACACTTTCTGCACACTGGGGTTAAGAGCTGAGTGTGTGGACTCTTCTGAGTCTTGCAGTTACATAGGGATTCAGTTGTCTGAAAAAACGTGTTTATTTCAGGCTGAAAAACACGTTTTCAAAAGTGTGCTGTTACTGCCCCATAACTTACATGGGGGTGACCAAACTTGCAGAAACATGTTTATTTCTGCTGAAAAACATGTTTTGACACTTTCTGCACACTGGGGTTAAGAGCTGAGTGTGTGGGCTCTTCTGAGTCTTGCAGTTACATAGGGATTCAGTTGTCTGAAAATCGCGTTTATTTCGGGCTGAAAAACACGTTTTCAAAAGTGTGCTGTTACTGCCCCATAACTTACATGGGGGTGACCAAACTTGCAGAAACATGTTTATTTCTGCTGAAAATCATGTTTTGACACTTTCTGCACACTGGGGTTAAGAGCTGAGTGTGTGGGCTCTTCTGAGTCTTGCAGTTACATAGGGATTCAGTTGTCTGAAAAAACGCGTTTATTTCGGGCTGAAAAACACGTTTTCAAAAGTGTGCTGTTACTGCCCCATAACTTACATGGGGGTGACCAAACTTGCAGAAACATGTTTATTTCTGCTGAAAAACATGTTTTGACACTTTCTGCACACTGGGGTTAAGAGCTGAGTGTGTGGGCTCTTTTGAGCCTTGCAGTTACATAGGGATTCAGTTGTCTGAAAAAACGCGTTTATTTCGGGCTGAAAAACACGTTTTCAAAAGTGTGCTGTTACTGCCCCATAACTTACATGGGGTTGACCAAACTTGCAGAAACATGTTTATTTCTGCTGAAAATCATGTTTTGACACTTTCTGCACACTGGGGTTAAGAGCTGAGTGTGTGGGCTCTTCTGAGTCTTGCAGTTACATAGGGATTCAGTTGTCTGAAAAAACGTGTTTATTTCAGGCTGAAAAACACGTTTTCAAAAGTGTGCTGTTACTGCCCCATAACTTACATGGGGGTGACCAAACTTGCAGAAACATGTTTATTTCTGCTGAAAAACACGTTTTGACACTTTCTGCACACTGGGGTTAAGAGCTGAGTGTGTGGGCTCTTCTGAGTCTTGCAGTTACATAGGGATTCAGTTGTCTGAAAAAACGCGTTTATTTCGGGCTGAAAAACACGTTTTCAAAAGTGTGCTGTTACTGCCCCATAACTTACATGGGGGTGACCAAACTTGCAGAAACATGTTTATTTCTGCTGAAAAACATGTTTTGACACTTTCTGCACACTGGGGTTAAGAGCTGAGTGTGTGGGCTCTTTTGAGCCTTGCAGTTACATAGGGATTCAGTTGTCTGAAAAAACGCGTTTATTTCGGGCTGAAAAACACGTTTTCAAAAGTGTGCTGTTACTGCCCCATAACTTACATGGGGGTGACCAAACTTGCAGAAACATGTTTATTTCTGCTGAAAAACACGTTTTGACACTTTCTGCACACTGGGGTTAAGAGCTGAGTGTGTGGGCTCTTCTGAGTCTTGCAGTTACATAGGGATTCAGTTGTCTGAAAAAACGCGTTTATTTCGGGCTGAAAAACACGTTTTCAAAAGTGTGCTGTTACTGCCCCATAACTTACATGGGGGTGACCAAACTTGCAGAAACATGTTTATTTCTGCTGAAAATCATGTTTTGACACTTTCTGCACACTGGGGTTAAGAGCTGAGTGTGTGGGCTCTTTTGAGCCTTGCAGTTACATAGGGATTCAGTTGTCTGAAAAAACGCGTTTATTTCGGGCTGAAAAACAAGTTTTAAAAAGTGTGCTGTTACTGCCCCATAACTTACATGGGGGTGACCAAACTTGCAGAAACATGTTTATTTCTGCTGAAAATCATGTTTTGACACTTTCTGCACACTGGGGTTAAGAGCTGAGTGTGTGGGCTCTTTTGAGCCTTGCAGTTACATAGGGATTCAGTTGTCTGAAAAACGTGTTTATTTCGGGCTGAAAAACACGTTTTCAAAAGTGTGCTGTTACTGCCCCATAACTTACATGGGGGTGACCAAACTTGCAGAAACATGTTTATTTCTGCTGAAAATCATGTTTTGTCACTTTCTGCACACTGGGGTTAAGAGCTGAGTGTGTGGGCTCTTCTGAGTCTTGCAGTTACATAGGGATTCAGTTGTCTGAAAAAACGCGTTTATTTCGGGCTGAAAAACACGTTTTCAAAAGTGTGCTGTTACTGCCCCATAACTTACATGTGGGTGACCAAACTTGCAGAAACATGTTTATTTCTGCTGAAAAACATGTTTTGACACTTTCTGCACACTGGGGTTAAGAGCTGAGTGTGTGGGCTCTTTTGAGCCTTGCAGTTACATAGGGATTCAGTTGTCTGAAAAAACGCGTTTATTTCGGGCTGAAAACCACGTTTTCAAAAGTGTGCTGTTACTGCCCCATAACTTACATGGGGTTGACCAAACTTGCAGAAACATGTTTATTTCTGCTGAAAATCATGTTTTGACACTTTCTGCACACTGGGGTTAAGAGCTGAGTGTGTGGACTCTTCTGAGTCTTGCAGTTACATAGGGATTCAGTTGTCTGAAAAAACGTGTTTATTTCAGGCTGAAAAACACGTTTTCAAAAGTGTGCTGTTACTGCCCCATAACTTACATGGGGGTGACCAAACTTGCAGAAACATGTTTATTTCTGCTGAAAAACATGTTTTGACACTTTCTGCACACTGGGGTTAAGAGCTGAGTGTGTGGGCTCTTCTGAGTCTTGCAGTTACATAGGGATTCAGTTGTCTGAAAAAACGCGTTTATTTCGGGCTGAAAAACACGTTTTCAAAAGTGTGCTGTTACTGCCCCATAACTTACATGGGGGTGACCAAACTTGCAGAAACATGTTTATTTCTGCTGAAAATCATGTTTTGACACTTTCTGCACACTGGGGTTAAGAGCTGAGTGTGTGGGCTCTTCTGAGTCTTGCAGTTACATAGGGATTCAGTTGTCTGAAAAAACGCGTTTATTTCGGGCTGAAAAACACGTTTTCAAAAGTGTGCTGTTACTGCCCCATAACTTACATGGGGGTGACCAAACTTGCAGAAACATGTTTATTTCTGCTGAAAAACATGTTTTGACACTTTCTGCACACTGGGGTTAAGAGCTGAGTGTGTGGGCTCTTTTGAGCCTTGCAGTTACATAGGGATTCAGTTGTCTGAAAAAACGCGTTTATTTCGGGCTGAAAAACACGTTTTCAAAAGTGTGCTGTTACTGCCCCATAACTTACATGGGGTTGACCAAACTTGCAGAAACATGTTTATTTCTGCTGAAAATCATGTTTTGACACTTTCTGCACACTAGGGTTAAGAGCTGAGTGTGTGGGCTCTTCTGAGTCTTGCAGTTACATAGGGATTCAGTTGTCTGAAAAAACGTGTTTATTTCAGGCTGAAAAACACGTTTTCAAAAGTGTGCTGTTACTGCCCCATAACTTACATGGGGGTGACCAAACTTGCAGAAACATGTTTATTTCTGCTGAAAAACACGTTTTGACACTTTCTGCACACTGGGGTTAAGAGCTGAGTGTGTGGGCTCTTCTGAGTCTTGCAGTTACATAGGGATTCAGTTGTCTGAAAAAACGCGTTTATTTCGGGCTGAAAAACACGTTTTCAAAAGTGTGCTGTTACTGCCCCATAACTTACATGGGGGTGACCAAACTTGCAGAAACATGTTTATTTCTGCTGAAAAACATGTTTTGACACTTTCTGCACACTGGGGTTAAGAGCTGAGTGTGTGGGCTCTTTTGAGCCTTGCAGTTACATAGGGATTCAGTTGTCTGAAAAAACGCGTTTATTTCGGGCTGAAAAACACGTTTTCAAAAGTGTGCTGTTACTGCCCCATAACTTACATGGGGGTGACCAAACTTGCAGAAACATGTTTATTTCTGCTGAAAAACACGTTTTGACACTTTCTGCACACTGGGGTTAAGAGCTGAGTGTGTGGGCTCTTCTGAGTCTTGCAGTTACATAGGGATTCAGTTGTCTGAAAAAACGCGTTTATTTCGGGCTGAAAAACACGTTTTCAAAAGTGTGCTGTTACTGCCCCATAACTTACATGGGGGTGACCAAACTTGCAGAAACATGTTTATTTCTGCTGAAAATCATGTTTTGACACTTTCTGCACACTGGGGTTAAGAGCTGAGTGTGTGGGCTCTTCTGAGTCTTGCAGTTACATAGGGATTCAGTTGTCTGAAAAAACGCGTTTATTTCGGGCTGAAAAACACGTTTTCAAAAGTGTGCTGTTACTGCCCCATAACTTACATGGGGGTGACCAAACTTGCAGAAACATGTTTATTTCTGCTGAAAAACATGTTTTGACACTTTCTGCACACTGGGGTTAAGAGCTGAGTGTGTGGGCTCTTTTGAGCCTTGCAGTTACATAGGGATTCAGTTGTCTGAAAAAACGCGTTTATTTCGGGCTGAAAAACACGTTTTCAAAAGTGTGCTGTTACTGCCCCATAACTTACATGGGGTTGACCAAACTTGCAGAAACATGTTTATTTCTGCTGAAAATCATGTTTTGACACTTTCTGCACACTAGGGTTAAGAGCTGAGTGTGTGGGCTCTTCTGAGTCTTGCAGTTACATAGGGATTCAGTTGTCTGAAAAAACGTGTTTATTTCAGGCTGAAAAACACGTTTTCAAAAGTGTGCTGTTACTGCCCCATAACTTACATGGGGGTGACCAAACTTGCAGAAACATGTTTATTTCTACTGAAAAACACGTTTTGACACTTTCTGCACACTGGGGTTAAGAGCTGAGTGTGTGGGCTCTTCTGAGTCTTGCAGTTACATAGGGATTCAGTTGTCTGAAAAAACGCGTTTATTTCGGGCAGAAAAACACGTTTTCAAAAGTGTGCTGTTACTGCCCCATAACTTACATGGGGGTGACCAAACTTGCAGAAACATGTTTATTTCTGCTGAAAAACATGTTTTGACACTTTCTGCACACTGGGGTTAAGAGCTGAGTGTGTGGGCTCTTTTGAGCCTTGCAGTTACATAGGGATTCAGTTGTCTGAAAAAACGCGTTTATTTCGGGCTGAAAAACACGTTTTCAAAAGTGTGCTGTTACTGCCCCATAACTTACATGGGGGTGACCAAACTTGCAGAAACATGTTTATTTCTGCTGAAAAACACGTTTTGACACTTTCTGCACACTGGGGTTAAGAGCTGAGTGTGTGGGCTCTTCTGAGTCTTGCAGTTACATAGGGATTCAGTTGTCTGAAAAAACGCGTTTATTTCGGGCTGAAAAACACGTTTTCAAAAGTGTGCTGTTACTGCCCCATAACTTACATGGGGGTGACCAAACTTGCAGAAACATGTTTATTTCTGCTGAAAATCATGTTTTGACACTTTCTGCACACTGGGGTTAAGAGCTGAGTGTGTGGGCTCTTCTGAGTCTTGCAGTTACATAGGGATTCAGTTGTCTGAAAAAACACGTTTATTTCGGGCTGAAAAACACGTTTTCAAAAGTGTGCTGTTACTGCCCCATAACTTACATGGGGGTGACCAAACTTGCAGAAACATGTTTATTTCTGCTGAAAATCATGTTTTGTCACTTTCTGCACACTGGGGTTAAGAGCTGAGTGTGTGGGCTCTTCTGAGTCTTGCAGTTACTTAGGGATTCAGTTGTCTGAAAAAACGCGTTTATTTCGGGCTGAAAAACACGTTTTCAAAAGTGTGCTGTTACTGCCCCATAACTTACATGGTTGTGACCAAACTTGCAGAAACATGTTTATTTCTGCTGAAAAACACGTTTTGACACTTTCTGCACACTGGGGTTAAGAGCTGAGTGTGTGGGCTCTTTTGAGCCTTGCAGTTACATAGGGATTCAGTTGTCTGAAAAAACGCGTTTATTTCGGGCTGAAAAACACGTTTTCAAAAGTGTGCTGTTACTGCCCCATAACTTACATGGGGTTGACCAAACTTGCAGAAACATGTTTATTTCTGCTGAAAATCATGTTTTGACACTTTCTGCACACATGGGTTAAGAGCTGAGTGTGTGGGCTCTTCTGAGTCTTGCAGTTACATAGGGATTCAGTTGTCTGAAAAAACGTGTTTATTTCAGGCTGAAAAACACGTTTTCAAAAGTGTGCTGTTACTGCCCCATAACTTACATGGGGGTGACCAAACTTGCAGAAACATGTTTATTTCTGCTGAAAAACACGTTTTGACTCTTTCTGCACACTGGGGTTAAGAGCTGAGTGTGTGGGCTCTTTTGAGCCTTGCAGTTACATAGGGATTCAGATGTCTGAAAAAACGCGTTTATTTCGGGCTGAAAAACACGTTTTCAAAAGTGTGCTGTTACTGCCCCATAACTTACATGGGGGTGACCAAACTTGCAGAAACATGTTTATTTCTGCTGAAAAACATGTTTTGACACTTTCTGCACACTGGGGTTAAGAGCTGAGTGTGTGGGCTCTTCTGAGTCTTGCAGTTACATAGGGATTCAGTTGTCTGAAAAAACGTGTTTATTTCAGGCTGAAAAACACGTTTTCAAAAGTGTGCTGTTACTGCCCCATAACTTACATGGGGGTGACCAAACTTGCAGAAACATGTTTATTTCTGCTGAAAAACATGTTTTGACACTTTCTGCACACTGGGGTTAAGAGCTGAGTGTGTGGGCTCTTCTGAGTCTTGCAGTTACATAGGGATTCAGTTGTCTGAAAAAACGCGTTTATTTCGGGCTGAAAAACACGTTTTCAAAAGTGTGCTGTTACTGCCCCATAACTTACATGGGGGTGACCAAACTTGCAGAAACATGTTTATTTCTGCTGAAAATCATGTTTTGACACTTTCTGCACACTGGGGTTAAGAGCTGAGTGTGTGGGCTCTTCTGAGTCTTGCAGTTACATAGGGATTCAGTTGTCTGAAAAAACGCGTTTATTTCGGGCTGAAAAACACGTTTTCAAAAGTGTGCTGTTACTGCCCCATAACTTACATGGGGGTGACCAAACTTGCAGAAACATGTTTATTTCTGCTGAAAAACATGTTTTGACACTTTCTGCACACTGGGGTTAAGAGCTGAGTGTGTGGGCTCTTCTGAGTCTTGCAGTTACATAGGGATTCAGTTGTCTGAAAAAACGCGTTTATTTCGGGCTGAAAAACACGTTTTCAAAAGTGTGCTGTTACTGCCCCATAACTTACATGGGGGTGACCAAACTTGCAGAAACATGTTTATTTCTGCTGAAAAACATGTTTTGACACTTTCTGCACACTGGGGTTAAGAGCTGAGTGTGTGGGCTCTTTTGAGCCTTGCAGTTACATAGGGATTCAGTTGTCTGAAAAAACGCGTTTATTTCGGGCTGAAAAACACGTTTTCAAAAGTGTGCTGTTACTGCCCCATAACTTACATGGGGGTGACCAAACTTGCAGAAACATGTTTATTTCTGCTGAAAAACACGTTTTGACACTTTCTGCACACTGGGGTTAAGAGCTGAGTGTGTGGGCTCTTCTGAGTCTTGCAGTTACATAGGGATTCAGTTGTCTGAAAAAACGCGTTTATTTCGGGCTGAAAAACACGTTTTCAAAAGTGTGCTGTTACTGCCCCATAACTTACATGGGGGTGACCAAACTTGCAGAAACATGTTTATTTCTGCTGAAAATCATGTTTTGACACTTTCTGCACACTGGGGTTAAGAGCTGAGTGTGTGGGCTCTTCTGAGTCTTGCAGTTACATAGGGATTCAGTTGTCTGAAAAAACACGTTTATTTCGGGCTGAAAAACACGTTTTCAAAAGTGTGCTGTTACTGCCCCATAACTTACATGGGGGTGACCAAACTTGCAGAAACATGTTTATTTCTGCTGAAAATCATGTTTTGTCACTTTCTGCACACTGGGGTTAAGAGCTGAGTGTGTGGGCTCTTCTGAGTCTTGCAGTTACTTAGGGATTCAGTTGTCTGAAAAAACGCGTTTATTTCGGGCTGAAAAACACGTTTTCAAAAGTGTGCTGTTACTGCCCCATAACTTACATGGTTGTGACCAAACTTGCAGAAACATGTTTATTTCTGCTGAAAAACACGTTTTGACACTTTCTGCACACTGGGGTTAAGAGCTGAGTGTGTGGGCTCTTTTGAGCCTTGCAGTTACATAGGGATTCAGTTGTCTGAAAAAACGCGTTTATTTCGGGCTGAAAAACACGTTTTCAAAAGTGTGCTGTTACTGCCCCATAACTTACATGGGGTTGACCAAACTTGCAGAAACATGTTTATTTCTGCTGAAAATCATGTTTTGACACTTTCTGCACACATGGGTTAAGAGCTGAGTGTGTGGGCTCTTCTGAGTCTTGCAGTTACATAGGGATTCAGTTGTCTGAAAAAACGTGTTTATTTCAGGCTGAAAAACACGTTTTCAAAAGTGTGCTGTTACTGCCCCATAACTTACATGGGGGTGACCAAACTTGCAGAAACATGTTTATTTCTGCTGAAAAACACGTTTTGACTCTTTCTGCACACTGGGGTTAAGAGCTGAGTGTGTGGGCTCTTTTGAGCCTTGCAGTTACATAGGGATTCAGATGTCTGAAAAAACGCGTTTATTTCGGGCTGAAAAACACGTTTTCAAAAGTGTGCTGTTACTGCCCCATAACTTACATGGGGGTGACCAAACTTGCAGAAACATGTTTATTTCTGCTGAAAAACATGTTTTGACACTTTCTGCACACTGGGGTTAAGAGCTGAGTGTGTGGGCTCTTCTGAGTCTTGCAGTTACATAGGGATTCAGTTGTCTGAAAAAACGTGTTTATTTCAGGCTGAAAAACACGTTTTCAAAAGTGTGCTGTTACTGCCCCATAACTTACATGGGGGTGACCAAACTTGCAGAAACATGTTTATTTCTGCTGAAAAACATGTTTTGACACTTTCTGCACACTGGGGTTAAGAGCTGAGTGTGTGGGCTCTTCTGAGTCTTGCAGTTACATAGGGATTCAGTTGTCTGAAAAAACGTGTTTATTTCAGGCTGAAAAACACGTTTTCAAAAGTGTGCTGTTACTGCCCCATAACTTACATGGGGGTGACCAAACTTGCAGAAACATGTTTATTTCTGCTGAAAAACATGTTTTGACACTTTCTGCACACTGGGGTTAAGAGCTGAGTGTGTGGGCTCTTCTGAGTCTTGCAGTTACATAGGGATTCAGTTGTCTGAAAAAACGTGTTTATTTCAGGCTGAAAAACACGTTTTCAAAAGTGTGCTGTTACTGCCCCATAACTTACATGGGGGTGACCAAACTTGCAGAAACATGTTTATTTCTGCTGAAAAACATGTTTTGACACTTTCTGCACACTGGGGTTAAGAGCTGAGTGTGTGGGCTCTTCTGAGTCTTGCAGTTACATAGGGATTCAGTTGTCTGAAAAAACGCGTTTATTTCGGGCTGAAAAACACGTTTTCAAAAGTGTGCTGTTACTGCCCCATAACTTACATGGGGGTGACCAAACTTGCAGAAACATGTTTATTTCTGCTGAAAATCATGTTTTGACACTTTCTGCACACTGGGGTTAAGAGCTGAGTGTGTGGGCTCTTCTGAGTCTTGCAGTTACATAGGGATTCAGTTGTCTGAAAAAACGCGTTTATTTCGGGCTGAAAAACACGTTTTCAAAAGTGTGCTGTTACTGCCCCATAACTTACATGGGGGTGACCAAACTTGCAGAAACATGTTTATTTCTGCTGAAAAACATGTTTTGACACTTTCTGCACACTGGGGTTAAGAGCTGAGTGTGTGGGCTCTTCTGAGTCTTGCAGTTACATAGGGATTCAGTTGTCTGAAAAAACGCGTTTATTTCGGGCTGAAAAACACGTTTTCAAAAGTGTGCTGTTACTGCCCCATAACTTACATGGGGGTGACCAAACTTGCAGAAACATGTTTATTTCTGCTGAAAATCATGTTTTGACACTTTCTGCACACTGGGGTTAAGAGCTGAGTGTGTGGGCTCTTCTGAGTCTTGCAGTTACATAGGGATTCAGTTGTCTGAAAAAACGCGTTTATTTCGGGCTGAAAAACACGTTTTCAAAAGTGTGCTGTTACTGCCCCATAACTTACATGGGGGTGACCAAACTTGCAGAAACATGTTTTTTTCTGCTGAAAAACATGTTTTGACACTTTCTGCACACTGGGGTTAAGAGCTGAGTGTGTGGGCTCTTTTGAGCCTTGCAGTTACACAGGGATTCAGTTGTCTGAAAAAACGCGTTTATTTCGGGCTGAAAAACACGTTTTCAAAAGTGTGCTGTTACTGCCCCATAACTTACATGGGGGTGACCAAACTTGCAGAAACATGTTTTTTTCTGCTGAAAAACATGTTTTGACACTTTCTGCACACTGGGGTTAAGAGCTGAGTGTGTGGGCTCTTTTGAGCCTTGCAGTTACACAGGGATTCAGTTGTCTGAAAAAACGCGTTTATTTCGGGCTGAAAAACACGTTTTCAAAAGTGTGCTGTTACTGCCCCATAACTTACATGGGGTTGACCAAACTTGCAGAAACATGTTTATTTCTGCTGAAAAACACGTTTTGACACTTTCTGCACACTGGGGTTAAGAGCTGAGTGTGTGGGCTCTTCTGAGTCTTGCAGTTACATAGGGATTCAGTTGTCTGAAAAAACGCGTTTATTTCGGGCTGAAAAACACGTTTTCAAAAGTGTGCTGTTACTGCCCCATAACTTACATGGGGGTGACCAAACTTGCAGAAACATGTTTATTTCTGCTGAAAATCATGTTTTGTCACTTTCTGCACACTGGGGTTAAGAGCTGAGTGTGTGGGCTCTTCTGAGTCTTGCAGTTACATAGGGATTCAGTTGTCTGAAAAAACGCGTTTATTTCGGGCTGAAAAACACGTTTTCAAAAGTGTGCTGTTACTGCCCCATAACTTACATGGGGGTGACCAAACTTGCAGAAACATGTTTATTTCTGCTGAAAAACACGTTTTGACACTTTCTGCACACTGGGGTTAAGAGCTGAGTGTGTGGGCTCTTCTGAGTCTTGCAGTTACATAGGGATTCAGTTGTCTGAAAAAACGCGTTTATTTCGGGCTGAAAAACACGTTTTCAAAAGTGTGCTGTTACTGCCCCATAACTTACATGGGGGTGACCAAACTTGCAGAAACATGTTTATTTCTGCTGAAAATCACGTTTTGACACTTTCTGCACACTGGGGTTAAGAGCTGAGTGTGTGGGCTCTTCTGAGTCTTGCAGTTACATAGGGATTCAGTTGTCTGAAAAAACGCGTTTATTTCGGGCTGAAAAACACGTTTTCAAAAGTGTGCTGTTACTGCCCCATAACTTACATGGGGGTGACCAAACTTGCAGAAACATGTTTATTTCTGCTGAAAAACATGTTTTGACACTTTCTGCACACTGGGGTTAAGAGCTGAGTGTGTGGGCTCTTTTGAGCCTTGCAGTTACATAGGGATTCAGTTGTCTGAAAAAACGCGTTTATTTCGGGCTGAAAAACACGTTTTCAAAAGTGTGCTGTTACTGCCCCATAACTTACATGGGGTTGACCAAACTTGCAGAAACATGTTTATTTCTGCTGAAAATCATGTTTTGACACTTTCTGCACACTGGGGTTAAGAGCTGAGTGTGTGGACTCTTCTGAGTCTTGCAGTAACATAGGGATTCAGTTGTCTGAAAAAACGTGTTTATTTCAGGCTGAAAAACACGTTTTCAAAAGTGTGCTGTTACTGCCCCATAACTTACATGGGGGTGACCAAACTTGCAGAAACATGTTTATTTCTGCTGAAAAACATGTTTTGACACTTTCTGCACACTGGGGTTAAGAGCTGAGTGTGTGGGCTCTTCTGAGTCTTGCAGTTACATAGGGATTCAGTTGTCTGAAAAAACGCGTTTATTTCGGGCTGAAAAACACGATTTCAAAAGTGTGCTGTTACTGCCCCATAACTTACATGGGGGTGACCAAACTTGCAGAAACATGTTTATTTCTGCTGAAAATCATGTTTTGACACTTTCTGCACACTGGGGTTAAGAGCTGAGTGTGTGGGCTCTTCTGAGTCTTGCAGTTACATAGGGATTCAGTTGTCTGAAAAAACGCGTTTATTTCGGGCTGAAAAACACGTTTTCAAAAGTGTGCTGTTACTGCCCCATAACTTACATGAGGGTGACCAAACTTGCAGAAACATGTTTATTTCTGCTGAAAAACATGTTTTGACACTTTCTGCACACTGGGGTTAAGAGCTGAGTGTGTGGGCTCTTTTGAGCCTTGCAGTTACACAGGGATTCAGTTGTCTGAAAAAACGCGTTTATTTCGGGCTGAAAAACACGTTTTCAAAAGTGTGCTGTTACTGCCCCATAACTTACATGGGGTTGACCAAACTTGCAGAAACATGTTTATTTCTGCTGAAAAACATGTTTTGACACTTTCTGCACACTGGGGTTAAGAGCTGAGTGTGTGGGCTCTTCTGAGTCTTGCAGTTACATAGGGATTCAGTTGTCTGAAAAAACGTGTTTATTTCAGGCTGAAAAACACGTTTTCAAAAGTGTGCTGTTACTGCCCCATAACTTACATGGGGGTGACCAAACTTGCAGAAACATGTTTATTTCTGCTGAAAAACACTTTTTGACACTTTCTGCACACTGGGGTTAAGAGCTGAGTGTGTGGGCTCTTCAGAGTCTTGCAGTTACATAGGGATTCAGTTGTCTGAAAAAACGCGTTTATTTCGGGCTGAAAAACACGTTTTCAAAAGTGTGCTGTTACTGCCCCATAACTTACATGGGGGTGACCAAACTTGCAGAAACATGTTTATTTCTGCTGAAAATCATGTTTTGTCACTTTCTGCACACTGGGGTTAAGAGCTGAGTGTGTGGGCTCTTCTGAGTCTTGCAGTTACATAGGGATTCAGTTGTCTGAAAAAACGCGTTTATTTCGGGCTGAAAAACACGTTTTCAAAAGTGTGCTGTTACTGCCCCATAACTTACATGGGGTTCACCAAACTTGCAGAAACATGTTTATTTCTGCTGAAAAACATGTTTTGACACTTTCTGCACACTGGGGTTAAGAGCTGAGTGTGTGGGCTCTTCTGAGTCTTGCAGTTACATAGGGATTCAGTTGTCTGAAAAAACGCGTTTATTTCGGGCTGAAAAACACGTTTTCAAAAGTGTGCTGTTACTGCCCCATAACTTACATGAGGGTGACCAAACTTGCAGAAACATGTTTATTTCTGCTGAAAAACATGTTTTGACACTTTCTGCACACTGGGGTTAAGAGCTGAGTGTGTGGGCTCTTTTGAGCCTTGCAGTTACACAGGGATTCAGTTGTCTGAAAAAACGCGTTTATTTCGGGCTGAAAAACACGTTTTCAAAAGTGTGCTGTTACTGCCCCATAACTTACATGGGGTTGACCAAACTTGCAGAAACATGTTTATTTCTGCTGAAAAACATGTTTTGACACTTTCTGCACACTGGGGTTAAGAGCTGAGTGTGTGGGCTCTTCTGAGTCTTGCAGTTACATAGGGATTCAGTTGTCTGAAAAAACGTGTTTATTTCAGGCTGAAAAACACGTTTTCAAAAGTGTGCTGTTACTGCCCCATAACTTACATGGGGGTGACCAAACTTGCAGAAACATGTTTATTTCTGCTGAAAAACACGTTTTGACACTTTCTGCACACTGGGGTTAAGAGCTGAGTGTGTGGGCTCTTCAGAGTCTTGCAGTTACATAGGGATTCAGTTGTCTGAAAAAACGCGTTTATTTCGGGCTGAAAAACACGTTTTCAAAAGTGTGCTGTTACTGCCCCATAACTTACATGGGGGTGACCAAACTTGCAGAAACATGTTTATTTCTGCTGAAAATCATGTTTTGTCACTTTCTGCACACTGGGGTTAAGAGCTGAGTGTGTGGGCTCTTCTGAGTCTTGCAGTTACATAGGGATTCAGTTGTCTGAAAAAACGCGTTTATTTCGGGCTGAAAAACACGTTTTCAAAAGTGTGCTGTTACTGCCCCATAACTTACATGGGGGTGACCAAACTTGCAGAAACATGTTTATTTCTGCTGAAAAACATGTTTTGACACTTTCTGCACACTGGGGTTAAGAGCTGAGTGTGTGGGCTCTTCTGAGTCTTGCAGTTACATAGGGATTCAGTTGTCTGAAAAAACGCGTTTATTTCGGGCTGAAAAACACGTTTTCAAAAGTGTGCTGTTACTGCCCCATAACTTACATGGGGTTCACCAAACTTGCAGAAACATGTTTATTTCTGCTGAAAAACATGTTTTGACACTTTCTGCACACTGGGGTTAAGAGCTGAGTGTGTGGGCTCTTCTGAGTCTTGCAGTTACATAGGGATTCAGTTGTCTGAAAAAACGTGTTTATTTCAGGCTGAAAAACACGTTTTCAAAAGTGTGCTGTTACTGCCCCATAACTTACATGGGGGTGACCAAACTTGCAGAAACATGTTTATTTCTGCTGAAAAACATGTTTTGACACTTTCTGCACACTGGGGTTAAGAGCTGAGTGTGTGGGCTCTTCTGAGTCTTGCAGTTACATAGGGATTCAGTTGTCTGAAAAAACGTGTTTATTTCAGGCTGAAAAACACGTTTTCAAAAGTGTGCTGTTACTGCCCCATAACTTACATGGGGGTGACCAAACTTGCAGAAACATGTTTATTTCTGCTGAAAAACATGTTTTGACACTTTCTGCACACTGGGGTTAAGAGCTGAGTGTGTGGGCTCCTCTGAGTCTTGCAGTTACATAGGGATTCAGTTGTCTGAAAAAACGTGTTTATTTCAGGCTGAAAAACACGTTTTCAAAAGTGTGCTGTTACTGCCCCATAACTTACATGGGGGTGACCAAACTTGCAGAAACATGTTTATTTCTGCTGAAAAACATGTTTTGACACTTTCTGCACACTGGGGTTAAGAGCTGAGTGTGTGGGCTCTTCTGAGTCTTGCAGTTACATAGGGATTCAGTTGTCTGAAAAAACGCGTTTATTTCGGGCTGAAAAACACGTTTTCAAAAGTGTGCTGTTACTGCCCCATAACTTACATGGGGGTGACCAAACTTGCAGAAACATGTTTATTTCTGCTGAAAAACATGTTTTGACACTTTCTGCACACTGGGGTTAAGAGCTGAGTGTGTGGGCTCTTCTGAGTCTTGCAGTTACATAGGGATTCAGTTGTCTGAAAAAACGCGTTTATTTCGGGCTGAAAAACACGTTTTCAAAAGTGTGCTGTTACTGCCCCATAACTTACATGGGGGTGACCAAACTTGCAGAAACATGTTTATTTCTGCTGAAAATCATGTTTTGACACTTTCTGCACACTGGGGTTAAGAGCTGAGTGTGTGGGCTCTTCTGAGTCTTGCAGTTACATAGGGATTCAGTTGTCTGAAAAAACGCGTTTATTTCGGGCTGAAAAACACGTTTTCAAAAGTGTGCTGTTACTGCCCCATAACTTACATGGGGGTGACCAAACTTGCAGAAACATGTTTATTTCTGCTGAAAAACATGTTTTGACACTTTCTGCACACTGGGGTTAAGAGCTGAGTGTGTGGGCTCTTTTAAGCCTTGCAGTTACACAGGGATTCAGTTGTCTGAAAAAACGCGTTTATTTCGGGCTGAAAAACACGTTTTCAAAAGTGTGCTGTTACTGCCCCATAACTTACATGGGGTTGACCAAACTTGCAGAAACATGTTTATTTCTGCTGAAAATCATGTTTTGACACTTTCTGCACACTGGGGTTAAGAGCTGAGTGTGTGGGCTCTTCTGAGTCTTGCAGTTACATAGGGATTCAGTTGTCTGAAAAAACGCGTTTATTTCGGGCTGAAAAACACGTTTTCAAAAGTGTGCTGTTACTGCCCCATAACTTACATGGGGGTGACCAAACTTGCAGAAACATGTTTATTTCTGCTGAAAAACATGTTTTGACACTTTCTGCACACTGGGGTTAAGAGCTGAGTGTGTGGGCTCTTTTGAGCCTTGCAGTTACATAGGGATTCAGTTGTCTGAAAAAACGCGTTTATTTCGGGCTGAAAAACACGTTTTCAAAAGTGTGCTGTTACTGCCCCATAACTTACATGGGGTTGACCAAACTTGCAGAAACATGTTTATTTCTGCTGAAAATCATGTTTTGACACTTTCTGCACACTGGGGTTAAGAGCTGAGTGTGTGGGCTCTTCTGAGTCTTGCAGTTACATAGGGATTCAGTTGTCTGAAAAAACGTGTTTATTTCAGGCTGAAAAACACGTTTTCAAAAGTGTGCTGTTACTGCCCCATAACTTACATGGGGGTGACCAAACTTGCAGAAACATGTTTATTTCTGCTGAAAAACATGTTTTGACACTTTCTGCACACTGGGGTTAAGAGCTGAGTGTGTGGGCTCTTCTGAGTCTTGCAGTTACATAGGGATTCAGTTGTCTGAAAAAACGTGTTTATTTCAGGCTGAAAAACACGTTTTCAAAAGTGTGCTGTTACTGCCCCATAACTTACATGGGGGTGACCAAACTTGCAGAAACATGTTTATTTCTGCTGAAAAACATGTTTTGACACTTTCTGCACACTGGGGTTAAGAGCTGAGTGTGTGGGCTCTTCTGAGTCTTGCAGTTACATAGGGATTCAGTTGTCTGAAAAAACGTGTTTATTTCAGGCTGAAAAACACGTTTTCAAAAGTGTGCTGTTACTGCCCCATAACTTACATGGGGGTGACCAAACTTGCAGAAACATGTTTATTTCTGCTGAAAAACATGTTTTGACACTTTCTGCACACTGGGGTTAAGAGCTGAGTGTGTGGGCTCTTCTGAGTCTTGCAGTTACATAGGGATTCAGTTGTCTGAAAAAACGTGTTTATTTCAGGCTGAAAAACACGTTTTCAAAAGTGTGCTGTTACTGCCCCATAACTTACATGGGGGTGACCAAACTTGCAGAAACATGTTTATTTCTGCTGAAAAACATGTTTTGACACTTTCTGCACACTGGGGTTAAGAGCTGAGTGTGTGGGCTCTTCTGAGTCTTGCAGTTACATAGGGATTCAGTTGTCTGAAAAAACGCGTTTATTTCGGGCTGAAAAACACGTTTTCAAAAGTGTGCTGTTACTGCCCCATAACTTACATGGGGGTGACCAAACTTGCAGAAACATGTTTATTTCTGCTGAAAATCATGTTTTGACACTTTCTGCACACTGGGGTTAAGAGCTGAGTGTGTGGGCTCTTCTGAGTCTTGCTGTTACATAGGGATTCAGTTGTCTGAAAAAACGCGTTTATTTCGGGCTGAAAAACACGTTTTCAAAAGTGTGCTGTTACTGCCCCATAACTTACATGGGGGTGACCAAACTTGCAGAAACATGTTTATTTCTGCTGAAAAACATGTTTTGACACTTTCTGCACACTGGGGTTAAGAGCTGAGTGTGTGGGCTCTTTTGAGCCTTGCAGTTACATAGGGATTCAGTTGTCTGAAAAAACGCGTTTATTTCGGGCTGAAAAACACGTTTTCAAAAGTGTGCTGTTACTGCCCCATAACTTACATGGGGTTGACCAAACTTGCAGAAACATGTTTATTTCTGCTGAAAATCATGTTTTGACACTTTCTGCACACTGGGGTTAAGAGCTGAGTGTGTGGGCTCTTCTGAGTCTTGCAGTTACATAGGGATTCAGTTGTCTGAAAAAACGTGTTTATTTCAGGCTGAAAAACACGTTTTCAAAAGTGTGCTGTTACTGCCCCATAACTTACATGGGGGTGACCAAACTTGCAGAAACATGTTTATTTCTGCTGAAAAACACGTTTTGACACTTTCTGCACACTGGGGTTAAGAGCTGAGTGTGTGGGCTCTTCTGAGTCTTGCAGTTACATAGGGATTCAGTTGTCTGAAAAAACGCGTTTATTTCGGGCTGAAAAACACGTTTTCAAAAGTGTGCTGTTACTGCCCCATAACTTACATGGGGGTGACCAAACTTGCAGAAACATGTTTATTTCTGCTGAAAATCATGTTTTGACACTTTCTGCACACTGGGGTTAAGAGCTGAGTGTGTGGGCTCTTTTGAGCCTTGCAGTTACATAGGGATTCAGTTGTCTGAAAAAACGCGTTTATTTCGGGCTGAAAAACACGTTTTAAAAAGTGTGCTGTTACTGCCCCATAACTTACATGGGGGTGACCAAACTTGCAGAAACATGTTTATTTCTGCTGAAAATCATGTTTTGACACTTTCTGCACACTGGGGTTAAGAGCTGAGTGTGTGGGCTCTTTTGAGCCTTGCAGTTACATAGGGATTCAGTTGTCTGAAAAACGTGTTTATTTCGGGCTGAAAAACACGTTTTCAAAAGTGTGCTGTTACTGCCCCATAACTTACATGGGGGTGACCAAACTTGCAGAAACATGTTTATTTCTGCTGAAAATCATGTTTTGTCACTTTCTGCACACTGGGGTTAAGAGCTGAGTGTGTGGGCTCTTCTGAGTCTTGCAGTTACATAGGGATTCAGTTGTCTGAAAAAAACGCGTTTATTTCGGGCTGAAAAACACGTTTTCAAAAGTGTGCTGTTACTGCCCCATAACTTACATGGGGGTGACCAAACTTGCAGAAACATGTTTATTTCTGCTGAAAAACATGTTTTGACACTTTCTGCACACTGGGGTTAAGAGTTGAGTGTGTGGGCTCTTTTGAGCCTTGCAGTTACATAGGGATTCAGTTGTCTGAAAAAACGCGTTTATTTCGGGCTGAAAAACACGTTTTCAAAAGTGTGCTGTTACTGCCCCATAACTTACATGGGGTTGACCAAACTTGCAGAAACATGTTTATTTCTGCTGAAAATCATGTTTTGACACTTTCTGCACACTGGGGTTAAGAGCTGAGTGTGTGGACTCTTCTGAGTCTTGCAGTTACATAGGGATTCAGTTGTCTGAAAAAACGTGTTTATTTCAGGCTGAAAAACACGTTTTCAAAAGTGTGCTGTTACTGCCCCATAACTTACATGGGGGTGACCAAACTTGCAGAAACATGTTTATTTCTGCTGAAAAACATGTTTTGACACTTTCTGCACACTGGGGTTAAGAGCTGAGTGTGTGGGCTCTTCTGAGTCTTGCAGTTACATAGGGATTCAGTTGTCTGAAAAAACGCGTTTATTTCGGGCTGAAAAACACGTTTTCAAAAGTGTGCTGTTACTGCCCCATAACTTACATGGGGGTGACCAAACTTGCAGAAACATGTTTATTTCTGCTGAAAATCATGTTTTGACACTTTCTGCACACTGGGGTTAAGAGCTGAGTGTGTGGGCTCTTTTGAGCCTTGCAGTTACATAGGGATTCAGTTGTCTGAAAAAACGCGTTTATTTCGGGCTGAAAAACACGTTTTCAAAAGTGTGCTGTTACTGCCCCATAACTTACATGGGGTTGACCAAACTTGCAGAAACATGTTTATTTCTGCTGAAAATCATGTTTTGACACTTTCTGCACACTGGGGTTAAGAGCTGAGTGTGTGGGCTCTTTTGAGCCTTGCAGTTACATAGGGATTCAGTTGTCTGAAAAAACGTGTTTATTTCAGGCTGAAAAACACGTTTTCAAAAGTGTGCTGTTACTGCCCCATAACTTACATGGGGTGACCAAACTTGCAGAAACATGTTTATTTCTGCTGAAAAACACGTTTTGACACTTTCTGCACACTGGGGTTAAGAGCTGAGTGTGTGGGCTCTTCTGAGTCTTGCAGTTACATAGGGATTCAGTTGTCTGAAAAATCGCGTTTATTTCGGGCTGAAAAACACGTTTTCAAAAGTGTGCTGTTACTGCCCCATAACTTACATGGGGGTGACCAAACTTGCAGAAACATGTTTATTTCTGCTGAAAAACATGTTTTGACACTTTCTGCACACTGGGGTTAAGAGCTGAGTGTGTGGGCTCTTCTGAGCCTTGCAGTTACATAGGGATTCAGTTGTCTGAAAAAACGCGTTTATTTCGGGCTGAAAAACAAGTTTTAAAAAGTGTGCTGTTACTGCCCCATAACTTACATGGGGGTGACCAAACTTGCAGAAACATGTTTATTTCTGCTGAAAAACATGTTTTGACACTTTCTGCACACTGGGGTTAAGAGCTGAGTGTGTGGGCTCTTTTGAGCCTTGCAGTTACATAGGGATTCAGTTGTCTGAAAAAACGCGTTTATTTCGGGCTGAAAAACACGTTTTCAAAAGTGTGCTGTTACTGCCCCATAACTTACATGGGGGTGACCAAACTTGCAGAAACATGTTTATTTCTGCTGAAAATCATGTTTTGTCACTTTCTGCACACTGGGGTTAAGAGCTGAGTGTGTGGGCTCTTCTGAGTCTTGCAGTTACATAGGGATTCAGTTGTCTGAAAAAACGCGTTTATTTCGGGCTGAAAAACACGTTTTCAAAAGTGTGCTGTTACTGCCCCATAACTTACATGGGGGTGACCAAACTTGCAGAAACATGTTTATTTCTGCTGAAAAACATGTTTTGACACTTTCTGCACACTGGGGTTAAGAGCTGAGTGTGTGGGCTCTTCTGAGTCTTGCAGTTACATAGGGATTCAGTTGTCTGAAAAAACGTGTTTATTTCAGGCTGAAAAACACGTTTTCAAAAGTGTGCTGTTACTGCCCCATAACTTACATGGGGGTGACCAAACTTGCAGAAACATGTTTATTTCTGCTGAAAAACATGTTTTGACACTTTCTGCACACTGGGGTTAAGAGCTGAGTGTGTGGGCTCTTCTGAGTCTTGCAGTTACATAGGGATTCAGTTGTCTGAAAAAACGTGTTTATTTCAGGCTGAAAAACACGTTTTCAAAAGTGTGCTGTTACTGCCCCATAACTTACATGGGGGTGACCAAACTTGCAGAAAAATGTTTATTTCTGCTGAAAAACATGTTTTGACACTTTCTGCACACTGGGGTTAAGAGCTGAGTGTGTGGGCTCTTCTGAGTCTTGCAGTTACATAGGGATTCAGTTGTCTGAAAAAACGTGTTTATTTCAGGCTGAAAAACACGTTTTCAAAAGTGTGCTGTTACTGCCCCATAACTTACATGGGGGTGACCAAACTTGCAGAAACATGTTTATTTCTGCTGAAAAACATGTTTTGACACTTTCTGCACACTGGGGTTAAGAGCTGAGTGTGTGGGCTCTTCTGAGTCTTGCAGTTACATAGGGATTCAGTTGTCTGAAAAAACGCGTTTATTTCGGGCTGAAAAACACGTTTTCAAAAGTGTGCTGTTACTGCCCCATAACTTACATGGGGGTGACCAAACTTGCAGAAACATGTTTATTTCTGCTGAAAATCATGTTTTGACACTTTCTGCACACTGGGGTTAAGAGCTGAGTGTGTGGGCTCTTCTGAGTCTTGCAGTTACATAGGGATTCAGTTGTCTGAAAAAACGCGTTTATTTCGGGCTGAAAAACACGTTTTCAAAAGTGTGCTGTTACTGCCCCATAACTTACATGGGGGTGACCAAACTTGCAGAAACATGTTTATTTCTGCTGAAAAACACGTTTTGACACTTTCTGCACACTGGGGTTAAGAGCTGAGTGTGTGGGCTCTTCTGAGTCTTGCAGTTACATAGGGATTCAGTTGTCTGAAAAAACGCGTTTATTTCGGGCTGAAAAACACGTTTTCAAAAGTGTGCTGTTACTGCCCCATAACTTACATGGGGGTGACCAAACTTGCAGAAACATGTTTATTTCTGCTGAAAATCATGTTTTGACACTTTCTGCACACTGGGGTTAAGAGCTGAGTGTGTGGGCTCTTCTGAGTCTTGCAGTTACATAGGGATTCAGTTGTCTGAAAAAACGTGTTTATTTCAGGCTGAAAAACACGTTTTCAAAAGTGTGCTGTTACTGCCCCATAACTTACATGGGGGTGACCAAACTTGCAGAAACATGTTTATTTCTGCTGAAAAACACGTTTTGACACTTTCTGCACACTGGGGTTAAGAGCTGAGTGTGTGGGCTCTTCTGAGTCTTGCAGTTACATAGGGATTCAGTTGTCTGAAAAAACGCGTTTATTTCGGGCTGAAAAACACGTTTTCAAAAGTGTGCTGTTACTGCCCCATAACTTACATGGGGGTGACCAAACTTGCAGAAACATGTTTATTTCTGCTGAAAATCACGTTTTGACACTTTCTGCACACTGGGGTTAAGAGCTGAGTGTGTGGGCTCTTCTGAGTCTTGCAGTTACATAGGGATTCAGTTGTCTGAAAAAACGCGTTTATTTCGGGCTGAAAAACACGTTTTCAAAAGTGTGCTGTTACTGCCCCATAACTTACATGGGGGTGACCAAACTTGCAGAAACATGTTTATTTCTGCTGAAAAACATGTTTTGACACTTTCTGCACACTGGGGTTAAGAGCTGAGTGTGTGGGCTCTTTTGAGCCTTGCAGTTACATAGGGATTCAGTTGTCTGAAAAAACGCGTTTATTTCGGGCTGAAAAACACGTTTTCAAAAGTGTGCTGTTACTGCCCCATAACTTACATGGGGTTGACCAAACTTGCAGAAACATGTTTATTTCTGCTGAAAATCATGTTTTGACACTTTCTGCACACTGGGGTTAAGAGCTGAGTGTGTGGACTCTTCTGAGTCTTGCAGTTACATAGGGATTCAGTTGTCTGAAAAAACGTGTTTATTTCAGGCTGAAAAACACGTTTTCAAAAGTGTGCTGTTACTGCCCCATAACTTACATGGGGGTGACCAAACTTGCAGAAACATGTTTATTTCTGCTGAAAAACATGTTTTGACACTTTCTGCACACTGGGGTTAAGAGCTGAGTGTGTGGGCTCTTCTGAGTCTTGCAGTTACATAGGGATTCAGTTGTCTGAAAAAACGCGTTTATTTCGGGCTGAAAAACACGTTTTCAAAAGTGTGCTGTTACTGCCCCATAACTTACATGGGGGTGACCAAACTTGCAGAAACATGTTTATTTCTGCTGAAAATCATGTTTTGACACTTTCTGCACACTGGGGTTAAGAGCTGAGTGTGTGGGCTCTTCTGAGTCTTGCAGTTACATAGGGATTCAGTTGTCTGAAAAAACGCGTTTATTTCGGGCTGAAAAACACGTTTTCAAAAGTGTGCTGTTACTGCCCCATAACTTACATGGGGGTGACCAAACTTGCAGAAACATGTTTATTTCTGCTGAAAAACATGTTTTGACACTTTCTGCACACTGGGGTTAAGAGCTGAGTGTGTGGGCTCTTTTGAGCCTTGCAGTTACACAGGGATTCAGTTGTCTGAAAACACGCGTTTATTTCGGGCTGAAAAACACGTTTTCAAAAGTGTGCTGTTACTGCCCCATAACTTACATGGGGTTGACCAAACTTGCAGAAACATGTTTATTTCTGCTGAAAATCATGTTTTGACACTTTCTGCACACTGGGGTTAAGAGCTGAGTGTGTGGGCTCTTCTGAGTCTTGCAGTTACATAGGGATTCAGTTGTCTGAAAAAACGTGTTTATTTCAGGCTGAAAAACACGTTTTCAAAAGTGTGCTGTTACTGCCCCATAACTTACATGGGGGTGACCAAACTTGCAGAAACATGTTTATTTCTGCTGAAAAACACGTTTTGACACTTTCTGCACACTGGGGTTAAGAGCTGAGTGTGTGGGCTCTTCTGAGTCTTGCAGTTACATAGGGATTCAGTTGTCTGAAAAAACGCGTTTATTTCGGGCTGAAAAACACGTTTTCAAAAGTGTGCTGTTACTGCCCCATAACTTACATGGGGGTGACAAAACTTGCAGAAACGTTTATTTCTGCTGAAAATCATGTTTTGTCACTTTCTGCACACTGGGGTTAAGAGCTGAGTGTGTGGGCTCTTCTGAGTCTTGCAGTTACATAGGGATTCAGTTGTCTGAAAAAACGCGTTTATTTCGGGCTGAAAAACACGTTTTCAAAAGTGTGCTGTTACTGCCCCATAACTTACATGGGGTTGACCAAACTTGCAGAAACATGTTTATTTCTGCTGAAAATCATGTTTTGACACTTTCTGCACACTGGGGTTAAGAGCTGAGTGTGTGGACTCTTCTGAGTCTTGCAGTTACATAGGGATTCAGTTGTCTGAAAAAACGTGTTTATTTCAGGCTGAAAAACACGTTTTCAAAAGTGTGCTGTTACTGCCCCATAACTTACATGGGGGTGACCAAACTTGCAGAAACATGTTTATTTCTGCTGAAAAACATGTTTTGACACTTTCTGCACACTGGGGTTAAGAGCTGAGTGTGTGGGCTCTTCTGAGTCTTGCAGTTACATAGGGATTCAGTTGTCTGAAAAAACGCGTTTATTTCGGGCTGAAAAACACGTTTTCAAAAGTGTGCTGTTACTGCCCCATAACTTACATGGGGGTGACCAAACTTGCAGAAACATGTTTATTTCTGCTGAAAATCATGTTTTGACACTTTCTGCACACTGGGGTTAAGAGCTGAGTGTGTGGGCTCTTCTGAGTCTTGCAGTTACATAGGGATTCAGTTGTCTGAAAAAACGCGTTTATTTCGGGCTGAAAAACACGTTTTCAAAAGTGTGCTGTTACTGCCCCATAACTTACATGGGGGTGACCAAACTTGCAGAAACATGTTTATTTCTGCTGAAAAACATGTTTTGACACTTTCTGCACACTGGGGTTAAGAGCTGAGTGTGTGGGCTCTTTTGAGCCTTGCAGTTACATAGGGATTCAGTTGTCTGAAAAAACGTGTTTATTTCAGGCTGAAAAACACGTTTTCAAAAGTGTGCTGTTACTGCCCCATAACTTACATGGGGGTGACCAAACTTGCAGAAACATGTTTATTTCTGCTGAAAAACATGTTTTGACACTTTCTGCACACTGGGGTTAAGAGCTGAGTGTGTGGGCTCTTCTGAGTCTTGCAGTTACATAGGGATTCAGTTGTCTGAAAAAACGCGTTTATTTCGGGCTGAAAAACACGTTTTCAAAAGTGTGCTGTTACTGCCCCATAACTTACATGGGGGTGACCAAACTTGCAGAAACATGTTTATTTCTGCTGAAAATCATGTTTTGACACTTTCTGCACACTGGGGTTAAGAGCTGAGTGTGTGGGCTCTTCTGAGTCTTGCAGTTACATAGGGATTCAGTTGTCTGAAAAAACGCGTTTATTTCGGGCTGAAAAACACGTTTTCAAAAGTGTGCTGTTACTGCCCCATAACTTACATGGGGGTGACCAAACTTGCAGAAACATGTTTATTTCTGCTGAAAAACATGTTTTGACACTTTCTGCACACTGGGGTTAAGAGCTGAGTGTGTGGGCTCTTTTGAGCCTTGCAGTTACATAGGGATTCAGTTGTCTGAAAAAACGCGTTTATTTCGGGCTGAAAAACACGTTTTCAAAAGTGTGCTGTTACTGCCCCATAACTTACATGGGGTTGACCAAACTTGCAGAAACATGTTTATTTCTGCTGAAAATCATGTTTTGACACTTTCTGCACACTGGGGTTAAGAGCTGAGTGTGTGGGCTCTTTTGAGCCTTGCAGTTACATAGGGATTCAGTTGTCTGAAAAAACGTGTTTATTTCAGGCTGAAAAACACGTTTTCAAAAGTGTGCTGTTACTGCCCCATAACTTACATGGGGGTGACCAAACTTGCAGAAACATGTTTATTTCTGCTGAAAAACACGTTTTGACACTTTCTGCACACTGGGGTTAAGAGCTGAGTGTGTGGGCTCTTCTGAGTCTTGCAGTTACATAGGGATTCAGTTGTCTGAAAAATCGCGTTTATTTCGGGCTGAAAAACACGTTTTCAAAAGTGTGCTGTTACTGCCCCATAACTTACATGGGGGTGACCAAACTTGCAGAAACATGTTTATTTCTGCTGAAAAACATGTTTTGACACTTTCTGCACACTGGGGTTAAGAGCTGAGTGTGTGGGCTCTTCTGAGCCTTGCAGTTACATAGGGATTCAGTTGTCTGAAAAAACGCGTTTATTTCGGGCTGAAAAACAAGTTTTAAAAAGTGTGCTGTTACTGCCCCATAACTTACATGGGGGTGACCAAACTTGCAGAAACATGTTTATTTCTGCTGAAAAACATGTTTTGACACTTTCTGCACACTGGGGTTAAGAGCTGAGTGTGTGGGCTCTTTTGAGCCTTGCAGTTACATAGGGATTCAGTTGTCTGAAAAAACGCGTTTATTTCGGGCTGAAAAACACGTTTTCAAAAGTGTGCTGTTACTGCCCCATAACTTACATGGGGGTGACCAAACTTGCAGAAACATGTTTATTTCTGCTGAAAATCATGTTTTGTCACTTTCTGCACACTGGGGTTAAGAGCTGAGTGTGTGGGCTCTTCTGAGTCTTGCAGTTACATAGGGATTCAGTTGTCTGAAAAAACGCGTTTATTTCGGGCTGAAAAACACGTTTTCAAAAGTGTGCTGTTACTGCCCCATAACTTACATGGGGGTGACCAAACTTGCAGAAACATGTTTATTTCTGCTGAAAAACATGTTTTGACACTTTCTGCACACTGGGGTTAAGAGCTGAGTGTGTGGGCTCTTTTGAGCCTTGCAGTTACATAGGGATTCAGTTGTCTGAAAAAACGCGTTTATTTCGGGCTGAAAAACACGTTTTCAAAAGTGTGCTGTTACTGCCCCATAACTTACATGGGGTTGACCAAACTTGCAGAAACATGTTTATTTCTGCTGAAAATCATGTTTTGACACTTTCTGCACACTGGGGTTAAGAGCTGAGTGTGTGGACTCTTCTGAGTCTTGCAGTTACATAGGGATTCAGTTGTCTGAAAAAACGCGTTTATTTCGGGCTGAAAAACACGTTTTCAAAAGTGTGCTGTTACTGCCCCATAACTTACATGGGGTTGACCAAACTTGCAGAAACATGTTTATTTCTGCTGAAAATCATGTTTTGACACTTTCTGCACACTGGGGTTAAGAGCTGAGTGTGTGGGCTCTTCTGAGTCTTGCAGTTACATAGGGATTCAGTTGTCTGAAAAAACGTGTTTATTTCAGGCTGAAAAACATGTTTTCAAAAGTGTGCTGTTACTGCCCCATAACTTACATGGGGGTGACCAAACTTGCAGAAACATGTTTATTTCTGCTGAAAAACACGTTTTGACTCTTTCTGCACACTGGGGTTAAGAGCTGAGTGTGTGGGCTCTTTTGAGCCTTGCAGTTACATAGGGATTCAGTTGTCTGAAAAAACGCGTTTATTTCGTTCTGAAAAACACGTTTTCAAAAGTGTGCTGTTACTGCCCCATAACTTACATGGGGGTGACCAAACTTGCAGAAACATGTTTATTTCTGCTGAAAAACATGTTTTGACACTTTCTGCACACTGGGGTTAAGAGCTGAGTGTGTGGGCTCTTCTGAGTCTTGCAGTTACATAGGGATTCAGTTGTCTGAAAAAACGTGTTTATTTCAGGCTGAAAAACACGTTTTCAAAAGTGTGCTGTTACTGCCCCATAACTTACATGGGGGTGACCAAACTTGCAGAAACATGTTTATTTCTGCTGAAAAACATGTTTTGACACTTTCTGCACACTGGGGTTAAGAGCTGAGTGTGTGGGCTCTTCTGAGTCTTGCAGTTACATAGGGATTCAGTTGTCTGAAAAAACGTGTTTATTTCAGGCTGAAAAACACGTTTTCAAAAGTGTGCTGTTACTGCCCCATAACTTACATGGGGGTGACCAAACTTGCAGAAACATGTTTATTTCTGCTGAAAAACATGTTTTGACACTTTCTGCACACTGGGGTTAAGAGCTGAGTGTGTGGGCTCTTCTGAGTCTTGCAGTTACATAGGGATTCAGTTGTCTGAAAAAACGCGTTTATTTCGGGCTGAAAAACACGTTTTCAAAAGTGTGCTGTTACTGCCCCATAACTTACATGGGGGTGACCAAACTTGCAGAAACATGTTTATTTCTGCTGAAAATCATGTTTTGACACTTTCTGCACACTGGGGTTAAGAGCTGAGTGTGTGGGCTCTTTTGAGCCTTGCAGTTACATAGGGATTCAGTTGTCTGAAAAAACGCGTTTATTTCGGGCTGAAAAACACGTTTTCAAAAGTGTGCTGTTACTGCCCCATAACTTACATGGGGGTGACCAAACTTGCAGAAACATGTTTATTTCTGCTGAAAAACATGTTTTGACACTTTCTGCACACTGGGGTTAAGAGCTGAGTGTGTGGGCTCTTCTGAGTCTTGCAGTTACATAGGGATTCAGTTGTCTGAAAAAACGCGTTTATTTCGGGCTGAAAAACACGTTTTCAAAAGTGTGCTGTTACTGCCCCATAACTTACATGGGGTTGACCAAACTTGCAGAAACATGTTTATTTCTGCTGAAAATCATGTTTTGACACTTTCTGCACACTGGGGTTAAGAGCTGAGTGTGTGGGCTCTTCTGAGTCTTGCAGTTACATAGGGATTCAGTTGTCTGAAAAAACGCGTTTATTTCGGGCTGAAAAACACGTTTTCAAAAGTGTGCTGTTACTGCCCCATAACTTACATGGGGGTGACCAAACTTGCAGAAACATGTTTATTTCTGCTGAAAAACATGTTTTGACACTTTCTGCACACTGGGGTTAAGAGCTGAGTGTGTGGGCTCTTTTGAGCCTTGCAGTTACATAGGGATTCAGTTGTCTGAAAAAACGCGTTTATTTCGGGCTGAAAAACACGTTTTCAAAAGTGTGCTGTTACTGCCCCATAACTTACATGGGGTTGACCAAACTTGCAGAAACATGTTTATTTCTGCTGAAAATCATGTTTTGACACTTTCTGCACACTGGGGTTAAGAGCTGAGTGTGTGGGCTCTTTTGAGCCTTGCAGTTACATAGGGATTCAGTTGTCTGAAAAAACGTGTTTATTTCAGGCTGAAAAACACGTTTTCAAAAGTGTGCTGTTACTGCCCCATAACTTACATGGGGGTGACCAAACTTGCAGAAACATGTTTATTTCTGCTGAAAAACACGTTTTGACACTTTCTGCACACTGGGGTTAAGAGCTGAGTGTGTGGGCTCTTCTGAGTCTTGCAGTTACATAGGGATTCAGTTGTCTGAAAAAAACGCGTTTATTTCGGGCTGAAAAACACGTTTTCAAAAGTGTGCTGTTACTGCCCCATAACTTACATGGGGGTGACCAAACTTGCAGAAACATGTTTATTTCTGCTGAAAAACATGTTTTGACACTTTCTGCACACTGGGGTTAAGAGCTGAGTGTGTGGGCTCTTCTGAGCCTTGCAGTTACATAGGGATTCAGTTGTCTGAAAAAACGCGTTTATTTCGGGCTGAAAAACAAGTTTTAAAAAGTGTGCTGTTACTGCCCCATAACTTACATGGGGGTGACCAAACTTGCAGAAACATGTTTATTTCTGCTGAAAAACATGTTTTGACACTTTCTGCACACTGGGGTTAAGAGCTGAGTGTGTGGGCTCTTCTGAGTCTTGCAGTTACATAGGGATTCAGTTGTCTGAAAAAACGCGTTTATTTCGGGCTGAAAAACACGTTTTCAAAAGTGTGCTGTTACTGCCCCATAACTTACATGGGGGTGACCAAACTTGCAGAAACATGTTTATTTCTGCTGAAAAACATGTTTTGACACTTTCTGCACACTGGGGTTAAGAGCTGAGTGTGTGGGCTCTTTTGAGCCTTGCAGTTACATAGGGATTCAGTTGTCTGAAAAAACGCGTTTATTTCGGGCTGAAAAACAAGTTTTAAAAAGTGTGCTGTTACTGCCCCATAACTTACATGGGGGTGACCAAACTTGCAGAAACATGTTTATTTCTGCTGAAAATCATGTTTTGACACTTTCTGCACACTGGGGTTAAGAGCTGAGTGTGTGGGCTCTTTTGAGCCTTGCAGTTACATAGGGATTCAGTTGTCTGAAAAACGTGTTTATTTCGGGCTGAAAAACACGTTTTCAAAAGTGTGCTGTTACTGCCCCATAACTTACATGGGGGTGACCAAACTTGCAGAAACATGTTTATTTCTGCTGAAAATCATGTTTTGTCACTTTCTGCACACTGGGGTTAAGAGCTGAGTGTGTGGGCTCTTCTGAGTCTTGCAGTTACATAGGGATTCAGTTGTCTGAAAAAACGCGTTTATTTCGGGCTGAAAAACACGTTTTCAAAAGTGTGCAGTTACTGCCCCATAACTTACATGGGGGTGACCAAACTTGCAGAAACATGTTTATTTCTGCTGAAAAACATGTTTTGACACTTTCTGCACACTGGGGTTAAGAGCTGAGTGTGTGGGCTCTTTTGAGCCTTGCAGTTACACAGGGATTCAGTTGTCTGAAAAACGCGTTTATTTCGGGCTGAAAAACACGTTTTCAAAAGTGTGCTGTTACTGCCCCATAACTTACATGGGGTTGACCAAACTTGCAGAAACATGTTTATTTCTGCTGAAAATCATGTTTTGACACTTTCTGCACACTGGGGTTAAGAGCTGAGTGTGTGGGCTCTTCTGAGTCTTGCAGTTACATAGGGATTCAGTTGTCTGAAAAAACGTGTTTATTTCAGGCTGAAAAACACGTTTTCAAAAGTGTGCTGTTACTGCCCCATAACTTACATGGGGGTGACCAAACTTGCAGAAACATGTTTATTTCTGCTGAAAAACACGTTTTGACACTTTCTGCACACTGGGGTTAAGAGCTGAGTGTGTGGGCTCTTCTGAGTCTTGCAGTTACATAGGGATTCAGTTGTCTGAAAAAACGCGTTTATTTCGGGCTGAAAAACACGTTTTCAAAAGTGTGCTGTTACTGCCCCATAACTTACATGGGGGTGACCAAACTTGCAGAAACGTTTATTTCTGCTGAAAATCATGTTTTGTCACTTTCTGCACACTGGGGTTAAGAGCTGAGTGTGTGGGCTCTTCTGAGTCTTGCAGTTACATAGGGATTCAGTTGTCTGAAAAAACGCGTTTATTTCGGGCTGAAAAACACGTTTTCAAAAGTGTGCTGTTACTGCCCCATAACTTACATGGGGTTGACCAAACTTGCAGAAACATGTTTATTTCTGCTGAAAATCATGTTTTGACACTTTCTGCACACTGGGGTTAAGAGCTGAGTGTGTGGACTCTTCTGAGTCTTGCAGTTACATAGGGATTCAGTTGTCTGAAAAAACGCGTTTATTTCGGGCTGAAAAACACGTTTTCAAAAGTGTGCTGTTACTGCCCCATAACTTACATGGGGGTGACCAAACTTGCAGAAACATGTTTATTTCTGCTGAAAATCATGTTTTGACACTTTCTGCACACTGGGGTTAAGAGCTGAGTGTGTGGGCTCTTCTGAGTCTTGCAGTTACATAGGGATTCAGTTGTCTGAAAAAACGCGTTTATTTCGGGCTGAAAAACACGTTTTCAAAAGTGTGCTGTTACTGCCCCATAACTTACATGGGGGTGACCAAACTTGCAGAAACATGTTTATTTCTGCTGAAAAACATGTTTTGACACTTTCTGCACACTGGGGTTAAGAGCTGAGTGTGTGGGCTCTTTTGAGCCTTGCAGTTACATAGGGATTCAGTTGTCTGAAAAAACGCGTTTATTTCGGGCTGAAAAACACGTTTTCAAAAGTGTGCTGTTACTGCCCCATAACTTACATGGGGTTGACCAAACTTGCAGAAACATGTTTATTTCTGCTGAAAATCATGTTTTGACACTTTCTGCACACTGGGGTTAAGAGCTGAGTGTGTGGGCTCTTTTGAGCCTTGCAGTTACATAGGGATTCAGTTGTCTGAAAAAACGTGTTTATTTCAGGCTGAAAAACACGTTTTCAAAAGTGTGCTGTTACTGCCCCATAACTTACATGGGGGTGACCAAACTTGCAGAAACATGTTTATTTCTGCTGAAAAACACGTTTTGACACTTTCTGCACACTGGGGTTAAGAGCTGAGTGTGTGGGCTCTTCTGAGTCTTGCAGTTACATAGGGATTCAGTTGTCTGAAAAAACGCGTTTATTTCGGGCTGAAAAACACGTTTTCAAAAGTGTGCTGTTACTGCCCCATAACTTACATGGGGGTGACCAAACTTGCAGAAACATGTTTATTTCTGCTGAAAAACATGTTTTGACACTTTCTGCACACTGGGGTTAAGAGCTGAGTGTGTGGGCTCTTCTGAGCCTTGCAGTTACATAGGGATTCAGTTGTCTGAAAAAACGCGTTTATTTCGGGCTGAAAAACAAGTTTTAAAAAGTGTGCTGTTACTGCTCCATAACTTACATGGGGGTGACCAAACTTGCAGAAACATGTTTATTTCTGCTGAAAAACATGTTTTGACACTTTCTGCACACTGGGGTTAAGAGCTGAGTGTGTGGGCTCTTTTGAGCCTTGCAGTTACATAGGGATTCAGTTGTCTGAAAAAACGCGTTTATTTCGGGCTGAAAAACACGTTTTCAAAAGTGTGCTGTTACTGCCCCATAACTTACATGGGGTTGACCAAACTTGCAGAAACATGTTTATTTCTGCTGAAAATCATGTTTTGACACTTTCTGCACACTGGGGTTAAGAGCTGAGTGTGTGGGCTCTTCTGAGTCTTGCAGTTACATAGGGATTCAGTTGTCTGAAAAAACGTGTTTATTTCAGGCTGAAAAACACGTTTTCAAAAGTGTGCTGTTACTGCCCCATAACTTACATGGGGGTGACCAAACTTGCAGAAACATGTTTATTTCTGCTGAAAAACACGTTTTGACACTTTCTGCACACTGGGGTTAAGAGCTGAGTGTGTGGGCTCTTCTGAGTCTTGCAGTTACATAGGGATTCAGTTGTCTGAAAAAACGCGTTTATTTCGGGCTGAAAAACACGTTTTCAAAAGTGTGCTGTTACTGCCCCATAACTTACATGGGGGTGACCAAACTTGCAGAAACGTTTATTTCTGCTGAAAATCATGTTTTGTCACTTTCTGCACACTGGGGTTAAGAGCTGAGTGTGTGGGCTCTTCTGAGTCTTGCAGTTACATAGGGATTCAGTTGTCTGAAAAAACGCGTTTATTTCGGGCTGAAAAACACGTTTTCAAAAGTGTGCTGTTACTGCCCCATAACTTACATGGGGTTGACCAAACTTGCAGAAACATGTTTATTTCTGCTGAAAATCATGTTTTGACACTTTCTGCACACTGGGGTTAAGAGCTGAGTGTGTGGACTCTTCTGAGTCTTGCAGTTACATAGGGATTCAGTTGTCTGAAAAAACGTGTTTATTTCAGGCTGAAAAACACGTTTTCAAAAGTGTGCTGTTACTGCCCCATAACTTACATGGGGGTGACCAAACTTGCAGAAACATGTTTATTTCTGCTGAAAAACATGTTTTGACACTTTCTGCACACTGGGGTTAAGAGCTGAGTGTGTGGGCTCTTCTGAGTCTTGCAGTTACATAGGGATTCAGTTGTCTGAAAAAACGCGTTTATTTCGGGCTGAAAAACACGTTTTCAAAAGTGTGCTGTTACTGCCCCATAACTTACATGGGGGTGACCAAACTTGCAGAAACATGTTTATTTCTGCTGAAAATCATGTTTTGACACTTTCTGCACACTGGGGTTAAGAGCTGAGTGTGTGGGCTCTTCTGAGTCTTGCAGTTACATAGGGATTCAGTTGTCTGAAAAAACGCGTTTATTTCGGGCTGAAAAACACGTTTTCAAAAGTGTGCTGTTACTGCCCCATAACTTACATGGGGGTGACCAAACTTGCAGAAACATGTTTATTTCTGCTGAAAAACATGTTTTGACACTTTCTGCACACTGGGGTTAAGAGCTGAGTGTGTGGGCTCTTTTGAGCCTTGCAGTTACATAGGGATTCAGTTGTCTGAAAAAACGTGTTTATTTCAGGCTGAAAAACACGTTTTCAAAAGTGTGCTGTTACTGCCCCATAACTTACATGGGGGTGACCAAACTTGCAGAAACATGTTTATTTCTGCTGAAAAACATGTTTTGACACTTTCTGCACACTGGGGTTAAGAGCTGAGTGTGTGGGCTCTTCTGAGTCTTGCAGTTACATAGGGATTCAGTTGTCTGAAAAAACGCGTTTATTTCGGGCTGAAAAACACGTTTTCAAAAGTGTGCTGTTACTGCCCCATAACTTACATGGGGGTGACCAAACTTGCAGAAACATGTTTATTTCTGCTGAAAATCATGTTTTGACACTTTCTGCACACTGGGGTTAAGAGCTGAGTGTGTGGGCTCTTCTGAGTCTTGCAGTTACATAGGGATTCAGTTGTCTGAAAAAACGCGTTTATTTCGGGCTGAAAAACACGTTTTCAAAAGTGTGCTGTTACTGCCCCATAACTTACATGGGGGTGACCAAACTTGCAGAAACATGTTTATTTCTGCTGAAAAACATGTTTTGACACTTTCTGCACACTGGGGTTAAGAGCTGAGTGTGTGGGCTCTTTTGAGCCTTGCAGTTACATAGGGATTCAGTTGTCTGAAAAAACGCGTTTATTTCGGGCTGAAAAACACGTTTTCAAAAGTGTGCTGTTACTGCCCCATAACTTACATGGGGTTGACCAAACTTGCAGAAACATGTTTATTTCTGCTGAAAATCATGTTTTGACACTTTCTGCACACTGGGGTTAAGAGCTGAGTGTGTGGGCTCTTTTGAGCCTTGCAGTTACATAGGGATTCAGTTGTCTGAAAAAACGTGTTTATTTCAGGCTGAAAAACACGTTTTCAAAAGTGTGCTGTTACTGCCCCATAACTTACATGGGGGTGACCAAACTTGCAGAAACATGTTTATTTCTGCTGAAAAACACGTTTTGACACTTTCTGCACACTGGGGTTAAGAGCTGAGTGTGTGGGCTCTTCTGAGTCTTGCAGTTACATAGGGATTCAGTTGTCTGAAAAATCGCGTTTATTTCGGGCTGAAAAACACGTTTTCAAAAGTGTGCTGTTACTGCCCCATAACTTACATGGGGGTGACCAAACTTGCAGAAACATGTTTATTTCTGCTGAAAAACATGTTTTGACACTTTCTGCACACTGGGGTTAAGAGCTGAGTGTGTGGGCTCTTCTGAGCCTTGCAGTTACATAGGGATTCAGTTGTCTGAAAAAACGCGTTTATTTCGGGCTGAAAAACAAGTTTTAAAAAGTGTGCTGTTACTGCCCCATAACTTACATGGGGGTGACCAAACTTGCAGAAACATGTTTATTTCTGCTGAAAAACATGTTTTGACACTTTCTGCACACTGGGGTTAAGAGCTGAGTGTGTGGGCTCTTTTGAGCCTTGCAGTTACATAGGGATTCAGTTGTCTGAAAAAACGCGTTTATTTCGGGCTGAAAAACACGTTTTCAAAAGTGTGCTGTTACTGCCCCATAACTTACATGGGGGTGACCAAACTTGCAGAAACATGTTTATTTCTGCTGAAAATCATGTTTTGTCACTTTCTGCACACTGGGGTTAAGAGCTGAGTGTGTGGGCTCTTCTGAGTCTTGCAGTTACATAGGGATTCAGTTGTCTGAAAAAACGCGTTTATTTCGGGCTGAAAAACACGTTTTCAAAAGTGTGCTGTTACTGCCCCATAACTTACATGGGGGTGACCAAACTTGCAGAAACATGTTTATTTCTGCTGAAAAACATGTTTTGACACTTTCTGCACACTGGGGTTAAGAGCTGAGTGTGTGGGCTCTTTTGAGCCTTGCAGTTACATAGGGATTCAGTTGTCTGAAAAAACGCGTTTATTTCGGGCTGAAAAACACGTTTTCAAAAGTGTGCTGTTACTGCCCCATAACTTACATGGGGTTGACCAAACTTGCAGAAACATGTTTATTTCTGCTGAAAATCATGTTTTGACACTTTCTGCACACTGGGGTTAAGAGCTGAGTGTGTGGACTCTTCTGAGTCTTGCAGTTACATAGGGATTCAGTTGTCTGAAAAAACGCGTTTATTTCGGGCTGAAAAACACGTTTTCAAAAGTGTGCTGTTACTGCCCCATAACTTACATGGGGTTGACCAAACTTGCAGAAACATGTTTATTTCTGCTGAAAATCATGTTTTGACACTTTCTGCACACTGGGGTTAAGAGCTGAGTGTGTGGGCTCTTCTGAGTCTTGCAGTTACATAGGGATTCAGTTGTCTGAAAAAACGTGTTTATTTCAGGCTGAAAAACATGTTTTCAAAAGTGTGCTGTTACTGCCCCATAACTTACATGGGGGTGACCAAACTTGCAGAAACATGTTTATTTCTGCTGAAAAACACGTTTTGACTCTTTCTGCACACTGGGGTTAAGAGCTGAGTGTGTGGGCTCTTTTGAGCCTTGCAGTTACATAGGGATTCAGTTGTCTGAAAAAACGCGTTTATTTCGTTCTGAAAAACACGTTTTCAAAAGTGTGCTGTTACTGCCCCATAACTTACATGGGGGTGACCAAACTTGCAGAAACATGTTTATTTCTGCTGAAAAACATGTTTTGACACTTTCTGCACACTGGGGTTAAGAGCTGAGTGTGTGGGCTCTTCTGAGTCTTGCAGTTACATAGGGATTCAGTTGTCTGAAAAAACGTGTTTATTTCAGGCTGAAAAACACGTTTTCAAAAGTGTGCTGTTACTGCCCCATAACTTACATGGGGGTGACCAAACTTGCAGAAACATGTTTATTTCTGCTGAAAAACATGTTTTGACACTTTCTGCACACTGGGGTTAAGAGCTGAGTGTGTGGGCTCTTCTGAGTCTTGCAGTTACATAGGGATTCAGTTGTCTGAAAAAACGTGTTTATTTCAGGCTGAAAAACACGTTTTCAAAAGTGTGCTGTTACTGCCCCATAACTTACATGGGGGTGACCAAACTTGCAGAAAAATGTTTATTTCTGCTGAAAAACATGTTTTGACACTTTCTGCACACTGGGGTTAAGAGCTGAGTGTGTGGGCTCTTCTGAGTCTTGCAGTTACATAGGGATTCAGTTGTCTGAAAAAACGTGTTTATTTCAGGCTGAAAAACACGTTTTCAAAAGTGTGCTGTTACTGCCCCATAACTTACATGGGGGTGACCAAACTTGCAGAAACATGTTTATTTCTGCTGAAAAACATGTTTTGACACTTTCTGCACACTGGGGTTAAGAGCTGAGTGTGTGGGCTCTTCTGAGTCTTGCAGTTACATAGGGATTCAGTTGTCTGAAAAAACGCGTTTATTTCGGGCTGAAAAACACGTTTTCAAAAGTGTGCTGTTACTGCCCCATAACTTACATGGGGGTGACCAAACTTGCAGAAACATGTTTATTTCTGCTGAAAATCATGTTTTGACACTTTCTGCACACTGGGGTTAAGAGCTGAGTGTGTGGGCTCTTTTGAGCCTTGCAGTTACATAGGGATTCAGTTGTCTGAAAAAACGCGTTTATTTCGGGCTGAAAAACACGTTTTCAAAAGTGTGCTGTTACTGCCCCATAACTTACATGGGGGTGACCAAACTTGCAGAAACATGTTTATTTCTGCTGAAAAACATGTTTTGACACTTTCTGCACACTGGGGTTAAGAGCTGAGTGTGTGGGCTCTTCTGAGTCTTGCAGTTACATAGGGATTCAGTTGTCTGAAAAAACGCGTTTATTTCGGGCTGAAAAACACGTTTTCAAAAGTGTGCTGTTACTGCCCCATAACTTACATGGGGTTGACCAAACTTGCAGAAACATGTTTATTTCTGCTGAAAATCATGTTTTGACACTTTCTGCACACTGGGGTTAAGAGCTGAGTGTGTGGGCTCTTCTGAGTCTTGCAGTTACATAGGGATTCAGTTGTCTGAAAAAACGCGTTTATTTCGGGCTGAAAAACACGTTTTCAAAAGTGTGCTGTTACTGCCCCATAACTTACATGGGGGTGACCAAACTTGCAGAAACATGTTTATTTCTGCTGAAAAACATGTTTTGACACTTTCTGCACACTGGGGTTAAGAGCTGAGTGTGTGGGCTCTTTTGAGCCTTGCAGTTACATAGGGATTCAGTTGTCTGAAAAAACGCGTTTATTTCGGGCTGAAAAACACGTTTTCAAAAGTGTGCTGTTACTGCCCCATAACTTACATGGGGTTGACCAAACTTGCAGAAACATGTTTATTTCTGCTGAAAATCATGTTTTGACACTTTCTGCACACTGGGGTTAAGAGCTGAGTGTGTGGGCTCTTTTGAGCCTTGCAGTTACATAGGGATTCAGTTGTCTGAAAAAACGTGTTTATTTCAGGCTGAAAAACACGTTTTCAAAAGTGTGCTGTTACTGCCCCATAACTTACATGGGGGTGACCAAACTTGCAGAAACATGTTTATTTCTGCTGAAAAACACGTTTTGACACTTTCTGCACACTGGGGTTAAGAGCTGAGTGTGTGGGCTCTTCTGAGTCTTGCAGTTACATAGGGATTCAGTTGTCTGAAAAAAACGCGTTTATTTCGGGCTGAAAAACACGTTTTCAAAAGTGTGCTGTTACTGCCCCATAACTTACATGGGGGTGACCAAACTTGCAGAAACATGTTTATTTCTGCTGAAAAACATGTTTTGACACTTTCTGCACACTGGGGTTAAGAGCTGAGTGTGTGGGCTCTTCTGAGCCTTGCAGTTACATAGGGATTCAGTTGTCTGAAAAAACGCGTTTATTTCGGGCTGAAAAACAAGTTTTAAAAAGTGTGCTGTTACTGCCCCATAACTTACATGGGGGTGACCAAACTTGCAGAAACATGTTTATTTCTGCTGAAAAACATGTTTTGACACTTTCTGCACACTGGGGTTAAGAGCTGAGTGTGTGGGCTCTTCTGAGTCTTGCAGTTACATAGGGATTCAGTTGTCTGAAAAAACGCGTTTATTTCGGGCTGAAAAACACGTTTTCAAAAGTGTGCTGTTACTGCCCCATAACTTACATGGGGGTGACCAAACTTGCAGAAACATGTTTATTTCTGCTGAAAAACATGTTTTGACACTTTCTGCACACTGGGGTTAAGAGCTGAGTGTGTGGGCTCTTTTGAGCCTTGCAGTTACATAGGGATTCAGTTGTCTGAAAAAACGCGTTTATTTCGGGCTGAAAAACAAGTTTTAAAAAGTGTGCTGTTACTGCCCCATAACTTACATGGGGGTGACCAAACTTGCAGAAACATGTTTATTTCTGCTGAAAATCATGTTTTGACACTTTCTGCACACTGGGGTTAAGAGCTGAGTGTGTGGGCTCTTTTGAGCCTTGCAGTTACATAGGGATTCAGTTGTCTGAAAAACGTGTTTATTTCGGGCTGAAAAACACGTTTTCAAAAGTGTGCTGTTACTGCCCCATAACTTACATGGGGGTGACCAAACTTGCAGAAACATGTTTATTTCTGCTGAAAATCATGTTTTGTCACTTTCTGCACACTGGGGTTAAGAGCTGAGTGTGTGGGCTCTTCTGAGTCTTGCAGTTACATAGGGATTCAGTTGTCTGAAAAAACGCGTTTATTTCGGGCTGAAAAACACGTTTTCAAAAGTGTGCAGTTACTGCCCCATAACTTACATGGGGGTGACCAAACTTGCAGAAACATGTTTATTTCTGCTGAAAAACATGTTTTGACACTTTCTGCACACTGGGGTTAAGAGCTGAGTGTGTGGGCTCTTTTGAGCCTTGCAGTTACACAGGGATTCAGTTGTCTGAAAAACGCGTTTATTTCGGGCTGAAAAACACGTTTTCAAAAGTGTGCTGTTACTGCCCCATAACTTACATGGGGTTGACCAAACTTGCAGAAACATGTTTATTTCTGCTGAAAATCATGTTTTGACACTTTCTGCACACTGGGGTTAAGAGCTGAGTGTGTGGGCTCTTCTGAGTCTTGCAGTTACATAGGGATTCAGTTGTCTGAAAAAACGTGTTTATTTCAGGCTGAAAAACACGTTTTCAAAAGTGTGCTGTTACTGCCCCATAACTTACATGGGGGTGACCAAACTTGCAGAAACATGTTTATTTCTGCTGAAAAACACGTTTTGACACTTTCTGCACACTGGGGTTAAGAGCTGAGTGTGTGGGCTCTTCTGAGTCTTGCAGTTACATAGGGATTCAGTTGTCTGAAAAAACGCGTTTATTTCGGGCTGAAAAACACGTTTTCAAAAGTGTGCTGTTACTGCCCCATAACTTACATGGGGGTGACCAAACTTGCAGAAACGTTTATTTCTGCTGAAAATCATGTTTTGTCACTTTCTGCACACTGGGGTTAAGAGCTGAGTGTGTGGGCTCTTCTGAGTCTTGCAGTTACATAGGGATTCAGTTGTCTGAAAAAACGCGTTTATTTCGGGCTGAAAAACACGTTTTCAAAAGTGTGCTGTTACTGCCCCATAACTTACATGGGGTTGACCAAACTTGCAGAAACATGTTTATTTCTGCTGAAAATCATGTTTTGACACTTTCTGCACACTGGGGTTAAGAGCTGAGTGTGTGGACTCTTCTGAGTCTTGCAGTTACATAGGGATTCAGTTGTCTGAAAAAACGCGTTTATTTCGGGCTGAAAAACACGTTTTCAAAAGTGTGCTGTTACTGCCCCATAACTTACATGGGGGTGACCAAACTTGCAGAAACATGTTTATTTCTGCTGAAAATCATGTTTTGACACTTTCTGCACACTGGGGTTAAGAGCTGAGTGTGTGGGCTCTTCTGAGTCTTGCAGTTACATAGGGATTCAGTTGTCTGAAAAAACGCGTTTATTTCGGGCTGAAAAACACGTTTTCAAAAGTGTGCTGTTACTGCCCCATAACTTACATGGGGGTGACCAAACTTGCAGAAACATGTTTATTTCTGCTGAAAAACATGTTTTGACACTTTCTGCACACTGGGGTTAAGAGCTGAGTGTGTGGGCTCTTTTGAGCCTTGCAGTTACATAGGGATTCAGTTGTCTGAAAAAACGCGTTTATTTCGGGCTGAAAAACACGTTTTCAAAAGTGTGCTGTTACTGCCCCATAACTTACATGGGGTTGACCAAACTTGCAGAAACATGTTTATTTCTGCTGAAAATCATGTTTTGACACTTTCTGCACACTGGGGTTAAGAGCTGAGTGTGTGGGCTCTTTTGAGCCTTGCAGTTACATAGGGATTCAGTTGTCTGAAAAAACGTGTTTATTTCAGGCTGAAAAACACGTTTTCAAAAGTGTGCTGTTACTGCCCCATAACTTACATGGGGGTGACCAAACTTGCAGAAACATGTTTATTTCTGCTGAAAAACACGTTTTGACACTTTCTGCACACTGGGGTTAAGAGCTGAGTGTGTGGGCTCTTCTGAGTCTTGCAGTTACATAGGGATTCAGTTGTCTGAAAAAACGCGTTTATTTCGGGCTGAAAAACACGTTTTCAAAAGTGTGCTGTTACTGCCCCATAACTTACATGGGGGTGACCAAACTTGCAGAAACATGTTTATTTCTGCTGAAAAACATGTTTTGACACTTTCTGCACACTGGGGTTAAGAGCTGAGTGTGTGGGCTCTTCTGAGCCTTGCAGTTACATAGGGATTCAGTTGTCTGAAAAAACGCGTTTATTTCGAGCTGAAAAACAAGTTTTAAAAAGTTTGCTGTTACTGCCCCATAACTTACATGGGGGTGACCAAACTTGCAGAAACATGTTTATTTCTGCTGAAAAACATGTTTTGACACTTTCTGCACACTGGGGTTAAGAGCTGAGTGTGTGGGCTCTTTTGAGCCTTGCAGTTACATAGGGATTCAGTTGTCTGAAAAAACGCGTTTATTTCGGGCTGAAAAACACGTTTTCAAAAGTGTGCTGTTACTGCCCCATAACTTACATGGGGGTGACCAAACTTGCAGAAACATGTTTATTTCTGCTGAAAATCATGTTTTGTCACTTTCTGCACACTGGGGTTAAGAGCTGAGTGTGTGGGCTCTTTTGAGCCTTGCAGTTACATAGGGATTCAGTTGTCTGAAAAAACGCGTTTATTTCGGGCTGAAAAACACGTTTTCAAAAGTGTGCTGTTACTGCCCCATAACTTACATGGGGTTGACCAAACTTGCAGAAACATGTTTATTTCTGCTGAAAATCATGTTTTGACACTTTCTGCACACTGGGGTTAAAAGCTGAGTGTGTGGGCTCTTCTGAGTCTTGCAGTTACATAGGGATTCAGTTGTCTGAAAAAACGTGTTTATTTCAGGCTGAAAAACACGTTTTCAAAAGTGTGCTGTTACTGCCCCATAACTTACATGGGGGTGACCAAACTTGCAGAAACATGTTTATTTCTGCTGAAAAACACGTTTTGACACTTTCTGCACACTGGGGTTAAGAGCTGAGTGTGTGGGCTCTTCTGAGTCTTGCAGTTACATAGGGATTCAGTTGTCTGAAAAAACGCGTTTATTTCGGGCTGAAAAACACGTTTTCAAAAGTGTGCTGTTACTGCCCCATAACTTACATGGGGGTGACCAAACTTGCAGAAACATGTTTATTTCTGCTGAAAATCATGTTTTGACACTTTCTGCACACTGGGGTTAAGAGCTGAGTGTGTGGGCTCTTTTGAGCCTTGCAGTTACATAGGGATTCAGTTGTCTGAAAAAACGCGTTTATTTCGGGCTGAAAAACAAGTTTTAAAAAGTGTGCTGTTACTGCCCCATAACTTACATGGGGGTGACCAAACTTGCAGAAACATGTTTATTTCTGCTGAAAATCATGTTTTGACACTTTCTGCACACTGGGGTTAAGAGCTGAGTGTGTGGGCTCTTTTGAGCCTTGCAGTTACATAGGGATTCAGTTGTCTGAAAAACGTGTTTATTTCGGGCTGAAAAACACGTTTTCAAAAGTGTGCTGTTACTGCCCCATAACTTACATGGGGGTGACCAAACTTGCAGAAACATGTTTATTTCTGCTGAAAATCACGTTTTGACACTTTCTGCACACTGGGGTTAAGAGCTGAGTGTGTGGGCTCTTTTGAGCCTTGCAGTTACATAGGGATTCAGTTGTCTGAAAAAACGCGTTTATTTCGGGCTGAAAAACACGTTTTCAAAAGTGTGCTGTTACTGCCCCATAACTTACATGGGGTTGACCAAACTTGCAGAAACATGTTTATTTCTGCTGAAAATCATGTTTTGACACTTTCTGCACACTGGGGTTAAGAGCTGAGTGTGTGGGCTCTTTTGAGCCTTGCAGTTACATAGGGATTCAGTTGTCTGAAAAAACGTGTTTATTTCAGGCTGAAAAACACGTTTTCAAAAGTGTGCTGTTACTGCCCCATAACTTACATGGGGGTGACCAAACTTGCAGAAACATGTTTATTTCTGCTGAAAAACACGTTTTGACACTTTCTGCACACTGGGGTTAAGAGCTGAGTGTGTGGGCTCTTCTGAGTCTTGCAGTTACATAGGGATTCAGTTGTCTGAAAAAACGCGTTTATTTCGGGCTGAAAAACACGTTTTCAAAAGTGTGCTGTTACTGCCCCATAACTTACATGGGGGTGACCAAACTTGCAGAAACATGTTTATTTCTGCTGAAAAACATGTTTTGACACTTTCTGCACACTGGGGTTAAGAGCTGAGTGTGTGGGCTCTTCTGAGCCTTGCTGTTACATAGGGATTCAGTTGTCTGAAAAAACGCGTTTATTTCGGGCTGAAAAACAAGTTTTAAAAAGTGTGCTGTTACTGCCCCATAACTTACATGGGGGTGACCAAACTTGCAGAAACATGTTTATTTCTGCTGAAAAACATGTTTTGACACTTTCTGCACACTGGGGTTAAGAGCTGAGTGTGTGGGCTCTTTTGAGCCTTGCAGTTACATAGGGATTCAGTTGTCTGAAAAAACGCGTTTATTTCGGGCTGAAAAACACGTTTTCAAAAGTGTGCTGTTACTGCCCCATAACTTACATGGGGGTGACCAAACTTGCAGAAACATGTTTATTTCTGCTGAAAATCATGTTTTGTCACTTTCTGCACACTGGGGTTAAGAGCTGAGTGTGTGGGCTCTTCTGAGTCTTGCAGTTACATAGGGATTCAGTTGTCTGAAAAAACGCGTTTATTTCGGGCTGAAAAACACGTTTTCAAAAGTGTGCTGTTACTGCCCCATAACTTACATGGGGGTGACCAAACTTGCAGAAACATGTTTATTTCTGCTGAAAAACATGTTTTGACACTTTCTGCACACTGGGGTTAAGAGCTGAGTGTGTGGGCTCTTCTGAGTCTTGCAGTTACATAGGGATTCAGTTGTCTGAAAAAACGTGTTTATTTCAGGCTGAAAAACACGTTTTCAAAAGTGTGCTGTTACTGCCCCATAACTTACATGGGGGTGACCAAACTTGCAGAAACATGTTTATTTCTGCTGAAAAACATGTTTTGACACTTTCTGCACACTGGGGTTAAGAGCTGAGTGTGTGGGCTCTTCTGAGTCTTGCAGTTACATAGGGATTCAGTTGTCTGAAAAAACGCGTTTATTTCGGGCTGAAAAACACGTTTTCAAAAGTGTGCTGTTACTGCCCCATAACTTACATGGGGGTGACCAAACTTGCAGAAACATGTTTATTTCTGCTGAAAAACATGTTTTGACACTTTCTGCACACTGGGGTTAAGAGCTGAGTGTGTGGGCTCTTTTGAGCCTTGCAGTTACACAGGGATTCAGTTGTCTGAAAAAACGCGTTTATTTCGGGCTGAAAAACACGTTTTCAAAAGTGTGCTGTTACTGCCCCATAACTTACATGGGGTTGACCAAACTTGCAGAAACATGTTTATTTCTGCTGAAAATCATGTTTTGACACTTTCTGCACACTGGGGTTAAGAGCTGAGTGTGTGGGCTCTTCTGAGTCTTGCAGTTACATAGGGATTCAGTTGTCTGAAAAAATGTGTTTATTTCAGGCTGAAAAACACGTTTTCAAAAGTGTGCTGTTACTGCCCCATAACTTACATGGGGGTGACCAAACTTGCAGAAACATGTTTATTTCTGCTGAAAAACACGTTTTGACACTTTCTGCACACTGGGGTTAAGAGCTGAGTGTGTGGGCTCTTCTGAGTCTTGCAGTTACATAGGGATTCAGTTGTCTGAAAAAACGCGTTTATTTCGGGCTGAAAAACACGTTTTCAAAAGTGTGCTGTTACTGCCCCATAACTTACATGGGGGTGACCAAACTTGCAGAAACGTTTATTTCTGCTGAAAATCATGTTTTGTCACTTTCTGCACACTGGGGTTAAGAGCTGAGTGTGTGGGCTCTTCTGAGTCTTGCAGTTACATAGGGATTCAGTTGTCTGAAAAAACGCGTTTATTTCGGGCTGAAAAACACGTTTTCAAAAGTGTGCTGTTACTGCCCCATAACTTACATGGGGGTGACCAAACTTGCAGAAACATGTTTATTTCTGCTGAAAAACATGTTTTGACACTTTCTGCACACTGGGGTTAAGAGCTGAGTGTGTGGGCTCTTTTGAGCCTTGCAGTTACATAGGGATTCAGTTGTCTGAAAAAACGCGTTTATTTCGGGCTGAAAAACACGTTTTCAAAAGTGTGCTGTTACTGCCCCATAACTTACATGGGGGTGACCAAACTTGCAGAAACATGTTTATTTCTGCTGAAAATCATGTTTTGACACTTTCTGCACACTGGGGTTAAGAGCTGAGTGTGTGGACTCTTCTGAGTCTTGCAGTTACATAGGGATTCAGTTGTCTGAAAAAACGTGTTTATTTCAGGCTGAAAAACACGTTTTCAAAAGTGTGCTGTTACTGCCCCATAACTTACATGGGGGTGACCAAACTTGCAGAAACATGTTTATTTCTGCTGAAAAACATGTTTTGACACTTTCTGCACACTGGGGTTAAGAGCTGAGTGTGTGGGCTCTTCTGAGTCTTGCAGTTACATAGGGATTCAGTTGTCTGAAAAAACGCGTTTATTTCGGGCTGAAAAACACGTTTTCAAAAGTGTGCTGTTACTGCCCCATAACTTACATGGGGGTGACCAAACTTGCAGAAACATGTTTATTTCTGCTGAAAATCATGTTTTGACACTTTCTGCACACTGGGGTTAAGAGCTGAGTGTGTGGGCTCTTCTGAGTCTTGCAGTTACATAGGGATTCAGTTGTCTGAAAAAACGCGTTTATTTCGGGCTGAAAAACACGTTTTCAAAAGTGTGCTGTTACTGCCCCATAACTTACATGGGGGTGACCAAACTTGCAGAAACATGTTTATTTCTGCTGAAAAACATGTTTTGACACTTTCTGCACACTGGGGTTAAGAGCTGAGTGTGTGGGCTCTTTTGAGCCTTGCAGTTACATAGGGATTCAGTTGTCTGAAAAAACGCGTTTATTTCGGGCTGAAAAACACGTTTTCAAAAGTGTGCTGTTACTGCCCCATAACTTACATGGGGTTGACCAAACTTGCAGAAACATGTTTATTTCTGCTGAAAATCATGTTTTGACACTTTCTGCACACTGGGGTTAAGAGCTGAGTGTGTGGGCTCTTTTGAGCCTTGCAGTTACATAGGGATTCAGTTGTCTGAAAAAACGTGTTTATTTCAGGCTGAAAAACACGTTTTCAAAAGTGTGCTGTTACTGCCCCATAACTTACATGGGGGTGACCAAACTTGCAGAAACATGTTTATTTCTGCTGAAAAACACGTTTTGACACTTTCTGCACACTGGGGTTAAGAGCTGAGTGTGTGGGCTCTTCTGAGTCTTGCAGTTACATAGGGATTCAGTTGTCTGAAAAAACGCGTTTATTTCGGGCTGAAAAACACGTTTTCAAAAGTGTGCTGTTACTGCCCCATAACTTACATGGGGGTGACCAAACTTGCAGAAACATGTTTATTTCTGCTGAAAAACATGTTTTGACACTTTCTGCACACTGGGGTTAAGAGCTGAGTGTGTGGGCTCTTCTGAGCCTTGCAGTTACATAGGGATTCAGTTGTCTGAAAAAACGCGTTTATTTCGGGCTGAAAAACAAGTTTTAAAAAGTGTGCTGTTACTGCTCCATAACTTACATGGGGGTGACCAAACTTGCAGAAACATGTTTATTTCTGCTGAAAAACATGTTTTGACACTTTCTGCACACTGGGGTTAAGAGCTGAGTGTGTGGGCTCTTTTGAGCCTTGCAGTTACATAGGGATTCAGTTGTCTGAAAAAACGCGTTTATTTCGGGCTGAAAAACACGTTTTCAAAAGTGTGCTGTTACTGCCCCATAACTTACATGGGGGTGACCAAACTTGCAGAAACATGTTTATTTCTGCTGAAAATCATGTTTTGTCACTTTCTGCACACTGGGGTTAAGAGCTGAGTGTGTGGGCTCTTCTGAGTCTTGCAGTTACATAGGGATTCAGTTGTCTGAAAAAACGCGTTTATTTCGGGCTGAAAAACACGTTTTCAAAAGTGTGCTGTTACTGCCCCATAACTTACATGGGGGTGACCAAACTTGCAGAAACATGTTTATTTCTGCTGAAAAACATGTTTTGACACTTTCTGCACACTGGGGTTAAGAGCTGAGTGTGTGGGCTCTTTTGAGCCTTGCAGTTACATAGGGATTCAGTTGTCTGAAAAAACGCGTTTATTTCGGGCTGAAAAACACGTTTTCAAAAGTGTGCTGTTACTGCCCCATAACTTACATGGGGTTGACCAAACTTGCAGAAACATGTTTATTTCTGCTGAAAATCATGTTTTGACACTTTCTGCACACTGGGGTTAAGAGCTGAGTGTGTGGACTCTTCTGAGTCTTGCAGTTACATAGGGATTCAGTTGTCTGAAAAAACGCGTTTATTTCGGGCTGAAAAACACGTTTTCAAAAGTGTGCTGTTACTGCCCCATAACTTACATGGGGGTGACCAAACTTGCAGAAACATGTTTATTTCTGCTGAAAAACATGTTTTGACACTTTCTGCACACTGGGGTTAAGAGCTGAGTCTGTGGGCTCTTTTGAGCCTTGCAGTTACATAGGGATTCAGTTGTCTGAAAAAACGCGTTTATTTCGGGCTGAAAAACACGTTTTCAAAAGTGTGCTGTTACTGCCCCATAACTTACATGGGGTTGACCAAACTTGCAGAAACATGTTTATTTCTGCTGAAAATCATGTTTTGACACTTTCTGCACACTGGGGTTAAGAGCTGAGTGTGTTGGCTCTTTTGAGCCTTGCAGTTACATAGGGATTCAGTTGTCTGAAAAAACGTGTTTATTTCAGGCTGAAAAACACGTTTTCAAAAGTGTGCTGTTACTGCCCCATAACTTACATGGGGGTGACCAAACTTGCAGAAACATGTTTATTTCTGCTGAAAAACACGTTTTGACACTTTCTGCACACTGGGGTTAAGAGCTGAGTGTGTGGGCTCTTCTGAGTCTTGCAGTTACATAGGGATTCAGTTGTCTGAAAAAACGCGTTTATTTCGGGCTGAAAAACACGTTTTCAAAAGTGTGCTGTTACTGCCCCATAACTTACATGGGGGTGACCAAACTTGCAGAAACATGTTTATTTCTGCTGAAAAACATGTTTTGACACTTTCTGCACACTGGGGTTAAGAGCTGAGTGTGTGGGCTCTTCTGAGCCTTGCAGTTACATAGGGATTCAGTTGTCTGAAAAAACGCGTTTATTTCGGGCTGAAAAACAAGTTTTAAAAAGTGTGCTGTTACTGCCCCATAACTTACATGGGGTTGACCAAACTTGCAGAAACATGTTTATTTCTGCTGAAAAACATGTTTTGACACTTTCTGCACACTGGGGTTAAGAGCTGAGTGTGTGGACTCTTCTGAGTCTTGCAGTTACATAGGGATTCAGTTGTCTGAAAAAACGCGTTTATTTCGGGCTGAAAAACACGTTTTCAAAAGTGTGCTGTTACTGCCCCATAACTTACATGGGGTTGACCAAACTTGCAGAAACATGTTTATTTCTGCTGAAAATCATGTTTTGACACTTTCTGCACACTGGGGTTAAGAGCTGAGTGTGTGGGCTCTTTTGAGCCTTGCAGTTACATAGGGATTCAGTTGTCTGAAAAAACGTGTTTATTTCAGGCTGAAAAACACGTTTTCAAAAGTGTGCTGTTACTGCCCCATAACTTACATGGGGGTGACCAAACTTGCAGAAACATGTTTATTTCTGCTGAAAAACACGTTTTGACACTTTCTGCACACTGGGGTTAAGAGCTGAGTGTGTGGGCTCTTCTGAGTCTTGCAGTTACATAGGGATTCAGTTGTCTGAAAAAACGCGTTTATTTCGGGCTGAAAAACACGTTTTCAAAAGTGTGCTGTTACTGCCCCATAACTTACATGGGGGTGACCAAACTTGCAGAAACATGTTTATTTCTGCTGAAAAACATGTTTTGACACTTTCTGCACACTGGGGTTAAGAGCTGAGTGTGTGGGCTCTTTTGAGCCTTGCAGTTACATAGGGATTCAGTTGTCTGAAAAAACGCGTTTATTTCGGGCTGAAAAACACGTTTTCAAAAGTGTGCTGTTACTGCCCCATAACTTACATGGGGGTGACCAAACTTGCAGAAACATGTTTATTTCTGCTGAAAATCATGTTTTGTCACTTTCTGCACACTGGGGTTAAGAGCTGAGTGTGTGGGCTCTTCTGAGTCTTGCAGTTACATAGGGATTCAGTTGTCTGAAAAAACGCGTTTATTTCGGGCTGAAAAACACGTTTTCAAAAGTGTGCTGTTACTGCCCCATAACTTACATGGGGGTGACCAAACTTGCAGAAACATGTTTATTTCTGCTGAAAAACATGTTTTGACACTTTCTGCACACTGGGGTTAAGAGCTGAGTGTGTGGGCTCTTTTGAGCCTTGCAGTTACATAGGGATTCAGTTGTCTGAAAAAACGCGTTTATTTCGGGCTGAAAAACACGTTTTCAAAAGTGTGCTGTTACTGCCCCATAACTTACATGGGGTTGACCAAACTTGCAGAAACATGTTTATTTCTGCTGAAAATCATGTTTTGACACTTTCTGCACACTGGGGTTAAGAGCTGAGTGTGTGGACTCTTCTGAGTCTTGCAGTTACATAGGGATTCAGTTGTCTGAAAAAACGCGTTTATTTCGGGCTGAAAAACACGTTTTCAAAAGTGTGCTGTTACTGCCCCATAACTTACATGGGGTTGACCAAACTTGCAGAAACATGTTTATTTCTGCTGAAAATCATGTTTTGACACTTTCTGCACACTGGGGTTAAGAGCTGAGTGTGTGGGCTCTTCTGAGTCTTGCAGTTACATAGGGATTCAGTTGTCTGAAAAAACGTGTTTATTTCAGGCTGAAAAACACGTTTTCAAAAGTGTGCTGTTACTGCCCCATAACTTACATGGGGGTGACCAAACTTGCAGAAACATGTTTATTTCTGCTGAAAAACACGTTTTGACTCTTTCTGCACACTGGGGTTAAGAGCTGAGTGTGTGGGCTCTTTTGAGCCTTGCAGTTACATAGGGATTCAGTTGTCTGAAAAAACGCGTTTATTTCGGGCTGAAAAACACGTTTTCAAAAGTGTGCTGTTACTGCCCCATAACTTACATGGGGGTGACCAAACTTGCAGAAACATGTTTATTTCTGCTGAAAAACATGTTTTGACACTTTCTGCACACTGGGGTTAAGAGCTGAGTGTGTGGGCTCTTCTGAGCCTTGCAGTTACATAGGGATTCAGTTGTCTGAAAAAACGCGTTTATTTCGGGCTGAAAAACAAGTTTTAAAAAGTGTGCTGTTACTGCCCCATAACTTACATGGGGGTGACCAAACTTGCAGAAACATGTTTATTTCTGCTGAAAAACATGTTTTGACACTTTCTGCACACTGGGGTTAAGAGCTGAGTGTGTGGGCTCTTTTGAGCCTTGCAGTTACATAGGGATTCAGTTGTCTGAAAAAACGCGTTTATTTCGGGCTGAAAAACACGTTTTCAAAAGTGTGCTGTTACTGCCCCATAACTTACATGGGGGTGACCAAACTTGCAGAAACATGTTTATTTCTGCTGAAAAACATGTTTTGACACTTTCTGCACACTGGGGTTAAGAGCTGAGTGTGTGGGCTCTTCTGAGTCTTGCAGTTACATAGGGATTCAGTTGTCTGAAAAAACGCGTTTATTTCGGGCTGAAAAACACGTTTTCAAAAGTGTGCTGTTACTGCCCCATAACTTACATGGGGGTGACCAAACTTGCAGAAACATGTTTATTTCTGCTGAAAATCATGTTTTGACACTTTCTGCACACTGGGGTTAAGAGCTGAGTGTGTGGGCTCTTCTGAGTCTTGCAGTTACATAGGGATTCAGTTGTCTGAAAAAACGCGTTTATTTCGGGCTGAAAAACACGTTTTCAAAAGTGTGCTGTTACTGCCCCATAACTTACATGGGGGTGACCAAACTTGCAGAAACATGTTTATTTCTGCTGAAAAACATGTTTTGACACTTTCTGCACACTGGGGTTAAGAGCTGAGTGTGTGGGCTCTTTTGAGCCTTGCAGTTACACAGGGATTCAGTTGTCTGAAAAAACGCGTTTATTTCGGGCTGAAAAACACGTTTTCAAAAGTGTGCTGTTACTGCCCCATAACTTACATGGGGTTGACCAAACTTGCAGAAACATGTTTATTTCTGCTGAAAATCATGTTTTGACACTTTCTGCACACTGGGGTTAAGAGCTGAGTGTGTGGGCTCTTCTGAGTCTTGCAGTTACATAGGGATTCAGTTGTCTGAAAAAACGTGTTTATTTCAGGCTGAAAAACACGTTTTCAAAAGTGTGCTGTTACTGCCCCATAACTTACATGGGGGTGACCAAACTTGCAGAAACATGTTTATTTCTGCTGAAAAACACGTTTTGACACTTTCTGCACACTGGGGTTAAGAGCTGAGTGTGTGGGCTCTTCTGAGTCTTGCAGTTACATAGGGATTCAGTTGTCTGAAAAAACGCGTTTATTTCGGGCTGAAAAACACGTTTTCAAAAGTGTGCTGTTACTGCCCCATAACTTACATGGGGGTGACCAAACTTGCAGAAACATGTTTATTTCTGCTGAAAATCATGTTTTGTCACTTTCTGCACACTGGGGTTAAGAGCTGAGTGTGTGGGCTCTTCTGAGTCTTGCAGTTACATAGGGATTCAGTTGTCTGAAAAAACGCGTTTATTTCGGGCTGAAAAACACGTTTTCAAAAGTGTGCTGTTACTGCCCCATAACTTACATGGGGTTGACCAAACTTGCAGAAACATGTTTATTTCTGCTGAAAATCATGTTTTGACACTTTCTGCACACTGGGGTTAAGAGCTGAGTGTGTGGACTCTTCTGAGTCTTGCAGTTACATAGGGATTCAGTTGTCTGAAAAAACGTGTTTATTTCAGGCTGAAAAACACGTTTTCAAAAGTGTGCTGTTACTGCCCCATAACTTACATGGGGGTGACCAAACTTGCAGAAACATGTTTATTTCTGCTGAAAAACATGTTTTGACACTTTCTGCACACTGGGGTTAAGAGCTGAGTGTGTGGGCTCTTCTGAGTCTTGCAGTTACATAGGGATTCAGTTGTCTGAAAAAACGCGTTTATTTCGGGCTGAAAAACACGTTTTCAAAAGTGTGCTGTTACTGCCCCATAACTTACATGGGGGTGACCAAACTTGCAGAAACATGTTTATTTCTGCTGAAAATCATGTTTTGACACTTTCTGCACACTGGGGTTAAGAGCTGAGTGTGTGGGCTCTTCTGAGTCTTGCAGTTACATAGGGATTCAGTTGTCTGAAAAAACGCGTTTATTTCGGGCTGAAAAACACGTTTTCAAAAGTGTGCTGTTACTGCCCCATAACTTACATGGGGTTGACCAAACTTGCAGAAACATGTTTATTTCTGCTGAAAATCATGTTTTGACACTTTCTGCACACTGGGGTTAAAAGCTGAGTGTGTGGGCTCTTCTGAGCCTTGCAGTTACATAGGGATTCAGTTGTCTGAAAAAACGCGTTTATTTCGGGCTGAAAAACAAGTTTTAAAAAGTGTGCTGTTACTGCCCCATAACTTACATGGGGGTGACCATACTTGCAGAAACATGTTTATTTCTGCTGAAAAACATGTTTTGACACTTTCTGCACACTGGGGTTAAGAGCTGAGTGTGTGGGCTCTTTTGAGCCTTGCAGTTACATAGGGATTCAGTTGTCTGAAAAAACGCGTTTATTTCGGGCTGAAAAACACGTTTTCAAAAGTGTGCTGTTACTGCCCCATAACTTACATGGGGGTGACCAAACTTGCAGAAACATGTTTATTTCTGCTGAAAATCATGTTTTGTCACTTTCTGCACACTGGGGTTAAGAGCTGAGTGTGTGGGCTCTTTTGAGCCTTGCAGTTACATAGGGATTCAGTTGTCTGAAAAAACGCGTTTATTTCGGGCTGAAAAACACGTTTTCAAAAGTGTGCTGTTACTGCCCCATAACTTACATGGGGTTGACCAAACTTGCAGAAACATGTTTATTTCTGCTGAAAATCATGTTTTGACACTTTCTGCACACTGGGGTTAAAAGCTGAGTGTGTGGGCTCTTCTGAGTCTTGCAGTTACATAGGGATTCAGTTGTCTGAAAAAACGTGTTTATTTCAGGCTGAAAAACACGTTTTCAAAAGTGTGCTGTTACTGCCCCATAACTTACATGGGGGTGACCAAACTTGCAGAAACATGTTTATTTCTGCTGAAAAACACGTTTTGACACTTTCTGCACACTGGGGTTAAGAGCTGAGTGTGTGGGCTCTTCTGAGTCTTGCAGTTACATAGGGATTCAGTTGTCTGAAAAAACGCGTTTATTTCGGGCTGAAAAACACGTTTTCAAAAGTGTGCTGTTACTGCCCCATAACTTACATGGGGGTGACCAAACTAACAGAAACATGTTTATTTCTGCTGAAAATCATGTTTTGACACTTTCTGCACACTGGGGTTAAGAGCTGAGTGTGTGGGCTCTTTTGAGCCTTGCAGTTACATAGGGATTCAGTTGTCTGAAAAAACGCGTTTATTTCGGGCTGAAAAACAAGTTTTAAAAAGTGTGCTGTTACTGCCCCATAACTTACATGGGGGTGACCAAACTTGCAGAAACATGTTTATTTCTGCTGAAAATCATGTTTTGACACTTTCTGCACACTGGGGTTAAGAGCTGAGTGTGTGGGCTCTTTTGAGCCTTGCAGTTACATAGGGATTCAGTTGTCTGAAAAACGTGTTTATTTCGGGCTGAAAAACACGTTTTCAAAAGTGTGCTGTTACTGCCCCATAACTTACATGGGGGTGACCAAACTTGCAGAAACATGTTTATTTCTGCTGAAAATCATGTTTTGTCACTTTCTGCACACTGGGGTTAAGAGCTGAGTGTGTGGGCTCTTCTGAGTCTTGCAGTTACATAGGGATTCAGTTGTCTGAAAAAACGCGTTTATTTCGGGCTGAAAAACACGTTTTCAAAAGTGTGCAGTTACTGCCCCATAACTTACATGGGGGTGACCAAACTTGCAGAAACATGTTTATTTCTGCTGAAAAACATGTTTTGACACTTTCTGCACACTGGGGTTAAGAGTTGAGTGTGTGGGCTCTTTTGAGCCTTGCAGTTACATAGGGATTCAGTTGTCTGAAAAAACGCGTTTATTTCGGGCTGAAAAACACGTTTTCAAAAGTGTGCTGTTACTGCCCCATAACTTACATGGGGGTGACCAAACTTGCAGAAACATGTTTATTTCTGCTGAAAATCATGTTTTGACACTTTCTGCACACTGGGGTTAAGAGCTGAGTGTGTGGACTCTTCTGAGTATTGCAGTTACATAGGGATTCAGTTGTCTGAAAAAACGTGTTTATTTCAGGCTGAAAAACACGTTTTCAAAAGTGTGCTGTTACTGCCCCATAACTTACATGGGGGTGACCAAACTTGCAGAAACATGTTTATTTCTGCTGAAAAACATGTTTTGACACTTTCTGCACACTGGGGTTAAGAGCTGAGTGTGTGGGCTCTTCTGAGTCTTGCAGTTACATAGGGATTCAGTTGTCTGAAAAAACGCGTTTATTTCGGGCTGAAAAACACGTTTTCAAAAGTGTGCTGTTACTGCCCCATAACTTACATGGGGGTGACCAAACTTGCAGAAACATGTTTATTTCTGCTGAAAATCATGTTTTGACACTTTCTGCACACTGGGGTTAAGAGCTGAGTGTGTGGGCTCTTCTGAGTCTTGCAGTTACATAGGGATTCAGTTGTCTGAAAAAACGCGTTTATTTCGGGCTGAAAAACACGTTTTCAAAAGTGTGCTGTTACTGCCCCATAACTTACATGGGGGTGACCAAACTTGCAGAAACATGTTTATTTCTGCTGAAAAACATGTTTTGACACTTTCTGCACACTGGGGTTAAGAGCTGAGTGTGTGGGCTCTTTTGAGCCTTGCAGTTACATAGGGATTCAGTTGTCTGAAAAAACGCGTTTATTTCGGGCTGAAAAACACGTTTTCAAAAGTGTGCTGTTACTGCCCCATAACTTACATGGGGTTGACCAAACTTGCAGAAACATGTTTATTTCTGCTGAAAATCATGTTTTGACACTTTCTGCACACTGGGGTTAAGAGCTGAGTGTGTGGGCTCTTTTGAGCCTTGCAGTTACATAGGGATTCAGTTGTCTGAAAAAACGTGTTTATTTCAGGCTGAAAAACACGTTTTCAAAAGTGTGCTGTTACTGCCCCATAACTTACATGGGGGTGACCAAACTTGCAGAAACATGTTTATTTCTGCTGAAAAACACGTTTTGACACTTTCTGCACACTGGGGTTAAGAGCTGAGTGTGTGGGCTCTTCTGAGTCTTGCAGTTACATAGGGATTCAGTTGTCTGAAAAAACGCGTTTATTTCGGGCTGAAAAACACGTTTTCAAAAGTGTGCTGTTACTGCCCCATAACTTACATGGGGGTGACCAAACTTGCAGAAACATGTTTATTTCTGCTGAAAAACATGTTTTGACACTTTCTGCACACTGGGGTTAAGAGCTGAGTGTGTGGGCTCTTCTGAGCCTTGCAGTTACATAGGGATTCAGTTGTCTGAAAAAACGCGTTTATTTCGGGCTGAAAAACAAGTTTTAAAAAGTGTGCTGTTACTGCCCCATAACTTACATGGGGGTGACCAAACTTGCAGAAACATGTTTATTTCTGCTGAAAAACATGTTTTGACACTTTCTGCACACTGGGGTTAAGAGCTGAGTGTGTGGGCTCTTTTGAGCCTTGCAGTTACATAGGGATTCAGTTGTCTGAAAAAACGCGTTTATTTCGGGCTGAAAAACACGTTTTCAAAAGTGTGCTGTTACTGCCCCATAACTTACATGGGGGTGACCAAACTTGCAGAAACATGTTTATTTCTGCTGAAAATCATGTTTTGTCACTTTCTGCACACTGGGGTTAAGAGCTGAGTGTGTGGGCTCTTCTGAGTCTTGCAGTTACATAGGGATTCAGTTGTCTGAAAAAACGCGTTTATTTCGGGCTGAAAAACACGTTTTCAAAAGTGTGCTGTTACTGCCCCATAACTTACATGGGGGTGACCAAACTTGCAGAAACATGTTTATTTCTGCTGAAAAACATGTTTTGACACTTTCTGCACACTGGGGTTAAGAGCTGAGTGTGTGGGCTCTTCTGAGTCTTGCAGTTACATAGGGATTCAGTTGTCTGAAAAAACGTGTTTATTTCAGGCTGAAAAACACGTTTTCAAAAGTGTGCTGTTACTGCCCCATAACTTACATGGGGGTGACCAAACTTGCAGAAACATGTTTATTTCTGCTGAAAAACATGTTTTGACACTTTCTGCACACTGGGGTTAAGAGCTGAGTGTGTGGGCTCTTCTGAGTCTTGCAGTTACATAGGGATTCAGTTGTCTGAAAAAACGTGTTTATTTCAGGCTGAAAAACACGTTTTCAAAAGTGTGCTGTTACTGCCCCATAACTTACATGGGGGTGACCAAACTTGCAGAAACATGTTTATTTCTGCTGAAAAACATGTTTTGACACTTTCTGCACACTGGGGTTAAGAGCTGAGTGTGTGGGCTCTTCTGAGTCTTGCAGTTACATAGGGATTCAGTTGTCTGAAAAAACGTGTTTATTTCAGGCTGAAAAACACGTTTTCAAAAGTGTGCTGTTACTGCCCCATAACTTACATGGGGGTGACCAAACTTGCAGAAACATGTTTATTTCTGCTGAAAAACATGTTTTGACACTTTCTGCACACTGGGGTTAAGAGCTGAGTGTGTGGGCTCTTTTGAGCCTTGCAGTTACATAGGGATTCAGTTGTCTGAAAAAACGCGTTTATTTCGGGCTGAAAAACAAGTTTTAAAAAGTGTGCTGTTACTGCCCCATAACTTACATGGGGGTGACCAAACTTGCAGAAACATGTTTATTTCTGCTGAAAATCATGTTTTGACACTTTCTGCACACTGGGGTTAAGAGCTGAGTGTGTGGGCTCTTTTGAGCCTTGCAGTTACATAGGGATTCAGTTGTCTGAAAAACGTGTTTATTTCGGGCTGAAAAACACGTTTTCAAAAGTGTGCTGTTACTGCCCCATAACTTACATGGGGGTGACCAAACTTGCAGAAACATGTTTATTTCTGCTGAAAATCATGTTTTGTCACTTTCTGCACACTGGGGTTAAGAGCTGAGTGTGTGGGCTCTTCTGAGTCTTGCAGTTACATAGGGATTCAGTTGTCTGAAAAAACGCGTTTATTTCGGGCTGAAAAACACGTTTTCAAAAGTGTGCAGTTACTGCCCCATAACTTACATGGGGGTGACCAAACTTGCAGAAACATGTTTATTTCTGCTGAAAAACATGTTTTGACACTTTCTGCACACTGGGGTTAAGAGTTGAGTGTGTGGGCTCTTTTGAGCCTTGCAGTTACATAGGGATTCAGTTGTCTGAAAAAACGCGTTTATTTCGGGCTGAAAAACACGTTTTCAAAAGTGTGCTGTTACTGCCCCATAACTTACATGGGGTTGACCAAACTTGCAGAAACATGTTTATTTCTGCTGAAAATCATGTTTTGACACTTTCTGCACACTGGGGTTAAGAGCTGAGTGTGTGGACTCTTCTGAGTCTTGCAGTTACATAGGGATTCAGTTGTCTGAAAAAACGTGTTTATTTCAGGCTGAAAAACACGTTTTCAAAAGTGTGCTGTTACTGCCCCATAACTTACATGGGGGTGACCAAACTTGCAGAAACATGTTTATTTCTGCTGAAAAACATGTTTTGACACTTTCTGCACACTGGGGTTAAGAGCTGAGTGTGTGGGCTCTTCTGAGTCTTGCAGTTACATAGGGATTCAGTTGTCTGAAAAAACGCGTTTATTTCGGGCTGAAAAACACGTTTTCAAAAGTGTGCTGTTACTGCCCCATAACTTACATGGGGGTGACCAAACTTGCAGAAACATGTTTATTTCTGCTGAAAATCATGTTTTGACACTTTCTGCACACTGGGGTTAAGAGCTGAGTGTGTGGGCTCTTCTGAGTCTTGCAGTTACATAGGGATTCAGTTGTCTGAAAAAACGCGTTTATTTCGGGCTGAAAAACACGTTTTCAAAAGTGTGCTGTTACTGCCCCATAACTTACATGGGGGTGACCAAACTTGCAGAAACATGTTTATTTCTGCTGAAAAACATGTTTTGACACTTTCTGCACACTGGGGTTAAGAGCTGAGTGTGTGGGCTCTTTTGAGCCTTGCAGTTACATAGGGATTCAGTTGTCTGAAAAAACGCGTTTATTTCGGGCTGAAAAACACGTTTTCAAAAGTGTGCTGTTACTGCCCCATAACTTACATGGGGTTGACCAAACTTGCAGAAACATGTTTATTTCTGCTGAAAATCATGTTTTGACACTTTCTGCACACTGGGGTTAAGAGCTGAGTGTGTGGGCTCTTTTGAGCCTTGCAGTTACATAGGGATTCAGTTGTCTGAAAAAACGTGTTTATTTCAGGCTGAAAAACACGTTTTCAAAAGTGTGCTGTTACTGCCCCATAACTTACATGGGGGTGACCAAACTTGCAGAAACATGTTTATTTCTGCTGAAAAACACGTTTTGACACTTTCTGCACACTGGGGTTAAGAGCTGAGTGTGTGGGCTCTTCTGAGTCTTGCAGTTACATAGGGATTCAGTTGTCTGAAAAAACGCGTTTATTTCGGGCTGAAAAACACGTTTTCAAAAGTGTGCTGTTACTGCCCCATAACTTACATGGGGGTGACCAAACTTGCAGAAACATGTTTATTTCTGCTGAAAAACATGTTTTGACACTTTCTGCACACTGGGGTTAAGAGCTGAGTGTGTGGGCTCTTCTGAGCCTTGCAGTTACATAGGGATTCAGTTGTCTGAAAAAACGCGTTTATTTCGGGCTGAAAAACAAGTTTTAAAAAGTGTGCTGTTACTGCCCCATAACTTACATGGGGGTGACCAAACTTGCAGAAACATGTTTATTTCTGCTGAAAAACATGTTTTGACACTTTCTGCACACTGGGGTTAAGAGCTGAGTGTGTGGGCTCTTTTGAGCCTTGCAGTTACATAGGGATTCAGTTGTCTGAAAAAACGCGTTTATTTCGGGCTGAAAAACACGTTTTCAAAAGTGTGCTGTTACTGCCCCATAACTTACATGGGGGTGACCAAACTTGCAGAAACATGTTTATTTCTGCTGAAAATCATGTTTTGTCACTTTCTGCACACTGGGGTTAAGAGCTGAGTGTGTGGGCTCTTCTGAGTCTTGCAGTTACATAGGGATTCAGTTGTCTGAAAAAACGCGTTTATTTCGGGCTGAAAAACACGTTTTCAAAAGTGTGCTGTTACTGCCCCATAACTTACATGGGGGTGACCAAACTTGCAGAAACATGTTTATTTCTGCTGAAAAACATGTTTTGACACTTTCTGCACACTGGGGTTAAGAGCTGAGTGTGTGGGCTCTTCTGAGTCTTGCAGTTACATAGGGATTCAGTTGTCTGAAAAAACGTGTTTATTTCAGGCTGAAAAACACGTTTTCAAAAGTGTGCTGTTACTGCCCCATAACTTACATGGGGGTGACCAAACTTGCAGAAACATGTTTATTTCTGCTGAAAAACATGTTTTGACACTTTCTGCACACTGGGGTTAAGAGCTGAGTGTGTGGGCTCTTCTGAGTCTTGCAGTTACATAGGGATTCAGTTGTCTGAAAAAACGTGTTTATTTCAGGCTGAAAAACACGTTTTCAAAAGTGTGCTGTTACTGCCCCATAACTTACATGGGGGTGACCAAACTTGCAGAAACATGTTTATTTCTGCTGAAAAACATGTTTTGACACTTTCTGCACACTGGGGTTAAGAGCTGAGTGTGTGGGCTCTTCTGAGTCTTGCAGTTACATAGGGATTCAGTTGTCTGAAAAAACGCGTTTATTTCGGGCTGAAAAACACGTTTTCAAAAGTGTGCTGTTACTGCCCCTTAACTTACATGGGGGTGACCAAACTTGCAGAAACATGTTTATTTCTGCTGAAAATCATGTTTTGTCACTTTCTGCACACTGGGGTTAAGAGCTGAGTGTGTGGGCTCTTCTGAGTCTTGCAGTTACATAGGGATTCAGTTGTCTGAAAAAACGCGTTTATTTCGGGCTGAAAAACACGTTTTCAAAAGTGTGCTGTTACTGCCCCATAACTTACATGGGGGTGACCAAACTTGCAGAAACATGTTTATTTCTGCTGAAAAACATGTTTTGACACTTTCTGCACACTGGGGTTAAGAGCTGAGTGTGTGGGCTCTTCTGAGTCTTGCAGTTACATAGGGATTCAGTTGTCTGAAAAAACGTGTTTATTTCAGGCTGAAAAACACGTTTTCAAAAGTGTGCTGTTACTGCCCCATAACTTACATGGGGGTGACCAAACTTGCAGAAACATGTTTATTTCTGCTGAAAAACATGTTTTGACACTTTCTGCACACTGGGGTTAAGAGCTGAGTGTGTGGGCTCTTCTGAGTCTTGCAGTTACATAGGGATTCAGTTGTCTGAAAAAACGTGTTTATTTCAGGCTGAAAAACACGTTTTCAAAAGTGTGCTGTTACTGCCCCATAACTTACATGGGGGTGACCAAACTTGCAGAAACATGTTTATTTCTGCTGAAAAACATGTTTTGACACTTTCTGCACACTGGGGTTAAGAGCTGAGTGTGTGGGCTCTTCTGAGTCTTGCAGTTACATAGGGATTCAGTTGTCTGAAAAAACGCGTTTATTTCGGGCTGAAAAACACGTTTTCAAAAGTGTGCTGTTACTGCCCCTTAACTTACATGGGGGTGACCAAACTTGCAGAAACATGTTTATTTCTGCTGAAAATCATGTTTTGACACTTTCTGCACACTGGGGTTAAGAGCTGAGTGTGTGGGCTCTTCTGAGTCTTGCAGTTACATAGGGATTCAGTTGTCTGAAAAAACGCGTTTATTTCGGGCTGAAAAACACGTTTTCAAAAGTGTGCTGTTACTGCCCCATAACTTACATGGGGGTGACCAAACTTGCAGAAACATGTTTATTTCTGCTGAAAAACACGTTTTGACACTTTCTGCACACTGGGGTTAAGAGCTGAGTGTGTGGGCTCTTCTGAGTCTTGCAGTTACATAGGGATTCAGTTGTCTGAAAAAACGCGTTTATTTCGGGCTGAAAAACACGTTTTCAAAAGTGTGCTGTTACTGCCCCATAACTTACATGGGGGTGACCAAACTTGCAGAAACATGTTTATTTCTGCTGAAAATCATGTTTTGACACTTTCTGCACACTGGGGTTAAGAGCTGAGTGTGTGGGCTCTTCTGAGTCTTGCAGTTACATAGGGATTCAGTTGTCTGAAAAAACGTGTTTATTTCAGGCTGAAAAACACGTTTTCAAAAGTGTGCTGTTACTGCCCCATAACTTACATGGGGGTGACCAAACTTGCAGAAACATGTTTATTTCTGCTGAAAAACACGTTTTGACACTTTCTGCACACTGGGGTTAAGAGCTGAGTGTGTGGGCTCTTCTGAGTCTTGCAGTTACATAGGGATTCAGTTGTCTGAAAAAACGCGTTTATTTCGGGCTGAAAAACACGTTTTCAAAAGTGTGCTGTTACTGCCCCATAACTTACATGGGGGTGACCAAACTTGCAGAAACATGTTTATTTCTGCTGAAAATCACGTTTTGACACTTTCTGCACACTGGGGTTAAGAGCTGAGTGTGTGGGCTCTTCTGAGTCTTGCAGTTACATAGGGATTCAGTTGTCTGAAAAAACGCGTTTATTTCGGGCTGAAAAACACGTTTTCAAAAGTGTGCTGTTACTGCCCCATAACTTACATGGGGGTGACCAAACTTGCAGAAACATGTTTATTTCTGCTGAAAAACATGTTTTGACACTTTCTGCACACTGGGGTTAAGAGCTGAGTGTGTGGGCTCTTCTGAGCCTTGCAGTTACATAGGGATTCAGTTGTCTGAAAAAACGCGTTTATTTCGGGCTGAAAAACACGTTTTCAAAAGTGTGCTGTTACTGCCCCATAACTTACATGGGGTTGACCAAACTTGCAGAAACATGTTTATTTCTGCTGAAAATCATGTTTTGACACTTTCTGCACACTGGGGTTAAGAGCTGAGTGTGTGGGCTCTTCTGAGTCTTGCAGTTACATAGGGATTCAGTTGTCTGAAAAAACGCGTTTATTTCGGGCTGAAAAACACGTTTTCAAAAGTGTGCTGTTACTGCCCCATAACTTACATGGGGGTGACCAAACTTGCAGAAACATGTTTATTTCTGCTGAAAAACATGTTTTGACACTTTCTGCACACTGGGGTTAAGAGCTGAGTGTGTGGGCTCTTTTGAGCCTTGCAGTTACACAGGGATTCAGTTGTCTGAAAAAACGCGTTTATTTCGGGCTGAAAAACACGTTTTCAAAAGTGTGCTGTTACTGCCCCATAACTTACATGGGGTTGACCAAACTTGCAGAAACATGTTTATTTCTGCTGAAAATCATGTTTTGACACTTTCTGCACACTGGGGTTAAGAGCTGAGTGTGTGGGCTCTTCTGAGTCTTGCAGTTACATAGGGATTCAGTTGTCTGAAAAAACGCGTTTATTTCGGGCTGAAAAACACGTTTTCAAAAGTGTGCTGTTACTGCCCCATAACTTACATGGGGGTGACCAAACTTGCAGAAACGTTTATTTCTGCTGAAAATCATGTTTTGTCACTTTCTGCACACTGGGGTTAAGAGCTGAGTGTGTGGGCTCTTCTGAGTCTTGCAGTTACATAGGGATTCAGTTGTCTGAAAAAACGCGTTTATTTCGGGCTGAAAAACACGTTTTCAAAAGTGTGCTGTTACTGCCCCATAACTTACATGGGGGTGACCAAACTTGCAGAAACATGTTTATTTCTGCTGAAAATCATGTTTTGACACTTTCTGCACACTGGGGTTAAGAGCTGAGTGTGTGGACTCTTCTGAGTCTTGCAGTTACATAGGGATTCAGTTGTCTGAAAAAACGCGTTTATTTCAGGCTGAAAAACACGTTTTCAAAAGTGTGCTGTTACTGCCCCATAACTTACATGGGGGTGACCAAACTTGCAGAAACATGTTTATTTCTGCTGAAAAACATGTTTTGACACTTTCTGCACACTGGGGTTAAGAGCTGAGTGTGTGGGCTCTTCTGAGTCTTGCAGTTACATAGGGATTCAGTTGTCTGAAAAAACGCGTTTATTTCGGGCTGAAAAACACGTTTTCAAAAGTGTGCTGTTACTGCCCCATAACTTACATGGGGGTGACCAAACTTGCAGAAACATGTTTATTTCTGCTGAAAATCATGTTTTGACACTTTCTGCACACTGGGGTTAAGAGCTGAGTGTGTGGGCTCTTCTGAGTCTTGCAGTTACATAGGGATTCAGTTGTCTGAAAAAACGCGTTTATTTCGGGCTGAAAAACACGTTTTCAAAAGTGTGCTGTTACTGCCCCATAACTTACATGGGGGTGACCAAACTTGCAGAAACATGTTTATTTCTGCTGAAAAACATGTTTTGACACTTTCTGCACACTGGGGTTAAGAGCTGAGTGTGTGGGCTCTTTTGAGCCTTGCAGTTACATAGGGATTCAGTTGTCTGAAAAAATGCGTTTATTTCGGGCTGAAAAACACGTTTTCAAAAGTGTGCTGTTACTGCCCCATAACTTACATGGGGTTGACCAAACTTGCAGAAACATGTTTATTTCTGCTGAAAATCATGTTTTGACACTTTCTGCACACTGGGGTTAAGAGCTGAGTGTGTGGGCTCTTTTGAGCCTTGCAGTTACATAGGGATTCAGTTGTCTGAAAAAACGTGTTTATTTCAGGCTGAAAAACACGTTTTCAAAAGTGTGCTGTTACTGCCCCATAACTTACATGGGGGTGACCAAACTTGCAGAAACATGTTTATTTCTGCTGAAAAACACGTTTTGACACTTTCTGCACACTGGGGTTAAGAGCTGAGTGTGTGGGCTCTTCTGAGTCTTGCAGTTACATAGGGATTCAGTTGTCTGAAAAAACGCGTTTATTTCGGGCTGAAAAACACGTTTTCAAAAGTGTGCTGTTACTGCCCCATAACTTACATGGGGGTGACCAAACTTGCAGAAACATGTTTATTTCTGCTGAAAAACATGTTTTGACACTTTCTGCACACTGGGGTTAAGAGCTGAGTGTGTGGGCTCTTCTGAGCCTTGCAGTTACATAGGGATTCAGTTGTCTGAAAAAACGCGTTTATTTCGGGCTGAAAAACAAGTTTTAAAAAGTGTGCTGTTACTGCCCCATAACTTACATGGGGGTGACCAAACTTGCAGAAACATGTTTATTTCTGCTGAAAAACATGTTTTGACACTTTCTGCACACTGGGGTTAAGAGCTGAGTGTGTGGGCTCTTTTGAGCCTTGCAGTTACATAGGGATTCAGTTGTCTGAAAAAACGCGTTTATTTCGGGCTGAAAAACACGTTTTCAAAAGTGTGCTGTTACTGCCCCATAACTTACATGGGGGTGACCAAACTTGCAGAAACATGTTTATTTCTGCTGAAAATCATGTTTTGTCACTTTCTGCACACTGGGGTTAAGAGCTGAGTGTGTGGGCTCTTCTGAGTCTTGCAGTTACATAGGGATTCAGTTGTCTGAAAAAACGCGTTTATTTCGGGCTGAAAAACACGTTTTCAAAAGTGTGCTGTTACTGCCCCATAACTTACATGGGGGTGACCAAACTTGCAGAAACATGTTTATTTCTGCTGAAAAACATGTTTTGACACTTTCTGCACACTGGGGTTAAGAGCTGAGTGTGTTTGCTCTTTTGAGCCTTGCAGTTACATAGGGATTCAGTTGTCTGAAAAAACGCGTTTATTTCGGGCTGAAAAACACGTTTTCAAAAGTGTGCTGTTACTGCCCCATAACTTACATGGGGTTGACCAAACTTGCAGAAACATGTTTATTTCTGCTGAAAATCATGTTTTGACACTTTCTGCACACTGGGGTTAAGAGCTGAGTGTGTGGGCTCTTTTGAGCCTTGCAGTTACATAGGGATTCAGTTGTCTGAAAAAACGTGTTTATTTCAGGCTGAAAAACACGTTTTCAAAAGTGTGCTGTTACTGCCCCATAACTTACATGGGGGTGACCAAACTTGCAGAAACATGTTTATTTCTGCTGAAAAACACGTTTTGACACTTTCTGCACACTGGGGTTAAGAGCTGAGTGTGTGGGCTCTTCTGAGTCTTGCAGTTACATAGGGATTCAGTTGTCTGAAAAAACGCGTTTATTTCGGGCTGAAAAACACGTTTTCAAAAGTGTGCTGTTACTGCCCCATAACTTACATGGGGGTGACCAAACTTGCAGAAACATGTTTATTTCTGCTGAAAAACATGTTTTGACACTTTCTGCACACTGGGGTTAAGAGCTGAGTGTGTGGGCTCTTCTGAGCCTTGCAGTTACATAGGGATTCAGTTGTCTGAAAAAACGCGTTTATTTCGGGCTGAAAAACAAGTTTTAAAAAGTGTGCTGTTACTGCCCCATAACTTACATGGGGGTGACCAAACTTGCAGAAACATGTTTATTTCTGCTGAAAAACATGTTTTGACACTTTCTGCACACTGGGGTTAAGAGCTGAGTGTGTGGGCTCTTTTGAGCCTTGCAGTTACATAGGGATTCAGTTGTCTGAAAAAACGCGTTTATTTCGGGCTGAAAAACACGTTTTCAAAAGTGTGCTGTTACTGCCCCATAACTTACATGGGGGTGACCAAACTTGCAGAAACATGTTTATTTCTGCTGAAAATCATGTTTTGTCACTTTCTGCACACTGGGGTTAAGAGCTGAGTGTGTGGGCTCTTCTGAGTCTTGCAGTTACATAGGGATTCAGTTGTCTGAAAAAACGCGTTTATTTCGGGCTGAAAAACACGTTTTCAAAAGTGTGCTGTTACTGCCCCATAACTTACATGGGGGTGACCAAACTTGCAGAAACATGTTTATTTCTGCTGAAAAACATGTTTTGACACTTTCTGCACACTGGGGTTAAGAGCTGAGTGTGTTTGCTCTTTTGAGCCTTGCAGTTACATAGGGATTCAGTTGTCTGAAAAAACGCGTTTATTTCGGGCTGAAAAACACGTTTTCAAAAGTGTGCTGTTACTGCCCCATAACTTACATGGGGTTGACCAAACTTGCAGAAACATGTTTATTTCTGCTGAAAATCATGTTTTGACACTTTCTGCACACTGGGGTTAAGAGCTGAGTGTGTGGACTCTTCTGAGTCTTGCAGTTACATAGGGATTCAGTTGTCTGAAAAAACGCGTTTATTTCGGGCTGAAAAACACGTTTTCAAAAGTGTGCTGTTACTGCCCCATAACTTACATGGGGTTGACCAAACTTGCAGAAACATGTTTATTTCTGCTGAAAATCATGTTTTGACACTTTCTGCACACTGGGGTTAAGAGCTGAGTGTGTGGGCTCTTCTGAGTCTTGCAGTTACATAGGGATTCAGTTGTCTGAAAAAACGTGTTTATTTCAGGCTGAAAAACACGTTTTCAAAAGTGTGCTGTTACTGCCCCATAACTTACATGGGGGTGACCAAACTTGCAGAAACATGTTTATTTCTGCTGAAAAACACGTTTTGACTCTTTCTGCACACTGGGGTTAAGAGCTGAGTGTGTGGGCTCTTTTGAGCCTTGCGTTACATAGGGATTCAGTTGTCTGAAAAAACGCGTTTATTTCGGGCTGAAAAACACGTTTTCAAAAGTGTGCTGTTACTGCCCCATAACTTACATGGGGGTGACCAAACTTGCAGAAACATGTTTATTTCTGCTGAAAAACATGTTTTGACACTTTCTGCACACTGGGGTTAAGAGCTGAGTGTGTGGGCTCTTCTGAGTCTTGCAGTTACATAGGGATTCAGTTGTCTGAAAAAACGTGTTTATTTCAGGCTGAAAAACACGTTTTCAAAAGTGTGCTGTTACTGCCCCATAACTTACATGGGGGTGACCAAACTTGCAGAAACATGTTTATTTCTGCTGAAAAACATGTTTTGACACTTTCTGCACACTGGGGTTAAGAGCTGAGTGTGTGGGCTCTTCTGAGTCTTGCAGTTACATAGGGATTCAGTTGTCTGAAAAAACGTGTTTATTTCAGGCTGAAAAACACGTTTTCAAAAGTGTGCTGTTACTGCCCCATAACTTACATGGGGGTGACCAAACTTGCAGAAACATGTTTATTTCTGCTGAAAAACATGTTTTGACACTTTCTGCACACTGGGGTTAAGAGCTGAGTGTGTGGGCTCTTTTGAGCCTTGCAGTTACATAGGGATTCAGTTGTCTGAAAAAACGCGTTTATTTCGGGCTGAAAAACACGTTTTCAAAAGTGTGCTGTTACTGCCCCATAACTTACATGGGGTTGACCAAACTTGCAGAAACATGTTTATTTCTGCTGAAAATCATGTTTTGACACTTTCTGCACACTGGGGTTAAGAGCTGAGTGTGTGGGCTCTTTTGAGCCTTGCAGTTACATAGGGATTCAGTTGTCTGAAAAAACGTGTTTATTTCAGGCTGAAAAACACGTTTTCAAAAGTGTGCTGTTACTGCCCCATAACTTACATGGGGGTGACCAAACTTGCAGAAACATGTTTATTTCTGCTGAAAAACACGTTTTGACACTTTCTGCACACTGGGGTTAAGAGCTGAGTGTGTGGGCTCTTCTGAGTCTTGCAGTTACATAGGGATTCAGTTGTCTGAAAAAACGCGTTTATTTCGGGCTGAAAAACACGTTTTCAAAAGTGTGCTGTTACTGCCCCATAACTTACATGGGGGTGACCAAACTTGCAGAAACATGTTTATTTCTGCTGAAAAACATGTTTTGACACTTTCTGCACACTGGGGTTAAGAGCTGAGTGTGTGGGCTCTTCTGAGCCTTGCAGTTACATAGGGATTCAGTTGTCTGAAAAAACGCGTTTATTTCGGGCTGAAAAACAAGTTTTAAAAAGTGTGCTGTTACTGCCCCATAACTTACATGGGGGTGACCAAACTTGCAGAAACATGTTTATTTCTGCTGAAAAACATGTTTTGACACTTTCTGCACACTGGGGTTAAGAGCTGAGTGTGTGGGCTCTTTTGAGCCTTGCAGTTACATAGGGATTCAGTTGTCTGAAAAAACGCGTTTATTTCGGGCTGAAAAACACGTTTTCAAAAGTGTGCTGTTACTGCCCCATAACTTACATGGGGGTGACCAAACTTGCAGAAACATGTTTATTTCTGCTGAAAAACACGTTTTGACTCTTTCTGCACACTGGGGTTAAGAGCTGAGTGTGTGGGCTCTTTTGAGCCTTGCAGTTACATAGGGATTCAGTTGTCTGAAAAAACGCGTTTATTTCGGGCTGAAAAACACGTTTTCAAAAGTGTGCTGTTACTGCCCCATAACTTACATGGGGGTGACCAAACTTGCAGAAACATGTTTATTTCTGCTGAAAAACATGTTTTGACACTTTCTGCACACTGGGGTTAAGAGCTGAGTGTGTGGGCTCTTCTGAGTCTTGCAGTTACATAGGGATTCAGTTGTCTGAAAAAACGTGTTTATTTCAGGCTG